>NC_092341.1:166360000-167015833 GCF_046630445.1 Rutidosis leptorrhynchoides
GTACTAATATCATTTTTATAAATGTTAGAATTATTATTATTATTATTATCATAAATACTATTATTAATATTATCATTATTATTAGTATGATTATCACTATTAGCATTGTTATTATTAAAAATTATAATCATTATTATCATTTTTACTAAAATTGGTATTTTGTTATCAGTAAAACTGCCATTATTATTGTTATCAATATTATCTATATCATTATTATTAATAACTATGATTATGAAAATAACAGTTTTAATAACGTTATTAAAGTTACAAGCATAATAATAAAGATTATGTATAAATATATATTTAATACACATAACCTAACTATATTAATATATCTACATATAAAATGAAAATATATATAATGAAACTTATAAATCTACTATATATATATATGAATTACATCACTAATAATAATATATTTGTTCGACTACAACTATGTATATTAATAAATATACAAATGATATAGGTTCGTGAATCCGAAGCCAAACCTGCATTGTTCAATGTCGTCATATGTATTTTTACTACAAAATACAGTATAGTGAGTTTCATTACTCCCTTTTTATATATATTTTTGGGACTGAGAATACATGCGCTGATTTTATTAATGTTTTACGAAATAGACACAAGTGATCAAAAACTACATTCTATGGCTGGATTATGAATATTGAATTTCACCCCTTTTTAGCTTGGTAACCTAATGATTAGGAAACGGGTATGGCCCCTAATCGACGAGAATCCTAAAGATAGATCTATGGACCTCGACAAGTCCCATCCGGGGTACGGATGCTTTAGTACTTCGAGATTATTATTATTATACAGACGAGAGGTTCTGTTTGGGGATATTCTATGCATTAAAGTTAAGTCGGTTATCAAGCGTTCACCATATGAATGATTTTTAATTCGCGGGTTACGCGTGTTAATTTGTACTCGGGTTACGTGTACAATTAAATATATGAAATTTTGTGGTCTATTAAAATGATGGAAATGAATGTTTATGATAAACTAATGAACTCACCAACCTTTTGGTTGACACTTGAAAGCATGTTTATTCTCAGGTTTGAAAGAAATCTTCCGCTGTGCATTTGCTTATTTTAGAGATATTACTAGAGTCATTCATGACATGTTTCAAAAGACGTTGCATTCGAGTCGTTGAGTTCATCAATGAAATGACCCGTCAAAGTACACTTGACGACCATCGTTATCTTGGTCCCACAGCTTAATAAATAACCTTGCATTCTTTATTTAAAAATGATTTCCTATAAAGGAAACCTATCAAAATATGTAAATTTAGAAAAACCATACATTATTACTTAACCAAAAGTTGACCAAAACAAAGTCAACAACATCCACTATTAAACGTATCAAAATAGAATGCAAGTTATTGTTTAACAAAAGCTGCCATCATAAATATGCAGACTCTCTGAGCACAGCGGAAGCAATCAATCATGAACCTGAGAATAAAACATGCGAGTAACTGTCAACAAAAATGTTGAGTGAATTATAGGTTTAATATTGCAAACAATATTTAATTTCAACCATAAAAATTTATGTTTGAAAACATAAAAACTCCTTTTTGGACCACAAAATTATATGCTCGAAAACATATAAAAACATTATTCCATTTTCCGTGAGCCACCTGGTAACCACTTAACCATTTATTTACCCTTGCCAAACACAATATATATACACTGAACAAGTGTATCTTCAACTAATTACGAAGTACTAAATATTTCGATTATAAATTGCTAGCGCGACTAGCTCGAAATGGGGTTGTCAAACCCGATAGATCTATCCATAGGATTCGCGTTCACCAGTAGAAACCAGTGATTACAATTATCAGGTTAGGGAATATTTATGTTCGACTCACAATGAATAATTTAAACCAACTTCCAGTTGTCCAAAATATAAAATAAATTGCATGTATTCTCATCCCAAAAGATTTAAAATAGAAAAACTGGGACTATAACTCACCTTAAAGCAAACGAAGTAACTACACAAAAATGCGAACAACAAATGAAGTAAGTGATCAAGAATGATCACAACGCCGACCTATAAATAAAGCAGGTCGATATAAATAACTAACTTAGGTCAAGTCTTAGTATGATAGCTATAGTACTTGTTGCAAGTAGACATAGAACAATACTCAACATGCATCGGTTTGATCGGAACAGCGTACGGACACACACTTCCTATTTTTAGAAAGTTTCTATTTTTAACAGGTTTCCATTTTTGGAAAGTTTCTATTTTTAGAAAGTTTCTATTTTGGAAAGTTTCTATTATTGGAAAGTTTCTATTTTTGGAAAGTTTCTATAGAAAGTTTCCATATTTAGAAAGTTTCTATTTTTAGAAAGTTTTTGAGTTAGGAAGGTTTCCTTAATTAGAAAGTCAACAGAAGTCAACTGGAAGTCAAAGTCAACCGAAAGTCAACTCAAAAGTCAACCTTGGTCAAACATAGTCAACATTAATTTTAAAAGTGTAAGTTGTAATAATAATATAAGTTTTAATGTTAATTAAAGTTAAATATGTATAATTATGTCATAACATAAGTTTAATTAAATTAAAATGAATTAATAAAGTTAACATAAGTTTAAATGATATAATTAATATAACATAAGTATTTAATTAATTAATTAAATATTAGTCATAATATAAGTATTATTAATTAATAATAAGTTTTAAATCATATCATAAGTATTATTAATTAATAATGAATTATTAATCATATCATAAGTTTCTAATTATAATTATTAAACCATAAGTATTTAATAATTAAATTATAATTACATAATAACTAAGCCTTATAATAATTAAATAATTAATTAATCCTTATTATATGTCTTATAATAATAATCTCATAATATAAGTTTAATACTTATCATAACTATTTTCCATTAATAATAAAAGTATTATTAATCATAAGTTTAATTAAAAGTTTAATTAAATCATAAGTAATTAAATAATGATATAATAAATATATATCATAAGTCTTAAATTATAATAATTACTTTTTATATCATAAGTAATTTAATAATAATGAAAATCATTATTTATATCATAAGTTTTAATAATTAACCATAAGTTTTAATTAAAAGTTCATCGGGTCGTATCTTGAGCCCCGGGTGTCAGTTTTCGGCGAGCCTTATATATACATCTGCCTAATCAAATCACCCAACACATTGGTGCACTCAAGAACACACCAATAACAGTAACCAAGTCATGATGATCAGCCATTACACAACTTGGAACTTTAATTCGTTTCAAAACACGTTTTAGTCATAACGGGTGATCTGTGGCTCGGATTTAGATGACCCGAACACGAAATTTCATCCCATCATCAATCCTAACACACTAGTACACCCTAAAGACTCCAAAAGTGGTCACAAAGTCGGACCAAACCTGGTTCAAATCATTTTCACAATTTAATCCCAACAAAACACCATTTTAATCATATCTAGAGTTCTGAAAATCGAAATGACATGAATTCGGAGTCTAAAATTAATGTATTGATGAGAGGAACTCATCTAGATACTTTAATTTCACTTTTATATTAGTTACATAAACAGAAATGAACGAAAATGCTGCTGTCCCAAATTAATCAAACCAAAAACATGAATTAACGAGCATTTCTACGCATACAATTAACAATACAATAACATATAAGCACTATAGCATCAATATAAGATCAAAATAAATAAAAATAAATAAGAATTGAAAAGTTAGGGTTCATGATTATACCCAAATCAAAAATCAAGAAGAAGGATGATGTAGAACGCGAAACGGTGAATCCGATTATGTAGAAGATCTTGAGAAATGATGAACAATTGATTGTTTCCTGTTGTTGGCCGATTTAGCTGATGATGATGGTAAAAATTTGTTCCAAATAAGTGAGGGAGGAAGAGAGGATGTTTGCTAGGGTTAGGTTTAGGGGAAAAAAAATGAGGAAGTGAAATTGAAAATGGGAAAATGAAAAATGGGGAGGGGGCTCCCATTTTGGCCAAAATTTTGATGGTATGGGCCCCTTTTTGGACCAAATTTGATAAATGAAAGAAGTGTTGTGGCACGAATGCCCGAACGAAGCCCGAAATGCGAAAAAAGCGTTACGCGATTAAAATTTCGGAGAGATAACATATACGCGACAAATAAAATATATAAACACTATATATGATCATATGACATCAAAATATCATATTTAAAATAATTTGGATTTAAAAATCCCAAAAGTTTGACCGTTGGTTTGAAAACAGAAAAGATTCGCCAGATAGAAATCCACGACACGTAGAAACGTATAACTTAAAATATGAATACAAATATTCACATAACACATAATAATTAATATATTATTACAAAAATAATAATATAGATCATAGAAATGACGTGGCACGAATAACAATTAACGGACGTTAAATAATAAACGGTAAAAGATAACGGAAAAAGTAGGGTCGTGACAATCAAGATTACTATTAAGTCAATTATAGTTGAATATATTATGAAATGGTATGCATGCCGTCAACTTTTGATGTAATGAAAGTTTGTCTTTTTAAAAACGAGTGCAATGTTTGTAAAATGTATCATATAGAGGTCAAGTACCTCGCGATGTACCAAATGTAATGTATTCGTCCTGGTGGATTAGGACGGGTCCTTTCAGTCAGTGTGTTGAGCACTAGTAGTTTTAGAAGGAGCATGCAGTGCATCAGATATAAATTCAGAATTGTTATGTACAGAGTTATAATATTCATGAGTTACGTCAGTGTAAAGTTGTACCTCTTCCTCAACATCGGAAGAAACGTGGTCAAGTACACGGGACATGTTGGTTAGCTTGACCACATTGGCAAGTTCTGGCTCATGTTCACTGTCTGACCAGTTTAGCCAAACATCATCGGAGGCTTTGAGAACCTTTCCCTTTTCATCATCTTGTGCTAGTAACATCTTCTTTTTGTAGTACTCAGCATCTTTTCGTTTGGGTAGTCTGCATTCTCATGCAAAGTGACCTGTTTTAGCACAGTTGAAACACACATTATCGGAGTCCTTTTTGTAAGGGACTCGGTACTGTGTTGTTGTTGAGGTTTCAGGCCTTTTGTAGTATGAGGAGCTGGAAGAAGTTTTGTTGTTGTTGTTTTTTGTTGAAACTGCCAGATGATCTCCTGAGACTTAGCTGTTTGCTAAACATTACGGCGTCTTTGACAAGATCTCGATGTTCTTCATCAACATCAGAGTATGTATCTTCGTCGGATGACATGGTCTGTTTTGCTTTGAATGAGTTGGAGCGGCTGGAAGCAGCTTTGCTAGAGCTTTTGTTCACTTACAGAGCCATAAGATCATTAGTTCTAGCTGGGTTTGTTTTGGAGTCAAGGACAGATTGAACATCAAGTTGGTGGTTCATAAGTTTACCGACAACTTCATGAATGTTGTACTTCTTGGTATTCTTAGCAGAATGGAAGTTATTTCCATAAGGTGTCCAGGTTGCATTCAGCTTTTTCAGGAATTTGATGTTTAGCTCCTGGTTTTCTTTATTCACTCCTGCCTTCTTCAGCTCATTGATGACTTCACAGAAGCATTTGTAGCAGTCTTTCAGCAGTTCATCAGGCTTCTGGTGATAATCCTCATACAGAGCGAGAGCAATGTCATGTTTTGTTTGGTCGGATTGGCTGTATCCTTCATGTTGACGAGTGATTCCATCTAGAAGTTCTTTTTCGGATTTCAGGGAGCTGACGGATTTGTACATGTCATGGGGAAGAGCTTGCATAATGAATGTCCTTGAGTCAATGTCAGCTTGAGCTCTCTTGGCTTGTTCACCCTGGAGTTCATAGGGTTTCAGAGGAACACCAGTTTCAAGGTGAGGAAAGACTTTTGGGCCATTGAGATAAGAGTCCCAAAGATTCTTGGTTTGTTCTCCCTTTCCATCAATGAAGTTTTCAAATCTTCCTTTCCATTCATCGAACAATCCCTCGAACAACATGGGTGGACGGGTATCCGAGCCCACAACCAAAGCATCACGGTTTGCAGTTGCCATCTTAACTAAGAATGGAAACAGAGTGGTGCAATAGAGTAGAGGTCTAAATGAGATTGTCAACTTAAGATTTTCGAACAGTGAAATTAGGGTTTTGGTTTAAAACCACCTTTATGAAATAAGATGGTTTTCGCGCAAAGCCAAATTTCAAATCAACCAAGGTTTTTGAGCAGGGATTGGTTTTCGGACAAGAAAACAATTGGTTTATGGAAAGAGAATGTTTTCGAGCAGGATTGATATTCGAGCAAAAACCTAGATTTCGAGCATGCAATATATTTGAGCACTAGTCTAGTTTTCGAGCAGACAAAGTATTTGAGCAGTACCTAGGTTTTCGAACAAATAAAGTATTCAAGCACAATCCTAGTTCCTGAGAAGCAACTTAGTTCTAGAGCAGTAAAATATTCGAGGAATAACTTAATTTCCGGGCAGAGAAACTAGGGTTTCAAACAAAACCAAGCCTTAAAAACAAGGTGGTTTTCGAGCAAAACCAAGTTTTCTGGACAGTCAATTTTTTGAGTACTAACGGACAAAAGTCAAGGTTTTCGAGAAAGTTTTCGAGCAGCCTGGGGATGTCGTGCAAGGATTTCGTGCAAAGTAAATGACAGTTTTTCAGACACCTTTTAAATTTTAGACACTGTTTTTCGAGCAAATGTCCAAGAGTTCACACTATTTTCGAGCAAAAGTATCATATTTTAAACTGTTTTCGAGCAAATGTCTCAAATTTCACACTGTTTTCGAGCACTGTTCAGGTTTTTACAATGTTTTTGAGCCCTTTTTAACTGAGATTTTGAAGTCTTAATAGTTGAATTTTGACTTCTTCGATTAAATACAACCTAGCACGTGAGTTCTTAGAAGCAAGTACAAGACTTATGCACAAAAGGACAAGTCCTTTGCCCATTTATAACATAAATCAAGGGATTATGTCAATGACATGTCCTTTTCAAGCTAAAAACTATCGGTTAAATAGGAATTCGGTGGGTATTATCCAATAGCCAAAAGTTTGGAGCCAAATCTCAGTCAACAAGTCAACGAAGTGGGTCACAATTTTAAGTTTTTCGAGCAATTCACTTCGGGTTTATCCAATAGCCAAAAGTTTGGAGCCAAATCTCAGTCAACAAGTCAACGAAGTGGGTCACAATTTTAAGTTTTTCGAGCAATTCACTTCGGGTTTCACTGTTATCAGTGAAGCCTAAGAGGTTTTTGAGCGAGTTTGAATCCAGATGGGGGTTTTCGAGCAAGCAGTTTGTGACAGAAACACAATGTTTTTGATACTTAAGACTGATTTAAACAAGATTTGATGGCAAACTTGAAAGGACCCGTCCTAATCCATCTGGACGAAGTCCATATCGATTACAAACGATTCACAATAGCTGATTACATCGCGAGGGACTTGACCTCTAAATGATACATTTTACAAACATTGCATTCATTTTGAAAAGACAAACTTTCTTTACATCGAAAGTTGACGGCAGGCATACCATTTCATAATATATCTAACTATAACTGACTTAATATTAATCTTGATGAACTCAACGACTCGAATGCAACATCTTTTGAAATATGTCATGAATGACTCCAAGTAATATCTCTAAGATGAGGAAATGCACAGCGGAAGATTTCTTTTATACCTGAGAATAAAAATGCTTTCAAGTGTCAACCAAAAGGTTGGTGAGTTCATTAGTTTAACATAAATAATCATTTCCATCATTTTAATAGACCACAAGATTTTCATTTTCAGTTCTCATAAATAAACGTCCCATGCATAGGGACAAAAATATCATTCATATGGATTGAACACCTGGTAACTGAAATGTCCCGTTCTTATTGATTAAAAACGTTCCATATTAATTAATTTCGTTGCGAGGTTTTGACCTCTATATGAGACGTTTTTCAAAGACTGCATTCATTTTTAAAACAAACCATAACCTTTATTTCATAAATAAAGTTTTAAAAAGCTTTACGTAGATTATCAAATAATGATAATCTAAAATATCCTGTTTACACACGACCATTACATAATGGTTTACAATACAAATATGTTACATCGAAATCAGTTTCTTGAATGCAGTTTTTACACAATATCATACAAACATGGACTCCAAATCTTGTCCTTATTTTAGTATGCAACAGCGGAAGCTCTTAGTATTCACCTGAGAATAAACATGCTTTAAACGTCAACAAAAATGTTGGTGACTTATAGGTTTAACCTATATATATCAAATCGTAACAATAGACCACAAGATTTCATATTTCAATACACATCCCATACATAGAGATAAAAATCGTTCATATGGTGAACACCTGGTAACCTACATTAACAAGATGCATATATAAGAATATCCCCATCATTCCGGGACACCCTTCGGATATGATATAAATTTCGAAGTACTAAAGCATCCGGTACTTTGGATGGGGTTTGTTAGGACCAATAGATCTATCTTTAGGATTCGCGTCAATTAGGGTGTCTGTTCCCTAATTCTTAGATTACCAGACTTAATAAAAAGGGACATATTCGATTTCGATAATTCAACCATAGAATGTAGTTTCACGTACTTGTGTCTATTTTGTAAATCATTTATAAAACCTGCATGTATTCTCATCCCAAAAATATTAGATTTTAAAAGTGGGACTATAACTCACTTTCACAGATTTTTTACTTCGTCTGGAAGTAAGACTTGGCCACTGGTCGATTCACGAACCTATAACAAATATATACATATATATCAAAGTATGTTCAAAATATATTTACAACACTTTTAATATATTTTGATGTTTTAAGTTTATTAAGTCAGCTGTCCTCGTTAGTAACCTACAACTAGTTGTCCACAGTTAGATGTACAGAAATAAATCGATAAATATTATCTTGAATCAATCCACGACCCAGTGTATATGTATCTCAGTATTGATCACAACTCAAACTATATATATTTTGGAATCAACCTCAACCCTGTATAGCTAACTCCAACATTCACATATAGAGTGTCTATGGTTGTTCCGAAATATATATAGATGTGTCGACATGATAGGTCGAAACATTGTATACGTGTCTATGGTATCTCAAGATTACATAATATACAATACAAGTTGATTAAGTTATGGTTGGAATAGATTTGTTACCAATTTTCACGTAGCTAAAATGAGAAAAATTATCCAATCTTGTTTTACCCATAACTTCTTCATTTTAAATCCGTTTTGAGTGAATCAAATTTCTATGGTTTCATATTGAACTCTATTTTATGAATCTAAACAGAAAAAGTATAGGTTTATAGTCAGAAAAATAAGTTACAAGTCGTTTTTGTAAAGGTAGTCATTTCAGTCGAAAGAACGACGTCTAGATGACCATTTTAGAAAACATACTTCCACTTTGAGTTTAATCATAATTTTTGGATATAGTTTCATGTTCATAATAAAAATCATTTTCCCAGAACAACAACTTTAAAATCAAAGTTTATCATAGTTTTTAATTAACTAACCCAAAACAGCCCGCGGTGTTACTACGACGACGTAAATCCGGTTTTACGGTGTTTTTCGTATTTCCAGGTTTTAAATCATTAAGTTAGAATATCATATAGATATAGAACATGTGTTTAGTTGATTTTAAAAGTCAAGTTAGAAGGATTAACTTTTATTTGCGAACAAGTTTAGAATTAACTAAACTATGTTCTAGTGATTACAAGTTTAAACCTTCGAATAAGATAGCTTTATATGTATGAATCGAATGATGTTATGAACATCATTACTACCTCAAGTTCCTTGGATAAACCTACTGGAAATAAGAAACATGGATCTAGCTTCAAAGGATCCTTGGATGGCTTGAAAGTTCTTGAAGCAGAATCATGACACGAAAACAATTTCAAGTAAGATTTCCACTCGAAATAAGATTGTTATAGTTATAGAAATTGAATTAAAGTTTGAATATGATTATTACCTTGTATTAGAAAGATAACCTACTGTAAGTAACAAAGGTTTCTTGATCTTGGATGATTACTTGGAATGGATTTAGAAAACCTGGAAGTAAACTTGCAATCTTGGAAGTATTCTTGATTTTATGAAACTAGAACTTTTGGAATTTATGAAGAACACTTAGAACTTGAAGATAGAACTTGAGAGAGATCAATTAGATGAAGAAAATTGAAGAATGAAAGTGTTTGTAGGTGTTTTTGGTCGTTGGTGTATGGATTAGATATAAAGGATATGTAATTTTGTTTTCATGTAAATAAGTCATGAATGATTACTCATATTTTTGTAATTTTATGAGATATTTCATGCTAGTTGCCAAATGATGGTTCCCACATGTGTTAGGTGACTCACATGGGCTGCTAAGAGCTGATCATTGGAGTGTATATACCAATAGTACATACATCTAAAAGTTGTGTATTGTACGAGTACGAATACGGGTGCATACGAGTAGAATTGTTGATGAAACTGAACGAGGATGTAATTGTAAGCATTTTTGTTAAGTAGAAGTATTTTGATAAGTGTCTTGAAGTCTTTCAAAAGTTTATGAATACATATTAAAACACTACATGTATATACATGTTAACTGAGTTGTTAAGTCATCGTTAGTCATTACATGTAAATGTTGTTTTGAAACCTTTAGGTTAACGATCTTGTTGAATGTTGTTAACCCATTGTTTATTATAACAAATGAGATGTTAAATTGTTATATTATCATGATATTATGATATATAATATATCTTAGTATGATATATATACAATTAAATGTCGTTAAAACGATAATCGTTACATATATGTCTCGTTTCGAAATCATTAAGTTAGTAGTCTTATTTTTACATATGTATTTCATTGTTAATACACTTAATAATATATTTACTTATCATTTAACATAATTAACCAAGTGTATCAATATCTTAATATGATTCATATGTACCTAGTAAGACGTTGTTATAACGATAATCGTTATATACATCGTTTTCGAGTTTCTTAAATTAATAGTCTCATTTTTATGTATATAACTCATTGTTAAAATACCTAATGAGATACATACTTATAATAAAATCATGTTAACTATATATATATAACCATATATATGTCATCGTATAGTTTTTACAAGTTTTAACGTTCGTGAATCACCGGTTAACTTGGGTGGTCAATTGTCTATATGAAACCTATTTCAATTAATCAAGTCTTAACAAGTTTGATTACTTAACATGTTGGAAACACTTAATCATGTAAATAACAATTTCATTTAATATATATATAAACATGAAAAAGTTCGGGTCACTACAGTACCTACCCGTTAAATAAATTTCGTCCCGAAATTTTAAGCAGTTGGAGGTGTTGACGTATCTTCTTGAAATAAATGCGGGTATTTCTTCTTCATCTGATCTTCATGCTCCCAGGTGAACTCGGGTCCTCTACGAGCATTCCATCGAACCTTAACAATCGGTATCTTATTTTGTTTAAGTCTCTTAACCTCACGATCCATTATTTCGACGGGTTCTTCAATGAATTGAAGTTTTTCATTGATTTGGATTTCGTCCAATGGAATAGTGAGATCTTCTTTAGCAAAACATTTCTTCAAGTTTGAGACGTGGAAAGTGTTATGTACAGCCGCGAGTTGTTGAGGTAGCTCCAGTTGGTAAGCTACTGGTCCGACACGATCTATAATCTTGAATGGTCCAATGTACCTTGGATTTAGTTTCCCCCGTTTACCAAATCGAACAACGCCTTTCCAAGGTGAAACCTTAAGCATGACCATTTCTCCAATTTCAAACTCTATATCTTTTCTTTTACTGTCCGCGTAGCTCTTTTGTCGACTCTGGGCGGTTTTCAATCTTTGTTGAATTTGGATGATTTTCTCGGTAGTTTCTTGTATTATCTCCGGAACCGTAATCTGTCTATCCCCCACTTCATTCCAACAAATTGGAGACCTGCACTTTCTACCATAAAGTGCTTCAAACGGCGCCATCTCAATGCTTGAATGGTAGCTGTTGTTGTAGGAAAATTCTGCTAATGGTAGATGTCGATCCCAACTGTTTTCGAAATCAATAACACAAGCTCGTAGCATGTCTTCAAGCGTTTGTATCGTCCTTTCACTCTGCCCATCAGTTTGTGGATGATAGGCAGTACTCATGTCTAGACGAGTTCCCAATGCTTGCTGTAATATCTGCCAGAATCTTGAAATAAATCTGCCATCTCTATCAGAGAAAATAGAGATTGGTATTCCATGTCTGGAGACGACTTCCTTCAAATACAGTCGTGCTAACTTCTCCATCTTGTCATCTTCTCTTATTGGCAGGAAGTGTGCTGATTTGGTGAGACGATCAACTATTACTCAAATAGTATCAAATCACTTGCAGTCCTTGACAATTTAGTGATGAAATCCATGGTAATGTTTTCCCATTTCCATTCCGGGATTTCAGGTTGTTGTAGTAGACCTGATGGTTTTTGATGTTCAGCTTTGACCTTAGAACACGTCAAACATTCTCCTACGTATTTAGCAACATCGGCTTTCATACCCGGCCACCAAAAATGTTTATTAAGATCCTTGTACATCTTCCCCATTCCAGAATGAATTGAGTATCTGGTTTTATGAGCTTCTCTAAGTACCATTTCTCTCATATCTCCAAATTTTGGTACCCAAATCCTTTCAGCCCTATAACGGGTTCCGTCTTCTCGAATATTAAGATGCTTCTCCGATCCTTTGGGTATTTCATCCTTTAAATTTCCCTCTTTTAAAACTCCTTGTTGCGCCTCCTTTATTTGAGTATTAAGGTTATTGTGAATCATTATATTCATAGATTTTACTCGAATGGGTTCTCTGTCCTTCCTGCTCAAGGCGTCGGCTACCACATTTGCCTTCCCTGGGTGGTAACGAATCTTAAAGTCGTAATCATTCAATAATTCAATCCACCTACGCTGCCTCATATTCAGTTGTTTCTGATTAAATATGTGTTGAAGAATTTTGTGGTCGGTATATATAATACTTTTTACCCCATATAAGTAGTGCCTCCAAGTCTTTAATGCAAAAACAACCGCGCCTAATTCCAAATCATGCGTCGTATAATTTTGCTCGTGAATCTTCAATTTTCTAGACGCATAAGCAATCACCTTCGTCCGTTGCATTAATACACAACCGAGACCTTGCTTTGATGCGTCACAATAAATCACAAAATCATCATTCCCTTCAGGCAATGACAATATAGGTGCCGTAGTTAGCTTTTTCATCAATAATTGAAACGCCTTCTCTTGTTCATCCTTCCATTCAAATTTCTTCCCTTTATGCGTTAATGCAGTCAAGGATTTTGCTATTTTGGAGAAATCTTGGATGAATCTTCTGTAGTAACCAGCCAATCCTAAAAATTGACGTATATGCTTCGGAGTTTTTGGGGTTTCCCACTTTTCAACGGTTTCGATCTTTGTTGGATCCACCTGAATACCTTCTTTGTTCACTATGTGACTGAGGAATTGAATTTCTTCCAACCAAAATACACACTTTGAAAACTTAGCGTACAGTTTTTCTTTTCTCAGCAACTCTAGCACTTTTCTCAAATGTTCTTCGTGCTCTTGATCATTCTTTGAGTAAATAAGTATGTCATCGATGAAAACAATTACAAACTTGTCAAGATATGGCCTACACACTCGGTTCATAAGGTCCATGAACACAGCTGGTGTGTTAGTCAATCCAAACGGCATAACCATAAACTCGTAATGACCATAACGCGTCCTAAAAGCAGTTTTTGGAATATCATCCTCCTTTACTCGCATTTGATGATATCCAGAACGTAAATCGATCTTCGAATAAACCGATGAGCCTTGTAGTTGATCAAATAAGTCGTCAATTCTCGGCAGTGGATAACGGTTTTTGATGGTAAGTTTGTTCAACTCTCTGTAGTCAATACACAACCTAAATGTACCATCCTTCTTCTTGACAAACAAAACAGGAGCTCCCCATGGTGATGTGCTTGGTCGAATGAAACCACGTTCTAATAGTTCTTGCAGTTGGCTTTGCAGTTCTTTCATCTCACTGGGTGAGAGTCTATAAGGAGCACGAGCTATTGGTGCAGCTCTTGGTACAAGATCTATTTGAAATTCAACAGATCGATGTGGAGGTAGTCCCGGTAATTCTTTCGGAAATACATCGGGAAATTCTTTTGTGACGGGAACATCTTTGATGCTCTTTTCTTCAGTTTGTACTTTCTCGACGTGTGCTAGAACAGCATAGCAACCTTTTCTTATTAGTTTTTGTGCCTTCAAATTACTAATAAGATGTAGCTTCATGTTGCCCTTTTCTCCGTACACCATTAAGGGTTATCCTTCTTCTCGTACAATGCGAATTGCATTTTTATAACATACGATCTCTGCTTTCACCTTCTTCAGCCAGTCCATGCTAACTATTACATCAAAACTCCTTAACTCTACTGGTATCAAATCAATCTTAAATATTTCGCTACGCAGTTTAATTTCTCGATTCCGGCATATATTATCTGCTGAAATTAATTTACCGTTTGCTAATTCGAGTAAAAATTTACTATCCAACAACGTCAATGGACAACTTAATTTAGCACAAAAATCTCTACTCATATAGCTTCTATCCGCACCCGAATCAAATAAAACGTAAGCAGATTTATTGTCAATAAGAAACGTACCCGTAACAAGCTCCGGGTCTTTTTGTGCCTCTGCCGTATTAATATTGAAAACTCTTTCGCGGCCTTGTCCATTCGTGTTCTCCTGGTTCGGGCAATTTCTAATAATGTGGCCCGGTTTTCCACATTTATAACAAACTACATTGGCATAACTTGCTCCGACACTACTTGCTCCGCCATTACTCGTTCCGACACCATTTGTTCCTTTCGTTCTATTAACCCCTGGTCCGTAGACCTCACACTTCGCCGTGCTAATACCATTTCTTTTACACTTGTTGCAAAATTTGGTGCAGAACCCCGAGTGATACTTTTTACACCTTTGGCATAGCTGCTTCTGATTGTTGTTGTTATTGTGGTTGTTATTGTTGTTGGGATGATTGTTGTAGTTGTTGTTGTTGTTGTTGTTGTTGTTGTTGTTGTTGTTGTTGTTGTTGTTGTTGGGCCGTTTGTTGTTGTTGCGATTGATGTTGCGATTGTTGGGATAATTGTTGCAATTATTATTGTAATTGCTGTTGTTGTTGTATTGGTAATTCTTATCACCGTTTTCCTCCCACTTTCTTTTGACTTACTTCACATTGGCCTCTTCAGCCGTCTGTTCTTTAATTCTTTCCTCAATCTGGTTCACTAGTTTGTGAGCCATTCTACATGCCTGTTGTATGGAGGCGGGCTCGTGTGAACTTATATCTTCTTGGATTCTTTCCGGTAATCCTTTCACAAACGCGTCGATCTTCTCTTCCTCATCTTAAAACGCTCCCGGACACAATAGGCACAATTATGTGAATCGTCTTTCGTACATGGTAATATCAAATCCTTGGGTTCGTAACCCTCTAAGTTCTGTCTTGAGCTTATTAACCTCGGTTCTGGGACGGTACTTCTCGTTCATCAAGTGCTTGAATGCTGACCACGGTAGTGCGTACGCATTATCTTGTCCCACTTGCTCTACATAGGTATTCCACCATGTTAACGCAGAACCTGTGAAGGTATGCGTAGTGTACTTCACTTTGTCCTCTTTAGTACACTTACTTATGGCAAACACCGATTCGACCTTCTCGGTCCACCGTTTCAATCCGATCGATCCTTCGGTTCCATCAAATTCCAAAGGTTTGCAGGCAGTGAATTCTTTGTAGGTGCATCCTACACGATTTCCTGTACTGCTAGATCCAAGGTTATTGTTGGTATGTAGCGCGGCCTATACTGCGGCTATGTTTGAAGAAAGAAAAGTACGGAATTCCTCTTCATTCATATTCACGGTGTGTCGAGTAGTCGGTGCCATTTCCTTCAAAATAGTCAAATGGAACAAGTTAATCATACAGAATATTAAGAGTAGTTAATAGTATTTCGTAGCATAATATGAACTCATTTATAAAAGCTTTTTCTTCATATTAGCATTTTATAAGTTTAAATTCGGGTAGTACCTACCCGTTAAGTTCATACTTAGTAGCTAATATACAATTCAACTACTACAATTCTATATGAAAAACTAATTATAATAATATTTCGCGTTCAAACTTTTATACAATATTTTACAAACTTACAATACCGCTTATTTTACATAAAGCATGAAATATAGCACACAATAACTTTGATACAAGATAGTTTTGAAGATAATTCTAGCTAGTACACAAGTCGTTCAGCAAAGGCAATAAAGACACGTAATTCATACGTCCAGAAACAAGTCATGCATTCTGGTTTTACTAGGACTACTTCCCATCCTTGGTCTTGTGGAACATAACCGTTATGGCCGTTGATAAGACAGCGTGTTGTAACGTCGTCAAAGGGACGAGGGTTACGTAATGACCAACAGTCTCCTAATAACCTAAAAACCTCATTTCTTACCCCAATTACCGACTCCGTCACTTGTGGGAACGTTTTGTTTAGTAGTTGTAGCACGATGTTCTTTTTCTCACTTTGGTGAGAAGCGAAAATTACTAACCCGTAAGCCTAGCATGCTTCTTTATGTTGCATGTTAGCCGCTTTTTCTAAATCATGAAGTCCTATATTCGGATACATTAAGTCAAAATAATTTCTTAACCCGTTGCGTAAAATAGCATTTGGGTTCCCCGCAATATATATGCGTCAAAGTAAACACATCGTAACTTATGGGTTTCCCAATGTGATATCCCCCATCTTTCAAACGAAAGTCTCTTATAAACCAAGACATTCTTGGAACGTTCTTCGAATGTCTTACAAACTGATTTCGCCGTAAATAGTTGTGCCGAAGAATTCTGACCGACTCTAGACAAGATTTCATCAATCATGTCTCCAGGTAGGTCTCTTAAAATATTGGGTTGTCTATCCATTTTGTGTTTATATACTGTAAAATAGACAAGAGTTAGATTCATAAAAAAAATACTTATTAATACAAGCAATTTTTACATATATCATAAAGCATAAGCACACTATATTATATATATTACACCATACGAATACAACTATCTTATTCCGACTCGCTCGTTTCTTCTTCTTTGGTTTTGGTTCGTTTTGCCAAGTTTCTGGGGATATATGATGTTCCCCTAATACGAGCTGTCATTTTCCACAACGATTTAGAAAAACCTGGTGGTTTAGAGGGTCCCGGATCATTGTTACAACTTAAGGGCTTCGGGGGTTGACGATACATATAAAGTTCATCGGGGTTGGAATTAGATTTCTCTATTTTTATGCCCTTTCCCTTATTATTTTCATTTGCCTTTTTAAATTCAGTTGGGGTAATTTCTATTACATCATCGGAATTCTCGTCGGAATCCGATTCATCGGAGAATTGGTAATCCTCCCAATATTTTTCTTCCTTGGCGGAAACACCATTGACCATAATTAACCTTGGTCGGTTGGTTGAGGATTTTCTTTTACTTAACCATTTTATTATTTCCCCCACTGGTTCTATTTCCTCCTCCGGTTCCTCCTCTTCCGGTTCTGATTCTTCTTCCGATTCTGATTCTTCTTTCAGTTCTTCTTCGGGAACTTGTGAATCAGTCCAATATATATTCGACTCTTCGTTATTATTAGGTGACTCAATGGGATTTGTGCTAGAGGTAGACATCTATCACACAATATCAAACATGTTAAGAGATTAATATATCACATAATATATACATGTTAATAATATATAGTTTCCAACAAAAATGTTAAGTAATCATTTTTAAAGAAAACACGGTCGAAGTCTAGACTCACTAATGCATCTTAACAAACTCGATAAGACACTAATGCAAATTTTCTGGTTCTCTAAGACCAACGCTCGGATACCAACTGTAACTAGTGGGGATGCATCCCACTCAGTGCCTTCCCAGCTAACCGCCTGGTGACCACTGAGCGTACCTCAGACACTGATTTTACGGCCCGCCTCTCGGCAACGTACAGCCAACCCTAATAGGGACCGCGAGGAGTAAGAGCCAATGTTTCGTCACAGGTAACACTGTGAGAACCCCCTCTACGATTACCCCCCTCATAAACGGCATTAAACCAGCTCTGATACCACCTGAAATGTCCCGTTCTTATTGATTAAAAACGTTCCATATTAATTGATTTCGTTGCGAGGTTTTGACCTCTATATGAGACGTTTTTCAAAGACTGCATTCATTTTTAAAACAAACCATAACCTTTATTTCATAAATAAAGGTTTAAAAAGCTTTACGTAGATTATCAAATAATGATAATCTAAAATATCCTGTTTACACACGACCATTACATAATGGTTTACAATACAAATATGCTACATCGAAATCAGTTTCTTGAATGCAGTTTTTACACAATATCGTACAAACATGGACTCCAAATCTTGTCCTTATTTTAGTATGCAACAGCGGAAGCTCTTAGTATTCACCTGAGAATAAACATGCTTTAAACATCAACAAAAATGTTGGTGAGTTATAGGTTTAACCTATATATATCAAATCGTAACAATAGACCACAAGATTTCATATTTCAATACACATCCCATACATAGAGATAAAAATCATTCATATGGTGAACACCTGGTAACCGACATTAACAAGATGCATATATAAGAATATCCCCATCATTCCGGGACACCCTTCGGATATGATATAAATTTCGAAGTACCAAAGCATCCGGTACTTTGGATGGGGTTTGTTAGGCCCAATAGATCTATCTTTAGGATTCACGTCAATTAGGGTATCTGTTCCCTAATTCTTAGATTACCAGACTTAATAAAAAGGGGCATATTCGATTTCGATAATTCAACCATAGAATGTAGTTTCACGTACTTGTGTCTATTTTGTAAATCATTTATAAAACCTGCATGTATTCTCATCCCAAAAATATTAGATTTTAAAAGTGGGACTATAACTCACTTTCACAGATTTTTTACTTCGTCGGGAAGTAAGACTTGGCCACTGGTCGATTCACGAACCTATAACAAATATATACATATATATCAAAGTATGTTCAAAATATATTTACAACACTTTTAATATATTTTGATGTTTTAAGTTTATTAAGTCAGCTGTCCTCGTTAGTAACCTACAACTAGTTGTCCACAGTTAGATGTACAGAAATAAATCGATAAATATTATCTTGAATCAATCCACAACCCAGTGTATACGTATCTCAGTATTGATCACAAATCAAACTATATATATTTTGGAATCAACCTCAACCCTGTGTAGCTAACTCCAACATTCACATATAGAGTGTCTATGGTTGTTTCGAAATATACATATATGTGTTGACATGATAGGTCAAAACATTGTATACGTGTCTATGGTATCTCAAGATTACATAATATACAATACAAGTTGATTAAGTTATGGTTGGAATAGATTTGTTACCAATTTTCACGTAGCTAAAATGAGAAAAAATTATCCAATCTTGTTTTACCCATAACTTCTTCATTTTAAATCCGTTTTGAATGAATCAAATTGCTATGGTTTCATATTGAACTCTATTTTATGAATCTAAACAGAAAAAAGTATAGGTTTATAGTCGGAAAAATAAGTTACAAGTCATTTTTGTAAAGGTAGTCATTTCAGTCGAAAGAACGACGTCTAGATGACCATTTTAGAAAACATACTTTCACTTTGAGTTTAATCATAATTTTTTGATATAGTTTCATGTTCATAATAAAAATCATTTTCCCAGAATAACAACTTTTAAATCAAAGTTTATCATAGTTTTTAATTAACTAACCCAAAACAGCCCGCGGTGTTACTACGACGGCGTAAATCCGGTTTTACGGTGTTTTTCGTGTTTCCAGGTTTTAAATCATTAAGTTCGCATATCATATAGATATAGAACATGTGCTTAGTTGATTTTCAAAGTCAAGTTAGAAGGATTAACTTTTATTTGTGAACAAATTTAGAATTAACTAAACTATGTTCTAGTGATTACAAGTTTAAACCTTCGAATAAGATAGCTTTATATGTATGAATCAAATGATGTTATGAACATCATTACTACCTCAAGTTCCTTGGATAAACCTACTGGAAATAAGAAAAATGGATCTAGCTTCAAAGGATCCTTGGATGGCTTGAAAGTTCTTGAAGCAGAATCATGACACGAAAACAATTTCAAGTAAGATTTCCACTCGAAATAAGATTGTTATAGTTATAGAAATTGAATTAAAGTTTGAATATGATTATTACCTTGTATTAGAAAGATAACCTACTGTAAGTAACAAAGGTTTCTTGATCTTGATTGATTACTTGGAATGGATTTAGAAAACTTGGAAGTAAACTTGCAATCTTGGAAGTATTCTTGATTTTATGAAACTAGAACTTTTGGAATTTATGAAGAACACTTAGAACTTGAAGATAGAACTTGAGAGAGATCAATTAGATGAAGAAAATTGAAGAATGAAAGTGTTTGTAGGTGTTTTTGGTCGTTGGTGTAACGACCCTGGAATTTCCAACGTTAATTTATTAATAATTATTATTATTATTACGTGTGATAAAACGAATGTATGTGATTACATTTACATGTTGCCATGATTGCCCGTACTTGACTATTAAGTGCCCGAAACGTCTTTGTGACACACGAAACTTCACGAATAATATTTTCAAGTATTATTTACATTCATGATTAATTTTATTAATCATTTTAATTAACTATTTTGATTAGTTAGTTACTTGGGCTTTAATTGGGTTTATTTGTTAATTAAGTGAACTTGGGCTTTATTAGTGTTATGGACTTATGACCTTGGGCTTATAAGCCCACCCTACATTATTAGTGGACTTAGTTAGCCCACTCTTCCTTGTAAGTATTACTTAGAATATGTAACTAGTTGGTTAGATCAAATGGAATCTAGTTTGCTCTTAATCCCCGTGTAACCATCTCTTTTATCCACCCTTTTTAGCTTTAGCTTGCAAGAACCCAACAAACATTCCCCCCCCCCCCTTATTTTCTGCAGAAAAAAATGTGGCCTTAGGGCCTTGGATGGGAGTTTTTGGTTTTCAAATTTCATTACTTACTTCATTCACATTTACTCTTTCATTTACACACACATTACTTGCATACTTTTCTCTCATTTCTCTCTCACTTTTCTCTCATTTCTCTCTCACTTTTCTCTTCATTCTTGTAAGTTACAAGTTTCTTTCTCCCTTCTTTTTCTTTGTAAAACCGAATACTATACACCCACAATCATCATCATCTTTTGTTAGTTGCTTGATTGATTACTTGTCTTTGTTGTTGTTTAGTTATTTACTTATTATTACTTACTTACTTTCATGTTACAAGAATAAACTTACTAGTTTGATTCTTCATCTTTATCTTGTTATAACAAGAACAACAAGAACATAATCTATCTAGTTATGTTCTACCTTATTTGTTTCAAAAGATTATAAAGTTCATGGTTGAAAGACATACTTGAAGTTCATGAAGTAAACTTTAAAGTTTACTTTCTAAAGATCAAACTTTGGTTTGAATCTTTAAAGTATGAACAACCATGAATAATTTACTTGTTTACTTAGTTTACTACTTCATTCTTGCACTTTAATTTCATTATTTATGTTCTTGTTGGTCAAATGTTACAAGTTAACTTTAATCTCATTAATCTTGAACTTAAAGTTAACTTTAAAGTTCAAGAACATATGAAGGAAACTTTTTAATTATAACTTTGTATACTTATGCGTGATCTAGACTTTTGAGTCTTGGATCTTCAAGATCTAACTAAGAACTATGTTCTACATTTTAAGATCTTGATTTCATAAGTTCATTTTCAAGTTTGTAACTTATTATTAGTCTTATAGTTCATGTAAGTGTCAAACCTAAGACTTTGATGTAACTTTGGTTCATCAAACTACATGCAACTCTTAAGTGAGTTGTGCTTCATGTCTTAGACTTGCACTAGGGTTATGATGGTCAAGACTTGGTTAAGATGATGTAGATACATCATTGAGTTGTACACTTGAAGCTATATACATCAAGGACGAGAACCATGATGAACATCAAGCACCAAGACCACCGGAACTCACTTAAACTTACTGTTTCTGTCCAAAACCTACTGACCTTCTGTTTCTGTAACCGACCAGTAGACCTGGGCTGTTCTAACCATGATTTTTAGATATAACTTTTCGAGTAGATAACTTTTCATATAGGACTCGTCTTAATCCGAGTTACGATTTAGGATTTATGGCCCTCCGATCGTCACTATGTCCTTTAACGTTGTGTAGAAATTTCTGACCTACTCGCACTTAGACCGTCACCACGGTCAAACCAATACAAGTTTGCTTTTGTAAATTTTACCACACTTAAAAGACTCATAGACGGAGCCATGGCCACTGGTCTCACCTTAATTTAGTAAGGGTAGAGGCCGTGGTGACTGACTGAAGTCAGACTTTGTTTTAAACTACTTTCATAAACGAAACCAACTTTACGCCTTTTGTTTAATGATGAATGATGATCACCCTTAAGACCTTAATTACATACTTTTAAATCTATTAAGAAGATTTACTGACTTAGTACTATTTGACTTAGGTTGAGGACTTCAGACCGTTTACTTGCACACCTTTCCCGACTACTACTTTACCGCTACATTATCATTGTGAGTTATAGCATTCCCTTTTTACTTTAACTTATTTTGGGAACTGAGAATACATGTGGATTTTATGTTTTACATACTAGGCATGAGAACTTAAACTATTATATGTGTGGGTTATACAACGGCATAAACATTCCCTTTAGCTCGGTAATGTTTAATCATTGGTTTTTGAACCGTGAACGCGAATCTTAGATATGGATCCATAGGGTTTGACATCCCCACTCGGGCTAGTAGCGCTAGCATTTAACGAGTGTTTAACACTTCGTAAACATACGCACTTTCCAAGTGTACTTTCAGGGGGTATAAACGTTAAGTTAGTTACCAAGTGCCCACGGTTAACATATACTTTATCATACTGTTTTGAAACGCTCTTTGTAGCACTAAAATCTCGTGGCCTACTTTACATACTTTTATACTTAAACTATAGCTCACCAACCTTTGTGTTGACATTTTTAAGCATGTGTTTTCTCAGGTGCTTGAGGTTAGCTTCCGCTGTGTACTATTCGTGCTATAGACACCCGCTGCTTAGAGTTGTCATCGCATGAACTACTTTATTTTACATTCAAACATTACTTTTGAACTATGACTTGTAACGACCATTGTGGTCACATATACTTATTATTTGCTTCTACTTAGTGAAGCATACTTTTGAAATGTAAAACATTTGATGTCGGTTATGACATCACCTTTTTATCGTGAATGCAACTTCTTTAATTACAGCATATAGTACTTAACCTTGTAATGATCCTGTTGTTGATGATTCGTACACGATGGTTTTGTACGGGGCATCACATTTGGTATCAGAGCATTGGTTGTAGGGAATTAGGTTGCATTTGTGAGTCTAAGACCGACCCGAGTAGGATTCACTAATTAGACTAATCTACAACTTGCTAGTTTACTTGTTTCCGCTGAACTTACTGCATGCTGCTGCTTACTTTTACTGCTATATGCCGTATGCTACTACATGATTTCACTACTGCATGATATTACCTGCTTTCAATTGCATGCTACTTCTGTACGATTCGTTATTATTGCCATGCTACTTATTGTTATACATGATTTAAACTGTTGGCCTAATACGTGCTTGCTTATGACTTACTGACATGGAAAATTTATTTTTCCTTGTTCAGATGTCGGATGTACCACCTGCTAGCGTTTTGGGCAGTTCAGACTCAGACTCCACCATACCACCTGCTACTGTTGCTGATACACCGGTCCCGTTACCCACTAGTGATCCCAGCGCTTCGTCTTCCGGAGCGAGCAGTAGTGCGCCGGCACCTATGGCTACTTCTGACCCTGCGGAGATTCCAGCTCCGTCGGTTCCCGGACCCTCGAGGTCACAGCCCCGCATTGGTGGGATTGAGATCCCCGCGGAGTTCGGGGAAGGGCCGTTTCGTAACCACATGCGCACACCTTGCCGACGCACTCCCGACGGACGTTTAGTCGTGATTCCGCCAGGCAGACACTGACAGATGTTGGCCGCCTTCGGACGCTTCGGATGACTCCAGCGATGATGAGGATCCTGCTGATAGACCTATTCAGGCACCCTCCACCCCGCCGAAGAAGCGGTACTGTTTTGATGGCACCGTCATTCCAGGGGTGAATGGAGGTCGTGCTTTTACTGACGCATTTGGCCATCGTCGTAGGGTTACCGCCCGTAAACGGGTTGTGCCATACCCTGCCGACCCTCAGATACGTAAGGTTCCCCGTTACGTATTGACCATTCCTGGAACCGTACCGCCTAGATTTAGATACGGACCACTTACCTCTAGGGACGTACCGTCTACATCCAGAGCCGGACCATCTACATCAGCACCACCCACCCCACCTGCACCGCCTGCCCCACCAGCTCCCTCTAAAGAGGAACTGATGAGGGAGATTGAGACTCTCCGAGCTCGAGTCACTGAGCTCGAGGAGCAGTTGGCTCGAGGAGCAGTTCACCCGCCTTCACCGTAGGACCTTGTATTTAGATTTCATGATGTAATCTAGATATAGTTTCATGTATTTCATATGTATTGTACAAACTTATTCAGATGTATGAAACTTATTATTATTAATGAATGGAACTTTGCGTTATTTAATTCTTGCACGATGTTCTATTTACATTGTTGTACGATGATTCTGTGGTATTTGTACCTAGATGCATTATTTAATAACATGTGATGTTTTGATTCCATGTTGGTCACTATATACTGTATTATTACTACTTGCATACTGGATTTTGACTTGAGTCAAAATTTTTGTTTAGAATACCATGGCTAACGGAAGATCCACACCTACCGCCGCCCAGATTGAGAACATGATCAACGAACGGGTCGCTGCAGCCCTAGCAGAAAGAAATCTCGAAGCTCCACCACCACCACCACCGGTTATTCCACCCGTTCGAAATAGGTGTACATACAAGGAATTCCAGAGCTGCAAACCGCATAACTTCAGCGGCACCGAGGGACCAGTTGGTCTCACCAGATGGTTCGAGAAACTTGAATCAGTATTCCTACTTAGCAACTGTTCGGAGGACAATAAGACCAAGTTTGCATCTTGCACGCTATCTGACGGCGCGCTAACGTGGTGGAACACGTTAGCTCAAGCAAAAGGGATTGATGAGGCGTATGCTATGCCTTGGGAAGAGTTTAAGTGTGCTATGATTGAGGAATACTGTCCAAGGACCGAAATACAAAAGATGGAGATCGAATTTATGCAGTTGAAAGCCGTGGGAAACGATCTTAACAGTTACAATCGTAGGTTTTTGGAGTTAGCATTAATGTGTCCGACCATGGTCACCCCCGAATTCAAGCGCATGGAGAAATACTTCTCGGGACTCCCTAAGTCCATCAAAGGAAATGTCACCTCATCCAAACCACCGAATGTTCCCGAAGCAATGCGCATGGCGCATACTCTCATGAATCAGATTCTTATTGATGAGCTGGAGAAGGCTAAGTTTGAAGCTGATAGTAGCGAGAAGAGGAAATGGGATAACAACCACAACAACCACAACAACAACAACAACAACAACAATAACAGGGGGAAAAACTACGATCAGACCCCCCGCCAAGAGGCACAATAACGGTGGAAACCCTAATCCCAACAACAACACCAACTCCAACCCGAACTACAAGGGAACCCTACCTCAATGCAAGAGGTGTTACAAACACCACACTGGGTATTGCAATGTTGTTTGTGAGAAATGCCAATGGGCTGGGCATATCGGAAAAGACTGCAAGGTCACCACTTTGAATAGGAAGCCGAACACCAATGGGCCAAAGAAGTGCTACGAATGTGGACAGACGGGCCATTTCAGAAATACGTGCCCAAACAAGCGAAAAGATGGAGGGCCACCCTGTGGTAGAGCTTTTAATGTTAATGCAAGGGATGTACGCGATAACCCCGACTTGGTGACAGGTATATTCACAATCAACAATCTTTTAGCTTCTGTCTTGTTTGATACTGGTGCGGATATAAGTTATGTATGTAGACATTTTTGCGATAAGATTAATTGGTCATTAGTTTCGTTAAAAGAGAGTATGCTTATCGAGGCCGCCAATGGAAAACTTGAAAAGGTTGACCATATTAGTCGTGGAGCTATTATCAACATAGCTGGTGCAGATTTCAAAATTGATTTGATACCTATCAAACTGGGAAGCTTTGACGTGATCGTTGGTATGGATTGGTTGAGCAAGATAAAGGCCGATATTATCTGTGGAGATAAAGCACTTCGCATACCACAAGGAGATGGCGAACCACTGGTTATCTATGGAGAGATATGTACCTCGAAGTTGAACCTCATTAGTTGCGTGAAAGCGCAAAAGATTATAAAGAAGGGACGTTTTGCTGTCCTAGCACATGTGAAAGCGGTAGAAACTGAGGTGAAGAGCGTGAACGAGTTCGAATTGTGAACGAATTTTCCGATGTCTTCCCAGAGGAATTACCTGGATTTCCGCCGTAGAGAGCTGTAGAGTTTCAGATTGATTTAGTGCCAGGAGCAGCACCTGTAGCTCGCGCACCTTATAGACTCGCACCTTCCGAGATGCAAGAATTACAGAGTCAACTACAAGAGCTGTTAGACCGAGGATTTATCCAACCAAGTTTCTCGCCTTGGGGCGTACCTGTGTTGTTTGTGAAGAAGAAGGATGGATCCTTCCGTATGTGTATCGACTACCGTGAACTCAACAAATTGACTATCAAGAATCGGTATCCTCTTCCACGAATTGACGATCTTTTTGATCAACTACAAGGATCGAGCGTTTACTCAAAGATCGATTTGTGATCCGGATATCACCAGCTGAGGGTGAAGGAAAGTGACGTGATGAAAATTGCATTCAGGACTCGTTATGGTCATTATGAGTTTCTCGTGATGCCGTTCGGTTTAACAAATGCACCTGCCGTGTTCATGGACCTCATGAATCGTGTCTGCAAGCCTTACTTGGACAAGTTTGTTATCGTCTTCATAGATGATATCCTCATCTACTCTAAGAGCAAAGAAGAACATGATCAACACCTCCGATTAGTGCTTGAACACTTAAGACAAGAGCAACTTTACGCCAAATTCTCCAAGTGTGAATTTTGGTTGAAGGAAGTACAATTTTTGGGTCATGTTGTAAGCGACCAGGGTATCAAAGTTGATCCCACCAAGATTGAAGCCATCAGCAAGTGGGAGACCCCCACTACTCCAACGCATATTCGCCAATTCCTAGGTCTCGCCGGTTATTACCGAAGGTTTATCGAAGGTTTCTCTCTGATTGCGCGTCCTTTGACCGCGCTGACTCACAAGGGTAAGAAGTTCATTTGGAAATCCGCACACGAGTCAGCATTCCAAACCTTGAAGAATAAGTTGACCACCGCACATATCCTATCACTTCCTGAGGGCAGTGACGACTTTGTTGTTTATTGTGATGCATCGAAGAGAGGTTTTGGTTGTGTACTGATGCAACGATCAAAGGTTATTGCCTATGCCTCCCGCCAATTGAAGATTCACGAGCGGAACTACACTACGCATGATCTTGAACTCGGAGCCGTTGTCTTTGCGCTCAAATTATGGAGACATTATCTGTATGGAACTAAGAGCACTATCTTCACCGATCACAAGAGTCTCCAGCACATCTTCGATCAGAAGCAATTGAATATGAGATAGCGTCGATGGATCGAGATGCTCAACGACTACGATTGTGAACTCCGTTATCACCCTGGCAAGGCCAATTTTGTAGCTGACGCTTTAAGCCGAAAGGAGAGGATGACACCTCTTCGTGTTAGGGCTCTGAACATCACCATCCATTCGAACCTCAATAGCCAGATCAGAGTAGCCCAAGATGAGGCTCTCAAAGAGGAGAACATATCTCACGAACATTTGAACATACTTGTCTCTCGATTCGAGGTTAGGGAGTCTGGACTCCGATGTTATGCCGGAAGAATTTGGGTACCTCTCTATGGAGATCTACGGAACCTGATACTTGATGAAGCACACAAATCGAGATATTCGATTCATCCTGGAGCGGGCAAAATGTACCACGACCTTAAAGAACAGTATTGGTGGCCGAATCTTAAGAAGGACGTTGCGAATTATGTTGGTAAGTGTTTGACTTGCTCAAAGGTTAAAGCCGAGCATCAGAGACCTTCTGGTTTACTTCAACAACTGGAAATCCCACAATGGAAGTGGGAAAGGATAAAAATGGACTTTATCACCAAGCTACCAAAGACGGTGGGCGGATACGATACCATCTGGGTTATTGTTGACCGCCTCACCAAATCTGCACACTTTCTAGCGATGAAGGAAACTGATACAATGGAAAGACTTGCTCAATTATACATTAAGGAGGTTATATCTCGTCATGGTGTACCTTTATCGATCATCTCCGATCGCGATCCCCGTTTTGCCTCTAGATTTTGGCGTTCTTTGCAAGAAGCCATGGGAACTCGTCTCGACATGAGTACTATGTATCATCCACAGACTGACGGTCAAAGTGAGCAAACGATTCAGACCTTGGAAGACATACTGCGTGCATGTGTCATTAATTTCGGAAAGGCCTGGGAAAGGCATTTGCCACTCGCCGAATTCTCGTACAACAACAGTTATCACTCTAGCATTAATGCTACACCTTTCGAAGCGTTGTATGGCTGCAAGTGCCGATCTCCTATTTGTTGGGCCGAAGTAGGCGAAAAGCAAATCACCAGACCCGAGGTAGTCCACGAAACTACGGAGAAGATTGCTCAGATTCAAGCTAGACTTAAGACTGCCCGTGATCGTCAGAAGAGTTATGCCGATCTTAAACGTAAAGACTTTGAATTCAACGTTGGTGATCACGAAATGTTAAAGGTTGCACCTTGGAAAGGTGTGATTTGTTTCGGAAAACGTGGAAAGTTAAACCCACGATACATTGGTCCTTTTGAAATCTTGGAACGTGTTGGACCCGTTGCATACCGTTTGGATCTACCAGCACAATCGAGCTCAGTTCATCCTACCTTCCATGTGTCAAACTTGAAGAAGTGTCTTGCTGCACCTGAACTTATCATACCACTTGAGGAACTTACGATTGACGACAAACTCCACTTCGTGGAAGAGCCTGTTGAGATTATGGATCGTGAGATCAAAACTTTGAAACGCAACAAGATTCCGATCGACCAAGTGCGATGGAATGCCAAACGAGGACCTGAGTTTACTTGGGAGCGAGAGGATCAAATGATGCGGAAGTATCCTCACCTTTTCCCGACTCCTCCATCTACCTCAGCTTAAATTTCGGGACGAAATTTTCTTTAACAGGTGGGTAATGTAACGACCCTGGAATTTCCAACGTTAATTTATTAATAATTATTATTATTAATACGTGTGATAAAACAAATGTATGTGATTACATTTACATGTTGCCATGATTGCTCGTACTTGACTATTAAGTGCCCGAAACGTCTTTGTGACACACGAAACTTCACGAATAATATTTTCAAGTATTATTTACATTCATGATTAATTTTATTAATCATTTTAATTAACTATGGTGATTAGTTAGTTACTTGGGCTTTAATTGGGTTTATTTGTTAATTAAGTGAACTTGGGCTTTATTAGTGTTATGGACTTATGACCTTGGGATTATAAGCCCACCCTACATTATTAGTGGACTTAGTTAGCCCACTCTTCCTTGTAAGTATTACTTAGAATATGTAACTAGTTGGTTAGATCAAATGGAATCTAGTTTGCTCTTAATCCCCATGTAACCATCTCTTTTATCCACCCTTTTTAGCTTTAGCTTGCAAGAACCCAACAAACATTTCCCTCCCCCTTATTTTCTGTAGAAAAAAACGTGGCTTTAGGGCCTTGGATGGGAGTTTTTGGTTTTCAAATTTCATTACTTACTTCATTCACATTTACTCTTTCATTTACACACACATTACTTGCATACTTTTCTCTCATTTCTCTCTCACTTTTCTCTTCATTCTTGTAAGTTACAAGTTTCTTTCTCCCTTCTTTTTCTTTGTAAAACCGAATACTATACACCCACAATCATCATCATCTTTTGTTAGTTGCTTGATTGATTACTTGTCTTTGTTGTTGTTTAGTTATTTACTTGTTATTACTTACTTACTTTCATGTTACAAGAATAAACTTACTAGTTTGATTCTTCATCTTTATGTTGTTATAACAAGAACAACAAGAACATAATCAATCTAGTTATGTTCTACCTTATTTGTTTCAAAAGATTATAAAGTTCATGGTTGAAAGACATACTTAAAGCTCATGAAGTAAACTTTAAAGTTTACTTTCTAAAGATCAAACTTTGGTTTGAATCTTTAAAGTATGAACAACCATGAATAATTTACTTGTTTACTTAGTTTACTACTTCATTCTTGCACTTTAATTTCATTATTTATGTTCTTGTTGGTCAAATGTTACAAGTTAACTTTGATCTCATTAATCTTGAACTTAAAGTTAACTTTAAAGTTCAAGAACATATGAAGGAAACTTTTTAATTATAACTTTGTATACTTATGCTTGATCTAGACTTTTGAGTCTTGGATCTTCAAGATCTAACTAAGAACTATGTTCTACATTTTAAGATCTTGATTTCATAAGTTCATTTTCAAGTTTGTAACTTATTATTAGTCTTATAGTTCATGTAAGTGTCAAACCTAAGACTTTGATGTAACTTTGGTTCATCAAACTACATGCAACTCTTAAGTGAGTTATGCTTCATGTCTTAGACTTGCACTAGGGTTATGATGGTCAAGACTTAGTTAAGATGATGTAGATACATCATTTAGTTGTACACTTGAAGCTATATGCATCAAGGACGAGAACCATGATGAACATCAAGCACCAAGACCACCGGAACTCACTTAAACTTACTGTTTCTGTCCAAAACCTACTGACCTGCTGTTTCTGTAACAGACCATAGACCTGGGCTGTTCTAACCATGATTTTTAGATAGAACTTTTCGATTAGATAACTTTTCATATAGGACTTATCTTAATTCGAGTTACGATTTAGGATTTATGGCCCTCCGATCGTCACTATGTCCTTTAACGTTGTGCAGAAATTTCTGACCTACTCGCACTTAGACCGTCGCCACGGTCAAACCAAGACGATTTTGCTTCTGTTAATTTTACCACACTTAAAAGACTCATAGACGGAGCCATGGCCACTGGTCTCACCTTAATTCAGTAAGGTTAGAGGCCGTGGTGACTGACTGAAGTCAGACTTTGTTTTAAACTACTTTCATAAACGAAACCTACTTTACGCCTTTTGTTTAATGATGAATGATGATGACCCTTAAGACCTTAATTACATACTTTTAAACCTATTAAGATGATTTACTAACTTAGTACTATTTGACTTAGATTGAGGACTTCAGACCGTTTACTTGCACACCTTTCCCGACTACTACTTTACCGCTGCATTATCATTGTGAGTTATAGCATTCCCTTTTTACTTTAACTTATTTTGGGAACTGAGAATACATGCGGATTTTATGTTTTACATACTAGGCACGAGTACTTAAACTATTATATGTGTGGGTTATACAACGGCATAAACATTCCCTTTAGCTCGGTAACGTTTAATCATTGGTTTTTGAACCGTGAACGCGAATCTTAGATATGGATCCATAGGGTTTGACATCCCCACTCGGGCTAGTAGTTCTAGCATTTAACGAGTGTTTAATACTTCGTAAACATACGCACTTGCCAAGCGTACTTTCAGGGGGTATAAACGTTAAGTTAGTTACCAAGTGCCCACGGTTAACATATACTTTATCATACTGTTTTGAAACGCTCTTTGTAGCACTGAAATCTCGTGGCCTACCTTACATACTGTTATACTTAAACTATAGCTCACCAACCTTTGTGTTGACGTTTTTAAGCATGTTTTTCTTAGGTGCTTGAGGTTAGCTTCCGCTGTGTACTAGTCGTGTTGTAGACACCCGCTGCTTAGAGTTGTCATCGCATGAACTACTTTATTTTACATTCAAACATTTGTACTTTTGAACTATGACTTGTAACGACCATTGTGGTCACATACACTTATTATTTGCTTCTACTTAGTGAAGCATGCTTTTGAAATGTAAAACATTTGATGTCGGTTATGACATCACCTTTTTATCGTGAAGGCAACTTCTTTAGTTACAGCATATAGTACTTAACCTTGTAATGATCCTGTTGTTGATGATTCGTACACAATGGTTTTGTACGGGGCATCACAGTTGGTGTATGGATTAGATATAAAGGATATGTAATTTTGTTTTCATGTAAATAAGTCATGAATGATTACTCATATTTTTGTAATTTTATGAGATATTTCATGCTAGTTGCCAAATGATGGTTCCCACATGTGTTAGGTGACTCACATGGGCTACTAAGAGCTGATCATTGGAGTGTATATACCAATAGTACATACATCTAAAAGCTGTGTATTGTACGAGTACGAATACGGGTGCATACGAGTAGAATTGTTGATGAAACTGAACGAGGATGTAATTGTAAGCATTTTTGTTAAGTAGAAGTATTTTGATAAGTGTCTTGAAGTCTTTCAAAAGTGTATAAATACATATTAAAACACTACATGTATATACATTTTAACTGAGTCGTTAAGTCATCGTTAGTCGTTACATGTAAATGTTGTTTTGAAACCTTTAGGTTAACGATCTTGTTGAATGTTGTTAACCCATTGTTTATTATAACAAATGAGATGTTAAATTGTTATATTATCATGATATTATGATATATAATATATCTTAGTATGATATATATATAGTTAAATGTCGTTACAACGATAATCGTTACATATATGTCTCGTTTCGAAATCATTAAGTTAGTAGTCTTATTTTTACATATGTATTTCATTGTTAATACACTTAATAATATATTTACTTATCATTTAACATAATTAACCAAGTGTATCAATATCTTAATATGATTCATATGTACCTAGTAAGACGTTGTTATAACGATAATCGTTATATATATCATTTTCGAGTTTCTTAAATTAATAGTCTCATTTTTATGTATATAGCTCATTGTTAAAATACCTAATGAGATACATACTTATAATAAAATCATGTTAACTATATATATAACCATATATATGTCATCGTATAGTTTTTACAAGTTTTAACGTTCGTGAATCACCGGTCAACTTGGGTGGTCAATTGTCTATATGAAACCTATTTCAATTAATCAAGTCTTAACAAGTTTGATTGTTTAACATGTTGGAAACACTTAATCATGTAAATAACAATTTCATTTAATATATATATAAACATTGAAAATTTCGGGTCACTACAGTAACCGACGTTAACTTTAATGCATAGAATATCCCCAAACAGAACCTCTAGTTTGTATAATAATAATCTCGAAGTACTAAAGCATTCGTACCCTGAATGGGACTTGTCAAGGTCTATAGATCTATCTTTAGGATTCGCGTCAATCAGGGGCCATTTCCCAAAATTCTTAGGTTACCAGACTTGAAGGGCGATATTCGGTTTAATAATCCAACCATAAAATGTAATTTTAAGTACTTGTGTCTATTTTGTAAAACATTTATAAAAGCAGCGCATGTATTCTCAGTCCCAAAAATATATATATAGCGAAAGCATTTAAAACGGGAGCAAATGAAACTCACACTACTGTATTTTGTAGTAAAAATACATATGACGACAATGAACACTGAACAATGCAAGGTTGGCCTCGGATTCACGAACCTATATCATTTGTATATTTATTAATATACATGTAATCGTAATCGAATAAATATATGTTATTATTAGTGATATAATTTAATAAGTTATAAGTTTCATTATTCATTGGTTTATATATTTTCATGTTATATATACAAATGTTAATATAGTTAAGTTATGTGTACAAAATATATTTACGTATATAAAATCTTTATTTTCATACTTATAACTTTAAGTATGTTATTAAAACTTTTAGTTTAGTAATCATAATTATTTTAAAATATTGATATAGATATTACTGATATTAATACTAATAGTAATCTTAATGATAGTAACATAATATTAATTTTAATAGAAATGATAATAATGATAACATTTATAATAATGCTTATGTTACTAGTAATAATAATTCTAATAAAATGATTACTAATACTAATAATAATAATATCTACAATATTGATAAAAGTTATAATAATAATAATACTAATTATAATAATTATTATCATGGTAATTTTTATCCTAATAATTATATTTGTAATTATAATAATAATTATCATACTAACAATAATGATAATGATAATTATAATAATGATGATCTTAATAATAATAATAATATTGCTAATAATTATAGAAATGGTACTAATATTAATATAAATGAAAATAATAATAATTTGTATCATTTTCTTAACAATATTTATATTCTAAGATTTCTATATTCGTAATCTTCGTGTTAAATTTCAAATCTAATGATTAAAGTTTCCATATCATAATTTCAATCCTAATCATAAAGATGTTAATAATACTTAAAATGATAAAATTAATAATAATAACATTAATAACCCTTGTAATAACATTAATTAATAATAATAATTAATGATACTAATAACTACAACATAACAACAACAACAACAATAATAATAATAATAATAATAATAATAATAATAATAATAATAATAATAATAATAATAATAATAATAATAATAATAATAATAATAATAATAATAATAATAATAATAATAATAATAATAATAAATATAAATATAATAAATGGAATAATCATACTACCTCCAAAAGCCTTTAAAAATAATATGGCACATAGTAGACTCGAACCCGCGACCTTTCTTAAATCCAAACCCACATCAAACCACTAGTCCAAGTCTGTTTTTCTTGAAATTTTTAGAACCTATTTCTATATATATCATATTTTTCTGTTTCTTTCTCCTCCTTCTTCTTCCTTTAACCGAACGATTACCAGGTATATCATAACTCACCAACAACTGTAAGTTTGTGTTAACTTTCGAATTGGAACGGAAATATTAAGTGATTAATTAATTTAATTTAAACAGAAAAAAAAACAGCCCGTCAAGAACATCCATGGAACTTCAAATTTGATTTTGAAATTCAGACTCGTTTAGATGATAATTACAAAATGAAATATGTTTCAAATCCTTTATAAAAACTTTATGAATTGTTAATTTCCACAGAAACGATACCTAGAACTCCAATTTGATCCTAGAATAACATTTGACTTTTTACTTTAAAAACTTTGACTTGAAAATTCAACATCAATAAAAGGAATTGGAGGTTGAAAACTTACAGGACATTTCACTAGAGGATTCCAAATAAAACTGCATTTTTACATCTTTAATATTCATTCTAAATCGAGTGTTTGACAAAAATAACGCGAACAGAGAATTTTTATTTGTTTTCTTTAAATTTTTGATTTTCTCCTCAACTTACAGGGTTGGATGGCTGTAAAAGAAGATGGAAATCGAATAACTGGAGTTGGTGATAATAAGGTACTCGAATTGTTTGTATTGGCAATGAGGTTGTCGTTAAGCAAATGTAGCCAAGCAGGACAAAAAAATATAAAAGCAGTTTATGATTTACAGTTGATTTGTACAAATGATGTGGATATAAAACGAGTTAGATGACAAAACAAAATCAAAAAAAATATTCGATTAAGATGTGAATGGATTCCAGCTCCTTATCTGATTCAATGTTTTCAGTAATAATTAAATAGGTATAATATTAATAATAATATTAATATTAATAATAATTATATTATATATATAATTATAATTATAATAATTAATAATAACAATATTATTCAACAATAATAATGATAATAATGAAAATGATAATATTAATAATATTATTAATAATACTCGATACCAAATAGTATTATTTTCTAATAATAAAAGGGATAACTATAATAATAATAATAATTTTTATTGATAATGTAATAATAATGTCTAATAATAACACAATTAATAATTTAGGTATAACAAATTACATATTTCCATTTTTACATAATAGTAATACAGATATGGATATTAGTAATAATAAAAGAAATGATAAAAGTTAATAAGTTGTATTATAATGATAGTAATATCAATAACACTAATATAATTAATGATGATTATAATAATGATTATAAAAATGATATAGATCATTTAAAAAAATGATTTTTAATGATAATACCTAATATTAATATACTAATAATAACAAGTTACATGTTTCATTTTTCATATATATATAATATATATTATAATAATATTAATAATACAAATAATAATATAAATTTTAATATCATTAATAATAATGGGAGTAATAATAATAATATTGATGTATCACTATATCTAAACTTGTAATTATATTAATTAGTTAATATTATATATATATATATATATATATATATATATATATATATATATATATATATATATATATATATATACATACATACATAATTATTTACACACACTTGTTCGTGAATCGTCGGAAGTAGTCAAAGGTTAAATGAATCTATATAAATAGTTCAAAAATTTTGAGACTCGACTTTACAGCCCTTGCTTACCGTGTCAAAACCATATGAAGATTAAGTTTAAATTTGGTCATAATTTCTCGGGTCGTTACAGTACCTACCCGTTAAAGAAATTTCCTCCCGAAATTTGAGTGAGGTGGTCATGGTTAACTATAAAAATGTTTTCATGACATATATGAGCTGATAAATAGAGTTTTATCATCATTGAGTAATATAGTTATATCAATTCGATTTTATGGAGAGTACGAGTGAAGCTATCACAAAAGAACGAAATGAAAAAGTAAAATCTTATCATATCTTTTGACGTAGACATGATTGATCTCCGAAGTTCAAAGGATTTAGAGAAAATTTTGGAAATATATAAGATCTGATTCTTCAGGATTTAAGAAAATTAAGATCTCTATAATAAATTACGGTGATCTGCCTCGATTACTCTGACTGATATTTCCATTATAAATTAACTCTTCCGTTCCATTATTCTCACCATTCCTATACTTTCTTTCTTAATTCATACATGTAAAAGATTGTGAAAATGCTTAGTTCAGTTCTATTCCTTGATATTTTTCTAATTATCACTTCTGTAATCCTTCTTTTCAATCTTCCACCAGAAAAATCTGTTTACTCCTACTAGTATCTTGGGGTGATATTATTCTTAATTCTACCGTGTCTTTATATTGCTATTCGTATTAATATTCATGGTTTGTAACCTCCGTGTTGTTATTGGACTTTATATTTTCTCTTATATTTTGGAGCTCTTTGCCTTTTTATTATCCTCCCGACCTCTAATAAAGCGAGTAACGGTCCAGAATTCGTAAGTATGAAATTTTGGATAAACATTGTGTTCTAAATAAGAACTAATGTATTAGCACGATTTGATTTGTCAAATTACCAGAATCACTGAGAATAGAACTATTAAGAATATACTTTCTTGATATGTTCAGAAGTTAAGCAGAATGAAAGAGTTATGTAACATGGCACATGATGACGTTATGATCTGTGAATCATCACGTTCCATTAGAAACTCAGCATGACCTACTATAATATAATCACGTTGATCAAGTGTCATAATATTATACTAACTCATACATCAATTTCCAACACTACTTCAAAACATTCACAATTCAAACTCGAATTTTAAAGGAATTTAGAAACTAAAGTAGTTTTCTTTATGATGTAATATAGATAGCACGAAAAGATAAATAATTTCGGACGAGAATATTTATGAAAATATCTTCAAAAATATCGAAAATATTTATGATGATATTTTGGAATTTCTAAGTTCGATGGTTGATGAAGAAAGATTTTTCGCAAGATTTTAACATGAGTAGGAAGCAAGGTATTCGTTGAAGGTTTCATCGGATCCAGAATTACATGGATTCTTTGAATATATGGTATGGTCCTTGTATTTGGCCTTGGTCTCTTTTATGGTTTGCTCAATCTGTTTTTCAGTACCAAATTTTCTATCGAGCATTCCTAACACTCACTTCTTTATCATCAAACTTGTGGCCATTTAGACCATCTACAATTTTTCTGTTTCCTTTGCATTTAAGGCTACCATACCTGAATCATCGGTTATCAATCCGAGGAGGTTTCAAGAGAATTTTGTTTTTAGATGATTAAACGCTGATGGTAATATGGTGGAATATAAATGGTTCCCCGGTAACAATAAAAGAGCACGCATATATATCAAAGTTATAATAAGGTTGTTTCGAACGAAAAGTCGAAGTTGATTTGTTGGAGCGGTGTCAAAATTGGCTAAATTTAAAAGGAATTGCAAAGTTATTTTTGGTAATAACAACGCCAAAGAGCTAATAAAGATACGTGTTAAACGTTTGTTCAGGTTCCGAGTGTTTTCAAATGCATAACTATATGCATTAATCTCGTCTTACGTAGATGAAGTGCGGTTGGTTCATCCTCTTGATTGAGGTGTTTTCGTGAATCATGAAAGGTTTGAACGCAGATAGTAATCGTCAAGGTACAAATGTGGTTTAAGATGAAATCAAGTGGCAAACTTGAAGAATTATTTAGTTTCATATGTTATAATCAGTATTTTAATTCATTTTAATTATCCAATATTATTCGTTCACAGTCGATAGTCCACAGTTAACAGTCAAATAATTCATATATAGTTTAATATATAATATTCGAATTAATTAATACTTATCGTGACCCTTGTACATGTCTCAGACTCGATCACAACTCAAAGTATATATATTATTGTAGAATCAACCTCAACCCTGTATAGAGAACTCGATCATTACTGCATATAGAGTGTCTATGGTTATTCCAAATAATATATCTATATATATGCGTCGATATGATATGTCAAAACCTTGTATACGTGTCCCGATATTTAAAGTGCGTAAAATAAATAACAGAAATTTAAATGACAAAAAATAAAGTGCGTAAAATAAATAACAGAAATTAAATGACGATAAATAAAATTACGAGAATGTAAATTGCGATAATTAAATTGCGATAAATAAAATGTAATCAGTTAGCTAGGAACAATTAGCTATGAACAGTTAGCGTGGATTCTTAACAAAATTTCTCATAGTTAATTTGTTTGTTTCTAACATATTTTATTTTGTCAAATATTTTCTTCATTATGCCACTTGTTGGATTCTGATAAGTCAAAATCCAAATATGAAATTGAATGAAAATAGTTATTCTGCGGCGAACGGATTCGTATCTTTGTAGATGTAAGTAGGATAATAAATGACTGTTGAATCAGATTCGAAGAATGTACAGTTTAACTTATTAATGTGAAATTTAAATATTCCTCGGGTATTACCTACCCGTTAAAATATTTTCACCATTAACAGTTTGTACAAAAGAATTTTTAATTACAATCTTTATGAAAATATACTTACATATATATTTTCTTCAGATGTAATCATAGATTTAATGAGTTAATATAATATTAATCTCATTTGATTTACCGTTATAACTAGAATACATAATCTCTAAAACATTAGAGATTACATAATCGCCATGAAGAACGAAGATAATTGATGTAGAACGATACGTAGAACGATGATTGTACTCAAGGTACTGAATGGGATGTTGAGGCACGTGGTGTTGAAACTTGGGTTGTTGGCGGTACTGGTGATGTTGCTGAAGCTGGTAAGTTTTGCACCATATTCTCCAAATTGATTACTCTAGCGCGAAGTTCGTTGACTTCTTGTATTACTCCGGGATGATTGTCAGTCGGCACGAGCAGATGAATAAGTTTTAGAATTGTGGATAGAATATAATCGTATCGAGCTATTCTGGAGATGAGGCTGAAAATGGTGTTTTGGATAGGTTCGCCGGTAAGTGCTTCGGGTTCTTCACCAAGAGGTGAATTCGGTTGGTGGAAGGGATCGCCTTCTTCGCGTCTTCATCGGTTAAGTTGTCTACGAATCCATTAGATGAATTGGGGATGGCTGATTGATTGATTCATTCTGGTGACACCGCTTTCGGAGCTTAGGTAAATATCCATGTCGGAATAGCTGTCGAAATAACTATCGGAATAGCTATTGAAATCTGAGGGACTCGAACTGGTTGACGAATTCATCTCGTACGATCAGATGAAGGATTTTCGATAAGAAATAGATTATAGGATGTAGATTAGTACCCTACAATACATAATTTACATATGCATATATAATACTAAAATCCCATAAGTTACGGAGGAATCTACGGAAACTGTCAGGAAAAGTCTACAGTAACAGATACGCTAAGATATGAATTTTTGTCTATACACTATTCATGAAATCCATGCAGTAAGATGTGTCTAGACTTTAAGGATGATAAGCAGGTAATTTTTAACACAAAATGATATGCAAAACTTTTGACATGCAGACACGGTCGAAGTCCAGACTCACTAATGCATCTAAACAACTATAAGTTAGACACACTAATGCAAGACCTGGTTTGCTAAGACCACCGCTCTGATACCAACTGAAAGGACCCGTCCTAATCCATCTGGACGAAGTCCATATCAATTACAAACGATTCACAATAGTTGATTACATCGCGAGGGACTTGACCTCTAAATGATACATTTTACAAACATTGCATTCGTTTTGAAAAGACAAACTTTCTTTACATCGAAAGTTGACGGCAGGCATATCATTTCATAATATATCTAACTATAACTGACTTAATATTAATCTTGATGAACTCAACGACTCGAATGCAACGTCTTTTGAAATATGTAATGAATGACTCCAAGTAATATCTCTAAGATGAGCAAATGCACAGCGGAAGATTTTTTTCATACCTGAGAATAAACATGCTTTCAAGTGTCAACCAAAAGGTTTGTGAGTTCATTAGTTTAACATAAATAATCATTTCCATCATTTTAATAGATCACAAGATTTTTATTTTCAGTTCTCATAAATAAACGTCCCATGCATAGGGACAAAAATATCATTTATATGGATTGAACACCTGGTAACCGACGTTAACTTTAATGCATAGAATATCCCCAAAGATAACCTCTCGTCTGTATAATAATAATCTCGAAGTACTAAAGCATTCGTACACCGAATGAGACTTGTCAAGGTCCATAGATCTATCTTTAGGATTCACGTCAATCAGGGGCCATTTCCCTAAATTCTTAGGTTACCAGACTTTAAGGGCGATATTCGATTTAAAAATCCAACCATAGAATGTAATTTTAAGTACTTGTGTCTATTTCGTAAAACATTTATAAAAGCAGCGCATGTATTCTCAGTCACAAATATATATATATATATATATATATATATATATATATATATATATATATATATATATATATATATATATATATATATATATATATATATATATATATAGCAAAAGCATTTAAAAAGGGAGCAAATGAAACTCACACTACTGTATTTTGTAGTAAAAATACATATGACGACAATGAACACTGAACAATGCAAGGTTGGCCTCGAATTCATGAACCTATATCATTTGTATATTTATTAATATACATGTAATCGTAATCGAATAAATATATATTATTATTAGTGACATAATTTAATAAGTTATAAGTTTCATTATTCATTGGTTTATATATTTTCATGTTATATATACAAATGTTAATATAGTTAAGTTATGTGTACAAAATATATTTACGTATATAAAATCTTTATTTTCATACTTATAACTTTAAGTATGTTATTAAAACTTTTAGTTTAGTAATCATAATTATTTTAAAATATTGATATAGATATTACTGATATTAATACTAACAGTAATCTTAATGATAGTAACATAATATTAATTTTAATAGAAATGATAATAATGATAACATTTATAATAATGCTTATGTTGCTAGTAATAATAATTCTAATAAAATGATTACTAATACTAATAATAATAATATCTACAATATTGATAAAAGTTATAATAATAATGATACTAATTATAATAATTATTATCATGATAATTTTTATCCTAATACTTATATTTGTAATTATAATAATAATTATCATACTAACAATAATTATAATGATAATTATAATAATGATGATCTTAATAATAATAATAATATTGCTAATAATTATAGAAATGGTACTAATATTAATATAAATGAAAATAATAATAATTTGTATCATTTTCTTAACAATATTTATACTCTAAGATTTCTATATTCGTAGTCTTCGTGTTAAATTTCAAATCTAATGATTAAAGTTTCCATATCATAATTTCGTAATCCTAATCATAAAGATGTTAATAATACTTAAAATGATAAAATTAATAATAATAACATTAATAACCCTTGCAATAACATTAATTAATAATAATAATTAATGATACTAATAACTACAACATAATAATAATAATAATAATAATAATAATAATAATAATAATTATAATAATTATAATTATTATAATAATAATAATAATAATAATAATAATAATAATAATAATAATAATAATAATAATAAATATAATAAATGGAATAATCATACTACCTCCAAAAGCCTTCAAAATAATATGGCACATAGTAGACTCGAACCCGCGACCTTTCTTAAATCCAAACCCACATCAAACCACTAGTCCAAGTCTGTTTTTCTTGAAATTCTTAGACCCTATTTCTATATATATCATATTTTTCTGTTTCTTTCTCCTCCTTCTTCTTCCTTTAACCGAACGATTACCAGGTATATCATAACTCACCTACAACTATAAGTTTGTGTTAACTTTTGAATTGGAACGGAAATATTAAGTGATTAATTAATTTAATTTAAACAGAAAAAAACAGCCCGTCAAGAACATCCATGGAACTTCAAATTTGATTTTGAAATTCAGACTCGTTTAGATGATAATTACAAAATGAAATATGTTTCAAATCCTTTATAAAAACTTTATGAATTGTTAATTTCCACAAAAACGATACCTAGAACTCCAATTTGATCCTAGAACAACATTTGACTTTTTACTTTAAAAACTTTGACTTGAAAATTCAACATCAATAAAAGGAATTGGAGGTTAAAAACTTACAGGAAGTTTCACTAGAGGATTCCAAATAAAACTGCATTTTTACATCTTTAATATTCATTTGAAATCGAGTGTTTGACAAAAATAACGCGAACAGAGAATTTTTATTTGTTTTCTTTAAATTTTTGATTTTCTCCTCAACTTACAGGGTTGGATGGCTGTAAAAGAAGATGGAAATCGAATAACTGGATTTGGTGATAATAAAGTACTCGAATTGTTTGTATTGGCAATGAGGTTGTCGTAAAGCAATTGTAGCCAAGCAGGACAAAAAAAAATATAAAAGCAGTTTATGATTTACAGTTGATTTGTACAAATGATGTGGATGTAAAACGAGTTAGATGACAAAACAAAATCACAAAAAATATTCGATTAAGATGTGAATGGATTCCAGCTCCTTATCTGATTCAATGTTTTCAGTAATAATAAATAGGTATAATATTAATAATAATATTAATATTAATAATAATTATATTATATACATAATTATAATAATAATAATTAATAATAACAATATTAGTCAACAATAATAATGATAATAATGAAAATGATAATATTAATAATATTATTAATATACTCGATACCAAATTGTATTATTTTCTAATAATAAAAGGGATAACTATAATAATAATAATAATTGTTATTGATAATGTAATAATAATGTCTAATAATAACACAATTAATAATTTAGGTATAACAAATTACATATTTCCATTTTTACATAATAGTAATACAGATATGGATATTAGTAATAATAAAAGTAATGATAAAAGTTAATAAGTTGTATTATAATGATAGTAATATCAATAACACTAATATAATTAATGATGATTATAATAATGATTATAAAAATGATATAGATCATTTAAAAAAATGATTTTTAATGATAATACCTAATATTAATACTAATAATAACAAGTTACATGTTTCATTTTTCATATCTATATAATATATATTATAATAATATTAATAATACAAATAATAATATAAATTTTAATATCATTAAAAATAATGGGAGTAATAATAATAATATTGATGTATCACTATATATAAACTTGTAATTATATTAATATATTAATATTATATATATATGTACATACATAATTATTTACACACACTTGTTCGTGAATCGTCAGAAGTAGTCAAAGGTTAAATGAATCTATATAAACAGTTCAAAAATTTTGAGACTCGACTTTACAGCCCTTGCTTACCGTGTCGAAACCATATGAAGATTAAGTTTAAATTTGGTCAGAATTTCCCGGGTCGTCACAGTACCTACCCGTTAAAGAAATTTCGTCCCGAAATTTGAGTGAGGTGGTCATGGTTAACTATAGAAATGTTTTCATGACGTATATGAGCTGATAAATAGAGTTTTATCATCATTGAGTAATATAGCTATATCAATTCGATTTTATGGAGAGTAAGAGTGAAGCTATCACAAAAGAACGAAATGAAAAAGTAAAATCTTATCATATCTTTTGACGTAGACATGATTGATCTCCGAAGTTCAAAGGATTTAGAGAAAATTTTGGAAATCTATAAGATCTGATTCTTCAGGATTTAAGGAAATTAAGATCTCTATAATTAATTACGGTGATCTGCCTCGATTACTCTGACTGATATTTCCATTATAAATTAACTCTTCCGTTCCATTATTCTCACCATTCCTATACTTTCTTTCTTAATTCATACATGCAAAAGATTGTGAAAATGCTTAGTTCAGTTCTATTCCTTGATATTTTTCTAATTATCACTTCTGTCATCCTTCTTTTCAATCTTCCACCAGAAAAATCTGTTTACTCCTACTAGTATCTTGGGGTGATATTATTCTTAATTCTACCATGTCTTTATATTGCTATTCGTATTAATATCCATGGTTTGTAACCTCCGTGTTGTTATTGGACTTTATATTTTCTCTTATATTTTGGAGCTCTTTGCCTTTTTATTATCCTCCCGACCTCTAATAAAGCGAGTAACGGTCCAGAATTCGTAAGTATGAAATTTTGGATAAACATTGTGTTCTAAATAAGAACTAATGTATTAGCACGATTTGATTTGTCAAATTACTAGAATCACTGAGAATAGAACTATTAAGAATATACTTTCTTGATATGTTCAGAAGTTAAGCAGAATGAAAGAGTTATGTAACATGGCACATGATGACGTTATGATCTGTGAATCATCACGTTCCATTAGAAACTCAGCATGACCTACTGTAATATAATCACGTTGATCAAGTGTCATTATATTATACTAACTCATGCATCAATTTCCAACACTACTTCAAAACATTCACAATTTAAACTCGAATTTTAAAGGAATTTAGAAACTAAAGTAGTTTTCTTTATGATGTAATATAGATAGCACGAAAAGATAAATAATTTCGGACGAGAATATTTATGAAAATATCTTCAGAAATATCGAAAATATTTATGATGATATTTTAGAATTTCTAAATTCGATGGTTGATGAAGAAAGATTTTTCGCAAGATCTTAACATGAGTACGAAGCAAGGTATTCGTTGAAGGTTTCATCGGATCCAGAATTACATGGATTCTTTGAATATATGGTATGGTCCTTGTATTTGGCCTTGGTCTCTTTTATGGTTTGCTCAATCTGTTTTTCAGTACCAAATTTTCTATCGAGCGTTCCTAACACTCCTTTCTTTATCATCAAACTTGTGGCCGTTTAGACCATCTACAATTTTTCTGTTTCCTTTGCATTTAAGGCTACCATACCTGAATCATCGGTTATCAATCCGAGGTAGTTTTAAGAGAATTTTGTTTTTAGATGATTAAACGCTGATGGTAATATGGTGGAATATAAATGGTTCCCCGGTAACAATAAAAGAGCACGCATATATATCAAAGTTATAATAAGGTTGTTTCGAACGAAAAGTCGAAGTTGATTTGTTGGAGCTGTGTCAAAATTGGCAAAATTTAAAAGGAATTGCAAAGTTATTTTCGGTAATAACAATGCCAAAGGAGCTAATAAAGATACGTGTTAAACGTTTGTTCAGGTTCTGAGTGTTTTCAAATGCATAACTATATGCATCAATCTCTTCTTACGTAGATGAAGTGCGGTTGGTTCATCCTCTTGATTGAGGTGTTTTCGTGAATCATGAAAGGTTTGAACGCAGATAGTAATCGTCAAGGTACAAATGAGGTTTAAGATGAAATCAAGTGGCAAACTTGAAGAATTATTTAGTTTCATATGTTATAATCAGTATTTTAATTCATTTTAATTATCTAATATTATTCGTTCACAGTCGATAGTCCACAGTTAACAGTCAAATAATTCATATATAGTTTAATATATAATATTCGAATTAATTAATACGTATCGTGACCCTTGTACATGTCTCAGACTCGATCACAACTCAAAGTATATATATTATTGTAGAATCAACCTCAACCCTGTATAGAGAACTCGATCATTATTGCATATAGAGTGTCTATGGTTATTTCAAATAATATATATATATATATATATATATATATATATATATATATATATATATATATATATATATATATATATATATATATATATATATATATATATATATATATGCGTCGATATGATATGTCAAAACCTTGTATACGTGTCCCGATATTTAGAGTGCGTAAAATAAATAACAGAAATTTAAATGACAAAAAATAAAGTGCGTAAAATAAATAACAGAAATTAAATGACAATAAATAAAATTGCGAGAATGTAAATTGCGATAATTAAATTGCGATAAATAAAATGTAATCAGTTAGATAGGAACAATTAGCTATGAACAGTTAGCGTGGATTCTTAACAAAATTTTTCATAGTTAATTTGTTTGTTTCTAACAAATTTTATTTTGTCAAATGTTTTCTTCATTATGCCACTTGTTGGATTCTGATAAGTCAAAATCCAAATATGAAATTGAATGAAAATGGTTATTCTGCGGTGAACGGATTCGTATCTTTGTAGATGTAAGTAGGATAATAAATGACTGTTGAATCAGATTCGAAGAATGTACAGTTTAACTTATTAATGTGAAATTTAAATATTCCTCGGGTATTACCTACCCGTTAAAATATTTTCACCATTAACAGTTTGTACGAAAGAATTTTTAATTACAATCTTTATGAAAATATACTTACATATATATTTTCTTCAGATGTAATCATAGATTTAATGAGTTAATATAATATTAATCTCATTTGATTTACCGTTATAACTAGAATACATAATCTCTAAAACATTAGAGATTACATAATCGCCATGAAGAACGAAGAAAATTGATGTAGAACGATACGTAGAACGATGATTGTACTCAAGGTACTGAATGGGATGTTGAGGAACGTGGTGTTGAAACTTGGGTTGTTGGCGGTACTGGTGATGTTGCTGAAGCTGGTAAGTTTTGCACCATATTCTGCAAATTGATTACTCGAGCGCGAAGTTCGTTGACTTCTTGTATTACTCCGGGATGATTGTCAGTAGGCACGAGCGGATGAATAAGTTTTAGAATTGTGGATAGAATATAATCGTGTCGAGCTATTCTGGAGATGAGGCTGAAAATGGTGTTTCGGATAGGTTCGCCGGTAAGTGCTTCGGGTTCTTCACTAAGAGGTGAATTCGGTTGGTGGAAGGGATCGCCTTCTTCGCGTCTTCATCGGTTAAGTTGTCTACGAACCCATCAGATGAATTGGGGATGGCTGATTGATTGATTCATTCAGGTGACACCGCTTTTGGAGCTTAGGTGAATATTCATGTCGAAATAGCTGTCGGAATAACTATCGTTATAGCTATTGAAATCTGAGGGACTCGAACTGGTTGACGGATTCATCTCGTACGATCAGATGAAGGATTTTTGATAAGAAATAGATTATAGGATGTAGATTAGTACCCTGCAATACATAATTTACATATGCATATATAATACTAAAATCCCATAAGTTACGGAGGAATCTACGGAAACTGTCAGGAAAAGTCTACAGTAACAGATACGCTAAGATATGAATTTTTGTCTAAACAATATTCATGCAATCTATGCAGTAAGATGTGTCTAGACTTTAAGGATGATAAGCAGGTAATTTTTAACACAAAATGATATGCAAAACTTTTGACATGCAGACACGATCGAAGTCCAGACTCACTAATGCATCTAAACAACTATAAGTTAGACACACTAATGCAAGACCTGGTTCGCTAAGACCACCGCTCTGATACCAACTGAAAGGACCCGTCCTAATCCATCTGGACGAAGTTCATATCGATTACAAATGATTCACAATAGTTGATTACATCGCGAGGGACTTGACCTTTAAATGATACATTTTACAAACATTGCATTCGTTTTGAAAAGACAAACTTTCTTTACATCGAAAGTTGACGGCAGGCATATCATTTCATAATATATCTAACTATAACTGACTCAATATTAATCTTGATGAACTCAACGACTCGAATGCAATGTCTTTTGAAATATGTCATGAATGACTCCAAGTAATATCTCTAAGATGAGCAAATGCACAGCGGAAGATTTCTTTCATACCTGAGAATAAACATGCTTTCAAGTGTCAACCAAAAGGTTGGTGAGTTCATTAGTTTAATATAAATAATCATTTCCATCTTTTTAATAGACCACAAGATTTTCATTTTCAGTTCTCATAAATAAACGTCCCATGCATAGGGACAAAAATATCATTCATATGGATTGAACACCTGGTAACCGACGTTAACTTTAATGCATAGAATATCCCCAAAGAGAACCTCTCGTCTGTATAATAATAATCTCGAAGTACTAAAGCATTCGTACACCGAATGAGACTTGTCAAGGTCCATAGATCTATCTTTAGGATTCACGTCAATCCGGGGCCATTTCAATAAATTCTTAGGTTACCAGACTTTAAGGGCGATATTCGGTTTAGTAATCCAACCATAGAATGTAATTTTAAGTACTTGTGTCTATTTCGTAAAACATTTATAAAAGCAGCGCATGTATTCTCAGTCCCAAATATATATATATATATATATATATATATATATATATATATATATATATATATATATATATATATATATATATATATATATATAGCAAAAGCATTTAAAAAGGGAGCAAATGAAACTCACACTACTGTATTTTGTAGTAAAAATACATATGACGATAATGAACACTGAACAATGCAAGGTTGGCCTCGGATTCACGAACCTATATCATTTGTATATTTATTAATATACATGTAATCGTAATCGAATAAATATATATTATTATTAGTGATATAATTTAATAAGTTATAAGTTTCATTATTCATTGGTTTATATATTTTCATGTTATATATACAAATGTTAATATAGTTAAGTTATGTGTACAAAATATATTTACGTATATAAAATCTTTATTTTCATACTTATAACTTTAAGTATGTTATTAAAACTTTTAGTTTAGTAATCATAATTATTTTAAAATATTGATATAGATATTACTGATATTAATACTAATAGTAATCTTAATGATAGTAACATAATATTAATTTTAATAGAAATGATAATAATGATAACATTTATAATAATGCTTATGTTACTAGTAATAATAATTCTAATAAAATGATTACTAATACTAATAATAATAATATCTACAATATTGATAAAAGTTATAATAATAATGATACTAATTATAATAATTTTTATCATGATAATTTTTATCCTAATACTTATATTTGTAATTATAATAATAATTATCATACTAACAACAATGATAATGATAATTATAATAATGATGATCTTAATAATAATAATAATAATATTGCTACTAATTATAGAAATGGTACTAATATTAATATAAATGAAAATAATAATAATTTGTATCATTTTCTTAACAATATTTATATTCTAAGATTTCTATATTCGTAATCTTCTTGTTAAATTTCAAATCTAATGATTAAAGTTTCCATATCATAATTTCGTAATCCTAATCATAAAGATGTTAATAATACTTAAAATGATAAAATTAATAATAATAACATTAATAACCCTTGTAATAACATTAATTAATAATAATTAATGATACTAATAACTACAACATAATAATAATAATAATAATAATAATAAGAATAATAATAATAATAAGAATAATAATAATAATAATAATATTAATAATAATAATATTAATAATAATAATAATAATAATAATAGATATAATAAATGGAATAATCATACTACCTCCAAAAGCCTTCAAAAACAATATGGCACATAGTAGACTCGAACCCGCGACCTTTCTTAAATCCAAACCCACATCAAACCACTAGTCTAAGTCTGTTTTTCTTGAAATTCTTAGAACCTATTTCTATATATATATCATATTTTTCTGTTTCTTTCTCCTCCTTCTTCTTCCTTTAACCGAACGATTACCAGGTATATCATAACTCACCAATAACTATAAGTTTGTGTTAACTTTCGAATTGGAACAGAAATATTAAGTGATTAATTAATTTAATTTAAACAGAAAAAAATAAAAAAAATAAAAAACAGCCCGTCAAGAACATCCATGGAACTTCAAATTTAATTTTGAAATTCAGACTCGTTTAGATGATAATTACAAATGAAATATGTTTCAAATCCTTTATAAAAACTTTATGAATGGTTAATTTCCACAGAAACGATACCTAGAACTCCAATTTGATCCTAGAACAACATTTGACTTTTTACTTTAAAAACTTTGACATGAAAATTCAACATCAATAAAAGGAATTGGAGGTTGAAAATTTACAGGAAGTTTCACTAGAGGATTCCAAATAAAACTGCATTTTTACATCTTTAATATTCGTTCGAAATCGAGTGTTTAACAAAAATAACGCGAACAGAGAATTTTTATTTGTTTTCTATAAATTTTTTATTTTCTCCTCAACTTACAGGGTTGGATGGCTGTAAAAGAAGATGGAAATCGAATAATTGGAGTTGGTGATAATAAGGTACTCGAATTGTTTGTATTGGCAATGAGGTTGTCGTATAGCAATTGTAGCCAAGCAGGACACACAAAAAAAAATTATAAAAGCAGTTTATGATTTACAGTTGATTTGTACAAATGATGTGGATGTAAAACGAGTTAGATGACAAAACAAAATCACAAAAAATATTTGATTAAGATGTGAATGGATTCCAGCTCCTTATCTGATTCAATGTTTTCAGTAATAATTAAATAGGTATAATATTAATAATAATATTAATATTAATAATAATTATATTATATACATAATTATAATAATAATAATACATAATTATAATAATAATAATTAATAATAACAATATTAGTCTACAATAATAATGATAATAATGAAAATGATAATTTTAATAATATTATTAATAATACTCGATACCAAATTGTATTATTTTTTAATAATAAAAGGGATAACTATAATAATAATAATAATAATTGTTATTGATAATGTAATAATAATGTCTAATAATAACACAATTAAGAATTTAGGTATACCAAATTACATATTTCCATTTTTACATAATAGTAATACAGATATGGATATTAGTAATAATAAAAGTAATGATAAAAGTTAATAAGTTGTATTATAATGATAGTAATATCAATAACACTAATATAATTAATGATGATTATAATAATGATTATATAAATGATATAGATCATTTAGAAAAAAATGATTTTTAATGATAATACCTAATATTAATACTAATAATAAAAAGTTACATGTTTCATTTTTCATATCTATATAATATATATTATAATAATATTAATAATGCAAATAATAATATAAATTTTAATATCATTAATAATAATGGGAGTAATAATAATAATATTGATGTATCACTATTTCTAAACTTGTAATTATATATATATATATATATATATATATATATATATATATATATATATATATATATATATATATATATATACATATACATACATAATTATTTACACACACTTGTTCGTGAATCGTCGAAAGTAGTCAAAGGTTAAATGAATCTATATAAACAGTTCAAAAAGTTTGAGACTCGACTTTATAGCCCTTGCTTATTGTGTAAAAACTATATGAAAATTAAATTTAAATTTGGTCGGAATTTCCCGGGTCGTCACAAAACTCTTTATGAATTAAGTAGATTTAACACCTTTTAAGTATCCTTAACACATATCAAGAAAGTTTGGACAAGCATAATACGATAAAACCATGTTTTAAGCATCAAAAAGTTAAGAAACCAAGCATAGCAGCAGAAACATGTTCTTGAATACATGAATATGAATTAAATACAAATTTTAACAGACATCATCATGTAGCCCCAGCAATTAATAACATACATATCGATTTATAAGAAGAAATAGCATGTTAATCAATTCCACAACACTTCTTAAAGTCAACTGATTAGAGATAGATTCAAGTTTTTCATACATAAACCATTTCACACATCAACAAACTGCAATTTTTCTAGCTTAGATTCGTCTTGTTTAAGCAAAATTAACAGATTATAAGTATGTAGGTTCGATGTAATTGACAAAACATTTAGAAAAATGATAAACAAGTCGAGTTATCGTGATACCTAAACCGAAGAACACACAACACTTCAAAACACGAATCAAGAGGCTTCAATCCTTGGATCTACAAGCAAGATAGCAAGTCCCGCTCTGATACTAATTATTAGTCCCTTTTGATGATTAGTCGATCGGTATCTTAGTGAATATGTGGGTTAGGGTATTAGTTAAGCAAGAACACAAGAGAGAAAAGTGTGTAAAGTGATACTTGTAAAATGGATAACTAGATTCAAGTTGTGGGGATGTTGTTTATATATGACAACCTCCCAAGTTATAATAGTTACATTTACTTAACCATGGTAATAAGGTAAATACAATACATTACAATAATAAAACCGTACGCCACTAAATTAATACATAAACTAATGTCAACAGATAGGTAAAAGGTAGGGGATAAGACTGAAAAGTAAACAAAAAAGTACATGTGACATATACTTTTTCTTACACAGTGTGTTTTTTATTTGAAGACAATAGATTTGGAATGAAGAGAATAATAATTATAAACATGAACGATAGTCTTAAAGGTGTCGTTAACAAAACTTCATTAACCTTTCTAAGAATTTGTTTTTTAAAACTTTGGGAAAAAGGGTGGAGTAAAATATTTTTTGATGATAGTACTTTTACTATATGAATATGAATATGAATTTAAATTAAAGTATAAATTAAAATTAAAGGGTATTAAAATAGTAAAATCTAATATAGATTAGTTGTGTAGTTGATAATTCTTATCATTTAAAAATAAATGTATTATACTTTATTATAGTCATTTTTTTTATTTTTTTTAATTATAACATAACATGTTAAAACTTGTATAAATTCAATTTAATTTAAATCGAAATTAAACATTGAAATTAAATGTACTGTTAGAATTGTTACGATTTGGGTTTCTTTCTAATGCGTGTATCGATATCATATGATCACGAAGGTGGTTAAGTCCTCTAGGTGATGCCGATACTGCTCTTTAAGAAAAATAATTTAATTAAATGAAATTTAAAATCAAAATCAAAACTTAATATATTATATTCAATTATCAAAAAAATATGTTTTGCTCTTTCTTTAATCAGATGTAACAACTAACAAGTAATCATACCAAGGTTAACTATCAATTACAATTAGGTTGTAACAAAAAGACTGACACATACCAAACGCTCTTGCTTCATTTCCCAAGAATTCAAAAAAAAAGGTAGTATCCTTTTTCATTTTCACTGGCCACCGGTTGCCGCCGGTGGTTCGGCAGCCTTTCCCTTTTTATTTTATTTTCTTCCTTCCTCCTTCTTCCTTATGATCTGGTACGAAGCCTTTTGGTTTACGAGACCATCTCACTCTTTTTCTGGTTCAATTTTTCATCACTATTAACGGATCTGGGTTGCCAGAACCTGTAGCACCTCGCCGGAGGTCCGGTGGGTCTTCTCTGTTTTCTTTTCTTCATGTTCTGCAGGATCGTTTCTTCTGTTTTGCTTTTTCATTCAATAAGTCTCGGTTTGTATCCTCTTCCTTTTCTGGCGAGTTTACGGAGGTCTCCGGTGGCCATAAATACCTCAAACTGCTGTTCTCGTGGTTAGGGTGATTATGGTTGTTTGGGACTCTTTTCTTGCCGTTCCTTCATCCGTTTTTCTGGAACCCTTGCTTCACCGGTGTATTGCCGACCGGCGGCCAAAGATGGTTTTCCACCCAGTTGGTGGTGGCCGCTGGTTGTGTCCTGTGTCGGTATTGGCAGTTGTTGTTCCGCTGGTGGTTCTGGTGGTTTGGCTACCCAGTTGGTGGTAGCGACTGGATCTGCGGGTGGATTGGGTGGTGGTTGGTGGCGTTTGGGTTCTCGGTATTGTTGTGGTTGTTCTGTTTGGCTGCTCCTTTCCAGTTGTGATGCTAGGGACGTACCAGCCGCCGATCTCCCAGTTGGAGATCTGGCTCGGCTCAGGCTTTCATTAACTATTTTTGTAGGTGGAGCTACTTTTGATGGCTTTGATGATTTGGATTTGAAGGTTTTGCTGTTGGGGTCTTTTTGTTAGGTATAATCTCTGTTTTCCCGATTTATTTGTACTGTTTGTTTATTTCTCTGTTTATACTCTCGGTTAGTTGGATGTCTTTTTGTTAGTTTAGATACATTGTGAACGTGCTTTTCCACCCCGTCGGTGGACCGTTTAGTTAGGTTTCTTTAATTTTATCCGCTTGTGTTGGTTGTTTAGACAGCCTTTGTAATCGTTTGTACTGTTATGATCTTTGGATCCGTATTACTGTTATCGTTTTTTTTGCTATAAAAAAAAGTAATCATATCACGTGCCAGTGCCACCACAAATAGCAACGTGGCTTTGTCTATGAAGAAGAATGGTAGCTTGGTGGATATTAAATTGATAGATTGAATATTTTCTTATAATTTAAAAATAAAGCAACACTGATGTACCATTGATATATTTCTTATGTATGTCATAAAAAATTTATTGTTTGATAGATTGGTAGATATGGTTGATACTCTAGATATGAGCCTATTGTGTTTTCTACCTTTAGTAGTGGCACATATAATTCCTATGGCTTCCTAGTTAGATGCTTTTAGCTACCAATATGTAATGAGATCAAGAAAGTCGTGATACAAGTTTGACTATTTAACTTTTTCTTTCTTGATCTTCATACATCTTCAAGCATATTCATACAATCTTCATCGATATTGGATTCAACAATTGGTTTCAGAGCGGGTGTTAAATCCAATCAAGTCCCGATCCTATTCAATAAATGTGTTTGTGCATGAATATCTTCAATCCTAATGAAAATACGATCTTTAATAACTACACAGGTAGAGCCTTCACCAACCTCTTTTTTTTTCATCTACTTCCTTTAAATTCATACCCCAATCTCACACAAATTACTTCCCATCTCCAGCCTCTTTTTCAGATTCATAAAGCACAGTTATGCCTTTTTCCTCTGATTTTTCACTTAACAAAAGAAACCCAAATTTTGGGTCTCCTTCAACGCCTACTCCGGTTAACTCACCAGTCACTCTACCACCTACTCAACCATTAATCCTCGGCAATTCTTTTTCTGACGACGAATCTCCTCCTGGTTTTTCTAGATCTGGTCACCAAGGGTTGGTCAAAAATGCGAACGGCGAATTCATTGCAGCTGAGGCTATGAAGTCTGGTTCACCTAATGAGACTGATTTGCTTCATTGTACGGTCTTCGTTGGTAGGATTGAGAAATCTGTGACTAGGAAGATGATTGAATCCTTTTTCGGTAAAATGGGTTCGATATCGGAAGTGGAGTTTTGGCTGGCTAGAAGATATTGTTTCATAACGTACGATGACTCAAAAAATGCGCAGGCTGCTGTTGCTTCGTTGAACGGTTCCATATATTTTGGCCGACCAATTTTTGTGGGTTGGCCAAAAAAGGGTAATAGTAGTTTGAATCGGCGTGAACGCGTGCTGTTGCAACCCAAGTTAAGGTGCAAGATTGTTACAAACCCGTTGGTCACCAGTTCGTTGTAGTTTGCTGTGCTGTTAATCGATTCTGTTCCAATTGAAGACACTAAGGTATCAAGTTTCTTAATTTCTTCTAAATCTCATGTTTCTAGGATCTGCAAGTTGGGTTTTTACGGCTGCATATGTTTTTGTGGAGATGCAACTAGTTTTTCCAATCTGCTTAACTTTTGTTCTGGCGATTTTTTATGGGTTCTGCCTTTCGAGCCAATCGCTAATGTGTATAGTATGTATGTATGGATTGATATTTCTGGTATTCCAGTGACTTGTGCGTCCAATGTTAACGCAAAGGTCGTGGGAGGTTTATTCAGGGAGGTTTTGTCGATTTCTAACATTACTTCAGAATTGGGCAATGTTTGCTCGTTGTATGCGTTTATCAAGACGTCGAATCCAAAAAATTTGCACCATTCGGTTGTTGTGGATGTTGAGGATGATTCGTGTTCGGCTATCACGTTGGATAATGTTTGGGTCAATGAGATTTCTGAGGTCAATACTTTGAAACGTTTGTTGACTAATTCTTTTGATGAAAATTTGTTGGTGTCAACCAACTGGTTTGTGGTTTCGAATAGTGGTTTGCCATTTTCGAATAGTGCAGGTGTTTCGGTCGATAATGTTGTTGGCACTCCTAATGTGTCTCTTGCAAAGAAAAAGGTAAACGTGACTCCTTCTGCTTCGATTTCGGTTAGTGGAAATGGGGTGGGTTTAATGGCTAGTGGTGCGGAATTGAGATTTGGTTCGATTGGGGTGGACTTGGTTAACGAAATTGGTTCTCCAGAGTCTGTGCTTCCTCCTGTGGTACAGGCTATCTCTCTGATTGAAGATATTGTTGGGTTTGGGCCAGACAAGGCCCATTTAGAGGGCTGTTCGGCTAAGACTGATGGGCTTGGGCCAGACATGGCTCAAGTCGAGGGTTGTTCGTTACCAGATATTGAAGTTGGGGTGCAACAATCTTCTTTTGTTGAGAGGATCGATAAGTTGATCAAGGAGAAGAAGAGAAAGAAGGAGATGCACTGTTAGTCGATGTGAAGATATTGGGCCAAATGCAAATATTGGGGTGATGAAAAAGGTGTCGGGAGTTAAGGGGAAAGAAGTGAATATTGAAAGCACATTTTCTCTTAAAGATAATGCCGATGACATAGAATACGGAGAGGCAATATGATGTGTGCAGCGGGGTGTACGAAATAGTATTAATTTAAATACGAAATACTATTAAATACGATACAATTTTACACAAGATATTTATTTATTTATAGAATGGATATACTTAAACCTTGCTACAACACTTATAGGTAGTGTACCTAATCGTACAGTAGTGTAGTTTTTAGTAAGTCCGGTTCGTTCCACAGGGAAAATCTTTAAACAAAGCTTAACGCTATATTAGTTTACTTTTATAAAAATACAAATATATATATATAAGTAATATTATTATTGTAAAGGGGGGTTTTTACCGTTTAATGACCGGTTTGTCGATTTTAAAACTTTAGTCGCAGTTAAAACCAAATGTAAAATAATAAATAAATACAAGACTTAATTTAAAGCGTAAAGTAAATAACGATAATGAAATTGCGAATAATAAAAGTGCGATAAAATAAACTTGCGATAATTAAAAAGTACGATAATTAAAAGTGCAATTAAATACAATAACAATAAAAATGCGATAATTAGAAGTGCAAATAAATATAAAATAAAGGAAATTAAATATGAAATAAAAGAATTATGCTTATTTAAACTTCCGTAATCATGATGTTTGACGTGTTGATTTTAGTTTTATTCCCATGGGTTAATTGTCCTTTGTCCTGGATTATTTAATATGTCCGTCTGGTTTTTGTCCATAACAGTCCATCAGTCATAAATATAAAGTGCGAGTGTCCTCGTCAAATTATCCTTATACCCGAAGTTAAATATTCCAACTAATTGGGAACTTAAACTGTAACAAGATTTTAATACTTTGTTTAATAATTACACCAGGATGTCGACTGAGTGTAATCCAAAGTTTTAATATTTTGTTATCAATTATACCAAGTGTCCTTGTACATAATTTCACCCCTGTTTTAATTATTCTAGTGGCTATTAATCCATTCCCGTGTCCGGTTAAATGAACGATTATTCGTACATATAAATACCCTGCCCATCGTGTCTGATCGAGTGTAAATGGTTATTTATAGGGACGCCCAATTGTAAATCTTTATATTGACATTAACAAACTATCATTTAGTTAAACAAATATAAAGCCCATTAATAGCCCATAGTCTAATTTCCACAAGTGTCGTTCTTTTGTCCAAACCTCAATTATGGTACAAAGCCCAATTACCCAATTTTAGTAATTAGCCCAACATCATGATTACTTCGTTTTAAATAAGCAAAATAATAACTTAGCTACGATACATTAAATTAAAAAGGTTGAACATAACTTACAATGATTAAAAATAGCGTAGCGTTACACGGACAGAATTTCGACTTACACCCTTACAACATTTGCTAACATACCCTTATTATTAGGATTTAAAATTAAAATTAAAATTAAAATTAAAATTATATATATATAATTACGTATATATTGAGAGAGAGATAGATATATGTTATATGAAAAATGATCAGAATTCGGTTGGCTTTATAGGGAGTTTCAAACTTTGGGGCTCCGCAACTCGCGGCCCTTTTTGCCTTCAAACTCCGCGAGTCGCGGAGTTTGTAAATACAGCTCACTCCAGTTTGGAGTCTTTCTTGCCGACGGTTTTTATTATTTATTATAATATATAAATAATTATAAGAATTATTTAAATATTATATTATATTTATGTGCATAGTTGACTTGTAATTTTTAGTCCGTTGCGTCGAGCGTTGAGAGTTGACTCTGGTCCCGGTTCCGGATTTTTGAACGTCCTTGCGTACAATTTAATATTTTGTACTTTGCGTTTTGAATCTTGTACTCTTGTAATTTCGAGACGTTTCTTATCAATAATTGGAACCTCTTTGATTGTATTTTGTACTTTTGAGCTTTTTGCTCGTTTGCGTCTTCAAAACATCGAATCTGTCTTTTGTCTTCACCTTTTATTATTTAAACGAATATCACTTGTAAATAGAACAATTGCAACTAAAAGCTTGTCTTTCTTGAGGAATAATGCTATGATATATATGTTCGTTTTTAGCATTATCAAATATTCCCACACTTAAGCGTTGCTTGTCCTCAAGCAATATCGTCTTGAAATACTAGAATCACTTCTTTATTCTTCACACTTTGTACATCAGTGATTTCTATACGACGGTATAAACAATGGTAGTAACGATATGGTTTACAGTCCCACATGACTATAAAAATTTAGATCCATTAAGGAAATTGGATCTTTATGAAAACATTTGATCTTTTGAAAATTAAATCTAGTTTTTACCCTAGATAAGTTTTCCGGAATAACCCTTCACCGGTGTTTGCAAAATATTTTTGTGGGTTTGGTGGGTTTCAGATTTGAAAATTTTAGCTCAAAACTTGCGGTTTTGTGTCACCCACCTGCTAACCTTGTATTTGGAAAGCAACACGTCCAGTTTACTTGTCTCGTATATTACCTTTCGGTAAACTACCGTCCGGTTGTAAAGGAAAGCGTTGAACAAGCAACTGTTAAGGCAATGTCCCCTGACTTGCTTTTAATTATGGTCTATAACGTGTCGGACGCAATTACTATCCTTGGTAGGAGTAATAGTAAAGCTCATCCTTATAATTTTTTGGTCTGGCACAAGGTCCTGTCTTTGACCATGCTATGCAACCACCGTTCTTACGGTTGACACCCGATTTACTTCAGGTGACCTAATGAATTCCAGGTGAATTCCTAGGATTTTACGTTCAATGGTAATGAACGCATTGAAAATAGGGTTTTCAGAAAACAAATCGGTTTGTAATTCTGATCAAAATATTTTCTCGTTCAAGCTCGAGTTTAGATATCATTGAATTCCATGAGTTTGAATTCTCAATCTTTAAGGTCAATCTCAAGGATTGAGTAATATCAGTCTTAAAAGCTGATTTTTAATCTTTAAGGAGATTATCCTTTCTGGGGATCTGATTCATTAGTCTTATCAAGCTAATTTGCACGGTGTCCCCCCCATTGTACGAGATAAATCCTTCTCATGGTTAGGATAAATCTGACCACTTGGCGACCCTGTTTGATGCTGAGGTCCGTGGATTTCCTGCTGATTTTAGTGATGACTTTTCTAGATTTTTTCGTCAACCTACAGCTGGTCTGGACGACAACTTTTTGACCTAAATCAAGAAGCGCGTGTCTTTTTCGAAAGACTTTACTTCCTTTTAATGATGGAATTGATTCATCGTGTAGATCCATCTCTTCTTTTCTTTCATCGGGTAAAACAGTTTAGTTTAGTCCAAAGCAAAAGTATTTTCAGTTATTTGTTACAGATATATGTGACATATGTTTAAGATAACTTGGTAAATTTTCCCACACTTGGCTTTTATTTTCCTTTTTATCGTCCTCTATTCCATTTTAAATGAATTTTAACATTTTGGTTTGTTTCTCAATTTATGTCCTTTCCGAGGTTACAATAATTTCGGTGTTAAAACCTAATTTTATCGTTCATAAATATGTATAAACATGATTTTGAGTTCATTTAATTGAAAATTTTGAAAAATTTTACTACACTTGGGTAGTCAGTATATAAGACTAGGGCTGTTCTTTATTATCAGAGAGCACTAGATTCTAATACAACTACTGCTTTACTAGTATTTTTAATGGTAACCAAGTGTTTAAGATAAAAATTATAAAATCTGAAAGAATTTAACCCCTTCCCACACTTAAGATCTTGCAATGCCCTCATTTGCAAGAAATCAGTAACAATTTAAATTATTGAGGGTGATTTGTGTGAAAATGATTAAATTTTATCAAAGTTTCCAAATATATTGGCGTTTGTTTGCTGAATGATAAATGGTGCACATCATTTGTTCATTCCGTCTTGTTGTTATTTCACATATATTTTGCATCTTGTCGTCAAAATTAGTTGCTTTTGCTGAACTTAATGCCAGTCTTTGAAAATGCGTTGTTTTACCCTGTTGTGTACATAAGATAAACTGCAAACATATATACATATTTTTGAAGTTTGGTATATTACCCCACATTCAAAAATTATTAAAATCTAAGAATAAAAGTTAGAAAATTATAAAAACTATTACAATATTAACATAAGTATTAAACGTATCAACATTACAAATTACAAAATAAATAAAACTAAGTAGACTAGGGATGATACTGATACCAATAGGGGTTCCAAGCATAACCATAGGTGCTATAGAATGCTTCGGCTGGGTTATACGTAGGATACGATGGTTGCATCTCTATAGACCAGGGAGGGAATATGGGTTTTGGAGTAGGAATATAGTTTCTACCTATATGTTGGCAATGAGCTATGATTTGATTTTGATGAACTTGCAAATCTTCAAATGCTCTCTGTCTAGCATTTTCGTATTCCTGTGAAGCTATAAACCTTTGCATTTCTTGCATTTCATTTCCCCCTCCTACATTACCTTGCTGTTGGTTTCTCTCAACCTGTGGATGTCTACCATGGTATTGTACTGCGGTGTTATTTCGCCTCTTCAAAACTTTCGCACCATGGTATACATTTAAACCTATAGTATCGCGGGGTTCTGGTTCTTCGACTAATAATCCCCCCCGACTTATATCCACACCGAGATATTCAGCAATCAAAGTAATAAAAATACCACCTTCTATTATGCTATGTGGTCTCATCCCCCTAACAATAGCTGATAAATTATAACCCACACAATAAGGTATACTTACAGCGCTTTGTGGGTCTCGAATACACATATGGTAAAACAAATCCTGTTCATTTACCTTTTCCTTGTTCTTACCTCTTTGTGTAATCGAATTAGCTAAAAACCTATGAATCACTCTTAATTCAGCTCTATCTATATCCAAATAAGAGTAATTTCCCCCTTTGAATCGGTGATGGCTTGTCATTTGACTCCATACACCATGTGTATCAAAATTTTCATATATCTTTCTACCATTTAGTATCAACCCTCTACAATCGGCAGATGCTAACTCCTCAGGCGTATATATACGTAAAGCCTGAGCCATGTCTAGTAAAGACATGTGGCGCATCGAACCTCCTAACAAAAATCTAATAAAAGATCGATCGGTTAAACTAGCTACCCGATCATTTAATTCTATACTACACAACAATTCTTCACACCATACTTTATATACAGGTCTACGCATGGTGAATAAACGTACCCAGTCGTTAAAAGTAGAATTACCATACCTCTGTGCAACTAATTCCCTAATTGGCCCGGCCAATTCTACAGCTTCTAATGGTCCCCATTCTATGACCCTCGGTACCTCAACAACTTTAGAATGAAGAGTATGCAAACCCCTTTGGTATTTTGGATAATCTATCCAAAGTCTGTCAAATCTCAGGTTCGGGTGCAAATCTTCCAAGTGCATATCAGAAAATGTCATGACTGGATGAGGTATATCTTGCTTGTAGTAGTTATCCACCTCCTGTTGTTCCGTATTCTCAGCAGGAGCATTGCGAGCTTGGGATGAAGATTCACCCCTTTCATTCTGCAAAACACATCAAACACAATTTTTGTGCATCCAAATATGCATTAGTGTCAGCAAAATCATCAATCAAAATAATTACAATGACATGATCAATTTATATCAAACTTAAGCTCATTTTCATATTTTTATCAAATCTACACTTTTTCAAATAAGCATATACGAAAATGTTCGCCAAGTTCATAAGCATTCAACTCAAATAACATGTCAAAATAATCATTACTAGCAATTAAACAAGTTTCAAATGGCATTATCTCTCAAAAATCAAGTTCATGAATTTTTAGACTTGAAAAAGTCTACTTTAATTCTCAAAATCATGTTTAGGCTCAAAGTTTGGATCATTTAACTACCTAAACATGTTACACTACTTAATTTAGCAAGAATTCATGACAAAAATTGGCCATAACCTGTTTATATCAAAAAGCCCCAAATTTGCTCAAGAACACAAACCCTAGATTACTCTAAATTTGAAGTTTAAGGCTTCTAATCATGTTAAATAGCATCAATCTAGGTTATACAAGCATAATACATAAACAATTTAAGCATAATTACACTAAAAAGCATCAAAATCAAATTGGGGAAAAAATTGCTCAAGAACACTAATTTTCGGATTAAATGGTGTTTAGGTGTAGAAATTTACCGTTTTTCTTGAGTAATTCCTTGATAGCATCCTTTTCAACATGATTTTAGTAAAAGATTTGATGATTAACGGTTAAAAATTGTGATTTTGGGGGGTTTTTTCGTGTATTTTCAGTAGTATTTCGCTGTATGTTTGAGTTGTGGTGTGCAACTGAGCTCTTCCAGCTCCTTTTATTTTTTTCTGTAATTCGATCCCTCCGCGAGTCGCGGAGATTTCCCCTTCAAACTCCGCGAGTCGCGGAGTTTGTTTTTTTTTTAACATCTTATACTAATTAAAACAATTAAGTAATTAATTTTAAAATTTTGTTTCCCTTGTTCTTTAGGACGAGGTCGTTTCGGATCGATGTCCTAGTCCGTCCTTCGACAAAATTTTAAAATTTGTCTTTTTGTAGCGATTGTTTTAAAAGCTAAGATTTTTGGGTTTTTTAATGTTTTTGGCATACTTTAATTCAATAAGATTAAAAATAATGATAATAAAAGTTCTCGTCCCTCCCTCGGGTAAAGCAATTTCGGTTTAAAGACCTAGTCTTCAACTTACGACGAATTTTAAAAATCATATTTTTAACTTAATGAGATAAAGTAAATTTTTGTTTTTAAATTCACACAACTTAAAATAAAAATACATAAAATTCAAAATTAATATTAAAAATTCACACCAAACTTAAAATTTGAAATGCATAAAAATAAAATTCATATTTTAAAAATTAAAAATTCACCCCAAACTTAATTTAAAAATTCATATTATAAATACACACTAAACTTATATTAATTTTTCAAATATTTACAATTTTAAATATATTGTTTTTACAAAGTTTACAATATTAATTTAAGATTTATAAATTAATTTTAAAAACATGGTAAAAATAAAATTAAAAATCTTTTTGGCTTTTTATCCCACTTTAATCAATCAAATATTATCAAAAATATGCGCCCCTCTTTTCGGTAAAGTAATTTCGGTTCCAAGACCTAATTTAACTCATGACAAATTTTTGAAATATTTTGGGTTGATTGATTAAAGATATTTATACCTTAAGAATAAACGTTAAATTTCGCAGTGATGTAATAAATTTTTGAATGATATCAATAATTTCGGTCGCCAAACCTAATTTTATTCAATACCAATTTAATACTTTATAGCGAACAAATTAGCGTTTATTATCAAAAGGTTAAAAATAAAAATAAAAAAAATAAAAACTGTACAAACATACCTGTGAAATAGATTTCTTAGTTATATGATCTATCCCATTCATAAGATAGTCGGTTTAATTGGTTTTCCATGACTACATAGGCGTAACCTCGAGCATTCAGTGTCTTTTCTTCTAAACATATGAACGGTCTGTCTCTGCATAAAGTAACAAATTCGGTGTTTGAATAGGTTTGATTATTTGAACATTTACCTCCATGTGACCATTTTCCGCATTTGTGACATCTTTCTAGGTGTCGTGCTCTTCTTTTCGCTGCGGATTTTGATTTTCCTTTACCAAATTGTAACTTATTATCTTCGCATCTGGAATCTTTTCTAACTCCGTCCATTCTTTCTCTGATTACTGATATTATTTTACTCGGAAGTGTGTCATTATTACGTTTAGTGATCAAAGCGTGTAGCATTAGACCATGGTTTAGTTCACAAGCAGTCTTCATTTTGTAAAAACCTAAAAAAATAAAAATTCAGAATGGAGGGAGAAGACTAGTTCTTTAGGGTCTGCTAGGGAAAGACCATTCGGGTTCCATTTTCGAGAACTACACGAAAATAGACAATCTAACTCTAACAGAAATACATATTATCCTTTAAAGACTTGATTCTCCCCACACTTAGTTAGTTGTGGTGTCGAAATTGTGATTAACTTCGTTGTCGACTTCCATCGGACTATCTATGTAGTGTTTAACTCTGTGACCATTAACTTTAAATTCAATCCCATTTGAATTTATCAATTCTATCATTCCGTATGGAAAAACTCTTTTGACTATGAATGGTCCAGACCATCTTGATTTCAATTTTCCAGGAAATAGCTTGAATCGTGAATTGAAAAGAAGAACTCTGTCTCCTTTCTTAAATTCTTTTGAACTTCTGATTCTTTTATCATGCCATTTCTTCGTTCTTTCCTTATAGATTAACGAATTTTCGTATGCTTCATGTCTTAATTCTTCTAATTCGTTTAGTTGACTTAACCGTAGACGTCCGGCTTCATGTAAATCAAGATTACATGTCTTCAAAGCCCAAAATGCTTTGTGTTCAATTTCTACTGGAAGATGACATGCTTTTCCATAAACAAGTCTAAAAGGTATGGTTCCAATTGGAGTTTTGTAGGCTGTTCTAAAAGCCCAGAGTGCATCCTCCAATTTAATGGACCATTCCTTCGGATTTGATCCTACGGTTTTCTCTAGAATACGTTTTAAAGCTCGGTTGGTATTTTCAACTTGTTCACTTGTTTGTGGATGATATGCGGTGGAGATTTTATGAGTTACTCCATATCTTTTAAGAACTTTCTCAAGTTGATTATTACAGAAATGAGTACCCCGATCACTTATTAAAGCTTTCGGTGTTCCAAACCTTGCAAAAAGACGTTTTAAAAAGTTGACTACAACTCGTGCCTCGTTAGTTGGGAGAGCTTGTGCTTCCGCCCATTTAGATACATAATCAATGGCTACGAGTATATATAGATTATTATGAGATTTTGGAAATGGACCCATAAAGTCAATACCCCAAATGTCAAATACTTCACATACTTGTATGACATTTTGTGGCATTTCATCACGTTGACTTATTTTTCCGGCCCTTTGACAAGCATCACAGGATTTGCAAAGAAGGTGTGCGTCTTTGTAAATTGTAGGCCAATAGAATCCAGCATCATAAACTTTTCTTGCTGTTAGTTGAGGCCCATAATGCCCTCCTGTTGGTCCTGTGTGACAATAGTTTAATATTTTACTAGCTTCATCTCCAAATACACATCGGCGTATTATTCCATCGGGACAACTTTTAAACAGATATGGATCTTCCCAAAAATAGTGTTTTATATCACTGAAGAATTTCTTTCGTCTTTGGTACGATAATCCTTTTTCAAGGAATCCACAAACTAAGTAGTTTGCATAGTCTGCAAACCATGGAATTTCTTTATAATCTATCTTCAATAGATATTCATCAGGGAAGTTGTCTTGTATGGCCGATTCATTTAGAACTTCTAACTCGGGATTTTCAAGACGAGAAAGATGATCAGCGGCGAGATTTTCTGCTCCTCTTTTATCTCGGATTTCAATATCAAACTCTTGTAAGAGTAAGATCCAACGGATTAATCTTGGTTTAGCATCTTGTTTTGAAAATAGGTATCTAAGAGCAGAATGGTCGGTATAGACCACCGTTTTTGCTAGAACGAGATATGATCGAAATTTGTCAAAAGCAAAGACAATAGCAAGGAGTTCTTTTTTAGTAGTTGTACAGTTCGTTTGTACTCCTTGTAACGTCTTACTAGCATAATATATAGGTTGAAATCGTTTTTCAATCCTTTGTCCTAAAACGGCTCCCATTGCAAAATCACTTGCATCGCACATTAGTTCAAATGGTAGATTCCAATTTGCTGTTATCATGATCGGCGCATTAGTGAGTTTCTCTTTAAGAATATTAAAAGATTTGATACACTCATCTGAAAAGATGAATGGAGCATCCTTTTCTAGGAGTTTATTCATAGGAGTGGCAATTTTAGAAAAATCTTTTATGAAACGTCGGTAAAAACCGACATGCCCTAGAAAACTCCTAACTCCTCTAACATTGGTGGGATGTGGAAGTTTAGCAATTACATCTACTTTAGCTCTATCCACTTCAATTCCTTCTTTTGAAATTTTATGACCAAGAACGATGCCTTCTTTAACCATGAAATGGCATTTCTCCCAATTAAGTACTAGATTTGATTGTTCGCATCTAATGAGCATTTGTTCTAGATTAGCTAGACATGATTCAAATGTATCACCGAAGACTGAAAAGTCATCCATGAAAACTTCCATGCATTCTTCTATCATGTCATGAAAAATCGCCATCATACACCTTTGAAAGGTTGCAGGGGCATTACAAAGTCCAAATGGCATGCGTTTGTAAGCAAAAGTACCATAAGGGCACGTGAATGTGGTTTTCTCTTGATCTTCGGGTGCTATTGGAATTTGAAAATATCCGGAAAATCTATCTAGAAAACAATAGTAACTATTTCCGGCTAATTTTTCCAACATTTGATCTATGAAAGGTAAGGGAAAGTGATCTTTTCTGGTGGCGTCATTTAATTTTCTATAATCAATACATACACGCCATCCTGTTACAGTCCTAGTAGGAATAAGCTCATTTTTCTCATTTGTAATGACAGTCATGCCACCCTTCTTAGGCACGCATTGTACTGGGCTTACCCATGGACTATCAGAAATTGGATAAATTAGACCTGCGTCTAGCAATTTAATAATTTATTTTTTAACTACATCTTGCATATTAGGATTTAGTCTTCGTTGGCATTGCACATACGTTTTATGACCTTCTTCCATAAGGATTTTATGTGTGCAATACGAAGGACTTATTCCTTTAATATCATGAATCTTCCATGCAATGGCTGGTTTATGAGCTTTCAACACAGAAATGAGTTGTGATTTCTCATATTCAGTAAGAGAAGACGATATTATTACAGGTAATTCAGATTCACCATCCAAATGGTTTGGAAGTGGCTTTAACTCTAATTTCGGAGGTTCTTCTATCGATGATTTGTATCGATATCTGTCTTCTTCTTTTAGCATTTGAATTTCTTCTGTTGTTGGTTCATATCCATTAGCTATAAGTGTAGCTAACATTTCAGCTTCATCAATTGGTTCATTACCTTCTCCTAAAGAACATTCTCCTGTTCCTTGTAATTCTGGAAATTCTTCTAACAATTCTGCATGTGCATCTATAGTTTGAATATAATAACATGTATCATCTGCAGATTGTGGTTGTTGCATTGCTCTATCAACTGAAAAGGTAACACTCTCATCCTCTATACTTAGGGTCAATTTCTTACCGAACACGTCTATCATTGCTTTAGCCGTGTTTAAGAATGGTCTTCCTAATATGAGAGGAACTTGAGAATCTTCTTCCATGTCCAAAACAACAAAATCTACTGGAAATACTAAAGTACCAACTTTAACTAGCATGTTCTCCATTATCCCTCTAGGATATTTTATTGATCTATCGGCGAGTTGTATGCTTATTCTGGTTGGTTTCAATTCTCCAAGGTCTAGTTTAGCGTATAGTGAATACGGCATTAGATTTATACTAGCACCTAAGTCTGCCAATGCTTCTATTGAACTAAGACTACCCAGAAAACATGAAATTGTGAAACTTCCTGGATCAGATAGTTTTTCTGGTATCTTATTCAACAGCACTGCTGAACAATTAGCATTCATAGTAACAGCCGAGAGTTCTTCCATTTTCTTTCTATATGAGATTAGATCTTTCAAGAATTTAGCATATCTAGGCATTCCTGAAATCACATCAATGAAAGGAAGATTTACATTTATATGTTTAAACATATCCAAGAATTTGGATTGCTCGGCTTCAAGTTTCTCTTTCTTCATTTTACTCGGGTAAGGAAGTGGTGGTTGGTATGGTTTAACATAAGGTTTATCCTTAACTGTGTTATCTTCATTAACCTTTTCAACTATCGGTTCTTTTTCCTTATCTTGATCAGGTTGTGGTTCTTGTGGAGTAAGAATAGCTTCATCAAAAGTTACAGGTATTTCAGGTGGTTTAAGTGTTGTACCACTTCTTGTGGTAATGGCTTTAGCTGTTTCATTCCGGGGGTTAGCATTTGTATCACTAGGTAGACTTCCCGGTTTTCTTTCACCTATTAACCTTGCTAGGTTACTTACTTCTTGTTCCAGATTTTGAATAGAAGCTTGTTGATTTCTAAATGCTTGAGCATTTTGTTCATTGTTTTGTTTCTGAGATGTGAAAAACTGCGTTTGAGTTTCAACTAGCTTCGTCATCATATCTTCTAAATTCGGCTTTTTATCATCGGTTTGTTGTGGTGGTTTGTTTTGAAAATTAGGTCTTTGCTGATTGTAAGTATTATTGGATACTTGTTGATTGCTAGGACCTTGTTGGTTGTTGTATGGAATATTTCGGTTATAATTCTGGTTTTGATTGTAAATCGGTCTTGGCGGTTGATAATTATTCTGATAATTATTTCCAGGCCTTTGGTTTATGTATGAAATATTCTCTCTTTGTTCCATTGTTAATTCAATACTGAGACAATCTTTTGTCAAATGTGGTCCTCCACACTGCTCACAACTAATTCGTATTAAGTGAATATCTTTAGTCATCTTTTCCATTCGTCTCTCGACAGCATCTATCTTTGAGGAAATGGAATCTAAGTCATGGCTAGAATCGGCTCTAGCTACTTTAGATGATCTAACGATATCTTTTTCTTGGTGCCACTCATGTGAGTGGGAAGCAGTGTTATCAATAATTTTGTAAGCATCAGTTTCGGTTTTCTTCATAATAGAACCATCAGCTGCTATATCTATGTCTTTCCTTGTAGTGATGTCGCATCCTTGGTAGAATATTTGTACTATTTGACAGGTGTCTAAACCATGATGTGTGCAGCGGGGTGTACGAAATAGTATTAATTTAAATACGAAATACTATTAAATACGATACAATTTTACACAAGATATTTATTTATTTATAGAATGGATATACTTAAACCTTGCTACAACACTTATAGGCAGTGTACCTAATCGTACAGTAGTGTAGTTTTTAGTAAGTCCGGTTCGTTCCACAGGGAAAATCTTTAAACAAAGCTTAACGCTATATTAGTTTACTTTTATAAAAATACAAATATATATATAAGTAATATTATTATTGTAAAGGGGGGTTTTTACCGTTTAATGACCGGTTTGTCGATTTTAAAACTTTAGTCGCAGTTAAAACCAAATTTAAAATAATAAATAAATACAAGACTTAATTTAAAGCGTAAAGTAAATAACGATAATGAAATTGCGAATAATAAAAGTGCGATAAAATAAACTTGCAATAATTAAAAAGTACGATAATTAAAAGTGCAATTAAATACAATAACAATAAAAATGTGATAATTAGAAGTGCAATTAAATATAAAATAAAGGAAATTAAATATGAAATAAAAGAATTATGCTTATTTAAACTTCCGTAATCATGATGTTTGACGTGTTAATTTTAGTTTTATTCCCATGGGTTAATTGTCCTTTGTCCTGGATTATTTAATATGTCCGTCTGGTTTTTGTCCATAACAGTCCATCAGTCATAAATATAAAGTGCGAGTGTCCTCGTCAAATTATCCTTATACCCGAAGTTAAATATTTCAACTAATTGGGGACTTAAACTGTAACAATATTTTAATACTTTGTTTAATAATTACACCAGGATGTCGACTGAGTGTAATCCAAGGTTTTAATATTTTGTTATCAATTATACCAAGTGTCCTTGTACATAATTTCACCCCTGTTTTAATTATTCTAGTGGCTATTAATCCATTCCCGTGTCCGGTTAAATGAACGATAATTCGTACATATAAATACCCTGCCCATCGTGTCCGATCGAGTGTAAATGGTTATTTATAGGGACGCCCAATTGTAAATCTTTATATTGACATTTACAAACTATCATTTAGTTAAACAAATATAAAGCCCATTAATAGCCCATAGTCTAATTTCCACAAGTGTCGTTCTTTTGTCCAAACCCCAATTATGGTACAAAGCCCAATTACCCAATTTTAGTAATTAGCCCAACATCATGATTACTTCGTTTTAAATAAGCATAATAATAATAACTTAGCTACGAGACATTAAATTAAAAAGGTTGAACATAACTTACAATGATTAAAAATAGCGTAGCGTTATACGGACAGAATTTCGACTTACACCCTTACAACATTTGCTAACATACCCTTATTATTAGGATTTAAAATTAAAATTAAAATTAAAATTAAAATTAAAATATAAATTATATATATATAATTACGTATATATTGAGAGAGAGATAGATATATGTTATATGAAAAATGATCAGAATTCGGTTGGCTTTATAGGGAGTTTCAAACTTTGGGGCTCCGCGACTCGCGGCCCTTTTTGCCTTCAAACTCCGCGAGTCGCGGAGTTTGTAAATACAGCTCACTCCAGTTTGGAGTCTTTCTTGCCGACGGTTTTTATTATTTATTATAATATATAAATAATTATAAGAATTATTTAAATATTATATTATATTTGTGTGCATAGTTGACTTGTAATTTTTAGTCCGTTGCGTCGAGCGTTGAGAGTTGACTCTGGTCCCGGTTCCGGATTTTCGAACGTCCTTGCGTACAATTTAATATTTTGTACTTTGCGTTTTGAATCTTGTACTCTTGTAATTTCGAGACGTTTCTTATCAATAATTGGAACCTCTTTGATTGTATTTTGTACTTTTGAGCTTTTTGGTCGTTTGCGTCTTCAAAACGTCGAATCTGTCCTTTGTCTTCACCTTTTATTATTTAAACGAATATCACTTGTAAATAGAACAATTGCAACTAAAAGCTTTTCTTTCTTGAGGAATAATGCTATGAAATATATGTTCGTTTTTAGCATTATCACAATACAATGGTCATTTATTGAAATGTCCCGTTCATATTGATTATAAACGTTCCATATTAATTGATTTCGTTGCGAGATTTTGACCTCTATATGAGACGTTTTTCAAAGACTGCATTCATTTTTAAAACAACCATAACCTTTATTTTATCTATAAAGGTTTAAAAAGCGTTACGTAGATTATCAAATAATGATAATCTAAAATATACCGTTTACACACGACCATTACATAATGGTTTACAATAAGAATATATTACATCAAAAATAAGTTTCTTGAATGCAGTTTTTACGTAATATCATACAAGCATGGACTCCAAATCTTGTCCTTATTTTAGTATGCAACAACGGAAGCTCTTAATAATCACCTGAGAATAAATATGCTTAAAACGTCAACAAAAATGTTGGTGAGTTATAAGTTTAACCTATATATTATCAAATCATAATAATAGACCATAAGATTTCATATTTCAATATACATCCCATACTTAGAGATAAAATTCATTCATATGGTGAACACCTGGTAACCGACATTAACAAGATGCATATAAGAATATCCCCTATCATTCCGGGAAATCCTTCGGACATGATAAAAATGAATTCGAAGTACTAAAGCATCCGGTACTTTGGATAGGGTTCGCTAGACCTAATAGATCTATCTTTAGGATTCACGTCAATTAGTAGATCGGTTTACAAATTCTTAGGCTACCAAGCAAAAAGGGGCATATTCGGCTTCGATCATTCACCCATATAATGTAGTTTCATTTACTTGTGTCTAGTTCGTAAAATATTTATAAAACTGCATGTATTCTCATCCCAAAATATTAGATTATAAAAGTGGGACTATAACTCACTTTCACAGATTTTTACTTCGTCGGGAAGTAAGACTTGGCCACTGGTCAATTCACGAACCTATAACAAATATGTACATATATATCAAAGTATGTTCAAAATATATTTACAACATTTTTAATACCTTTTAATGTTTTAAATTTATTAAGTCAGCTGTTCTCGTTAGTAACCTACAACTAGTTGTCCATAATTAGATGTACAGAAAATAAATTGACATATATTATCTTGAATCAATCCACGACCTCGTGTATACAAGCCTCAGGCTAGATCACAACTCAAAGTGTATAATATTTTGGAATTAACCTCAACCCTGTATAGCTAACTCCAACATTACTGCATATAGAGTGTCTATGGTTGTTCCGAAATATATATATATATATACATGGGTCGATATGATATGTCAAAACATTGTATTCGTGTCTATGGTATCCCAAGATTACATAATATATTAGAATACATGTATAATACAATATAAGTTAGCTAGGATATGATTTGTATAGAATTGTTACAATATTTCCCGTAGCTACAACAATCAAAAAATATCCAATCTTGTTTTACCCATAACTTCTTCGTTTTAAATCCGTTTTGAGTTAATCAATTTGCTATGGTTTCATATTGAACTCTATTTTATGAATCTAAACAGAAAAATTATAGGTTTATAGTCGGAGATATAAGTTACAAGTCGTTTTTGTAAGAGGTAGTCATTTCAGTCGAAAGAACGACGTCTTGATGACCATTTTGAAAAACATATTTCCACTTTGAGTTTAACCATGATTTTTGGATATAGTTTCATGTTCATAAGAAAAATCATTTTCTCAGAATAACAACTTTTAAATCAAAGTTTATCATAGTTTTTAATTATCAAACCCAAAACAGCCGGCGGTGTTACTACGACGGCGTATCTCTGGTTTTACGATATTTTTCGTGTTTCCAGGTTTTAATCATTAAGTTAGCATATCATATAGATATATAACATGTGTTTAGTTGATTTTAAAAGTCAAGTTAGAACGATTAACTTTATTTGCGAACAAGTTTAGAATTAACTAAACTATGTTCTAGGGATTACAAGTTTAAATCTTCGAATAAGATAGTTTTATATATATAAATCGAATGATGTTATGAACATCATTACTACCTCAAGTTTTGTGGATAAACCTAATGGAAATGAAAAAAATAGATCTAGCTTCAAAGGATCCTTGGATGGCTTGAAAGTTCTTGAAGCAGAATCATGACACGAAAACAAGTTCAAGTAAGATTTCCACTCGAAATAAGATTGTTATAGTTATAGAAATTGAATTAAGGTTTGAATATAAGTATTACCTTGTATTAGAAAGATATATTACTATAAATAAGAAAGATTTCTTGAGGTTGGATGATCACTTTACAAGATTGGAAGTAAGCTAGCAAACTTGGAAGTATTCTTTATTTTATGAAACTAGAACTTATAGAATTTATGAAGAACACTTAGAACTTGAAGATAGAACTTGAGAGAGATCAATTAGATAAAGAAAATTGAAGAATGAAAGTGTTTGTAGGTGTTTTTGGTCGTTGATATATGGATTAGATATAAAGGATGTTTAATTTTGTTTACATGTAAATAAGTCATGAATGATTACTAATATTTTTGTAATTTTATGAGATATTTCATGCTAGTTGCCAAATGATGGTTCCCACATGTGTTAGGTGACTCACATGGGCTGCTAAGAGCTGATCATTGGAGTGTATATACCAATAGTACATACATCTAAAAGCTGTGTATTGTACGAGTACGAATATGGGTGCATACGAGTAGAATTGTTGATGAAACTGAACGAGGATGTAATTGTAAGAATTTTTGTTAAGTAGAAGTATTTTGATAAGTGTCTTGAAGTCTTTCAAAAGTGTATGAATACATATTAAAACACTACATGTATATACATTTTAACTGAGTCGTTAAGTCATCGTTAGTCGTTACATGTAAATGTTGTTTTGAAACCTTTAGGTTAACGATCTTGTTAAATGTTGTTAACCCATTGTTTATTATATCTAAAGAGATGTTAAATTATTACATTATCATGATATTATGATATATTAATATATCTTAGTATGATATATATACAGTTAAATGTTGTTACAACGATAATCGTTACATATATGTCTCGTTTCGAAATCATTAAGTTAGTAGTCTTGTTTTTTACATATGTAGTTCATTGTTAATACACTTAATGACATGTTTACTTATCATTTATCATGATTAAACATGGTGTATCAATATCTTAATATGATTCATATGTATTTAGTAAGACGTTGTTATAACGATAATCGTTATATATATCGTTTCGAGTTTCTTAATTCAATAAACTCAATTTTATGTATATAACTCATTGTTAAAATACCTAATGAGATACTTACTTATCATAATATCATATTAACTATATATGTAACCATATATATGTCATCATATAGTTTTTACAAGTTTTAACGTTCGTGAATCACCGGTCAACTTGGGTGGTCAATTGTCTATATGAAACCTATTTCAATTAATCAAGTCTTAACAAGTTTGATTGCTTAACGTGTTGGAAATACTTAATCATGTAAATAAAAATTTCATTTAATATATATAAACATGTAAAAGTTCGGGTCACTACATTTAAGAAGTCCAATGATGGAAGATCTTCAAGTCCTGATCACATTGGTTTTTTTTCAACAGTTTAAGGATCAAGGAATGCCTTGGGTACCCGGGAAACGTATTGGTAGTTCCTCGTCCAAGGTTATTTCATATAATTGGAAATCCCGTGGTGGCAAAGGGGTTCGCATTGACACAATTGACGGTTTCACTAATCAATCGGACGAGAGAAATGGTAACAGGCGTTCTTAATTCTGGCTACTTTTTTCATTTATGGTCTTTGGTGTTGTTATTATAGTTTGCACTTGTTAGTTTGTTTTTGGTTCGGATGTATTTGTTTTGGTTTGGTTGTCAAGGTTTGGCTCGGTTGAAGTTAACGTCGACTTGTGACGTTTGCTAGTTTCGAGCCATCCGATTTTCTTTTCTTATCCTTGTACGTTTCGATTAAGATCTTCATCGTTCGATGATGAAGATCTCATCGTTCGATGAAGATCTCATCTATATAGTTTTCGTTTTTTTCCAAAAAAAAAAAAATCTTCAATCCTTCAAAGCGAATCTTCATATCTTCAAATCACCGAATACTTAAAAAAATTCATAATATCATAATAACTTCAGATCACTACTTCAGTTCTTATTTCGGATTATCAATACATCATTTATATATATATATATAAAAAACAGAAAATTGAAAAGCATGATATTCTACTGCTACTATTCGTGATTTCTATTCAAGATCATCATGAGCTAAAAATTCATTTCATCAAATTGATGAACATCGACAATATATGAGCACAAAAACTTGATCCTTAATCTTAACTAAAGCTTTTCTAATCATTAGGATCAATTTACAGCCTCAAAATCATGGTGTTTCACATCGATTTCTTCATAAACTACACCCGTGTAACGTTTTGGTCTCCAGAATGATTCAGTCTTTCTGAATAATGTACTTTTTATTTTAATTGTAAAATGGTATGATATCTTACATGTATTTATTTATATATATATTCTTAATTTTTAAGCTTGTCATTAACATTTATATTCTATACTGAATAATAATTTATAATTTTTTTATGTTATTTATGGTACTTATTAGTGATAACCACAAGAGATAATGATAACTTCAAGATAATAGCAATTGGCTATTATCTTCTCCTAGTAACTAGGTGTAGATTATTATTGTTTTGTATTAGAATATTTGTATAACTATAACTCTTGTATCTATTTAAAGGGATGAATGAAAAACCACCTGTACGTGGAAAAATTATTAATCATTCTTAAACTTTATATGGTATCAGACGGGTGTCGATTACACCTCTGAACCTCTACTTTTCTTTCAACGCTCTAACCCTAAAACCCTAAAACATGGTTACCAGCGATGCTTCTTCTTCATCCACGGATGGACCTCTCCCCTCAATACTATTCTACATATGCTTACTATCAAGCTTACTTCCTCTAACTATCTTCTTTGGCATCATCAAGTGCTCCCTCTCCTTGCTTATCAGGATCTTGCTGCCTTTATCGATGGTACATCACCAGAACCTGCAGCAGAAATTGTTTCTGGTGACAGTAGCACTCCCAATCCTGCGCATTCAATCTGGAAAAAGTCCGATCAGTGGGCTCTTCTAATCCTTCAATCTTCGTTGACAGAAGAGTCTATGGCAGTTGTTCTCGGTTTAGAAACTGCTTGGGCAGTTTGGACTGCGCTTAAAGACGCCTACAGTCATGATTCTTCTGATCGAATGCACACTCTTCGTGATGCCTTGAGACAGCTTCAAAAAGGTACTTCTAGTGTTACCGATTATGCCAAAAAGTTCAAGTCTATTTGTTATCAGTTAACAGCTATTAAGCATCCCCTTGATGATGCCGACAAATACCACTAGTTTCTTTGTTGTTTGGGTCCCAGCTTTGAAACATTTTCTATGACTAAACGGGCTATTAAGCCTCGCTGCAAATTTCCTGACTTAGTTGCTCAAGCCAAAAGTCATGAATTATTTATGACGTCTGTGCAGCCATCTCCACCACCTCAGTCAGCTTTTCAAGCCAATACTCCATATACTCCTCGTGGCCGTGGCACTTATAATAATCGATGTCGAGGGAATGGCTCGCGTGGATGTGGTCGTGGACGCAACAATGGCACTCGACGACCTGCTCAATGTCAATTGTGTCATCAAGATAACCACTATGCCTCTGCCTGTCCAGACTTGGCATCATATGCCACTCGCGGTCCTGCTTTGGATGCACATTTAGCTCAAGCATTTCAATCAAATTGTCATGTTAACTCTGGCTCACCCGATTGGTATGTTGATTCAGGGGCTTCTACTCATATGACTAGCTCACCATCAAACCTTGATGCTGCTTCTACTTATGCAAGTAATGACTCAGTCACCTTTAGTGATGACCAAACATTACCCATAACTCATATTGGCTCATCCTTTATCACTAAGGATTTACACTTATTAGATGTTCTTGTTGTGCCTTTCATTACGAAAAATCTATTATCTATTAGCAAACTTACTTCTGATAACCCTGTTGATGTCTTATTTTCCGATCATAACTTTATTATTCAGAACCGGAAAACAAAGGAAATACTTGCAACAGGCCGACGTGATCAAGATTTATATGTGCTCGAACGAGGGAACAAAGCATTTTTATCTCACATTCGTTCAAGCAAGTTGAAGGGCTCGTTTGAGTTATGGCATCATCTTTTAGGACATGTTTCTTTTTCTATTATTTCGTTGTTAAATAAATTAGGGTGTTTATCGGTAACTTCAATTTTACCGAAACTGGGCCTATGTTCTCCTTGTCAACTCTCTAAGAGTAAACATTTGTCGTTTAATAATAATGAACAACGTGCTTTACAAGTTTTAGATTTAGTTCATTGTGATTTATGGGGACCTGCACCTATTATGTCCACTAACGGTTACAAATATTATGCCATATTTATTGACGATTTTTCCAGGTTTACGTGGTTTTATCCCATGAAAAGTAAATCCAAATTTCATACAATATTTGATGCTTTTATCCGCATGGTTCAAACACAATTTTCGTGTAAACTAAAATTTTTTCAAAGTGATGGTGGCACCGAATTTCTCAACTCTAAGGTTCGGCTTCTTCTCAACAATAATGGCACTCACCATCGCATTTCATGTCCATACACTCCTCAGAAAAATGGACGGGCTGAGCGAAAACATCGTCATATCACTGAAACTGGGCTTGCTATGATGTTTCTTGCTCATGCTCCGGCTACCTTATGGACCGATGCGTTTAGTGCGGCTACTTACATTATTAATCAGCTTCCATCTCCGGTTCTCAACCTTAAATCACCCTATGTAACATCCGTGTTACATCCGTACCACATCGGTTGGAGAGGGGAACGAAGCATGCTTTATAAGGGTGTGGAGACCTTTCCTAGCATGACGCGTTTTGAGACCACAAGCGCAGCAGATCCCATGAGAACTCTGCAGCTAAGCATGCTCAGGCGAGAGCACTACCAGGATGGGTGACCTCCTGGGAAAGTGCTCGTCGTGTTTGGTCGCCAAGAAAAATCCGTGCGCCTACGGGCAAAGCGGACAATATCATGCTACGGGGAACGTGTTACCTGGGATGTTATAGTTGGTATCTGAGCGTTGGACTTAGAGAACCAGAAAATTTGCATTAGTGTGTCTTATCGAGTTTGTTAGGATGCATTAGTGAGTCTGGACTTCGACCGTGTTTTCTTTAAAAATGATTGCTTAACATTTTTGTTGGAAACTATATATTATTAACATGTAAATATTATGTGATATATTAATCTCTTAACATGTTTGATATTGTGTGATAGATGTCTACCTCTAGCACAAATCCCATTGACTCACCTAATAATAACGAAGAGTCGGATATATATTGGCAAGATTCACAAGTTCCCGAAGAACCGGAAGAAGAGGAAACGGAACCAGAAGAAGAGGAACCGGAAGAAGAGGAACCAGAAGAAGAGGAACCGGAAGAAGAAGAGGTTCCAGAGGGGGAATAGTAGGAACCACAGAAAACCGGTCAAATAAAAGAAAATCCTCAACCAATGGACCAAAGTTAATAATGGTCAATGGTGTTTTCGCTAAGGAAGCAAAATATTGGGAAATTACCAATTTTCCAATGAATCGGATCCTGATGAGGATTCCGATGATGTTATAGAAATTATCCCGACCCAATTTAATGAGGCAAAAGAAAATAATAAGGGAAAAGGCATCAAAATAGAGAAATCTGATTCCGATCCCGATGAACTTTATATGTACCGTCAACACCCGTATTTTCAATATCGCGACAATAACCCGGGAACCTCTAAACCACCAGGTTTTTCTAAACCAATGTGGAAAACGACGACTCGTATTAGAGGAACATCATATATCCCTAGAAGATTAGGAAAAAGAACCAAGTCCGAAGAAGAAGAAACCGGTGATTCAGATTAGAGGGGTGTGAGCATGTTGTGTAATAAATGTATTGTAGTGTGCTTGTACTTTTATATTCTATGTAAAAATTGCTTGTATTATTTGTTATTACGAATCTAATCCTTGTCTATTTTACAGTATAAAAACAAAATGGACGTTAAGGGTAGACAACCGAATATTTTAGAAGACCTACCAGAGGATATGATTGAGGAAATCTTGTCTAGAGTCGCTCAGAATTTATCAGCACATTTAGTTATGGCGAAATTAACTTGTCAAACATTTGAAAGACTTTCCAGAAATGCCTTAGTTTATAAAAGGCTTTCCTTTGATAGGTGGGGTATATCACATTGGGGAGACTTTAAGTTACGCCGTGTTTTCTTTAAAGCGTTAAATGCGGGGAACCTAAATGCAATTTTACGTACGGGTTAAGAACCTATTTTGACTCAACATATCCCAACATAGGATTTCGTGAATTAGAAAGAGCTTCTAACATGCAACATAAAGAAGCATGTTATGCTTACGGGTTAGTGATGTTCGCTTCTTACCAAAGTGATAAAAAGAACATCGGATTGCAGCTTTTAAATAAAACTTTCCCACAAGTGACGGATTCAGTAGTTGGGGTGAGAAACAAGGTTTTTAGATTATTACGGGGCTGTTGGACATTACGAAACCCTCGTCCTTTTGACGACATTACAACATGCTGCCTAGCCAATGGTCATAACGGTTATTTTCCACAAGACCAAGGATGGGAAGTCATCTTAGTAAAACCAGAATGCATGACTTGTTTCTGGACTTATGAATTACGTGTCTTTATTTTCTTTGTTGAACAACTTGCGTATTAACTAGGTTTATCTTCAAAAACTCTCCTGTATCAAAGTGTACTATATTTCATGTTATATGTAATATAGCGAAGTTGTAAGTTTGAAGAATATTTGTATGTGATATATTATTATAATCAGTTTTTCATATGGAATTGTAGTAGTTGAATTGTATATTAGCTACTAAGTATGAACTTAACGGGTAGGTAGTACCCAAATTTAAACTTATAAAATGCTAATATGAAGAAAAAGCTTTTATAAATGAGTTCATATTATGCTACGAAATACTATTGACTACTCTTAATATTCTGTATGATTAACTCGATTCAGTTGGCTATTTTAAAGGAAATGGCACCGACTACTCGACACACCAAGAATATGAGCGAAGAGGAATTTCGTACCTTTCTTGCTGCAAACATAGCTGCAGTACAGGCTGCGCTACATACCAACAATAACTCTGAATCTAGCAATACAGCTAACGGTGTAAGAAATCTTGTAGGATGCTCTTACAAGGAATTCACTGCCTGCAAACCTTCAGAATTTGATGGGACCGAAGGACCAATCGGATTGAAACGGTGGACCGAGAAAGTTAAATCGGTGTTTGCCAAAAGTAAGTGTGCTGAAGGAGACAAAGTGAAGTACGCTACGCATACCTTCATAGGTATTGCGTTAACATGGTGGAATACCTATCTAGAGCAAGTGGGACAAGATGCTGCTTACACACTACCGTGATCAGCATTCAAGCACTTGATGAACGAGCAGTACCATCCTAGAAACGAAGTCAATAAACTGAAGGCAGAACTTAGAGAATTACGAACACAAGGGTTCGACGTTACCACATATGAACGACGATTCACAGAGTTGTGTCTATTGTGTCCGGGAGCATTTGAAGATAAAGAAGAGAAGATCGACGCATTTGTAAAAGGGTTACCAGAAAGGATTCAAGAAGATGTGAGTGCACACGAGCTTGCTTCTATACAGAAGGCAAGTCGAATGGCTCATAAACTCATAAATCAGATTGAGGGAAGAATTAAAGAGCAGGTCGCCAAAAGAGCCAACACGAAACAACTCAAGAGGAAGTGGGAGGAAAACTGTGACAAGAGTCACCAGTACAACAACAACAACAACAACAATTACAACCACAATCGCAACAACTATCCCAACAACCGCAACAACAATCGCAACAATAACTGCAATCCTAACAATAACTACAACAAACATCCCAACAACAACAACAACAACAACAACAACAACCGTTTCAATAACAATAACAATCCCAACAACAACAACCTCAATAACAACAACGGCAACAAAAACCAAAAACAGCCATGTCATAGGTGTGAAGAAAATCATCAGGGGTTTTGCACGACATTTTGCAACAGGTGTAAATTAAATGGTCATAGCGCGACAAAGTGTGAGGTCTACAGACCAAAGTTTACCAGAACTAAAGGAACAAATAATGTTGGAACAAGTAATGCCGAAACGAATAGTGTCAGAGCAAGTAATACCAACACTGTTTGTTATAAATGTGGAAAACCGGGCCACATTATTAGAAATTACCCGAATCAGAGGAATACTAATGGGCAGGGCCGTAGAAGAATTTCAATATTAATGCGGCAGAAGCACAGGAAGATCCGGAGCTTGTTACGGGTACGTTTCTTATTGACGATAAATCTTCTTATGTTTTATTTGATTCGGGTGCGGATAGAAGCTATATAAGTAGCGAATTTTGTGTTAAATTAAGTTGCCCATTGACACCTTTGGATAGTAAATTTTTACTCGAATTAGCAAACGGTAAATTAATTTCAGCAGATAATATATGTCGGGAGAGAGAAATTAAACTGGGGGATGAAACGTTTAAAATTGATTTAATACCAGTCGAGTTAGGGAGTTTTGACGTAATAATTGGCATGGACTGGTTAAAAAAGGTGAGAGCAGAGGTCGTTTGTTACAAAAATGCGATTCGCATTATGCGTGAAAAAGGAAAACCTTTAATGGTGTACGGAGAAAAGAACAACGCGAAATTAAATCTTATTAGTAGTTTGAAGGCGCAAAAACTAATAAGAAAAGGTTGTTACGTCATTCTAGCACACATCGAGGAAGTTAAACCTGAAGAAAAGAACATCAGCGATGTTCCCGTCGTAAAAGAATTTCCCGATGTATTTCCGAAGGAATTACCGGGATTACCCCCACATCGATCCATTGAATTTCAAATAGACCTTGTACCAGGAGCTGCACCAATAGCTCGTGCTCCATACAGACTCGCACCCAGCGAAATGAAAGAATTACAAAGTCAGTTACAGGAACTTTTAGAACGTGGTTTCATTAGACCAAGCACATCACCATGGGGAGCTCCTGTGTTGTTTGTCAAGAAGAAGGATGGTACATTTAGGTTGTGTATTGACTACAGAGAGTTGAATAAACTTACCATCAAAAACCGTTATCCACTGCCGAGAATTGATGACTTATTTGATCAACTACAAGGCTCGTCGGTTTATTCGAAAATTGATTTACGTTCTGGATATCATCAAATGCGAGTAAAGGAGGATGATATTTCAAAAACTGCTTTTAGGACGCGTTATGGTCATTACGAGTTTATGGTTATGCCGTTTGGATTGACTAACACACCAGCTGTGTTCATGGACCTTATGAACCGAGTGTGTGGGCCATATCTTGACAAGTTTGTCATTGTTTTCATTGATGACATACTTATTTACTCAAAGAATGATCAAGAGCACGAAGAATATTTGAGAAAAGTGCTAGAAGTATTGAGGAAAGAAAAACTGTACGCTAAGTTTTCAAAGTGTGCATTTTGGTTGGAAGAAGTTCAATTCCTCGGTCACATAGTGAACAAAGAAGGTATCCAGGTGGACCCGGCAAAGATCGAAACCTTTGAAAAGTGGGAAACCCCAAAAACTCCGAAGCATATACGTCAATTTTTAGGATTGGCTGGTTACTATAGAAGATTCATCCAAGATTTCTCCAAAATAGAAAAACCCTTGACTGCATTAACGCATAAAGGGAAGAAATTTGAATGGAAGGATGAACAAGAGAAGGCGTTTCAGTTATTGAAGAAAAAGCTAACTACGGCACCTATATTGTCATTGCCTGAAGGGAGTGATGATTTTGTGATTTATTGTGACGCATCAAAGCAAGGTCTCGGTTGTGTATTAATACAATGAACGAAGGTGATTGCTTATGCGTCTAGACAATTGAAGATTCACGAGCAAAATTATACAACTCACGATTTGGAATTGGGTGATGTTGTTTTTGCATTAAAGACTTGGAGGCATTATTTATATGGGGTCAAAAGTATTATATATACTGACCACAAAAGTCTCCAACATATATTTAATCAGAAGCAACTGAATATGAGACAACGCAGGTGGATTGAACTGTTGAATGACTATGAATATAATTATTCGTACTAACCTTACTACTCAAATAAAGGAGGCGTAACAGGGGGTTGTAAAAGAAGGAAAGTTGAAGAATGAGGTACCCAAAGGATCAGAGAAACATCTTAATATTCGGGAAGACGGAACCCGATATAGGGCTGATAGAATTTGGGTACCAAGGTTTGGAGATGTGAGAGAAATGGTACTTAAGGAAGCACATAAAACCAGATATTCAATACATCCCGGAGCGGGGAAGATGTATAAAGATCTCAAGAAACACTTTTGGTGGCCGGGTATGAAAGCCGATATTGCTAAATATGTAGGAGAATGTTTGACGTGTTCTAAGGTCAAAGCTGAACATCAGAAACCATCAGGTCTACTACAACAACCTGAAATCCCAGAATGGAAATGGGAAAACATTACCATGGATTTCATTACTAAATTGCCAAGGACTGCAAGCGGTTATGATACTATTTGGGTAATAGTTGATCGTCTCACCAAGTCAGCACACTTCCTACCAATGAGAGAAGATGAGAAAATGGAGAAGTTGGCGCGATTGTATTTGAAGGAGGTTGTCTCCAGACATGGAATACCCATCTCTATTATCTCTGATAGGGATGGTAGATTTGTTTCAAGGTTCTGGCAGATGTTGCAACAAGCATTGGGGACTCGTCTAGACATGAGTACTGCCTATCATCCACAAACTGATGGGTAGAGCGAAAGGACGATACAAATGCTTGAAGACATGCTACGAGCATGTGTTATTGATTTCGGAAATAGTTGGGATCGACACCTACCGTTAGCAGAATTTTCCTACAACAACAGTTATCATTCTAGTATTGAGATGGCGCCGTTTGAGGCACTTTATGGTAGAAAGGGCAGGTCTCCGATTTGTTGGAATGAAGTGGGGGATAGACAGATTACGGGTCCGGAGATAATACAAGAAACTACCGAGAAAAGCATCCAAATTCAACAACAATTGAAAACCGCCCAGAGTCGACAAAAGATCTACGCGGACAGTAAAAGAAAAGATATAGAGTTTGAATTTAGAGAAATGGTCATGCTTAAGGTTTCACCTTGGAAAGGCGTTGTTCGATTTGGTAAACGGGGAAAACTAAATCCAAGGTACATTGGACCATTCAAGATTATAGATCGTGTCGGACCAGTAGCTTACCAACTGGAGCTACCTCAACAAATCGCGGCCGTACATAACACTTTCCACGTCTCAAATTTGAAGAAATTTTTTGCTAAAGAATATCTCACTATTCCGTTAGACGAAATCCAAATCAATGAAAAATTTAATTCATTGAAGAACCCGTCGAAATAATGGATCGTGAGGTTAAGAGACTTAAGAAAAACAAGATACCGATTGTTAAGGTTCGATGGAATGCTCGTAGAGGACCCGAGTTCACCTGGGAGCATGAAGATCAGATGAAGAAGAAATACCCGCATCTATTTCCAGAAGATTCGTCAACCCCTTCAACAGCTTAAAATTTCGGGACAAAATTTATTTAACGGGTAGGTACTGTAGTGACCCGAACTTTTCCATGTTTATATATATTAATTGAGATTGATATTTACATTAAGAAATCAAACTTGTCAAGACTTGATTAAATGAAATAAGTTTCATATAAACAATTGATCACCCAAGTTGACCGGCGATTCACGAACGTTACAAATTTGTAAAAACTACATGTTATGGTATATATAGACATATATATATGGTTAACATGAGATTATGATGAGTAAGTATCTCACTAAGTATATTAACAATGTGTGATATACATAATAAATGAGATTACTAAGTTAAGAAACTCGAAATGATATATATAACGATTATCGTTATGATAACGTCTACTAAATACATATGTATCATATTAATATATTGATACACTATATTTAACATGATAAAATTATATTTCAATATATCATTAAGTGTGTTAACAATGAACTACATATGTAAAAACAAGACTACTAACTCAAGAATTACGAAACGAGATTTATATGTAACGATTATCGTTGTAACGATATATTAATGTATGTATCATATTAAGACATATTCATACATCATGATATCATGATAATATAATAATTTAACATCTCATTTGATATAATAAACATTGGGTTAACAACATTAATTGAGATCGTTAACTTAAAGGTTTCAAAACAACACTTACATGTTACGACTAACGAAGACTTAACAAATCCATTAGAATGTATATACATGTTGTGTTTTGATATGTATTCTTACACTTTTGAAAGACTTCAAGGCACATATCAAAGTACTTCTACTTAACAAAAATGCTTACAATTACATCCTCGTTCAGTTTCATCAACAATTCTACTCGTATGCACCCGTATTCGTACTCGTACAATACACAGCTTTTAGATGTATGTACTATTGGTATATACACTCCAATGATCAGATCTTAGCAGCCCATGTGAGTCACCTAACACATGTGGGAACCATCATTTGGCAACTAGCATGAAATATCTCATAAAATTACAAAAATATTAGTAATCATTCATGACTTATTTACATGAAAACAAAATTACATATCCTTTATATCTAATCCATATATCAACAACCAAAAACACCTAAAAACACTTTCATTCTTCAATTTTCTTCATCTAATTGATCTCTCTCAAGTTCCATCTTCAAGTTCTAAGTGTTCTTCATAAATTCCATAAGTATAGTTTCATAAAAATCAAGAATACTTCCAGGTTTGCAAGTCTACTTCCAAGCTTTCTAATCCATTCCAAGTAATCATCTAAGATCAAGGAACCTTTGTTATTTACAGTAGGTTATCTTTATAATTCAAGGTAATATTCATATTCAAACTTTGATTCAATTTCTACAACTATAACAATCTTATTTCGAGTGAAAATCTTACTTGAACTGTTTTCGTGTCATGATTCTACTTCAAGAACTTTCAAGCCATCCAAGAATCCTTTTAAGCTAGATCCATTTTTCTCATTTCCAGTAGTTTTATCCAGAAAACTTGAGGTAGTAATGATGTTCATAACATCATTCAATTCATACATATAAAGCTATCTTATTCGAAGGTTTAAACTTGTAATCACTAGAACATAGTTTAGTTAATTCTAAACTTGTTCGCAAACAAAAGTTAATCCTTCTAACTTGACTTTTAAAATCAACTAAACATATGTTATATATCTATATGATATGATAACTTAATGATTTAAAACCTGGAAAGACGATGAACACCATAAAATCGGATATACGCCGTCGTAGTGAAACCGGGGGCTGTTTTGGTTTGGATAATTAAAAACTATGATAAATTTGATTTAAAAGTTGTTCTTCTGGGAAAATGATTTTTCATATGAACATGAAACTATATCCAAAAATCTTGGTTAAACTCAAAGTGAAAGTACGTTTTTCAAAATAGTCATCGAGATGTCGTTCTTTCGACAGAAATGACTACCTCTTTAGTAATTGACATGTAACTTAAATTTCTGACTATAAACCTATACTTTTTATGTTTGGATTCTTAAATTTGAGTTCAATATGAAACCATAGCAATTTGATTCACTCAAAACGGATTTAAAATGAAGAAGTTATAGGTAAAACAAGATTGGATATTTTTGATCTTTTTAGCTACGGGAAAGGTTTAACAAATCTATACAAATCATATCCTAGCTAAATTATATTGTATTATACATGTATTCTAATATATTATGTAATCTTGGGATACCATAGACACGTATGAAAATGTTTTGACATATCATATCGACCCATGTATATATATTATTTGGAACAACCATAGACACTCTATATGCAGTAATGTTGGAGTTAGCTATACAGGGTTGAGGTTGATTCCAAAAAATATATATACTTTGAGTTATGATCTAGCCTGAGACGTGTGTACACTGGGTCATGGATTGATTCAAGATAATATGTATCTATTTATTTCTGTACATCTAACTGTGGACAACTAGTTATAGGTTACTAACGAGGACATCTGACTTAATAAACTTAAAATAGTAAAACGTATTAAAAATGTTGTAAATATATTTTGAACATACTTTGATATATATGTACATATTTGTTATAGGTTCGTGAATCGACCAGTGGCCAAGTCTTACTTCCCGACGAAGTAAAAGTCTGTGAAAGTGAGTTATAGTCTCACTTTTAAAATCTAATATTTTTGGGATGAGAATACATGCAGGTTTTATAAATGATTTACAAAATAAACACAAGTACGTGAAACTACATTCTATGGTTAAATTATCGAAATCGAATATGCCCCTTTTTATTAAGTCTGGTAATCTAAGAATTAGGGAACATACACCCTAATTGACGCGAATCCTAAAGATAGATCTATTGGGTCTAACAAACCCCATCCAAAGTACCGGATGCTTTAGTACTTCGAAATTTATATCATATCCGAAGGGTGTCCCGGAATGATGGGGATATTCTTATATATGCATCTTGTTAATGTCGGTTACCAGGTGTTCACCATATGAATGATTTTTATCTCTATGTATGGGATGTGTATTGAAATATGAAAGCTTGTGGTCTATTGTTACGATTTGATATATATAGGTTAAACCTATAACTCACCAACATTTTTGTTGACGTTTAAAGCATGTTTATTTTCAGGTGAATACTAAGAGCTTCCGCTGTTGCATATTAAAATAAGGACAAGATTTGGAGTCCATGTTTGTATGATATTGTGTAAAAACTGCATTCAAGAAACATATGTTGATGTAATATATTTCTATTGTAAAATCTATAACATCCCAGGTAACACGTTCCCCGTAGCATGATATTGTTCGCTTTGCCCGTAGGCGCACGGATTTTTTTTGGCGACCAAACACGACGAGAACTTTCCCAGGAGATCACCCATCCTGGTAGTGCTCTCGCCTGAGCACGCTTAACTGCAGAGTTCTCATGGGATCTGCTGCGCTTGTGGTCCCAAAATGCATCATGCTAGGAAAGGTCTCCACACCCTTATAAGGCATGATTCGTTCCCCTCTCCAACCGATGTGGTACGAATGTAACACGGATGTTACAATCCTCCCCCCTAATGGGACACAGAGTCCTTGTTGTGCACGTTTCGTCTGGGGGCTGGCTCTGATACCAACTGAAATGTCCCGTTCATATTGATTATAAACGTTCCATATTAATTGATTTCGTTGCGAGGTTTTGACCTCTATGTGAGACGTTTTTCAAAGACTGCATTCATTTTTAAAACAACCATAACCTTTATTTTATCAATAAAGGTTTTAAAAACATTACGTAGATTATCAAATAATGATAATCTAAAATATATTGTTTACACACGACCATTACATAATGGTTTACAATAGAAATATATTACATCGACATATGTTTCTTGAATGCAGTTTTTACACAATATCATACAAACATGGACTCCAAATCTTGTCCTTATTTTAGTATGCAACAGCGGAAGCTCTTAATATTCACCTGAGAATAAACATGCTTTAAACGTCAACAAAAATGTTGGTGAGTTATAGGTATAACCTATATATATCAAATCGTAACAATAGACCACAAGATTTCATATTTCAATACACATCCCATATATAGAGATAAAAATCATTCATATGGTGAACACCTGGTAACCGACATTAACAAGATGCATATATAAGAATATCCCCATCATTCCGGGACACCCTTCGGATATGATATAAATTTTGAAGTACTAAAGCATCCGGTACTTTGGATGGGGTTTGTTAGGCCCAATAGATCTATCTTTCGGATTCGCGTCAATTAGGGTGTCTGTTCCCTAATTCTTAGATTACCAGGCTTAATAAAAAGGGGCATATTCGATTTCGATAATTCAACCATAGAATGTAGTTTCACGTACTTGTGTCTATTTTGTAAATCATTTATAAAACCTGCATGTATTCTCATCCCCAAAATATTAGATTTTAAAAGTGAGACTATAACACACTTTCACAGATTTTTACTTCATCGGGAAGTAAGACTTGGCCACTGGTCGATTCACAAACCTATAACAAATATGTACATATATATCAAAGTATGTTCAAAATATATTTACAACATTTTTAATACGTTTTACTATTTTAAGTTTATTAAGTCAGATGTCCTCGTTAGTAACCTATAACTAGTTGTCCACAGTTAGATGTACAGAAATAAATCGATATATATTATCTTGAATCAATCCACGACCCAGTGTATACACGTCTCAGGGAAGATCACAACTCAAAGTATATATATTTTTTGGAATCAACCTCAACCCTATATAGCTAACTCAAACATTACTACATATAGAGTGTCTATGGTTGTTCCAAATAATATATATACATGGGTCGATATGATATGTCAAAACATTTGCATACATTTCTATGGTATCCCAAGATTACATAATATATTAGAATACATGTATAATACAATATAAGTTAGCTAGGATATGATTTGTATATATTTGTTAAACATTTTCTTTAGCTAAAAAGATCAAAAATATCCAATCTTGTTTTACCCATAACTTCTTCATTTTAAATCCATTTTGAGTGAATCAAATTGCTATGGTTTCATATTGAACTCTAATTTAAGAATCCAAGCAGAAAAAGTATAGGTTTATAGTCGGAAATTTAAGTTACATGTCAATTACTAAAGAGGTAGTCATTTCCGTCGAAAGAACGACATCTTGATGACTGTTTTGAAAAACATACTTTCACTTTGAGTTTAACCATGATTTTTGGATATAGTTTCATGTTCATATGAAAAATCATTTTCCCAGAAGAACAACTTTTAAATCAAAGTTTATCATAGTTTTTAATTATCCAAACCAAAAAGCCCCCGGTTTCACTACGACGGTGTATATCCGATTTTATGGTGTTCATCGTGTTTCCAGGTTTTAAATCATTAAGTTAGCATATCATATAGATATAGACATGTGTTTAGTTGATTTTAAAAGTCAAGTTAGAAGGATTAACTTTTATTTGCGAACAAGTTTAGAATTAACTAAACTATGTTCTAGTGATTACAAGTTTAAACCTTCGAATAAGATAGCTTTATATGTATGAATCGAATGATGTTATGAACATCATTACTACCTCAAGTTTTCTGGATAAAACTACTGGAAATGAGAAAAATGGATCTAGATTTAAAGGATCCTTGGATGGTTTGAAAGTTCTTGAAGCAGAATCATGACACGAAAACAGTTCAAGTAAGATTTTCACTCGAAATAAGATTGTTATAGTTGTAGAAATTGAATCAAAGTTTGAATATGAATATTACCTTGAATTAGAAAGATAATCTACTATAAATAACAAAGGTTCCTTGATCTTAGATGATTACTTGGAATGGATTAGAAAGCTTGGAAGTAGACTTGCAAACTTGGAAGTATTCTTGATTTTTATGAAACTATACTTATGGAATTTATGAAGAACACTTATTACTTAAAGATAGAACTTAAGAGAGATCAATTAGATGAATAAAATTGAAGAATGAAAGTGTTTGTAGGTTTTTTTGGTCGTTGGTATATGTATTAGATATAAAGGATATGTAATTTTGTTTTCATGTAAATAAGTCATGAATGATTACTAATATTTTTGTAATTTTATGAGATATTTCATGCTAGTTGACAAACGATGGTTCCAACATGTGTTAGGTGACTCACATGGGCTGCTAAGAGCTGATCATTGGAGTGTATATACCAATAGTACATACCTCTAAAAGCTGTGTATTGTACGAGTACGAATACGGGTGTATACGAGTAGAATTGTTGATGAAACTGAACGAGGATGTAATTGTAAGCATTTTTGTTAAGTAGAAGTACTTTGATATATGTCTTGAAGTCTTTCAAAAGTGTAAGAATACATATCAAAACACAACATGTATATACATTCTAATGGATTCGTTAAGTCTTCATTAGTCGTTACATGTAAGTGTTGTTTTGAAACCTTTAAGTTAACGATCTCAATTAATGTTGTTAACCCAATGTTTATTATATCAAATGAGATGTTAAATTATTATATTATCATGATATTATGATGTATGAATATCTCTTAATATGATACATACATTAAAATATCGTTACAACGATAATCGTTACATATAAATCTCGTTTCGTAATTCTTGAGTTAGTAGTCTTGTTTTTACATATGTAGTTCATTGTTAACACACTTAATGATATATTTAAATATCATTTTATCATGTTAAATATAGTGTATAAATATCTTAATATGATACATATGTATTTAGTAGACGTTATCATAACGATAATCGTTATATATATATCATTTCGAGTTTCTTAACTTAGTAATCTCATTTATTATGTATATCACACATTGTTAATATACTTAGTAAGATACTTACTCATCATAATCTCATGTTAACCATATATATATATATATATATATATATATATATATATATATATATATATATATATATATATATATATATATATGTCTATATATACCACAACATGTAGTTTTTACAAATTTGTAACGTTCGTGAATCGCCGGTCAACTTGGGTGATCAATTGTCTATATGAAACTTATTTCATTTAATCAAGTCTTAACAAGTTTGATTGCTTAATACTTTGGAAACATTTATTCATGTAAATATCAATCTCAATTAATATATATAAACATGGAAAATTTCGGGTCACTACACCCTATGAGTTGATCTTTAATACAGTGCCGAAATATGATCTCATACGCACTTTTGGTTGTCGAGTATTTCCTTATCTTCGTGACTATGCACCTCATAAATTAGCACCCTGAAGTGTTGAGTGTGTTTTTCTTGGTTATAGCGCGGGTTATAAAGGCTACCGATTCCATGACATTGCTACAGGACGTTCCTACATTACTCTTCATGCCCAATTCGATGAAACATCGTTTCCTTATTCTGGTACTTCACCACCAGTTGATTTATCAACACTTTTTTTCTCCACTTATGACGATTGTGATGCCCCGTACAAAACCATCGTGTACGAATCATCAACAACAGGATCATTACAAGGTCAAATACTATATGCGGTTTCAAAAGAAGTTTGCATTCATGAATAAAGGTGATGTCTTAACCAACATCAAATATCTTACAACAAAAGTATGCTTCAATGAACAGAAGAAATTAGTAATAGTACGTGACCAAATGGTCGCTACAAATCATTGTTTCAAAAGGTAACATAGTTTGAATGCAAATAAAACGTTTCATGCGGTGGCAACTCTAACAAGCGCAGCGGGTGTCTACAAGGCATGACTAGTACAACAGCGGAAGCAAGCAAACCTTAAGCACCTGAGAAAAACAAGCTTAAAAACATCAACACAAAGGTTGGTGAGCTATAGTTTAAGTATAACAGTATGTAAGGTAGGCCACGAGATTTCAGTGCTTCAACAGCGTTTCAAAACAGTATGAAAAGTATATGTATAACCGTGGGCACTTGGTAACTAACTTAACGTTTATCAACCCCTAAAAGTACACTTGGCGAGTGCGTATGTTTACGAAGTATTAAACACCCATTAAATGCTAGCGCTACTAGCCCGAGTGGGGATGTCAAACCCTATGGATCCATATCTAAGATTCGCATTCACCGGTTCAAAGACCAATGACTAAACGTTACCGAGCTAAGGGGAAAGTTTATGCCGTTGTATAACCCACACATATATAAAGTTTAAGTACTCGTGCCTAGTATGTAAAATGTAAAATGCGAATGTATTCTCAGTTCCCAAAATAGTTAAAGTAAAAAGGGATGCTATAACTCACAGTGATAAAGTAGTAGTAAAGTTGACACGGGAAAAGTAAGCAAGTATGTTTATCCGGAAGGGTCCTCAACCTAAGTCAAAAGTTACTAATATAGTAAATCGTTCCCAAAGGTTTAAATGTATGTAAATTAGGTCTTAAGTATCATCATCATTCATCATTAATCAAAAAGTGTAAAGTAAGTTTCAATCAAGAATAGAGTTTGAAATAAAGGCCGAATTCGTTCAGTCGCCACGAACCCTATACAAACTGAAATGAGGTGAGACCAGTGGCCATGGCTCCGTATATGAGTCCCCTAGAGGGTGACCAATTTCCAGAACCAAAGTCGTCTTTGTTTGACCGTGGCGAAGGTTTAAGTGCAAGTAGGTCAGAAATTTCAGCACAACGTTAAAAGGGTGTAGTGACTTTCGGATGGCCATAAATCCTAAACCGTAACTCGGATTAAGACGAGGTCTAAACGGAAAATCATCTACTCGAAGTGAACTAGCTGGAAATCAACTTTTACAGTAGCCCAGGTTATTGATCAGTTCTAGAAAAAGGTAAGTAAGGTGTTCCAGTGGGTTCTTGGTGCTTGATGCTCATCACGGTTCTCATCCTTGATGCTTATAGCTTCAAGTGTACAGCTCATTAATGGGTTTGCATCATCTTAACCAAGTTTTGACCATCATAACACTAGTGTAAGTCTAAGATATGTAACACAACTCACTTAAGAGTTGTATGTAGTTTGATGAACCAAAGTTACATCAAGATCTTAGATCCGACACATACATGAGTTCTAATAATAATATTAAGCTACAAACTTGAAAGTAAACTAAATAAACAAGATCTTAAGTTGTAGAACTTAGATCTTAGCTAGATCTTAAAGATCCTAGACTAAAAAGTCTAGATCTAGTGTTCTTAAGTTAGATCCTAAGTTATAGAACTTGGATCTTCACTTTAATGAAACCATAAGTTATGAAACTTAGATTTTCAACTTGTAAAATGTATATAAGCTTATAAGCTCTTGTTTACAACAAATTTGGAAGACCATAAGCTATAGAAACTTAGATCCAACACAAGTGTATGAAGTTATAACTATAAAGTTATACTTCCATGTTCTTGAACTTATAAAGTTAACTTTAGTTTCAAGAATTATGAGATCAAGCTTAACTAGTAATACTTGACCAAATTAACAACATCACAACTTTAAAGTACTTACAAAAGAAAGAAATAAACTAAAGTTACAAGTATTATGTTCATGTTTTTTTCATACTTAAGAAGATTCAAGTCAAGCTTGGATCTTAAGAATTTAAGTCTACAAAACATGAACACAAGTATGATTATAAAGTTTATGAACTTTAAATCTTATAACATTTAAGTGTAGAACCATAAACTAACAAGTTTTGATTCTTGTTCTTGGTTCTTCATCAAACAAAGATGGAAGTAACCAAGATTATATGAAGATACAAGTTATAGAACTTGATCTTTAATAACAACAAACAACAACAAGTAACAAAGCATGTAAATGATGATGATATGGATGCTTATATTTCGGTTTTGAAGAGAAAAAAAGAAAGGAGAAATAAAGCTTGTAACTTACAAGAAAAGAGAGAAAAGATGATAGAAAGTTGCAAGTAATTTTGTGTGTGTGTGAAATGAGGTGAACTAGCAAATAAGTAATCAAAAAAATTTGAAAATGAACTCCCCCACCACCCTACTTGGCCGACGGTCAAGGCTCCCAACAAGGCAAGGTTCAAATCTACTTTCTACATGGGAGAGTGGTGTGAGCTTGAAGTAGTATTAAAGCTAAATGGTTATTGGAACAAGGTGTAAAGATACAAGTAACTAGATTCCTTTACTTATTTTAATTAATCCATGCTTCCATTAGTAAATCACTAGCTTAAATGATGGGCTTACAAGTCCATTAAGTGTGTAGGGTGGGCTTCCAAGTCCAATATAATAAAAGCCCAAGTCCAAGTAACCAACAAATAAATAAAAAACCCAAGTAATTAACTACTAACATTAGTTAATTAAAAATGATTAATAATAATTAATCATGAACGTAAATAATATCCAAAATATTATTCGTGAAAAGTACGTGTGTCACAAAGACAAGCCGGGACATGTAAAGTCAATTACGATAACAAGTAAATGTATAAAAATACATTTATTAACACGCAAGTATTAATAATAAATATTAATAAATATAAGTCGGAAAATCCAGGGTCGTTACATTACCCACCTGTTAAACAAAATTTCGTCACGAAATTTTAAGCTGAGATAGATGGAGGAGTTAGGAAAAGGTGAGGATACTTCTGCATCATTTGATCCTCTCGCTCTCAGGTAAACTCATGTCCTCGTTTGGCATTCCATCGGACTCGAACGATCGGAATCCTGTTGTGTTTCAAAGTTTTGACCTCACGATCCATAATTTCGACAGGCTCTTCGACGAAGTGGAGTTTGTCATCAATTGTAAGTTCCTCTAATGGTATGACATGTTCCGGTTCAGCAAGACACTTCTTCAAATTCGATACATGAAAGGTAGGATGAACTGAGCTCAATTAAGTCGGAAGATCCAAACGATAAGAAACGGGTCCAACACGCTCCAAAATTTTGAAAGGACCAATGTATCGCGGGTTAAGGTTCCCACGTTTTCCAAAACGTATTACACATTTCCAAGGTGCGACTTTCAACATTACATGGTCACCCACGTTAAAGTCGAAGTCTTTACGTTTAAGGTCTGCATAACTCTTTTGGCGATCACGGGCCGTCTTAAGTCTAGCTTGAATTTGAGCAATCTTCTCAGTTGTTTCGTGGACTACCTCGGGTCCGGTGATTTGTTTTTCGCCTAATTCGGCCCAACAAATAGGAGATCGGAACTTGCGGCCATACAACACTTCAAAAGGTGCGGCATTAATACTCGAGTGATAACTGTTGTTGTAAGAGAATTCGGCTAGCTGCAAATGCCTTTCCCAGGCCCTTCCGAAATCAATGACACATGCACGCAACATGTCTTCCAAAGTCTGAATTGTGCGTTCGCTCTGACCATCGGTCTGTGGGTGATAAGCAGTACTCATGTCGAGACGAGTTCCCAAGGCTTCTTACAAAGAACGCCAAAATCTAGAAGCAAAACGGGGATCGCGATCTGAGATGATCGATAGAGGTACACCATGATGAGATACACCTCTTTGATGTATAGTTGAGCGAGTCTCTCCATCGTATCCGTTTCCTTCATAGCTAGGAAGTGTGCATATTTGGTAAGATGGTCAACGATAACCCAGATGGTATCGTATCCGCCCACCGTCTTTAGTAGCTTAGTAATGAAATCCATTGTTATCCTTTCCCACTTCCATTGTGGGATTTTCGGTTGTTGAAGTAATCCAGAGGGCCTCTGATGCTCGGCCTTTACTTTCGAGCAAGTCAAACATTTCCCAACATAAGTTGCAACATCCTTCTTAAGATTCGACCACCAGTACTGTTCTTTAAGATCGTGGTACATTTTTCCCGCTCTGAGATGAATCGAATATCTCGACTTGTGGGCTTCATCTAGTATAAGGTTCCGTAGATCTCCATAAAGAGGTACCCAAATCCTTCCGACAAAATATCGAAGTCCAGTCTCCTTAACCTCGAATCGAGAGACGAGAATGTTCAAGTGTTCATGAGATATATTTTTCTACTTGAGAGCCTCATCTTGGGCTACTCGGATCTGGCTATTGAGATTTGAATGAATGGTGATGTTCAGTGCATGAACACGAAGAGGTGTCGTCCTCTCCTTTCGGCTTAAAGCGTCAGCTATAACATTGGCCTTGCCAGGATGATAACGAAGTTCACAATCATAGTCGTTCAGCATCTCGATTCATTAATGATATCTCATGTTTAGTTGCTTCTGATCAAAGATATGTTGGAGGCTCTTGTGGTCGGTGAAGATAGTGCTCTTTGTTCCATAAAGGTAGTGTCTCCACAATTTGAGCGCAAAGACAACGGCTCCAAGTTCAAGATCGTGAGTAGTATAGTTCCGCTCGTGAATCTTCAGTTGACGGGAAGCATAAGTAATAACCTTTTTACGTTGCATTAGCACACAACCAAAACCACTTTTCGAAGCATCGCAATAAACGACGCAATCGTCACTGCCTTCAGGAAGTGATAAGATAGATGCGGTGGTTAACTTCTTTTTCAAAGTTTGAAAAGCTGATTCCTGCTCAGGTTCCCAAATGAACTTCTTCCCTTTGTGAGTCAGCGAGGTCAAAGGACGCGCAATCTGAGAGAAACCTTCAATAAATCTTCATTAGTAACCGGCGAGACCTAAAAATTGGCAAATGTGAGTTGGAGTAGTGGGGGTTTCCCACTTGCTGATAGCTTCAATCTTGGCGGGATCAACCTTGATACCCTGGTCGCTCACAACATGACCCAGAAATTGGACTTCCTTTAACCAAAATTCGCACTTGGAGAATTTGGCATAAAGTTTCTCTTGTCTCAAGAGTTCCAACACTAACCGAAGATGCTGCTCATGTTCTTCTTCGCTTTTGGAGTAGATGAGGATATAATCTATGAAGACGATAACAAACTTATCCAGGTATGGCTTGCAGACACGATTCATGAGATCCATGAATACGGCAGGTGCGTTGGTTAATCCGAATGGCATCACTAGAAACTCGTAATGACCATAATGAGTTCTGAATGCAGTCTTCATCACATCGCTCTCTTTCACCCTCAACTGGTGATAACCGGAGCGTAAATCGATCTTAGAGTAAACGCTCGATCCTTGTAGTTGATCAAAAAGATCGTCAATGTGGGGAAGAGGATACCGATTCTTGATCGTCAATTTGTTGAGTTCACGGTAGTCGATACACATGCGGAAGGATCCGTCCTTCTTCTTCACAAACAAAACAGGTGCGCCCCATGGAAAGAAACTTGGTTGGATAAATACACGGTCTAGCAGTTCTTGTAATTGGCTCTGCAACTCTTGCATTTCGGAAGGTGCGAGTTGATAAGGTGCGCGAGCTATAGGTGCAGCTCCTGGCACTAAGTCGATCTGAAACTCTACTGCTCTTGGTGGCGGCAATCCAGACAATTCCTCTGGAAAGACATCGGAAAATTCGTTCACAATTCGCATGTCATCCACGCTCTTCACTTCGGTTTCTAATATTTTCACATGTGCCAAAACAGCAAGACGTCCTTTCTTCATGATCTTTTGCGCTTTCATGCAACTAATGAGATTCTGTTTCGAGCTACATCTCTCTCCGTAAATAATCAGTGGCTCACCGTCTCCGTGTTGTATACGAAGAGCTTTAACTCCACAGATAATGCCGGCCCTTATCTTGGTTAACCAATCCATACCGACAATAACATCAAAGCTTCCCAATTTAATTGGTATCAATTCAATCTCAAAATCTACACTAGCTATGTTGATAATAGCTCCTCGGCTAATTTGGTCAACTTTCTCAAGTTTTTCCATTGGCTACCTCTACAAGCATACTCTCCTTTAAAAGAACTAACGACCAATTTATCTTAGAGAAAAAGTGTCTACATACATAACTCCTGTCGGCACCAGTATCAAACAGAACAGAATCTAATAGATTGTTGATAGTGAATATACCTGTCACCAAGTCGGGGTTCTCACGAGTATCCCTTGCATTTACATTGAAAGCTCGTCCACGCGGTGGTCCGCCATCCTTTCGCTTGTTGGGACACTCATTTCTGAAGTGGCCCGTCTGTCCTCATTCATAACACTTTCTCGGTCCATTGGGGTTCGGCTTCCCAGTCATGGTGGTGATCTTGCAGTCCCTGCCAATATGCCCGGTCTTTTTGCATTTTTCACAAACAACGTTACAGTACCTGGTATGGTGCTTGTAACACCTCTTGCACTGTGGTAGAGTACCCTTGTAGTTGGGGGTTGAGCCAGTGTTCGGGTTGGGGTTCCCACCGTTGTTGTTTCCTTTGAAACCCTCATGTCGCTTTGCTGGGTTTTGATCATAGGCTATACCCTTGTTGTTATCCCACTTTCGCTTATCACAACTACCCGCTTTGGATTTTGCCTTTTTCGGTTCATCGATGATGATTTGGTTCATTAAGGTGTGCGCCATGCGCATTACTTCCGGGACATTGGGTGGCTTAGACTAGGTGACATTTCCCTTAATGGACTTAGGAAGTCCCCACAAATACCTTTCCATATGCTTAAACTCCAGGGTAACCATGGTAGGATACATCAGGGCTAATTCTAGATACCTACGGTTGTAACCATCGAGATCGTTTTCAACTGCATTAACTCAATCTCCATTTTCTGGATCTCGGTCCTAGGGTAATATTCTTCAATCATGGCCCCCTTAAACTCTTCCCATGGAGTGGCATACGCCTCATCAATACCCTTTGCTTGGGCCAGAGTGTTCCACCAAGTTAGTGCGCCGTCTGACAGCGTACATGAAGCATACTCGGTTTTGTTCGCCTCTGAGCAGTTACTAACTCGGAACACAGATTCTAATTTCTCAAACCACCTATTGAGACCAACCGGCCCCTCAATTCCACTAAAGTTGTGGGGCTTGCAGCTTTGAAACTCTTTGTATGTACACCCATTACGAATGGGCTGGATAACCGGTGGCGGTGGAGCTTGGGGGTTCATTTCTGCTAAAGCTGCGGCGACTCGTTCATTGATCATTTCCTCGATTTGGGCTGTGGTGGTGTTGATCTTCCGTTGGCCATTGATGTTCTAAATAAAAATTTTGACTCAAGTCAAAATCCGGTATTCAAATAGTAATAATACAGTATATGGTAGCCAACATGAAATTAACACATCACATGTTTATTAAGTAATGCAACTAGGTACAAATACCACAGAATCATCATACAATAACGTAAATAGAACACCATGCAAGAATTAAATAACGCAAAGTTCCATTTATTAATAATAAGTTGCATACATCTGCATAGGTTCGTACAATACATAAGTGAAACATAAAACTACAAATGAGATTACATAATGAAATCTACTACAAATGTCCTATGGTGACGGTGGGTGTAGGATGTCCATTACGTAGGACATCTGGTCCTCGAGCTCAGTTACCCGAGCATGGAGGATCTCCACCTCCCTCATCAGTTCCTCGACAGAGGGAGATGGTGGGGCAGGCGGTACAGTCGGTACGGGTGGTGCTGGTGGAGCTGGTGGTGCAGATGATGCTGGTGGAGCTGGTGGTGCAGACGGTCCAGCACCAGAAGTAGATGTTGCATAACGGGGAGCCTTAAGTATGAATGGATCAGCAGGATACGGCACAAGGCGCTTACGGGCGGTAACTCTAACCTTCAGTCCATGTGCGTTAACGAATGACCTACCTCCGTTAACCCCTGGAATGGCAGTACCATCGAAACGATACCGCTTCTTCGGCGGGGTAGAGGGTGGCTGCACGGGTGCCTCCTCAGGGTCCTCGTCGGAATCATCGTCAGAATCCTCATCGGAATCCTCGTCGCTGAAATCGTCGGATGATGAGTCGTCAGATGATGAGTCGTCGGAATCATCGGAAGGTGAATGTGCTCAGCCGGTAGTCATCAGTCGGTATCTGCCGGGTGGAATCGGCACGACATGTCCATCAGGAAGGCATCTAGCCCAATGACCATGCTCATTCCTGGAATGGAACGTCCCCATATTCCCTAGGCATCACAGCACCACCAAAATGGTGTTGTGGCTCCGAGGGTCCTGGGATGAGTGGAGCTGGAATCTTCGGTGGATCCTCATGTCCGTCTGAGATGATCATTGGGTCGGGTGCATGGCTACTGGCTCCAGAGGACGAAGCGCCAGAGTCGCTGGAGGGTAGAGAGGTCGGGATCTGTGAATCGGTAACAATGGCAGGCGATGTGGCAGATGAGTCTGAGTCGCTCTCCAAAATGATAACGGGCGGGATATCCGACATCTGAACAAGGAAAAATAACTTTTTCCATGTCAGTAAGTCATAAAGCAAGCAAGTATTAGGCAAAGTAACTACGACAGTCTAGATCATCTTATAGCAGTAAGTAGCATGGCGATAATGACAAGTATCATGCAATCAAAAGCAGATAATAGCATGCAGGAGTGAAAGCAAGTAACAGTATACGGCATATAGCAGTAAAAGTAAGCAGCAGCATGCAGCAAGTTCCGCAGAAACAAGTAAACTAGCAATTTGTAGATTAGTCCTATTAGTGAATCCTACTCGGTCCGGTCTAGACTCACTAATGCAACCTAATTCCCTATAACCAATGCTCTGATACCAAATGTGATGCCCCGTACAAAACCATCGTGTACGAATCATCAACAACAGGATCATTACAAGGTCAAATACTATATGCGGTTTCAAAAGAAGTTTGCATTCATGAATAAAGGTGATGTCTTAACCAACATCAAATATCTTACAACAAAAGTATGCTTCAATGAACAGAAGCAATTAGTAATAGTACGTGACCCAATGGTCGTTACAAATCATTGTTTCAAAAGGTAACATAGTTTGAATGCAAATAAAACGTTTCATGCAGTGACAACTCTAACAAGCGCAGCGGGTGTCTACAAAGCATGACTAGTACAACTGCGGAAGCAAGAAAACCTTAAACACCTGAGAAAAACATGCTTAAAAACATCAACACAAAGGCTGGTGAGCTATAGTTTAAGTCTAACATTATGTAAGGTAGGCCACGAGATTTCAGTGCTTTAATAGCGTTTCAAAACAGTATGAAAAGTATATGTATAACCGTGGGCACTTGGTAACTAACTTAACGTTTATTACCCCCTAAAAGTACACTTGGCGAGTGCGTATGTTTACGAAGTATTAAAAACTCGTTAAATGCTAGTGCTACTAGCCCGAGTGGGGATGTCAAACCCTATTGATCCATATCTAAGATTCGCGTTCACCGGTTCAAAGACCAATGACTAAACGTTACAGAGCTCGGGGGAATGAAAGGACCCGTTCATATACATTATAAACGATTCACAATAGTTGATTTCATCGCGAGGTACTTGACCTCTATATGATACATTTTACAAACATTGCATTCGTTTTAAAAGAAAACTTTCATTTCATCGGCAGTTGACAGGCATGTCTACCCTTTCATAATTTATCCAAACTATAAATGACTTAATAGTTTTCTTGTTGAACTCAACGATTCGAATGCAATGTCTTTTGAAATATGTCATGAATGACTCCAAGTAATGTCTCCAAAATGAGCAAATGCACAGCGGAAGATTTCTTTCATACCTGAGAATAAACATGCTTTAAAGTGTCAACCAAAAGGTTGGTGAGTTCATTAGTTTAACATAAATAATTATTTCCATCATTTTAATAGACCACAAGGTTTTCATTTTCAGTTCTCATAAATATACGTCCCATGCATAGAGACAAAAATATCATTCATATGGATTGAACACCAGGTAACCGACATTCACAATATGCATATAAGAATATCCCCATCATTCCGGGATCCTCCTTCGGATATGATATAAATTTCGAAGTACTAAAGCATTCGGTACTTTAGATGGGGCTTGTTGGGCCCGATAGATCTATCTTTAGAGTTCGTGTCAATTAGGGTGTCTGTTCCCTAATTCTTAGATTACCAGACTTAATAAAAAGGGGCATATTCGATTTCGATATTTCAACCATAGAATGTAGTTTCAATTACTTGTGTCTATTTCGTCAAACATTTATAAAAGCAGCGCATGCATTCTCAGTCCCAAAAATATATATTGCAAAAGCATTTAAAAAGGGAGCAAATGAAACTCACGCATATAAATATTGTAAAACAGTTATTAAAACATTGCATGTAATCTCAGTCCAAAAATGTAATGAGTAAAAGGGAGCAAATGAAACTCACGCATATAAATATTGTAAAACAGTTATTAAAACATTGCATGTATTCTCAGTCCAAAAATGTAATGAGTAAAAGGGAGCAAATGAAACTCACCTAATGTATTTTGTAGTAAAAATACATATGACTATATTGAACAATGCAGGGTTGGCCTCGGATTCACGAACCTATATCATGTATATATATTAACACATATAATTGAAGGCAAAAAAAAAAAAATTATGTAATATTATTAATATAACTGTTAGTTTTAGTAATTCATGTGTTTCATTATTAATTTAAATATATTTACTTTATATAATTTAAATAAATACTTTATAAAATGTACTTTTTATTAAGTATATTTTTTTATGTAATTAACTTTTATAATAATAATAATAATAATAATAATAATAATAAAATAATAATTCTAATAATAATAGATTTTAATAATAATAATGCTAATTTTTAATGAAAAATAATAATTTTAATAATAAAGTAAATTTTGATAATTTTTTTAATATTAATGATAAAAATAATACTTTTAATGAAAATAATAAGAATCACACCATCTAATTAACATCATCATTTCATTATCATCATCTCATTATTCGCATTTGATATCATTTTCATAATCGTTACTTTTATCATGATCATAATCTGATTATCATAAACTTAAACTAACATCCTCATTTTAATTATTTTATGTATCATTAAAATACATCACTAACATTTTCGTTAACTTTATCATCAATACATAATCATCATAATTATTGTTCTTATTCATTATCAATTTCATTTATCATAATTCTAAACTTAATCATCATCTAATTATTATCATAATAATAATAATAATACAATAACTATAATTGTAATAATAATAATTAATAATAATAATAATAATAATAATAATAATAATAATAATAATAATAATCATATAATACCTAAAAGGGTAACAAGTGGTTGTAGTTGATAAAAATCAGTTCAACACTTCAACTTTTCTTGAAACTCCATTAAAGCAAACTAGTAAATAAAAAAAAATATTTGATATAACTTATTTTCAGATCACCGTTTATTTTAAAATCATATAAGTTCGTTTTTAACTTGTTTAATATCGATCGAAATATCAAACGGGTATTACAATTATTTAATATTTATTTTTAATATACTTTTATTTATATATAGATATGTTATTAAATAATAATTATTATAATATCATATTTCATAACAACAACATTTAATATTTCAAATTATACATTCAATTATTATATATATACACACATATCTATTTACAAATAGTTGTTCGTGAATCGTTGGGAATGGTCGAAGGTCAAATAAATATATGAAACAGTTCAATTTTTTTTTTTTGAGACTCAACATTACAGACTTTGCTTATCGTGTCGGAAACATATAAAGATAAAGTTTAAATTTGATCAAAAATTCTCGGGTCGTCACAGTACCTACCCGTTAAAGAAATTTCGTCCCGAAATTTGAGTGAGGTAGTCATGGCTAACAATAAAAATGTTTTCATGACAAATATGAGTTGATAAATAGAGTTTTATCATCATTGAGTAATACGGATAAAATGATTCGATTAATCGAATCATATGAATGAAGCTATCATAAAAGATCGAGATGAAGATATGGAGATTTTCCATAACTTTTGACGTAGTCGCGACTGAATTCCGGAATTCAAGGGATTTAAAGAAAATCTTCAAAATCTAGAAGATTTGATTCTTCGACGAGTAAGGAAATTAAGATCCCTATAATTAAATACGGTGATCTGCCTCGATTACTCTGTCTGATATTCCCATTATAAATTAAACTTTTTCCGTTCCATTATTTTCACCATTCCTATACTTTCTTTCTTAGTCCATGCATTCAAAGGATAGTGGTAATGCTTAATCCAGTTCTAATCCTTGATATTTTCATAATTATCATTTCTGTCATCCTTCTTTTCAATCTTCCACTAGAAAAAATCTGTTTATTTTACTATTACCTTGGGGTGATACTATTCTTAATTCAACCGTGTCTTTATATTGCTATTCGTATTAACATTCACAGTTTGTAACCTCCGTGTTGTTATTAGGCTTTATATTTTCTCTTATATCTTGCAGCTCTTTGCCTTTTTATTATCTTCTCGCTCTTTATTAAAGTGAGTAACGGTCCATAATTTGTAAGTATGGAATTTTGAATGAACTTAATGTTCTAAATAGGAAAGAACGTAATCGCACGATTCGATTTGTTAAATTACCAGAATCACTGAGAATAGAACTATCAAGAATATACTATCTTGATGTGTTTAGAAGTTAAGCAGAATGAAAGAGTTATGTAACATGGCACATGATGACGTTATAATCTGTGAATCATCATGTTCCATTTAGAAACTCAGCATGACTTACTGTAATATAATCACGTTGATCAAGTGTCATTATATTATACTAACTCATGCATCAGTTTCCAACACTACTTCAAAAACATTCATACTTTAACTTCGAATTTTAAAGAAATTTAAAAACTAAAATGGTTTCCTTTATGATGTCATATAGATAGCAGGAAGAGATATATAATTTTGGAAAAGAATATTTATGAAAATATCCTCAGAAATATCGAAGATATTTATGATGATATTTTTGGAATTTTTAAGTTCGAAGGTTGATGAAGAAAAATTTGTCCACAAGAGTTTGGAGTCAGAAGCAAGGTATTCGCTAAAGATTTCATCAGAAGCAGAATCCTCTGGATTCTTCATGTACAAGTTTAGTCCTTGTGATTTGTTCAGAGTCTCCTTCATGGTTAGCTCAATCCGTTTTCCAGTTCCAATGTTTCTGAACTTTTCCAACGTATCCTTCTTTATCATCAAACTTTTGACTGTTAAGGTCGCTTACAGTTTTTGCTGCTTCATCAACATTTTCAAATTTTGGGGTATTGATTCATAGACTGGGTGCTTTTCAGAATTTCATAATTGAAGATCATAATTCTAAGAGATAAATGTTATATGTGTACACATAACTGTTGATGTAGAAACGCTGCGAGATTTCAAAATACTGATTGCTAAATTCTGATGATTCATATGGCAATTCTTGTTACAAGATGCGAATGAGTAAATGATGGGATTTCGATAAATATAATGATTTTTCGGAAAGTCAAAGATAATTGAAGTTGTTGGTAAGTTTACTGCTAATGTGGTGGAATATAAACGGTTTTCCGGTAACGATGGCAAAAGGAAACTTATATATCGAAGTTATAATAAGGCTAATTCGAATGGAAGTTGAAGTTGATTTGCTAAAGCTATGACAAAATTGGCTAATTTGAAAAAGAGTTGAAATGTTATTTTCGGTAATAACAATGCCAAAGGAGCTAGAACAGACACGTGTTAAACGTTTACACAGGTTCCGAGTGTTTTCAGGTGCATAACTATATGCATCAATATTTTTTTTTTCCGTAGATGAAGTGTGGTTGGTTCATCCTCTCGATTGAGGTGCTTTCAAGAATCATGAAAGGTTTGAACGCAGGTTGTAATCGTCAAGATACAAATGAGGTTTACGATGAAATCAAGTGGCAAACTTGAAGAATTGTTTAGTTTCATATATTATAATCAATATTTTAATTCTTTTTAATCATCCAATGATGGCAGTTCACAGTCGATAGTCCACAGTTAACAGTCGAATAATTCATATATAGTTTAATATATAATATTCGAATTAATTAATATGTATCGTGTGTGATGACCCGGGAATTTCCAACCAAATTTAAACTTAATCTTTATATGATTTCGATACGATAAGCAAAGTCTGTTAAACCGAGTCTTAAAATTTTAAACTGTTTTATTTATGCATTTGACCTTCGACTGTTCTCGACGATTCACGAACCATTACTTATTAATAAACATATATATATATATATATATATATAATATTATTAATATACTCATATTTACATATATTATATAACTAATATGCTAACACATATTATAAAATATATAACGTATAAATATTAAATAGTCAATATATGTTTTATATAATATATTATATTATATAATTATTAATATATAATATTAATATATTAAATTTAACTACAAGTTTAAATATAGTGTTATATCAATATTATTATTACTTTTATTATTATTATTATCAATATTAATACCAATATCTGTATTATTATTATGTGTAATATATTGATACAGAAATTGAAACATATAACTTATTATTACTAGTACTATTATTAGATAAGTATCATAAAGAATCATTATTATAACTATCACGAATATTAATTTATTATTAAACTTATTATTTATCAAAGAAACCATTAATGTTATTATTAAAATTTTCATATTATTACTTATTAGTATTTTCATCATTATTAGTAATAATTATATAAATATTAGTAATATTATTATTAATATAGTATATATACTATAATAAGAATAATTAAAAATTATAATTTAGTTGTAACCTAAATGTAAATGTTATTAATTATTATCATTATAAATAACACCATTTATTATTATTATCATTTGTCATCCTTATAATAGTTATTATTACCATTAAAATCATTATTATTATTATTATAAATGTTATTATAATAAAATCTATTATTATTATTATTATTATTATTATTATTATTATTATTATTATTATTATTATTATTATTATTTATGATTATCATTAATATAATTATTAGTTTTTAATATTATATTATATTTATATATAAAAGAAAACTGATATAGCACATGTATATTCTGTAGACATCACCATCGGTTTATTTTTTTATTTTTTTATTTTTTTCTTCTCCCCTGACTTTCTTATTATCGTCCGTGATTGTGTGTCCACAACTCCACACCATATCTATCAATTCAGCAAATTATTAGTCTCATTCGATTCTCTTATTTTCATTATTTATTGAGCGAAGCAAATGAAGAACACAGTTTTTTTTTTATATTTTTTTTTCTTTTCTCTGTATGTGGAGTTTTTAACAAAACCCGATTTTAAATTGTTTTTCCAAAATCTAAGAATGTAGCGTTGTTAGAATTCAGTCATTCAAACTATCTACAAAATATGAAACCTTAATTCGCGAAATCAAAGACGAATTGTGGAGTCAAAGTTTTTAAACTCAAAAGTCAAACTTTTGTTCTTGAACGAATTCGCAGTTTATGTTATGATATAAGTTAAATAAATGATTCCAATAGTTTCTGTAAATGTTTTAGAATGTGTTTCATGTTATAACAATTGTCCAAAACTGTATGATTTACGAAATCAATTTTTTTTTAAAACCTACGCAGCGGATGTTATGAACATATTTTTTTTATTTTATTTTTTCTTGTTTTCGTTTCCAATTGAATGTAAACAATAAATTTTGATTTGTTATTATCTTAAATTATTTTAACTTCTGTTTTGAGGATTGTTAAATCTTTTGGTCGATGGAATTTTTGGGAAGAAGAGTGAAGAAGATGAACATACGATTATTGGGTTAAATGTATTTAGTTGTCATTTAAATCAGAAAAATTGTGTGGACTGGATGGTTGATAGGTGTTGAGGTATACGAGAGGTTGCGGGTTCGAGTCCTTCTCTGGACAGTTTATACCTTTTTAATACTCCTAAGGTATTATTATTATTATTATTATTATTATTATTATTATTATTATTATTATTATTATTATTATTATTATTATTATTATTATTATTATTATATCTATTAATATTATTATGATTTGTATTATTATTAGGGTATCATAATTGTTATTATAAAATATTACCATTAAAATTACGGATATGTTAATAATTGTTAATACTAACTTAATATTATGAATATTATTGTTATTACTATTATTATTATTATTATTATTAAGATTAGTATCAATATTTAGCATTAGTTATTATATTGGTAAATTAGGGTATGAACATGAGAATTAGTATTAAAATCATTATTATTATATCATAGTTAATAATATTACTACCATTATTAATAAACATTATTCGTATTATATTTAGCCAAAAATTATCATTTTCATTTGTGTTACTAGTATTATCATTTAGGAATTTTTAGTAATATCATTACTAATATTATTACAAATAGTATTATTATTACTGTTAGTATTATTATTAACATGATTCAGAACATACTAATATCGATCATAGTATAAAAATTTTAATAAAAGATGATAAGATAAAAATATGAAAATGGTTATGAAATTAAGTTATAAGAGCTATAGTTAAGAAATTAGATAATTTAAACCGAACCTCATGATAAAACGGATGATTATTAACTCAGGCATTATTGTTATTATTTTATCATTATTACTATTATTAAAAATATTGTTTTTATGAAAAATAACATTTTATCTTACCATTATTATATCAAAATTATCATCTTTATTGAACTTATTATTATCACTAACATTATTACTATTATTAGTATTATAACTATTAATATCTCTATTCTAGTATCACTATCATAAATATTTTGCAAACAGAAGAAATTTATATAAAAATATATAGGTATACCAATATTACATAATATTACTTTTAACTAATATAATATTATAACATTTATTAAATTATATATCAAATAAACATTATAGGATATTATAAGTATTAATAGATTTTTAATATAAATACTAATCTTAATACCTAAATGTATAAGTTTATTCGATTACAATTATGTTTTAATAAATATACAAATGATATAGGTTCGTGAATCCAAGGCCAACCATGCATTGTTCAATGTCGTCATATGTATTTTTACTACAAAATACAGTACAGTGAGTTTCATTACTCCCTTTTTAAATGCTTTTGCAATATATATTTTTGGGACTGAGAATACATGCGCTGCTTTTATAACTGTTTTATGAAATAGACACAAGTAATCGAAACTACATTATATGGTTGAATTATCGAAGTCGAATATGCCCCTTTTTATTAAGTCTGGTAATCTAAGAATTAGGGAACAGACACCCTACTTGACGCGAACTCTAAAGATAGATCTATCGGGCCCAACAAGCCCCATCTAAAGTACCGGATGCTTTAGTACTTCATAATTTATATCATGTCCGAAGGAGGATCCCAGAATGATGGGGATATTCTTATATGCATATTGTGAATGTCGGTTACCAGGTGTTCAATCCATATGAATGATATTTTGTCTCTATGTATGGGACGTATGTTTATGAGAAATGGGAATATGAAATCTTGTGGTCTATTAAAATTATGAAATGATTATTTATGTTAAACTAATGAACTCACCAACCGTTTAGTTGACACTTGAAAGTATGTTTATTCTCAGGTATGCAATAAATCTTCCGCTGTGCATTTGCTCATTTTAAGGACATTACTTAGAGTCATTCATGGCATATTTCAAAAGACGTTGCATTCGAGTCGTCGAGTTCATCAAGATTATTATTAAGTCAATTATAGTTGGATATATTATGAAATGGTATGCATGCCGTCAACATTCGATGTAAATGAAAGGTTGTCTTTTAGAAACGAATGCAATGTTTGTTAAATGTATCTTATAGAGGTCAAGTACCTCGCGATGTAACCAACTATTGTAAATCGTTTGTAAACGATATGGACATTGTCCGGATGGATTAGGACGGGTCATGAAAGTTGGTATCAGAGCGGTGGTCGTAGCGAACCAGGTCTTGCATTAGTGTGTCTAACTAGTAGTCGTTAGGATGCATTTGTGAGTCTGGACTTCGACCTGGTCTGCATGTCAAAAAGTTTTACTTACCATTTTGTGTCAAAAATTATCTGCTTATCATTCTTAGTCTAGACACGTCTTGCTGCATTGATTGCATGAATAGTGTATAGACAAGATTCATATCTTAGCATATCTGTTACTGTAAACCTTACCTGGCGTATCCCGTAAATTCCTCCGTAATCTATGAAACCTTTTGTTCTATATATATGGATATTCTATGTAATTAAGAATACTATCCGTTAGCCAGAAAATCACTTCATATTTAAAAATTCTTTATTCAATCGTACGAAATGGAATTCGTCATTAGTTCAAGTCACTCGGATTCTGAAATGGAATCCCACTCAAGCTCCGAAAGCAGTGTGACCGGAAAGGATCAACCAATCAGTCATCATCTATTCTGGATGAATTGGGGATGGGTTCGTAGCCTCCTCAATCATTGGAGACAAGAAGAAGGTGATCCTTTCCATCCGCCACATTGCCCTATTGGCGAAGAACCTGAAGTACTTACCGGTGAACATGTTCGAAACACCATCTTTTCTCTCATCTCCAGAGTATCTCTCCACGATTATATACTATACCAAATTCTAGATTGTATTTATTCGCTAGTCCGAACCAAAAATCACCCCGGTGTAATAGAAGAAGTCAACGAGCTTCGCGCTCGGGTAGTGGCTTTAGAGAATATGGTGCGAAGGTTACAAACACCAGCAGCAGCACCAGCAGCATAACCAGTACCACCACCAGTGTCAACAATACCATCACCACCACCAATATCAACATCCGCATGCCACACCTCAACATCTTAATCTATACCTCGAACATCAACGTCATACGCACCATGGATACCAAGGAGTACCAACAACAACAACATCAATCCACGTCTCAACCTCGCAATCTTTACCTCAAGCATAATCATCGTTCTACGAATCATTTTACGAATCGTTCTACATAAACTATCTTCGTTCTTCATGGTGATTATGTAATCTCTAATATTTTAGAGATTATGTACTCTAGTTCTAGCCGTAAATCTGATGAGTTTAATATCACATTGACTCATTAAATCCATAATTACGTCTGAAGAAAATATATATGTATATATGTTTTCATAAAGATTGTAATTAAAATTTTTATTGTACAAACTGTTAATGGTGAAAATATTTTAACGGGTAGGTAATACCTGAGGAATATTTAGATTTCGCATTAATAAGTTACATTGTACATTCTTCGAATCTGATTCAACAGTCATTTACTATCCTACTTGCAACCACAGCTATACGAATCCGTTCATCACAGAATAACCGTTTTCATTCAATTTCATAATTGGATTTTGACCTATCAGGATCCGACAAGTGGCATAATGAAGAAAACATTGGACAAAATAAAATTTGTTAGAAACAAACAAATTAACTTTGAGAAATTTTGTTAAGAATCCACACTAACAAAATCCTAGCTAACTGTTCCTAGCTAACTGATTACATTTTATTTATCGCAATTTATTTTATCGCAATTTACATTCTCGCAATTTTATTTATCGTCATTAAATTTCTGTTATTTACTTTACGCACTTTATTTATCGTTAATTAATTTTCTGTTATTTATTTTACGCACTTTAAATATCGGGACACGTATACAAGGTTATGACATATCATGTCGACGCATTTATATATATTATTTGGAATCACCATAGACACTCTATATGCAGTAATGATCGAGTTCTCTATGCAGGGTTGAGGTTGATTCTACAATAATATATATAGTTTGAGTTGTGATCGAGTCTGAGACGAATACGGGTCACGATACGTATTAATTAATTCGAATATTATATATTAAACTTTATATGAATTATTGGACTGTTAATTCTGGACTATCGACTATGGACTAATGACGTTGGACAATTAAAATGAATTAAAATATTGATTATAACATATGAAACTAAACAATTCTTCAAGTTTGCCACTTGATTTCATCTTAAACATCATTTGTATCTTCACGATTACATTCTGCGTTCAAACCTTTCATGATTCTTGAAAACACCTCAATCGAGAGGATGAACCAACCGCACTTAATTTACGGGAGAAAAGATTGATGCATATAGTTATGCACCTGAAAACACTCGGAACCTAAGTAAACATTTAACACGTAGCTATGCTAATTCCTTTAACGTTATTATTATCGAAAATAACTTTGCATCTGCTGTTCGAGATAGCTAGTTTTGTCACAGCTCCAGCAAGACAACTTCGACTTTTCGTACGAAACAACCTTATTATAACGTTGATATATACGTGTGCTCTTTTATTGTTACCAGGGAACCTTTCATATTCCACCATATTACCATCAGCGTTTATGTGACAACCCGGAAATTTCCAACCAAATTTAAACTTTAATCTTTATATGTTTCCGACACAATAAGCAATATTTGTTAAGTTAAATTTCAAGAATTTTAAACTATGTTCATACATTCATTCAACCTCGACCAAGTTCCAACGATTCACGAACCATTAAACGAATATGATTATATATGTATATGTGTATATATATTATAACTTGAAACGTAAACAAAATATTAGATTAAATACTTTATATGATTGTATCTGTTTCAAAATGTTTATCAATGGAATTAGAAGATAAGATCAAATGATTGAATTATCAGATATATTAAATTATGATTACAAGTCTCTGTTGAAAGGCCCACGTTGATTTAAGAAATCTTTCCATTTTAACAATATTCGAAAAATGGTAAAGTAATTTATAAATAAGAACAAATTGTCAATCATTGAGAACTAGACAAAGGATAGTGGAAGATTGAATTTCATAAAGACTCGATTGATCTATTTAGTTTCAAACGTACAAAAACATTTTCAGTTTAAAAAGAACTTTATTATTAAAACGTATATAACTTTTATAAATATCTAGAACCACTTTTGACAACTCATTACTTAACTAGTATGATAAAGATAACGATATTTATATTTTATTTTATTAAATATATATAACAATTTAAATTAATATTATATATATTTATACGCGTATAATACGTACATAGTTTTATACTTTTACTACACTTAAACTTTACCTTTACTTTATTTTTACTTTACTTTAACTTTAATAATTCACTTTAATAATTCATACTTTAATAATTTATACTTTAATAATTCACTTTAATAATTCATACTTTAATAATTAACTTTAATAATTCATACTTTAATAATTCACTTTAATAATTCATACTTTAATAATTCACTTTAATAATTCAAAAATCTATTATAAATAGAATTCAATAGGTTTCATTATTTCATAGAAACTTGAAAATATTTTTCTCTAAACCCTCTCAATCGATTTACATATATATATTTACTCCGTATTATTTCAAGATATTATTAGTATACATAAAATATTACGACGGAGTGTTGTCCGAGTGATTTCGAAATTGTTTTTCGAGTAGGATAGGATTAAGGAAATTATGGGTTATAGCTATGGAGGTGATTGAGTATGGTTCATGGGTATGCTCGTGAGGTCAATATAGTGTTTATCATTTCCATTACGTCTACGTACCTTTCCTGCAATATTGAATCTCAATATTGATACGTGAGTACTCATAATTTAACTTTTACATACTAATAGTGTATCCCTGACTAGTGTTCGAGTATTTAGGATTATGCATGCTTGTACTTTTGATATTGCCCTTAAACAGGTTAGGTCGAATCTTGAATTAGTTACACTTGCGGTTGAGATAAGGTATAAGATATGCATGTCCTTGGAAAGCTAGCGAAAAATTAAGAACTTTTCCTTTAGATATCAAATGGTTTCGATGAACGGATTAGAAGTTATAATCAATTGAATTTTCGATATTTTTATTAAAAATGATTATTATTATCGTCGTTTTTATCGTCGTTCTAGTTTTATCTTATTATTATCATTATTATTATCTTTATCAATAAAAGGGATTTATCATTAAAAATTGTTTTTTTAGTACTATCGTTATTATCGTTAAAGTTATAATTAGTATTATTATTATTATTATCCAATTATCATTATTATTATTATTATTATTATTATTATTAGTATTATTATTATTATTATCATTATTAATATATATATATATCATTATTTAAAAATGGTTATTGTTATTGTTATTATTATTATTACTATATTATCATTAAGATAATTATTAGTATTATCGTTAATAATATTATAGTAACTATCATTATTAATATTAGTGTAATTAAAACAAATAATTGTAACACCTAAATATTTTGATTACTATTATTATCATTATTATGAATACGATATAAAAGACGATTAAAAGCTATTAAACGAAACGATTAGGAAATAATGAGTAAGAGTATCATGATGAAATTAAAATATTATAAGATATTAATTTAGATAAAATTATCGTTCTTATTATTTTTATCATTACTATTATTATTAAAAGTATCGTTAGTATTAAAACTATCATTTTAACAAAAATTATCATTTTAATAGAAATGTCATTGTTACTATAAAATATCATTATTATTATTATTTTAAATAGAATTATTATTTTAAAGATAATATTAAAAATTATCGTAAATATTAAACTTATCATAATTAGAATTATCGTTTTATCATAATGTCATCTTAGTAATTATAAATATTGATATTTTTATAATAATAATTATTATTACAAAATAATACAAATTTTACTTACTATCATTATAGATATTATTTTATCAAATAAATATGTGATACAAACATATTTTACTACGTGTAATAACTTACTTTAATAATACCTATCATATTATCTTTATGATATTAAATGAACCCTATAAATTTTATTACTTAATATATATAAAAGTATATTTTATTATATAAATTTAATATAAAATTTTATTTATTAATAAATAAATTATATTATTTACTCTAATAAATCTTTTAAAAATATTTAAAAATATAAAACGACGATATTTAAACTATATATTAATCATGTATAGATTTTTGGAAATTATTTTGAGTCAAATTTACTTTTGTTGACTTTTGCATATTAGTCTCGAGCATTAGGATTGTGGTACACTATGACTTGACCTAATTTGTTAGACAAATATTGACCAACATATAAATATATATAATTAATTTAGGTTCGTGAATCCGAGGCCAACCTTGCACTTGTTCAATGACGTTATATGTATTTTTACTATGAAATACAGTATGGTGAGTTTCATTTGCCTTTTTACCCTTTATATTTTTGGGCTGAGAATACATGCGCAACTTTTATAAATGTTTTACGAAATAGACACAAGTACGTGAAACTACATTCTATGGTTGAATTATCGAAATCGAATATGCCCCTTTTTATTAAGTCTGGTAATCTAAGAATTAGGGAACAGACACCCTAATTGACGCGAATCCTAAAGATAGATCTATTGGGCCTAACAAACCCCATCCAAAGTACCGGATGCTTTAGTACTTCGAAATTTATATCATGTCCGAAGGAGGATCCCGGAATGATAAGGGATATTTTTATATGTATCTAGTTAATGTCGGTTACCAGGTGTTCACCATATGAATGATTATTTTTGTCTCTATGCATGGGACGTATATTTATGAGAACTGAAAATGAAATTCTTGTGGTCTATTAAAATGATGGAAATAAATGATTATGATAAACTAATGAACTCACCAACCTTTTAGTTGACACTTTAAAGCATGTTTATTCTCAGGTGTTAAAGAAATCTTCCGCTGTGCATTTGCTCATTTTAAAGATATTACTTGGAGTCTTTCATAGCATATTTCGAAGAATGTTGCATTCGAGTCATTGAGTTCATCAAAGATTATTATTAAATCAATTTATAGTTGGATAGTGGATATTATGAAATGGTATGCATGCCTGTCAATTTTCGATGTAAAGAAAGTTTGTCTTTTAAAAACGAATGCAATGTTTGTAAAATGTATCATATAGAGGTCAAATACCTCGCAATGTAATCAACTATTGTGAATCGTTTATAATGTATATGAAAGGGTCCTTTCAGTTGGTATCAGAGCGGTGGTCTTAGTGAACCAGGTCTGCATTAGTGTGTCTAACTGATAAGTCGATATGATGCATTAGTGAGTCTGGACTTCGACCGTATCTGCATGTCAAAATTTTTGCTTATCATTTTGTGTCGAAAATTAACTACTTATCATCCTCAGGAAATTACCTGCTTATCATTTTTAGTCTAAGACACGTCTTGCTGTATTGATTGCATGAATAGTGTATAGACAAAAATTCATATCTTAGCATATCTGCTAAATCATATCTTATCGTATCTGTTACTTTAAACTTTGCCTGACATATCCCACAAAGTCCTCCGTAATCTACGAAATCTTTTGATCTATATATATATATATATTCTATGTAATTAGAATACCATCCGTTAGCCAAAATCATTTCATATCGAAAAAAATAATCCTTTATCCAATCGTACGAAATGGAATTCGTCATCAGTTCAAGTCACTCATATTCCGAAATGGAATCCCATTCAAGCTCCGAAAGCAGTGTGACCGGAATAGATCAACCAATCAGTCATCACCTATTCTGGATGAATTGGGGATGGGTTCGTAGCCTCCTCAATCATTGGAGACAAGAAGAAGGTGATCCCTTCCATCCACCACATTGCCCTCTTGATGAAGAACCTGAAGCACTTACCAGCGAACCTGTCCGAAACACCATTTTCTCGCTCATTTCCAGAGTATCTCGTCACGATTATATATTACATCAAATTTTAGATTTTATTTATCCGCTCGTCCGAATCGACAATCACCCCGGTGTAATAGAAGAAGTCAACGAGCTTCGCGCTCGGGTAGTGGCTTTGGAGAATATGGTGCAGAGATTACAAACACCAGCAGCAGCATCAGCAGCATAACCAATACCACCATCATCAACGCCAACAGTACCATTACCACCTCCAACCACAACCGCGTCGTAAACCTCAACTTCACAATCTGTCCCACGAGCATCAACGTCATACGCACCATAGATACCAAGGAGTTCCAACAACAATAACTGACGAAGTATTAATTCATAACTTCATTGGAGAAACATTCTGCGGCGATTATGTAATCTCTAAAGTCTTAGAGATTATCTAATCTAGCCCTAACCATAAATCAGTTAAGCGAACCAAAATGATGGAAGGAAGAGTAGAAACCCTGACAAAAATGGTGTGTGATTAACAAGCTAAACTTGCTTTACCAACAACATCAATAGTACCATCAGCGTTACCAGCATCGTCAGTACAGTCAACATCCGAATCAACAACACCGATAACATCACAAACTCCGTCAGTTCAAGAATCACTGTGGACATCATTACGAATCAATAACGTTTATATTGTATCAACGAGTTATGAAGAATTAACTCATTTCCTATGAAGAAATTATATGTATATTATATATATATATATATATATATATATATATATATATATATATATATATATATATATATATATATATATATTGAAATAAATCTTTCAGTGCTAAGCTATTGTGTGTGAATCTTAACTACTCGGTTAATTCATATTACAAATATGCAATAATGTACGTCCTTCGGCCGCAACTTAACCAGCGTTAACTACAATCTCTGTCACAATTCAACAAATTCCAATTCATAATAAATCAAGTATATATTTGATTTTACACTTTCATCATCAATGTACCCGAAACTTTTCAGATAACATCATTCGTACTTTGCGAAATTCACAAGAATTCCACGAACTGAACACCATACATCAACAAATAACGAAGTATTGATTCATAATTTCAATGCCATTAAAGAAATACTGCGTAAAAGTTATGTACTTTTTAAAGCCTTTAGGGATTATTCAATTCTAGTTTCAACCGTAAATCAAATGAGTTTAGTTTAACATTAACTCATTAAATCTATGTTACATCTGAAGAAAATATACATATATATATTTTCATAAAGACTGTAATAAAATTCTTTTGTACAAAATATTAATTGTGAAATTTTTTTTAACGGGTAGGTAATACCCGAGAGATATATAAATTCACAATTAATATGTTACATTCTTCGAATCTGATTCAGCAAATCATCCATTATACTCCCTACTTTCACAACAATATACATTCTTTTATAGAAATCAAAACAACCATACTCATTCAAAATTTAATTACATATTCTGATTTTGAAATCTCAAAATTTTACTTGAGATATGACCAAAAATCATCACTCTTAGATCCTTACATCTTTCACAAGCTATATTTTGACTTCAAAACTGTGTTAGAACATCAAATGTATGTTAACGATTACAATCTGTGTTCAAACCCTTCAAAAATTTCTGAAGACACTTCGAATGATGAGCAATCGAGATGATGATCCAACCACATGTTACCCACAGTTATGTACCCGAAAAACTCTTGAAACCAAAGTAAAAGTTTAAACAACGTATCCGCGTCAGATTCTTTGGCATTTATTAGCAAAAATAACTTTGCGACTCCTATTCAAAGTAGCCAGTTTTGTCACAGCTCCAGCAAGTCAACTTCGACTTTTCAGTCAGACTAACCTTATTATAACCTTGAGATATACACCATCGTTACCAGTGAACCTTTTACATTCCACCATATTATTAGCAGATGTACCAACAACTTCATTACCCTTTGACTTTAGCCTCTCCAAAAAGTCATCATAATTATTCATTGAAACCCCATCATTTACTCATTCGCATCTTGTAATGAGAATTGCCATACGAATCATTGAGAATTAGCAATCAGTATTTTGAAATCTTGCAGCATGTCTGCGCCAACAGTTATATGTGTATATATAACGTCTATCTTCTGGACTTAATTTGAATGTGAAGTTTCTGAAAAACACTCCGAACTACGAATTGGTTCTCCGAAAATGGAAAAAATGCTGATGAAGCAGCAAAAACTATAAACGACTTTAAATGGTAAAAGCTGGATGATAATGATGAAGTGTGCTGGCAAAGCGCAGAAAAGAGAAGTTTTGGAACTAGAAAACGGATTGAGCAAAGTAGGAAGGAGGCTGTGGACAAATTACAAAGACTGAACCTGACTTTAAAGGATCCAAATGATTCAGTACCTGCTGAAGTCATTAACGAATACCTTGCTCCTGACTCTAAACCCCTGCGGACAATATTCTTCATCATCCTCTGATATTAGAAATTCTAAAATATCATCATATCTTTCATTATAAATATCCTCCATATTTCTGAAGATATTTTCTTATTTGAAATCATTTACCTCTTCGCGCTATCTGTATTACATCATAAAAGAAACTATTTTAGTTTCTAAATTCTGAAAGATTCAAGTTTAAAATAGGAATATTTTGAAGTAGTGTTGAGAACTGAAGCAAGAATTAGTATAATATAATGACACTTGATCAATGTGATTATATTATAGTAAGTCATGCTAAGTTTCTAAATGGAACGTGATGATTCACAGATCATAACATCATCATGTGCCATGTTATATGACTCTTGTATTCTATTTAACCTCTAAAATATCAAGAAAATATTTCTTGATGATTCGGCCTTTTCCAAGGTATTCTAGTAATTTGACAAGTCAAGATCATGCCATCACAATTTCCTTCCTAGAACATTAACAATGTTCATTCCGAAATTCATATCTGTGAATTCTGGACCATTACAAGCGGTGCTTAATCGCAAGAAGAAGAAACGAAAGGACAAAACTCCGAAATAGAAATTGGGGTATAAATTGCAGCAAATAAAAGAGAGCATTAACTGTGAATGATAATGATTATAGAAGACAGAAGCAGAGACTTTGAAATATAAGGGAACATATAAAGCCCAACGACAAACCAGAAATTATAAACCATATATCGATGCATATAGCAATATAAAGACACGGGAGAACTAGAAACACTATAAACCCAAGAGTATAGTATAAGTAAATAGATTCTTCCGGCGGTAGATGAAAAAGAAGAATGACCGATATGAAAGTTAGAAGTATATCGAGAATCAGAGCTGGATGGAGCATATTGATGAATACTTTAAAATATGAGTTGAGGGGGAAAGAATAGAAGGTGATGAAACATGACTAGGAACTTAGAAATCAACAGCTTTAACTCACACAATGGCAGAATAAGTGAATCAAACCCTCTAGTGAATAGGTTAAGTTTTTTTTTGATTAATTTAGTCAAACCACAACTAAATCAAGTGTGATTAGATCAACACCTAGAGCTATTATTCACCACATGGGTGATTTGGACTGAGAGAGAATCGTAGGAGCTCACTAGATCTGAGTGTGTGTAACAAATAAGAGGCTTAACCTAAAATGAAGAACATAAGACTTTATATACCCCTGCTGTTGACTCACCCATACGATTCATTCATCACACGTACGAGTTGGCTTCATCAGCCGTACGGGTGATCACTCACTCGTGTCTTCTCATTTAGGTTGTAATTGTGACTTAGCCCAGCATCAACCGTGCGTATGAGCCTGTCAGCCGAACTAGTGAGGCTTCACTCGTACGTCTGACTAAGTCTAACATAGTCAAACATCTAAATCTCGTTCCTGCAGTTCCTGTAACCACATACAAACACAGGATAATAATGAGCAATCATGGTGGCCTGTAAACTGTTGTACCTGCAATGGACGTGGCTAGATGTCTAAGGACTTGCATAAAATGCATCAACAGAAGGTGTGAGTTGTAAGGAAACGAAGGAGGTGAATTTATAAGAAAATCTCCGAAAGAATAATTAAAATGGACGATCGCATTTAAAGCGGATCCTAATTTCCTTGATTACCGGAGAGTCAAATCTTATTAAGAAGATTTTCTTCAAATCCCTTGAAATCTAGGAATCAATCATATCTACGTCAAATGATAAGATGAATCTACACTTACTCATTTCACTCTTCTATGTTAGCTTCATTCGTACTCTTCATATAAATGGATTGTTTATCTAAATTATTCGCTGATGATAAAACTCTAATTTTCAGCCCGTATGTATAATGAAAACATACTTATTATCATTCACGACCTTTCCACTTAAATTTCGGGATGAAATTTCTTTAACGGGTAGGTACTGTGACAACCCGGAAATTTCCAACCAAATTTAAACTTTAATCTTTATATGTTTCTGACACAATAAGCAATATTTGTTAAGTTAAATTTCAAGAATTTTAAACTATGTTCATACATTCATTCAACCTCGACCAAGTTCCAACGATTCACGAACCATTAAACAAATATGATTATATATGTATATGTGTATATATATATTATAACTTGAAACGTAAACAAAATATTAGATTAAATACTTTATATGATTGTATCGGTTTCAAAATGTTTATCAATGGAATTAGAAGATAAGATCAAATGATTGAATTATCAGATATATTAAATTATGATTACAAGTCTCTGTTGAAAGGCCCACGTTGATTTGAGAAATCTTTCCATTTTAACAATATTCGGAAAATGCTAAAGTAATTTATAAATAAGAACAAATTGTCAATCATTGAGAACTAGACAAAGGATAGTGGAAGATTGAATCTCATAAAGACTCGATTGATCTATTTAGTTTCAAACGTACAAAAACGTTTTCAGTTTAAAAAGAACTTTATTATTAAAACGTATATAACTTTTATAAATATCTAGAACCACTTTTGACAACTCATTACTTAACTAGTATGATAAAGATAATGATATTTATATTTTATTTTATTAAATATATATAAAGATTTAAATTAATATTATATATATTTATACGCGTATAATACGTACATAGTTTTATACTTTTACTATACTTAAACTTTACCTTTACTTTATTTTTACTTTACTTTAACTTTAATAATTCACTTTAATAATTCATACTTTAATAATTTATACTTTAATAATTCACTTTAATAATTCACTTTAATAATTCATACTTTAATAATTCACTTTAATAATTCATACTTTAATAATTCATACTTTAATAATTCACTTTAATAATTCAAAAATCTATTATAAATAGAATTCAATAGGTTTCATTATTTCATAGAAACTTGAAAATATTTTTCTCTAAACTCTCTCAATAGATTTACGTATATATATTTACTCCGTATTATTTCAAGATATTATTAGTATACATAAAATATTACGATGGAGTGTTGTCCGAGTGATTTTGAAATTATTTTTCGAGTAGGATAGGATTAAGGAAATTATGGATTATAGCTATGGAGGTGATTGAGTATGGTTCATGGGTATGCTCGTGAGGTCAATATACTGTTTATCATTTTCGTTGCGTCTACGTACCTTTCCTGCAATATTGAATCTCAATATTGATACGTGAGTACTCATAATTTAACTTTTACATACTAATAGTGTATCCCTGACTAGTGCTCGAGTATTTAGGATTATGCATGCTTGTACTTTTGATATTGCCCTTAGACAGGTTAGGTTGAATCTTGAATTAGTTACACTTGTGGTTAAGATAAGGTATAAGATATGCATGTCCTTGGAAAGCTAGCGAAAAATTAAGAACTTTTCCTTTAGATATCGAATGGTTTCGATGAACGGATTAGAAGTTATAATCAATTGAATTTTCGATATTTTTATTAAAAATGATTATTATTATCGTCGATTTTATCGTCGTTCTAGTTTTATCTTATTATTATCATTATTATTATCTTTATCAATAAAAGGGATTTATCATTAAAAATTGTTTTTTTTATTACTATCGTTATTATCGTTAAAGTTAAAATTAGTATTATTATCATTATTATCATCCAATTATCATCATTATTATTATTATTATTATTATTATTATTATTATTATTATTATTATTATTATTATTATTATTATTATTATTATTATTATTATTATTATTATTATTATCATTATTAATATATATATATCATTATTTAAAAATGGTTATTGTTATTGTTATTATTATTATTAATATATTATCATTAAGATAATTATTAGTATTATCATTAATAATATTATAGTAACTATCATTATTAATATTAGTGTAATTAAAACAAATAATTGTAACACCTAAATATTTTGATTACTATTATTATCATTATTATGAACACGATATAAAAGACGATTAAAAGCTATTAAACGAAATGATTAGGAAATAATGAGTAAGAGTATCATGATGAAATTAAAATATTATAAGATATTAATTTAGATAAAATTATCGTTCTTATTCTTTTTATCATTACTATTATTATTAAAAGTATCGTTAGTATTAAAACTATCATTTTAACAAAAATTATCATTTTAATAGAAATGTCATTGTTACTATAAAATATCATTATTATTATTATTTTAAATAGAATTATTATTTTAAAGATAATATTAAAAATTATCGTAAATATTAAAGTTATCGTAATTAGAATTATCGTTTTATCATAATGTCATGTTAGTAATTATAAATATTGATATTTTTATAATAATAATTATTATTACAAAATAATACAACTTTTACTTACTATCATTATAGATATTATTTTATCAAATAAATATGTGATACAAACATATTTTACTACGTGTAATAACTTACTTTAATAATACCTATCATAATATCTTTATGATATTAAATGAACCCTATAAATTTTATTACTTAATATATATAAAAGTATATTTTATTATATAAATTTAATATAAAATTTTATTTATTAATAAATAAATTATATTATTTACGCTAATAAATCTTTTAAAAATATTTAAAAATATAAAACGACGATATTTAAACTATATATTAATCATGTATAGATTTTTGGAAATTATTTTGAGTCAAATTTACTTTTGTTGACTTTTGCATATTAGTCTCGAGCATTAGGATTGTGGTACACTATGACTTGACCTAATTTGTTAGACAAATATTGACCAACATATAAATATATATAATTAATTTAGGTTCGTGAATCCGAGGCCAACCTTGCACTTTTTCAATGACGTTATATGTATTTTTACTACGAAATACAGTATGGTGAGTTTCATTTGCCTTTTTACCCTTTATATTTTTGGGCTGAGAATACATGCGCAACTTTTATAAATGTTTTACGAAATAGACACAAGTACGTGAAACTACATTCTATGGTTGAATTATCGAAATTGAATATGCCCCTTTTTATTAAGTCTGGTAATCTAAGAATTAGGGAACAGACACCCTAATTGACGCGAATCCTAAAGATAGATCTATTGGGCCTAACAAACTCCATCCAAAGTACCGGATGCTTTAGTACATCGAAATTTATATCATGTCCGAAGGAGGATCCCGGAATGATAGGGGATATTCTTATATGTATCTAGTTAATGTCGGTTACCAGGTGTTCACCATATGAATGATTATTTTTGTCTCTATGCATGGGACGTATATTTATGAGAACTGAAAATGAAATTCTTGTGGTCTATTAAAATGATGGAAATAAATGATTATGATAAACTAATGAACTCACCAACCTTTTGGTTGACACTTTAAAGCATGTTTATTCTCAGGTGTTAAAGAAATTTTCCGCTGTGCATTTGCTCATTTTAAAGATATTACTTGGAGTCTTTCATAGCATATTTTGAAGAACGTTACATTCGAGTCATTGAGTTCATCAAAGATTATTATTAAATCAATTTATAGTTGGATAGTGGATATTATGAAATGGTATGCATGCCTGTCAATTTTCGATGTAAAGAAAGTTTGTCTTTTAAAAACGAATGCAATGTTTGTAAAATGTTTCATATAGAGGTCAAATACCTCGCAATGTAATCAACTATTGTGAATCGTTTATAATGTATATGAACGGGTCCTTTCAGTTTAATCATCTAAAAACACAATTTTCCTGAAACCACCTCGGATTAATAACCGATGATTCAGATATCATAGCATTAAATGCAGAGGAAACAGAAAAATGGTAGATGGTCTAAACGACCAAAAGTTTGATGATAAAGAAAGGAGTGTTAGGAACGCTCGAAAGGAAATTGGGTATTGAAAAACAGATTGAGCTACTCATGAAGGAGACCAAGGACAAATACAAGGACCAAACCCTATATTCAAAGAATTCAGGTAATTCTGGATCCATTGAAATCTTTAGAGAATGTCTTGCTCCGAAGTCATGTTAAAATCTTGCGGAAAATCTTTCTCCATCAACCATCGAACTTAGAAATTCCAAAATATCATCATCAATATCTTCGATATTTCTGAGGATATTTTCATAAATATTCTCTTCCGAAATTATATACCTCCTCGTGCTTCCTGTGTATCATTATATTGGAAACATTCAATAGAAAATTTAGTACCGAAAAGTAGAGTATGCGAAACTAGGAAGAAAGCCGTGGACAAATCACAAAGAATAAGTTTGACTTCAAAGAATCCAAATGATTCAATGTCTGCTAAAGTCTTTAGTGAATATCTTGCTCCTTACTCTAAACCCTTGCAGATAATAGTTTCTATCATCCTCTGATCTTAGATATTCCGAGATATTATCGTATCTTTCATTATAAATATCCTCCATATTTCTGGAGATATTTTTATAACTATTCTTATCTGAAATTATTAATCTCTTTGTGCTATCAGTGTTACATCATATAGAAACTGTTAGTTTCTATATTCTGTAAACTTTAGAGCTTAAAATATGAATGTTATTGAAGTAATGTTGGAAACTGATGCATGAGTTAGTATAATATAATGACACTTGATCAACGTGATTATATTACAGTAAGTCATGCTGAGTTTCTAATGGGACGTGATGATTCACAGATCATAACGTCATCATGTGCCATGTCACATAACTCTTTCACTTTACTTAACTCCTGAACAAATCAAGAAAATGTATTCTTGATGGTTCTATCTTCCGTGATGTTGATAAATTTGAAAATCAAATCGTGCTATCACGTTCCTTCCTGCTTTGCACATTATAATCATTCGAAACTCTATATCTACAAATTCTGGACCATTATTCGCTTGACTTGAAGTCGGGAAGAGAAAACAAAAGCATAGAGCTTTGAAATATAAGGGAGAATATAAAGCCCGATAACAACACACAAATTACAAACCGTGTATATCAATGTTTATCGCAACATAAAGACACGGGAGAATTAAAAACATTATAATCCCGAGGGCAAAGTAGAAGAAAGCAGACTCCTCTGGTGGAAGTTGGAAAAGAAGAACGATCATTGCGATAGTTAGAATAAGAACAAGTATCAGAATAGGGTTAAGCATTTTCATAAATCTTTTGAATTTGGGAATTGAGTATAGAAGTGGTGGAAACAAATAGAACGGAAAAGGTAAATTTATAAAGGGAATATCAGACGTAGTAATCGGGGCAGATCACCGTATTTAATTAAAGAAATCTTAATTTCCATAAATCCCGAAGAATCGGATCTTATAGATCTTCAAGATTTTCTTTTAAATCTCTTGAATTCCGGAATTCAACCAAGGCAACGTCAAAAGTTAAGACACACCTTATTTTCTGAATTCAACCCTGACTGATGTTTTCGTTAGGTGTATATAAAACAGCTTAAATTTTACTAGGAAATACTATTAAATACGATACAATTTTACACAAGATATTTATTTATTTATTGAATGGATATACTTAAACCTTGCTACAACACTTATAGGCAGTGTACCTAATCGTATAGTAGTGTAGTTTTTAGTAAGTCCGGTTCGTTCCACAGGGAATCTTTTTCACAAAGCTTAACGCTATATTAGTTTAAATTTATAAAAATACAGATATATATATATATATATAAGTAATATTATTATTATAAAGGGGGGTTTTTACTGTTTAATGACCGGTTTATCGATTTTAAAAACTTTAGTTGCAGTTAAAACAAAATGTAAAATATTAAATAAATAAAAGACTTAATATAAAGCGTAAAGTAAATAACGATAATGAAATTGCGAATAATAAAAGTGCGATAAAATAAACTTGCGATAATTAAAAAGTACGATAATTAAAAGTGCAATTAAATACAATAACAATAAATAAAAATGCGATAATTAGAAGTGCAATTAAATATAAAATAAAGGAAATTAAATATGAAATAAAAGAATTATGCTTATTTAAACTTCCGTAATCATGATGTTTGACGTGTTGATTTTAGTTTTATGCCCATGGGTTAATTGTCCTTTGTCCTGGATTATTTAATATGTCTGTCTGGTTTTTGTCCATAACAGTCCATCAGTCATAAATATAAAGTGCTAGTGTCCTCGTCAAATGATTAAAAAGGTTACATATATAACTTACAATGATTAAAAAGGTTGAACATAATAATAACTTAGCTACGAGACATTAATGTAAAAAGGTTGAACATAACTTACAATGATTAAAAATAGCGTAGCGTTACACGGACAGAATTTTGACTTACACCCTTACAACATTCGCTAACACACCCTTATTATTAGGATTTAAAATTAAAATTAAAATTAAAATATAAATTATATATACATATACTACGTTTGAGTGAAGAAGAAAAAGATGTGTTTTGTGTTACACCAAAGCTCGATTTTTATAGGCATGTGGGCTGGAACTGTGCACCATGCGATCGCATGGATTTATGCCTTCCAGGCCATGCGATCGCATGGCCAGCTGGGGAGAGCCACATTTGGTTGTTTTCTTCTGCCAACGTTTATTTAAATATAATATAATATATATATTAATTTTAAGAATTAATTATATATTATATTATATTCATATGCATAGTTGACTTGTAATTTTTAGTCCGTTGCGTCGAGCGTTGAGAGTTGACTCTGGTCCTGGTTCCGGATTTTTGAACGTCCTTGCGAATAATTTAATATCTTGTACTTTGCATTTTGAATCTTGTACTCTTGTAATTTTGAGACGTTTCTTATCAATAATTGGAACCTCATTGATTGTATTTTGTACTTTTGAGCTTTTTGGTCATTTGCGTCTTTAATTCGTCGAATCTGTCTTTTGTCTTCACCTTTTATTATTTAAACGAATATCACTTGTAAATAGAACAGTTGCAACTAAAAGCTTGTCTTTCTTGAGGGATAATGCTATGAAATATATGTTCGTTTTTAGCAGTATCAAATATTCCAACACTTGAGCTTTGCTTGTCCTCAAGCAATATAGTCTTGAAATACTAGAATCACATCTTTATTCTTCACACTTTGTACATCAGTGATTTCTTTACGGCGGTATAAACAATGGTAGTAACGATGTGGTTTTACAGTCTCACATGACTTATGAAAATTTAGATCCTTTAGGAAATTGGATCTTTATGAAAATATTTGATTTTTTTGAAAATTAAATCTAGCTTTTACCCAAGATAAGTTTTCCGGAATAACCCTTCACCGGTGTTTGCAAAATATTTTTTTTTTGTGGGTTTGGTGGGTTTCAGATTTGAAAATAAAACTTGCGGTTTTGTGTCACCCACTTGCTAACCTTGTATTAGGAAAGCAACACGTCCAGTTTACTTGCTCCGTATATTACCTTTTGATAAACTACCGTCCGGTTGAAAAGGAAAGCGTTGAACAAGCAACTGTTAAGGCAATGTCCCCTGACATGCTTTTAATTATGGTCTATAACGTGTCGGATGCAATTACTATCCTTGGTAGGAGCAATAGTAAAGCTTGTATGTTTTTCGTATGCCCGAGAGACGTATTTAATTAATGTGGCTGATATGTTATGATCCAAGTCGGGTCATACCCAATAACAAGCTTACCGACACCTTAAACGTATTTGATCTTAACTATTGGATCATTAACCGAATATGCGACACTTGGATTTTAGAAAATCGGGTTTCTAAAATATTATCACTTGAGATAAATTGTTTGGACAATTTATATATTAAGGATTTGATTATTTATATGTATAAATAATTATGTTTTGTTATACTTTATAAATTGGTTTATAAAGTACAAGTAACCTATATTTATAACTTGAACTTTAATAACAAGTTTTATATAAAATGTAACAAGTTTTATATAAATTATACTTATTATTTAAATGATACAAGAATGCAGATTTTGGGACTCCTAGGTGACATCCCATGCTTGCTTGGTTACTTGTAAACAATATATTCCTTAAGGCATGCAAGACTCTCTTTAACCAAGGGATTCCTTGACTCAAGTGAGTTAGAAAAAAAGCAATACACTAAAAAAAAACTGCAGTTTTTCTGCTGAAAAAATAGCTGCTGGCTGTGGCAGTTTAGAGGGAAAAAGAGAGTGTTTTTGCATGGTAATCTTGTTAATCAAGTGTCTAAAATCTTAACCAAACAAAGGAAGGTGTTGGTGCATCAAAAGCTTGGGGTATTACACACTTGAGGCTTCAAGTTAGAAGCTTTCTTGCCTTCATCTTCATCATCATCTTGCACATTTGTAAACTACCCTCAACTAGCTTGAGGAGGTATTATCTCTAAACCCACTCTTAATTTGTAAGTATGTTTCACAACTTGATCCTATTTGGGATTTAACTTTAAATGGTTAAAGATTTACAAGTTTTAAAATGGTAATTTATACGCTTCCGCAAATATTATTTCTTGAATGATTATAAGTATTATGGAACTTGTTAAATCCCAACAATGGTATCTAGAGCCGAAGTTGTTGAAATATGCTTCGAGATGGTTATTAAACCCACTATAATTTTGCATTCTATGAACATGCATGAAGATGTAAAAATTTTGGTTTTGAGTGGTTTTGTCATTTTGGCCAAAATCACTTGTGATTCTGCATTCTGTGTTGCCGATCACTTGTGATTCTGTGTTGCTGATCACTTGTGATTCTGTATTGCCAATCACTTGTGATTCTGTGTTGCCAATCACTTGTGATTCTGTGTTGCAGATCACTTGTGATTCTGTGTTTCCAATCACTTGTGATTCTGTATTGCCTATCACTTATGTTGATGATGTTCATAATCTAAACCTTGACCTTGTGTTTGGTTGCATGTTTGGTTGATTTAATATTTATTCATTTGGTATGTAATAATATTATTTTGGTTATGTAATTTATTTTATATTTGGTATGTAAAATAGATTAGGTTGTAATTTCACTTTTTTAGACAAAATGTATTAGGATATATTTTGTAAAAAGATGAAGATGATGAAGACTTGAAGAACACAAGAAGAAGCATTTGGATGCAAGATTAAGTGGGAGATTTAAAATCTCCTACTTTGTGTTATAACCCCTTATCCGGTGGCATTTGTTTTCGGCTAAACAAATGTCTACCAAAATGGCTTGATTGTGAACATATTTGTTTTGCATGCATGGTTGTTTATTGTATGATTGTGGATTGTATGTTTATATGCTACAAGTTAATCACACAAGTTAACAACAAGCAAAATGGCAATTTAATTGGTTAAATTATACATTAATTAACGACATGCAAAACGACAATTTAATTGGTTAAATTAAAAATTGCTAAAAGGACATTAATAAACGGTTATTAAAAACATGATTAGGATCATATATATAAAATGGTTTATAGACATGAAAATGGATTTCAAATGAACCATACACTAAATTCATGTTGGTGTATGGCATAAAAGTTTTCTCAAACTAGAATTAATGAAAACTTAAAATCCCTTATTAACAAGGCAAACAAGTTAAACGCAATCCTTTTGTGCAACACTTAAAAATATTAGGGAACTCACAATGGGATAAAGGTCACCTAACCGTTATGATCAAACTAATATGATTAAGATGAATTTCGCATGCTTGTGGGATAAAGGTCACCTAACCACTTGTATGTTAAGTTTACACGTTTACACAAGTAGGACGACTTGATTTGGAAATCATGAACTTAGGGTCACTGAAGCATGAGGAACAAATAGGCGTTGATGGGATAAATATGTCATGCAAAAGGATTGCATGATCCCATAACTTAGAAGTTGCAAAAGGATTGCAATTGTCATATAATGACTACCTAGCTAAATCAAATAAAGGGATAAAGGTCACCTAACCGAAATTTGGTTTACCGTTGGATTCTAAAATTTAAAAAATATCAATTGGATTTAAAGGGTATTGATCGTTAAATTAAAATTGATACTTAAACAACTTTGTTAAATTTTGTAGATGGCCGCCAATAACAATAACATTCTGAACGTACCAATAAGCTTTAACAACCTATCATTGAGGTCAATCCTCGAAAAGGAAAAACTCAACCATACGAACTTCATGGATTGGTTCCGCAATCTAAGAATTTTCCTCAAACTAAAGGATAGGGCGTATGTGTTGGAAGACCCCATTCCCGATCAACCGGATGAGGATGATACGGAAGGCATGGCTTATTGGGAGAAATATTGCACCGATTCGTTGCAAGTTTCTTGCCTCATGCTTGGGACTATGATACCCGAACTCCAAAAGGATTTTGAGCATCATAGTGCATATAATATGATCACACAGTTGAAGGAGATGTTCCTTCAACAAGCTCGTGTCGAGCGCTTCGAAACGGTTTGAGCGCTTCATGCATGTCGGATGGACGACTCCCAATCCGTTTTATCTTATGTCCTTAAGATGAAAAGCCTTATTGATCGAGCGAACCGTCTAAATTGCAATGTGTCTAATGAATTAGCCACAGACCTCATTCTCAACTCATTGTCAAAAAGGTTTGACACATTTGTAATGAATTACAATATGAATGGTTGGGATAAAAGCATTGGCGAATTACATGCCATGCTTAAGACGGCAGAAGCAAGCATGGGTAAAAGGTGTAGTGACCCGAACTTTTCCATGTTTATATATATTAATTGAGATTGATATTTACATAATTAAATGTTTCCAACATATTAAGCAATCAAACTTGTTAAGACTTGATTAATTGAAATAGGTTTCATATAGACAATTGACTACCCAAGTTGACCGGTGATTCACGAACGTTAAAACTTGTAAAAACTATATGATGACATATATATGGTTATATATATAGTTAACATGATATTATGATAAGTAAACATATCATTAAGTATATTAACAATGAACTACATATGTAAAAACAAGACTACTAACTTAATGATTTTGAAACGAGACATATATGTAACGATTATCGTTGTAACGACATTTAATGTATATATATCATATTAAGAGATATTTGTACATCATAATATCATGATAATATAATAATTTAAAATCTCTTTTGATATTATAAACATTGGGTTAACAACATTTAACAAGATCGTTAACCTAATGGTTTCAAAACAACATTTACATGGAACGACTAACTATGACTTAACGACTCAGTTAAAATGTATATACATGTAGTGTTTTAATATGTATTCATACACTTTTGAAAGAATTCAAGACACTTATCAAAATACTTCTACTTAACAAAAATGCTTACAATTACATCCTCGTTCAGTTTCATCAACAATTCTACTCGTATGCACCCGTATTCGTACTCGTACAATACACAGCTTTTAGATGTATGTACTATTGGTATATACACTCCAATGATCAGCTCTTAGCAGCCCATGTGAGTCACCTAACACATGTGGGAACCATCATTTGGCAACTAGCATGAAATATCTCATAAAATTACAAAAATATGAGTAATCATTCATGACTTATTTACATGAAAACAAAATTACATATCCTTTATATCTAATCCATACACCAACGACAAAAAACACCTACAAACACTTTCATTCTTCAATTTTCTTCATCTAATTGATCTCTCTCAAGTTCTATCTTCAAGTTCTAAGTGTTCTTCATAAATTCCAAAAGTTCTAGTTTCATAAAATCAAGAATACTTTCAAGTTTGCTAGCTCACTTCCAATCTTGTAAGGTGATCATCCAACCTCAAGAAATCTTTGTTTCTTACAGTAGGTTATCATTCTAATACAAGGTAATAATCATATTCAAACTTTTGTTCAATTTCTATAACTATAACAATCTTATTTCAAGTGATGATCTTACTTGAACTTGTTTTCGTGTCATGATTCTGCTTCAAGAACTTCGAGCCATCCAAGGATCCGTTGAAGCTAGATCCATTTTTCTCTTTTCCAGTAGGTTTATCCAAGGAACTTAAGGTAGTAATGATGTTCATAACATCATTCGATTCATACATATAAAGCTATCTTATTCGAAGGTTTAAACTTGTAATCACTAGAACATAGTTTAGTTAATTCTAAACTTGTTCGCAAACAAAAGTTAATCCTTCTAACTTGACTTTTAAAATCAACTAAACACATGTTCTATATCTATATGATATGCTAACTTAATGATTTAAAACCTGAAAACACGAAAAACAACGTAAAACCGGATTTACGCCGTCGTAGTAACACCGCGGGCTGTTTTGGGTTAGTTAATTAAAAACTATGATAAACTTTGATTTAAAAGTTGTTATTCTGAGAAAATGATTTTTATTATGAACATGAAACTATATCCAAAAATTATGGTTAAACTCAAAGTGGAAGTATGTTTTCTAAAATGGTCATCTAGACGTCGTTCTTTCGACTGAAATGACTACCTTTACAAAAACGACTTGTAACTTATTTCTCCGACTATAAACCTATACTTTTCTGTTTAGATTCATAAAATAGAGTTCAATATGAAACCATAGCAATTTGATTCACTCAAAACGGATTTAAAATGAAGAAGTTATGGGTAAAACAAGATTGGATAATTTTTCTCATTTTAGCTACGTGAAAATTGGTAACAAATCTATTCCAACCATAACTTAATCAACTTGTATTGTATATTATGTAATCTTGAGATACCATAGACACGTATACAATGTTTCGACCTATCATGTCGACACATCTATATATATTTCAGAACAACCATAGACACTCTATATGTGAATGTTGGAGTTAGCTATACAGGGTTGAGGTTGATTCCAAAATATATATAGTTTGAGTTGTGATCAATACTGAGATACGTATACACTGGGTCGTGGATTGATTCAAGATAATATTTATCGATTTATTTCTGTACATCTAACTGTGGACAACTAGTTGTAGGTTACTAACGAGGACAGCTGACTTAATAAACTTAAAACATCAAAATATATTAAAAGTGTTGTAAATATATTTTAAACATACTTTGATATATACGTATATATTGTTATAGGTTCGTGAATCAACCGGTGATCAAGTCTTACTTCCCGACGAAGTAAAAATCTGTGAAAGTGAGTTATAGTCCCACTTTTAAAATCTAATATTTTTGGGATGAGAATACATGTAGGTTTTATAAATGATTTACAAAATAGACACAAGTACGTGAAACTACATTCTATGGTTGAATTATCGAAATCGAATATGCCCCTTTTTATTAAGTCTGGTAATCTAAGAATTAGGGAACAGACACCCTAATTGACGCGAATCCTAAAGATAGATCTATTGGGCCTAACAACCCCATCCAAAGAACCGGATGCTTTAGTACTTCGAAATTTATATCATATCCGAAGGGTGTCCCGGAATGATGGGGATATGCTTATATATGCATCTTGTTAATGTCGGTTACCAGGTGTTCACCATATGAATGATTTTTATCTCTATGTATGGGATGTGTATTGAAATATGAAATCTTGTGGTCTATTATTATGATTTGATATATATAGGTTAAACCTATAACTCACCTACATTTTTGTTGACGTTTTAAGCATGTTTATAACTCACCATGCTTGTATGATATTGTGTAAAAACTGCATTCAAGAAACTTATTTTGTTGTAACATATTTGTATTGTAAACCATTATGTAATGGTCGTGTGTAAACAGGATATTTTAGATTATCATTATTTGATAATCTACGTAAAGCTTTTTAAACCTTTATTGATGAAATAAAGGTTATGGTTTGTTTTAAAATGAATGCAGTCTTTGAAAAACGTCTCATATAGAGGTCAAAACCTCGCAACGAAATCAATTAATATGGAACGTTTTTAATCAATAAGAACGGGACATTTTAGTTGGTATCCGAGCGTTGGTCTTAGAGAACCAGAAAATTTGCATTAGTGTATCTTATCGAGTTTGTTAGAATGCATTAGTGATTCTGGACTTCGACCGTGTTTTCTTTAAAAATGATTGCTTAACATTTTTGTTGGAAACTATATATTTTTAACATATGAATATTATGTGATATATTAATCTCTTAACGTGTTTGATATTATGTGATAGATGTCTACCTCTAGAACAAGTCCCATTGACTCACCTAATAATAATGAAGAGTCAAATGTAAATTGGAATGATTCGTGGACTGATTCACAAGTTCCCGAAGAGGAACCGGAAGAAGAGTCGGAACCGGAAGAAGAATCGAAACCGGAAGAAGAATCGAAACCGGTGGGGGAAATAATAAAACGGTTAAGTAAAAGAGAATCCTCAACCAACCGACCAAGGTTAATTATGGTCAATGGTGTTTCCGCCAAGGAAGCAAAATATTGGGAGGATTACCAATTCTCCGATGAATCGGATTCCGACGAGAATTCCAATGATGTTATAGAAATTACCCCAACTGAATTTAAAAAGGCAAAAGAAAATAATAAGGGAAAGGGCATAAAAATAGAGAAATCTAATTCCAACCCCGATGAACTTTATATGTATCGTCAACCCCCGAAGTCCTTAAGTTGTAACAATGACCCGGGAACCTCTAAACCACCAGGTTTTTCTAAACCAATGTGGACAACGACGGCTCGTATTAGGGGAACATCATATATCCCTAGAAACTTGGCAAAACGAACCAAAACCGAAGAAGAAGAAACGAGCGAGTCGGAATAAGATAGTTGTATTCGTGTGGTGTAATATATGTAATATAGTGTTCTTATGCTTTATGATATATGTAAAAATTGCTTGTATTAATAAGTATTTTTTTATGAATCTAACTCTTGTCTATTTTACAGTTTAAAAACACAAAATGGATAGACAACCCAATATTTTAAGAGACCTACCCGGAGACATGATTGATGAAATCTTGTCTAGAGTCGGCCAGAATTCCTCGGCACAACTATTTAAGGCGAGATCAGTTTGTAAGACATTCGAAGAACGTTCCAAGAATGTCTTGGTTTATAAGAGACTTTCGTTTGAAAGATGGGGGATAGCACATTGGGAAACCCATAAGTTACGATGTGTTTACTTTGACACATATATTGCGGGGAACCCAAATGCTATTTTACGCAACTGGTTAAGAAATTATTTTGACTCAATATATCCGAATATTGGACTTCGTGATTTAGAAAAAGCGACTAACATGCAACATAAAGAAGCATGTTATGCTTACGGATTAGTAATGTTCGCTTCTCACCAAAGTGAGAACAAGAACATCGGGCTACAACTATTAAACAAAACGTTTCCACAAGTGACGGAGTCGGTAATTGGGGTAAGAAATGAGGTTTTTAGATTGTTACAGGACTGTTGGACATTACGTAACCCTCGTCCTTTTGACGATGTTACAACACGCTGTCTTATCAACGGCCATAACGGTTATGTTCCACAAGACCAAGGATGGGAAGTAATCCTAGTAAAACCAGAATGCATGACTTGTTTCTGGACGTATGAATTACGTGTCTTTATTGTCTTTGTTGAACGACTTGTGTACTAGCTAGAATTATCTTCACAACTATCTTGTATCAAAGTTATTGTGTGCTATATTTCATGCTTTATGTAAAATAAGCGGTATTGTAAGTTTGTAAAATATTGTATAAAAGTTTGAACGCGAAATATTATTATAATCAGTTTTTCATATAGAATTGTAGTAGTTGAATTGTATATTAGCTACTAAGTATGAACTTAACGGGTAGGTACTACCCGAATTTAAACTTATAAAACGCTAATATGAAGAAAAAGCTTTTATAAATGAGTTCATATTATGCTACGAAATACTATTAACTACTCTTAATATTCTGTATGATTAACTTGTTCCATTTGACTATTTTGAAGGAAATGGCACCGACTACTCGACACACCGTGAATATGAATGACGAGGAATTCCGTACTTTTCTAGCTTCAAACATAGCCGCAGTACAGGCTGCGCTACATACCAACAATAACCTTGGATCTAGCAGTACAGGAAATCGTGTAGGATGCACCTATAAAGAATTCACTGCCTGCAAACCTTTGGAATTTGATGGAACCGAAGGACCGATCGGATTGAAACGGTGGACCGAGAAGGTCGAATTGGTGTTTGCCATAAGTAAGTGTACTGAAGAGGACAAAGTGAAGTACGCTACGCATACCTTCACAGGTTCTGCGTTAACATGGTGGAATACCTATCTAGAGCAAGTGGGACAAGATGATGCGTACGCACTACCGTGGTCAGCATTCAAGCACTTGATGAACGAGAAGTACCGTCCCAGAACCGAGGTCAATAAGCTCAAGACAGAACTTAGAGGGTTACGAACCCAAGGATTTGATATTACCACGTACGAAAGACGATTCACAGAATTGTGCCTATTGTGTTCGGGAGCATTCGAAGATGAGGAAGAGAAGATCGACGCATTTGTGAAAGGATTACCGGAAAGAATTCAAGAAGATATAAGTTCACACGAGCCCGCCTCTATACAACAGGCATGTAGAATGGCTCACAAACTAGTGAACCAGATTGAAGAAAGAATTAAAGAACAGACTGCTGAAGAGGCCAATGTGAAGCAAGTCAAAAGAAAGTGGGAGGATAACGGTGATAAGAATCACCAATACAACAACAACAGCAATTACAACAATAATCGCAACAATTATCCCAACAATCGCAACATCAATCGCAACTACAACAAACGGCCCAACAACAACAACAGCAACAGCAACTACAACAATCATTCCAACAACAATAATAACCGCAACAACAACAACAATCAGAAGCAGCTATGCCAAAGGTGTGAAAAGTATCACTCGGGGTTCTGCACCAAATTTTGCAACAAGTGTAAAAGAAATGGTCATAGCGCGGCGAAGTGTGAGGTTTACGGACCAGGGGTTAATAGAACGAAAGGAACAAATGGTGTCGGAACGAGTAATGGCGGAGCAAGTAGTGTCGGAGCAAGTTATGCCAATGTAGTTTGTTATAAATGTGGAAAACCGGGCCACATTATTAGAAATTGCCCGAACCAGGAGAACACGAATGGACAAGGCCGCGGAAGAGTTTTCAATATTAATGCGGCAGAGGCACAGGAAGACCCGGAGCTTGTTACGGGTACGTTTCTTATTGACAATAAATCTGCTTACATTTTATTTGATTCGGGTGCGGATAGAAGCTATATGAGTAGAGATTTTTGTGCTAAATTAAGTTGTCCATTGACGCCTTTGGATAGTAAATTTTTACTCGAATTAGCAAATGGTAAATTAATTTCAGCCGATAATATATGTCGGAATCGAGAAATTAAACTGGTTACCGAAACATTTAAGATTGATTTGATACCAGTAGAGTTAGGGAGTTTTGATGTGATAATCGGTATGGACTGGTTGAAAGAAGTGAAAGCAGAGATCGTCTGTTACAAAAATGCAATTCGCATTATACGAGAAAAAGGAAAACCCTTAATGGTGTACGGAGAAAAGGGCAACACGAAGCTACATCTTATTAGTAATTTGAAGGCACAAAAACTAATAAGAAAAGGTTGCTATGATGTTCTAGCACACGTCGAGAAAGTACAAACTGAAGAAAAGAGCATCAATGATGTTCCCATTGCAAAAGAATTTCCCGATGTATTTCCGAAAGAATTACCGGGATTACCCCCACATCGATCCGTTGAATTTCAAATAGATCTTGTACCAGGAGCTTGTAGTGACCCGAACTTTTCCATGTTTATATATATTAATTGAGATTGATATTTACATGATTAAATGTTTCCAACATGTTAAGCAATCAAACTTGTTAAGACTTGATTAATTGAAATATGTTTCATATAGACAATTGACCACCCAAGTTGACCGGTGATTCACGAACGTTAAAACTTGTAAAAACTATATGATGACATATATATGGATATATATATATAGTTAACATGATACTATGATAAGTAAACATATCATTAAGTATATTAACAATGAACTACATATGTAAAAACAAGACTACTAACTTAATGATTTTTAAACGAGACATATATGTAACGATTATCGTTGTAAAGACATTTAATGTATATATATCATATTAAGAGATATTCATACATGATAATATCATGATAATATAATAATTTAAAATCTCATTTCATATTATAAACATTGGGTTAACAACATTTAACAAGATCGTTAACCTAAAGGTTTCAAAACAACACTTACATGTAACGACTAACAATGACTTAACGACTCGGTTAAAATGTATATACACGTAGTGTTTTAATATGTATTTATACACTTTTAAAAGACTTCAATACACTTATCAAAATACTTCTACTTAACAAAAATGCTTACAAATACATCCTCGTTCAGTTTCATCAACAATTCTACTCATATAAACCCGTATTCGTACTCGTACAATACACAGCTTTTAGATGTATGTACTATTGGTATATACACTCCAATGATCAGCTCTTAGCAGCCCATGTGAGTCACCTAACACATGTGGGAACCATCATTTGGCAACTAGCATGAAATATCTCATAAGATTACAAAAATATGAGTAATCATTCATGACTTATTTACATGAAAACAAAATTACATATCCTTTATATCTAATCCATACACCAACGACCAAAAACACCTACAAACACTTTCATTCTTCAATTTTCTTCATCTAATTGAACTCTCTCAAGTTCTATCTTCAAGTTCTAAGTGTTCTTCATAAATTCCAAAAGTTCTAGTTTCATAAAATCAAGAATACTTTCAAGTTTGCTAGCTCACTTCCAATCTTGTAAGGTGATCATCCAACCTCAAGAAATCTTTGTTTCTTACAGTAGGTTATCATTCTAATACAAGGTAATAATCATATTCAAACTTTGGTTCAATTTCTATAACTATAACAATCTTATTTCAAGTGATGATCTTACTTGAACTTGTTTTCGTGTCATGATTCTGCTTCAAGAACTTCGAGCCATCCAAGGATCCATTGAAGCTAGATCCATTTTTCTCTTTTCCAGTAGGTTTATCCAAGGAAATTAAGGTAGTAATGATGTTCATAACATCATTCGATTCATACATATAAAGCTATCTTATTCGAAGGTTTAAACTTGTAATCACTAGAACATAGTTTAGTTAATTCTAAACTTGTTCGCAAACAAAAGTTAATCCTTCTAACTTGACTTTTAAAATCAACTAAACACATGTTCTATATCTATATGATATGCTAACTTAATGATTTAAAACCTGGAAACACGAAAAACACCGTAAAACTGGATTTACGCCGTCGTAGTAACACCGCGGGCTGTTTTGGGTTAGTTAATTAAAAACTATGATAAACTTTGATTTAAAAGTTGTTATTCTGAGAAAATGATTTTTATTATGAACATGAAACTATATCCAAAAATTATGGTTAAACTCAAAGTGGAAGTATGTTTTCTAAAATGGTCATCTAGACGTCGTTCTTTCGACTGAAATGACTACCTTTACAAAAACGACTTGTAACTTATTTTTCCGACTATAAACCTATACTTTTTATGTTTAGATTCATAAAATAGAGTTCAATATGAAACCATAGCAATTTGATTCACTCAAAACGGATTTAAAATGAAGAAGTTATGGGTAAAACAAGATTGGATAATTTTTCTCATTTTAGCTACGTGAAAATTGGTAACAAATATATTCCAACCATAACTTAATCAACTTGTATTGTATATTATATAATCTTGAGATACCATAGACACGTATACAATGTTTCGACCTATCATGTCGACACATCTATATATATTTCGGAACAACCATAGACACTCTATATGTGAATGTTGGAGTTAGCTATACAGGGTTGAGGTTGATTCCAAAATATGTATAGTTTGAGTTGTGATCAATACTGAGATACGTATACACTGGGTCGTGGATTGATTCAAGATAATATTTATCGATTTATTTCTGTATATCTAACTGTGGACAACTAGTTATAGGTTACTAACGAGGACATCTGACTTAATAAACTTAAAACATCAAAATATATTAAAAGTGTTGTAAATACATTTTGAACATACTTTGATATATATGTATATATTGTTATAGGTTCGTGAATCAACCAGTGGCCAAGTCTTACTTCCCGACGAAGTAAAAATCTGTGAAAGTGAGTTATAGTCCCACTTTTAAAATCTAATATTTTTGGGATGAGAATACATGCAGGTTTTATAAATGATTTACAAAATAGACACAAGTACGTGAAACTACATTCTATGGTTGAATTATCGAAATCGAATATGCCCCTTTTTATTAAGTCTGGTAATCTAAGAATTAGGGAACAGACACCCTAATTGACGCGAATCCTAAAGATAGATCTATTGGGCCTAACAAACCCCATCCAAAGTACCGGATGCTTTAGTACTTCGAAATTTATATCATATCCGAAGGGTGTCCCGGAATGATGGGGATATTCTTATATATGCATCTTGTTATTGTCGGTTACCAGGTGTTCACCATATGAATGATTTTTATCTCTATGTATGGGATGTGTATTGAAATATGAAATCTTGTGGTCTATTGTTACGATTTGATATATATAGGTTAAACCTATAACTCACCAACATTTTTGTTGACGTTTTAAGCATGTTTATTCTCAGGTGATTATTAAGAGCTTCCGCTGTCGCATACTTAAATAAGGACAAGATTTGGAGTCCATGCTTGTATGATATTGTGTAAAAACTGCATTCAAGAAACTTATTTTGTTGTAACATATTTGTATTGTAAACCATTATGTAATGGTCGTGTGTAAACAGGATATATTAGATTATCATTATTTGATAATCTACGTAAAGCTTTTTAAACCTTTATTGATGAAATAAAGGTTATGGTTTGTTTAAAAATGAATGCAGTCTTTGAAAAACGTCTCATATAGAGGTCAAAACCTCGCAACGAAATCAATTAATATGGAACGTTTTTAATCAATAAGAACGGGACATTTCAGTTGGTATCCGAGCGTTGGTCTTAGAGAACCAGAAAATTTGCATTAGTGTGTCTTATCGAGTTTGTTAGGATGCATTAGTGAGTCTGGACTTCGACCGTGTTTTCTTTAAAAATGATTGCTTAACATTTTTGTTGGAAACTATATATTTTTAACATATGAATATTATGTGATATATTAATCTCTTAACGTGTTTGATATTATGTGATAGATGTCTACCTCTAGAACAAGTCCCATTGACTCACCTAATAATAATGAAGAGTCAAATGTAAATTGGAATAATTTGTGGACTGATTCACAAGTTCCCGAAGAGGAACCGGAAGAAGAGTCGGAACCGGAAGAAGAATCGGAACCGGAAGAAGAATCGGAACCGGATGAAGAAATAGAACCGGTGGGGGAAATAATAAAACGGTTAAGTAAAAGAAAATCCTCAACCAACCGACCAAAGTTAATTATGGTCAATGGTGTTTCCGCCAAGGAAGCAAAATATTGGGAGGATTACCAATTCTCCGATGAATCGGATTCCGACGAGAATTCCGATGATGTTATAGAAATTACCCCAACTGAATTTAAAAAGGCAAAAGAAAATAATAAGGGAAAGGGCATAAAAATAGAGAAATCTAATTCCAACCCCGATGAACTTTATATGTATCGTCAACCCCCGAAGTCCTTAAGTTGTAACAATGACCCGGGAACCTCTAAACCACCAGGTTTTTCTAAACCAATGTGGACAACGACGGTTCGTATTAGGGGAACATCATATATCCCTAGAAACTTGGCAAAACGAACCAAAACCGAAGAAGAAGAAGAAACGAGCGAGTCGGAATAAGATAGTTGTATTCGTGTGGTGTAATATATGGAATATAGTGTTCTTATGCTTTATGATATATGTAAAAATTACTTGTATTAATAAGTATTTTTTTTTATGAATCTAACTCTTGTCTATTTTACAGTTTAAAAATACAAAATGGATAGACAACCCAATATTTTAAGAGACCTACCCGGAGACATGATTGATGAAATCTTGTCTAGAGTCGGCCAGAATTCTTCGGCACAACTATTTAAGGCGAGATCAGTTTGTAAGACATTCGAAGAACGTTCCAAGAATGTCTTGGTTTATAAGAGACTTTCGTTTGAAAGATGGGGGATATCACATTGGGAAACCCATAAGTTACGATGTGTTTACTTTGACGCATATATTGCGGGGAACCCAAATGCTATTTTACGCAACGGGTTAAGAAATTATTTTGACTCAATATATCCGAATATTGGACTTCGTGATTTAGAAAAAGCGGCTAACATGCAACATAAAGAAGCATGTTATGCTTACGGATTAGTAATGTTCGCTTCTCACCAAAGTGAGAACAAGAACATCGGGCTACAACTATTAAACAAAACGTTTCCACAAGTGACGGAGTCGGTAATTGGGGTAAGAAATGAGGTTTTTAGATTATTACGGGACTGTTGGACATTACGTAACCCTCGTCCCTTTGATGACGTTACAACACGCTGTCTTATCAACGGCCATAACGGTTATGTTACACAAGACCAAGGATGGGAAGTAGTCCTAGTAAAACCAGAATGCATGACTTGTTTCTGGACGTATGAATTACGTGTATTTATTGCCTTTGCTGAACGACTTGTGTACTAGCTAGAATTGTCTTCACAGCTATCTTGTATCAAAGTTATTGTGTGCTATATTTCATGCTTTATGTAAAATAAGCGGTATTGTAAGTTTGTAAAATATTGTATAAAAGTTTGAACGCAAAATATTATTATAATCAGTTTTTCATATAGAATTGTAGTAGTTGAATTGTATATTAGCTACTAAGTATGAACTTAACGGGTAGGTACTACCCGAATTTAAACTTATAAAACGCTAATATGAAGAAAAAGCTTTTATAAATGAGTTCATATTATGCTACGAAATACTATTAACTACTCTTAATATTCTGTATGATTAACTTGTTCCATTTAACTATTTTGAAGGAAATGGCACCGACTACTCGACACACCGTGAATATGAATGAAGAGGAATTCCGTACTTTTCTAGCTTCAAACATAGCCGCAGTACAGGCTGCGCTACATACCAACAATAACCTTGGATCTAGCAGTACAGGAAATCGTGTAGGATGCACCTACAAAGAATTCACTGCCTGCAAACCTTTGGAATTTGATGGAACCGAAGGACCGATCGGATTGAAACGGTGGACCGAGAAGGTTGAATCGGTGTTTGCCATAAGTAAGTGTACTGAAGAGGACAAAGTGAAGTACGCTACGCATACCTTCACAGGTTCTGCGTTAACATGGTGGAATACCTATCTAGAGCAAGTGGGACAAGATGATGCGTACGCACTACCGTGGTCAGCATTCAAGCACTTGATGAACGAGAAGTACCGTCCCAGAACCGAGGTCAATAAGCTCAAGACAGAACTTAGAGGGTTACGAACCCAAGGATTTGATATTACCACGTACGAAAGACGATTCACAGAATTGTGCCTATTGTGTCCGGGAGCATTCGAAGATGAGGAAGAGAAGATCGACGCGTTTGTGAAAGGATTACCGGAAAGAATCCAAGAAGATATAAGTTAACACGAGCCCGCCTCCATACAACAGGCATGTAGAATGGCTCACAAACTAGTGAACCAGATTGAAGAAAGAATTAAAGAACAGACTGCTGAAGAGGCCAATGTGAAGCAAGTCAAAAGAAAGTGGGAGGAAAACGGTGATAAGAATCACCAATACAACAACAACAGCAATTACAACAATAATCGCAACAATTATCCCAACAATCGCAACATCAATCGCAACTACAACAAACGGCCCAACAACAACAACAACAACAACAACAACAACAGCAACTACAACAATCATCCCAACAACAATAATAACCGCAACAACAACAACAATCAGAAGCAGCTATGCCAAAGGTGTGAAAAGAATCACTCGGGGTTCTGCACCAAATTTTGCAACAAGTGTAAAAGAAATGGTCATAGCGCGGCGAAGTGTGAGGTCTACGGACCAGGGGTTAATAGAACGAAAGGAACAAATGGTGTCGGAACGAGTAATGGCGGAGCAAGTAGTGTCGGAGCAAGTTATGCCAATGTAGTTTGTTATAAATGTGGAAAACCAGGCCACATTATTAGAAATTGCCCGAACCAGGAGAACACGAATGGACAAGGCCGTGGAAGAGTTTTCAATATTAATGCGGTAGAGGCACAGGAAGACCCGGAGCTTGTTACGGGTACGTTTCTTATTGACAATAAATCTGCTTACGTTTTATTTGATTCGGGTGCGGATAGAAGCTATATGAGTAGAGATTTTTGTGCTAAATTAAGTTGTCCATTGACGCCTTTGGATAGTAAATTTTTACTCGAATTAGCAAATGGTAAATTAATTTCAGCAGATAATATATGTCGGAATCGAGAAATTAAACTGGTTAGCGAAACATTTAAGATTGATTTGATACCAGTAGAGTTAGGGAGTTTTGATGTGATAATCGGTATGGACTGGTTGAAAGAAGTGAAAGCGGAGATCGTTTGTTACAAAAATGCAATTCGCATTATACGAGAAAAAGGAAAACCCTTAATGGTGTACGGAGAAAAGGGCAACACGAAGCTACATCTTATTAGTAATTTGAAGGCACAAAAACTAATAAGAAAAGGTTGCTATGCTGTTCTAGCACACGTCGAGAAAGTACAAACTGAAGAAAAGAGCATCAATGATGTTCCCATTGCAAAAGAATTTCCCGATGTATTTCCGAAAGAATTACCGGGATTACCCCCACATCGATCCGTTGAATTTCAAATAGATCTTGTACCAGGAGCTGCACCAATAGCTCGTGCTCCTTACAGACTCGCACCCAGCGAGATGAAAGAACTGCAAAGCCAATTACAAGAACTTTTAGAGCGTGGTTTCATTCGACCAAGCACATCACCGTGGGGAGCTGCTGTTTTGTTTGTCAAGAAGAAAGATGGTACATTCAGGTTGTGTATCGACTACCGAGAGTTGAACAAACTTACCATCAAGAACCGCTACCCACTACCGAGAATCGACGACTTATTTGATCAACTACAAGGCTCGTCTGTTTATTCAAAGATTGACTTACGTTCCGGGTATCATCAAATGCGGGTGAAAGAAGATGATATTCCAAAGACTGCTTTCAGAACACGTTACGGTCATTACGAGTTTATGGTCATGCCGTTTGGTTTAACTAATGCACCAGCTGTGTTCATGGACCTTATGAACCGAGTGTGTGGACCATACCTTGACAAGTTTGTCATTGTTTTCATTGATGACATACTTATTTACTCAAAGAATGACCAAGAACACGGTGAACATTTGAGAAAAGTGTTAGAAGTATTGAGGAAGGAAGAATTGTACGCTAAGTTTTCAAAGTGTGCATTTTGGTTGGAAGAAGTTCAATTCCTCGGTCACATAGTGAACAAAGAAGGTATTAAGGTGGATCCGGCAAAGATAGAAACTGTTGAAAAGTGGGAAACCCCGAAAACTCCAAAACACATACGCCAGTTTTTAGGACTAGCTGGTTACTACAGAAGGTTCATCCAAGACTTTTCTAGAATAGCAAAACCCTTGACTGCATTAACGCATAAAGGGAAGAAATTTGAATGGAATGATGAACAAGAGAAAGCATTTCAGTTATTGAAGAAAAAGCTAACTACGGCACCTATATTGTCATTGCCTGAAGGGAATGATGATTTTGTGATTTATTGTGATGCATTAAAGCAAGGTCTCGGTTGTGTATTAATGCAACGAACGAAGGTGATTGCTTATGCGTCTAGACAATTGAAGATTCACGAACAAAATTATACGACGCATGATTTGGAATTAGGCGCGGTTGTTTTTGCATTAAAGACTTGGAGGCACTACTTATATGGGGTCAAAAGTATTATATATACCGACCACAAAAGTCTTCAACACATATTTAATCAGAAACAACTGAATATGAGGCAGCGTAGGTGGATTGAATTATTGAATGATTACGACTTTGAGATTCGTTACCACCCGGGGAAGGCAAATGTGGTAGCCGATGCCTTGAGCAGGAAGGACAGAGAACCCATTCGAGTAAAATCTATGAATATAATGATTCATAATAACATTACTACTCAAATAAAGGAGGCGCAACAAGGAGTTTTAAAAGAGGGAAATTTAAAGGATGAAATACCCAAAGGATCGGAGAAGCATCTTAATATTCAGGAAGACGGAACCCGGTATAGGGCTGAAAGGATTTGGGTACCAAAATTTGGAGATATGAGAGAAATGGTACTTAGAGAAGCTCATAAAACCAGATACTCAATACATCCTGGAACGGGGAAGATGTACAAGGATCTCAAGAAACATTTTTGGTGGCCGGGTATGAAAGCCGATGTTGCTAAATACGTAGGAGAATGTTTGACGTGTTCTAAGGTCAAAGCTGAGCATCAGAAACCATCAGTCTACTTCAACAACCCGAAATCCCGGAATGGAAATGGGAAAACATTACCATGGATTTCATCACAAAATTGCCAAGGACTGCAAGTGGTTTTGATACTATTTGGGTAATAGTTGATCGTCTCACCAAATCAGCACACTTCCTGCCAATAAGAGAAGATGACAAGATGGAGAAGTTAGCACGACTGTATTTGAAGGAAGTCGTCTCCAGACATGGAATACCAATCTCTATTATCTCTGATAGGGATGGCAGATTTATTTCAAGATTCTGGCAGACATTACAGCAAGCATTAGGAACTCGTCTAGACATGAGTACTGCCTATCATCCACAAACTGATGGACAGAGCGAAAGGACGATACAAACGCTTGAAGACATGCTACGAGCATGTGTTATTGATTTCGGAAACAGTTGGGATCGACATCTACCGTTAGCAGAATTTTCCTACAACAACAGCTACCATTCAAGCATTGAGATGGCGCCGTTTGAAGCACTTTATGGTAGAAAGTGCAGGTCTCCGATTTGTTGGAGTGAAGTGGGGGATAGACAGATTACGGGTCCGGAGATTATACAAGAAACTACCGAGAAGATCATCCAAATTCAACAACGGTTGAAAACCGCCCAAAGTCGACAAAAGAGCTACGCTGACATTAAAAGAAAAGATATAGAATTTGAAATTGGAGAGATGGTCATGCTTAAAGTTGCACCTTGGAAAGGCGTTGTTCGATTTGGTAAACGAGGGAAATTAAATCCAAGGTATATTGGACCATTCAAGATTATTGATCGTGTCGGACCAGTAGCTTACCGACTAGAGTTACCTCAACAACTCGCGGCTGTACATAACACTTTCCACGTCTCGAATTTGAAGAAATGTTTTGCTAAAGAAGATCTCACTATTCCGTTAGATGAAATCCAAATCAACGAAAAACTTCAATTCATCGAAGAACCCGTCGAAATAATGGATCGTGAGGTTAAAAGAGTTAAGCAAAACAAGATACCAATTGTTAAGGTTCGATGGAATGCTCGTAGAGGACCCGAGTTCACCTGGGAGCGTGAAGATCAGATGAAGAAGAAATACCCGCATCTATTTCCAGAAGATTCGTCAACACCTTCAACAGCTTAAAATTTCGGGACGAAATTTATTTAACGGGTAGGTACTGTAGTGACCCGAACTTTTCCATGTTTATATATATTAATTGAGATTGATATTTACATGATTAAATGTTTCCAACATGTTAAGCAATCAAACTTGTTAAGACTTGATTAATTGAAATATGTTTCATATAGACAATTGACCACCCAAGTTGACCGGTGATTCACGAACGTTAAAACTTGTAAAAACTATATGATGACATATATATGGATATATATATATAGTTAACATGATACTATGATAAGTAAACATATCATTAAGTATATTAACAATGAACTACATATGTAAAAACAAGACTACTAACTTAATGATTTTTAAACGAGACATATATGTAACGATTATCGTTGTAAAGACATTTAATGTATATATATCATATTAAGAGATATTCATACATGATAATATCATGATAATATAATAATTTAAAATCTCATTTCATATTATAAACATTGGGTTAACAACATTTAACAAGATCGTTAACCTAAAGGTTTCAAAACAACACTTACATGTAACGACTAACGATGACTTAACGACTCGGTTAAAATGTATATACATGTAGTGTTTTAATATGTATTTATACACTTTTAAAAGACTTCAATACACTTATCAAAATACTTCTACTTAACAAAAATGCTTACAATTACATCCTCGTTCAGTTTCATCAACAATTCTACTCATATGCACCCGTATTCGTACTCGTACAATACACAGCTTTTAGATGTATGTACTATTGGTATATACACTCCAATGATCAGATCTTAGCAGCCCATGTGAGTCACCTAACACATGTGGGAACCATCATTTGGCAACTAGCATGAAATATCTCATAAGATTACAAAAATATGAGTAATCATTCATGACTTATTTACATGAAAACAAAATTACATATCCTTTATATCTAATCCATACACCAACGACCAAAAACACCTACAAACACTTTCATTCTTCAATATTCTTCATCTAATTGAACTCTCTCAAGTTCTATCTTCAAGTTCTAAGTGTTCTTCATAAATTCCAAAAGTTCTAGTTTCATAAAATCAAGAATACTTTCAAGTTTGCTAGCTCACTTCCAATCTTGTAAGGTGATCATCCAACCTCAAGAAATCTTTGTTTCTTACAGTAGGTTATCATTCTAATACAAGGTAATAATCATATTCAAACTTTGGTTCAATTTCTATAACTATAACAATCTTATTTCAAGTGATGATCTTACTTGAACTTGTTTTCGTGTCATGATTCTGCTTCAAGAACTTCGAGCCATCCAAGGATCCATTGAAGCTAGATCCATTTTTCTCTTTTCCAGTAGGTTTATCCAAGGAAATTAAGGTAGTAATGATGTTCATAACATCATTCGATTCATACATATAAAGCTATCTTATTCGAAGGTTTAAACTTGTAATCACTAGAACATAGTTTAGTTAATTCTAAACTTGTTCGCAAACAAAAGTTAATCCTTCTAACTTGACTTTTAAAATCAACTAAACACATGTTCTATATCTATATGATATGCTAACTTAATGATTTAAAACCTGGAAACACGAAAAACACCGTAAAACTGGATTTACGCCGTCGTAGTAACACCGCGGGCTGTTTTGGGTTAGTTAATTAAAAACTATGATAAACTTTGATTTAAAAGTTGTTATTCTGAGAAAATGATTTTTATTATGAACATGAAACTATATCCAAAAATTATGGTTAAACTCAAAGTGGAAGTATGTTTTCTAAAATGGTCATCTAGACGTCGTTCTTTCGACTGAAATGACTACCTTTACAAAAACGACTTGTAACTTATTTTTCCGACTATAAACCTATACTTTTTCTGTTTAGATTCATAAAATAGAGTTCAATATGAAACCATAGCAATTTGATTCACTCAAAACGGATTTAAAATGAAGAAGTTATGGGTAAAACAAGATTGGATAATTTTTCTCATTTTAGCTACGTGAAAATTGGTAACAAATATATTCCAACCATAACTTAATCAACTTGTATTGTATATTATGTAATCTTGAGATACCATAGACATGTATACAATGTTTCGACCTATCATGTCGACACATCTATATATATTTCGGAACAACCATAGACACTCTATATGTGAATGTTGGAGTTAGCTATACAGGGTTGAGGTTGATTCCAAAATATGTATAGTTTGAGTTGTGATCAATACTGAGATACGTATACACTGGGTCGTGGATTGATTCAAGATAATATTTATCGATTTATTTCTGTATATCTAACTGTGGACAACTAGTTATAGGTTACTAACGAGGACATCTGACTTAATAAACTTAAAACATCAAAATATATTAAAAGTGTTGTAAATACATTTTGAACATACTTTGATATATATGTATATATTGTTATAGGTTCGTGAATCAACCAGTGGCCAAGTCTTACTTCCCGACGAAGTAAAAATCTGTGAAAGTGAGTTATAGTCCCACTTTTAAAATCTAATATTTTTGGGATGAGAATACATGCAGGTTTTATAAATGATTTACAAAATAGACACAAGTACGTGAAACTACATTCTATGGTTGAATTATCGAAATCGAATATGCCCCTTTTTATTAAGTCTGGTAATCTAAGAATTAGGGAACAGACACCCTAATTGACGCGAATCCTAAAGATAGATCTATTGGGCCTAACAAACCCCATCCAAAGTACCGGATGCTTTAGTACTTCGAAATTTATATCATATCCGAAGGGTGTCCCGAAATGATGGGGATATTCTTATATATGCATCTTGTTATTGTCGGTTACCAGGTGTTCACCATATGAATGACTTTTATCTCTATGTATGGGATGTGTATTGAAATATGAAATCTTGTGGTCTATTGTTACGATTTGATATATATAGGTTAAACCTATAACTCACCAACATTTTTGTTGACGTTTTAAGCATGTTTATTCTCAGGTGATTATTAAGAGCTTCCGCTGTCGCATACTTAAATAAGGACAAGATTTGGAGTCCATGCTTGTATGATATTGTGTAAAAACTGCATTCAAGAAACTTATTTTGTTGTAACATATTTGTATTGTAAACCATTATGTAATGGTCGTGTGTAAACAGGATATATTAGATTATCATTATTTGATAATCTACGTAAAGCTTTTTAAACCTTTATTGATGAAATAAAGGTTATGGTTTGTTTAAAAATGAATGCAGTCTTTGAAAAACGTCTCATATAGAGGTCAAAACCTCGCAACGAAATCAATTAATATGGAACGTTTTTAATCAATAAGAACGGGACATTTCAGAGCTGCACCAATAGCTCGTGCTCCTTACAGACTTGCACCCAGCGAGATGAAAGAACTGCAAAGCCAATTACAAGAACTTTTAGAAAGTGGTTTCATTCGACCAAACACATCACCGTGGGGAGCTCCTGTTTTGTTTGTCAAGAAGAAAGATGGTACATTCAGGTTGTGTATCGACTACCGAGAGTTGAACAAACTTACCATCAAGAACCGCTACCCACTACCGAGAATCGACGACTTATTTGATCAACTACAAGGCTCTTCTGTTTATTCAAAGATTGACTTACGTTTCGGGTATCATCAAATGCGGGTGAAAGAAGATGATATTCCAAAGACTGCTTTCAGAACACGTTACGGTCATTACAAGTTTATGGTCATGCCGTTTGGTTTAACTAATGCACCAGCTGTGTTCATGGACCTTATGAACCGAGTGTGTGGACCATACCTTGACAAGTTTGTCATTGTTTTCATTGATGACATACTTATTTACTCAAAGAATGACCAAGAACACGGTGAACATTTGAGAAAGGTGTTAGAAGTATTGAGGAAGGAAGAATTGTACGCTAAGTTTTCAAAGTGTACATTTTGGTTGGAAGAAGTTCATTTCCTCGGTCACATAGTGAACAAAGAAGGTATTAAGGTGGATCCAGCAAAGATAGAAACTGTTGAAAAGTGGGAAACCCCGAAAACTCCGAAACACGTACGCCAGTTTTTAGGACTAGCTGGTTACTACAGAAGGTTCATCCAAGACTTTTCCAGAATAGCAAAACCCTTGACTTCATTAACGCATAAAGGGAAGAAATTTGAATGGAATGATGAACAAGAGAAAGCGTTTCAGTTATTGAAGAAAAAGCTAACTACGGCACCTATATTGTCATTGCCTGAAGGGAATGATGATTTTATGATTTATTGTGACGCATCAAAGCAAGGTCTCGGTTGTGTATTAATGCAACGAACGAAGTTGATTGCTTATGCGTCTAGACAATTGAAGATTCACGAACAAAATTATACGACGCATGATTTGGAATTAGGCGCGGTTGTTTTTGCATTAAAGACTTGGAGGCACTACTTATATGGGGTCAAAAGTATTATATATACCGACCACAAAAGTCTTCAACACATATTTAATCAGAAACAACTGAATATGAGGCAGCGTAGGTGGATTGAATTATTGAATGATTATGACTTTGAGATTCGTTACCACCCGGGGAAGGCAAATGTGGTAGTCGATGCCTTGAGCAGGAAGGACAGAGAACCCATTCGAGTAAAATCTATGAATATAATGATTCATAATAACCTTACTACTCAAATAAAGGAGGCGCAACAAGGAGTTTTAAAAGAGGGAAATTTAAAGGATGAAATACCCAAAGGATCGGAGAAGCATCTTAATATTCGGGAAGACGGAACCCGGTATAGGGCTAAAAGGATTTGGGTACCAAAATTTGGAGATATGAGAGAAATGGTACTTAGAGAAGCTCATAAAACCAGATACTCAATACATCCTGGAACGGGGAAGATGTACAAGGATCTCAAGAAACATTTTTGGTGGCCGGGTATGAAAGCCGATGTTGCTAAATATGTAGGAGAATGTTTGACGTGTTCTAAGGTCAAAGCTGAGCATCAGAAACCATCAGGTCTACTTCAACAACCCGAAATCCCGGAATGGAAATGGGAAAATATTACCATGGATTTCATCACTAAATTGCCAAGGACTGCAAGTGGTTTTGATACTATTTGGGTAATAGTTGATCGTCTCACCAAATCAGCACACTTCCTGCCAATAAGAGAAGATGACAAGATGGAGAAGTTAGCACGACTGTATTTGAAGGAAGTCGTCTCCAGACATGGAATACCAATCTCTATTATCTCTGATAGGGATGGCAGATTTATTTCAAGATTCTGGCAGACATTACAGCAAGCATTAGGAACTCGTCTAGACATGAGTACTGCCTATCATCCACAAACCGATGGGCAGAGCGAAAGGACGATACAAACGCTTGAAGACATGCTACGAGCATGTGTTATTGATTTCGGAAACAGTTGGGATCGACATCTACCGTTAGCAGAATTTTCCTACAGCAACAGCTACCATTTAAGCATTGAGATGGCGCCGTTTGAAGCACTTTATGGTAGAAAGTGCAGGTCTCCGATTTGTTGGAGTGAAGTGGGGGATAGACAGATTACGGGTCCGGAGATTATACAAGAAACTACCGAGAAGATCATCCAAATTCAACAACGGTTGAAAACTGCCCAAAGTCGACAAAAGAGCTACGCTGACATTAAAAGAAAAGATATAGAATTTGAAATTGGAGAGATGGTCATGCTTAAAGTTGCACCTTGGAAAGGCGTTGTTCGATTTGGTAAACGAGAGAAATTAAATCCAAGGTATATTGGACCATTCAAGATTATTGATCGTGTCGGACCAGTAGCTTACCGACTTGAGTTACCTCAACAACTCGCGGCTGTACATAACACTTTCCACGTCTCGAATTTGAAGAAATGTTTTGCTAAAGAAGATCTCACTATTCCATTAGATGAAATCCAAATCAACGAAAAACTTCAATTCATCGAAGAACCCGTCGAAATAATGGATCGTGAGGTTAAAAGACTTAAGCAAAACAAGATACCAATTGTTAAGGTTCGATGGAATGCTCGTAGAGGACCCGAGTTCACCTGGGAGCGTGAAGATCAGATGAAGAAGAAATACCCGCATCTCTTTCCAGAAGATTCGTCAACACCTTCAACAGCTTAAAATTTCGGGACGAAATTTATTTAACGGGTAGGTACTGTAGTGACCCGAACTTTTCCATGTTTATATATATTAATTGAGATTGATATTTACATGATTAAATGTTTCCAACATATTAAGCAATCAAACTTGTTAAGACTTGATTAATTGAAATAGGTTTCATATAGACAATTGACTACCCAAGTTGACCGGTGATTCACGAACGTTAAAACTTGTAAAAACTATATGATGACATATATATGGTTATATATATAGTTAACATGATATTATGATAAGTAAACATATCATTAAGTATATTAACAATGAACTACATATGTAAAAACAAGAATACTAACTTAATGATTTTGAAACGAGACATATATGTAACGATTATCGTTGTAACGACATTTAATGTATATATATCATATTAAGAGATATTTGTACATCATAATATCATGATAATATAATAATTTAAAATCTCTTTTGATATTATAAACATTGGGTTAACAACATTTAACAAGATCGTTAACCTAAAGGTTTCAAAACAACATTTACATGTAACGACTAACGATGACTTAACGACTCAGTTAAAATGTATATACATGTAGTGTTTTAATATGTATTCATACACTTTTGAAAGACTTCAAGACACTTATCAAAATACTTCTACTTAACAAAAATGCTTACAATTACATCCTCGTTCAGTTTCATCAACAATTCTACTCGTATGCACCCGTATTCGTACTCGTACAATACACAGCTTTTAGATGTATGTACTATTGGTATATACACTCCAATGATCAGCTCTTAGCAGCCCATGTGAGTCACCTAACACATATGGGAACCATCATTTGGCAACTAGCATGAAATATCTCATAAAATTACAAAAATATGAGTAATCATTCATGACTTATTTACATGAAAATAAAATTACATATCCTTTATATCTAATCCATACACCAACGACCAAAAACACCTACAAACACTTTCATTCTTCAATTTTCTTCATCTAATTGATCTCTCTCAAGTTCTATCTTCAAGTTCTAAGTGTTCTTCATAAATTCCAAAAGTTCTAGTTTCATAAAATCAAGAATACTTTCAAGTTTGCTAGCTCACTTCCAATCTTGTAAGGTGATCATCCAACTTCAAGAAATCTTTGTTTCTTACAGTAGGTTATCATTCTAATACAAGGTAATAATCATATTTAAACTTTTTTTCAATTTCTATAACTATAACAATCTTATTTCAAGTGATGATCTTACTTGAACTTGTTTTCGTGTCATGATTCTGCTTCAAGAACTTCGAGCCATCCAAGGATCCGTTGAAGCTAGATCCATTTTTCTCTTTTCCAGTAGGTTTATCCAAGGAACTTAAGGTAGTAATGATGTTCATAACATCATTTGATTCATACATATAAAGCTATCTTATTCGAAGGTTTAAACTTGTAATCACTAGAACATAGTTTAGTTAATTCTAAACTTGTTCGCAAACAAAAGTTAATCCTTCTAACTTGACTTTTAAAATCAACTAAACACATGTTCTATATCTATATGATATGCTAACTTAATGATTTAAAACCTGAAAACACGAAAAACACCGTAAAACCGGATTTACGCCGTCGTAGTAATACCGCGGGCTGTTTTGGGTTAGTTAATTAAAAACTATGATAAACTTTGATTTAAAAGTTGTTATTCTGAGAAAATGATTTTTATTATGAACATGAAACTATATCCAAAAATTATGGTTAAACTCAAAGTGGAAGTATGTTTTCTAAAATGATCATCTAGACGTCGTTCTTTCGACTGAAATGACTACCTTTATAAAAAGGACTTGTAACTTATTTCTCCGACTATAAACCTATACTTTTCTGTTTAGATTCATAAAATAGAGTTCAATATGAAACCATAGCAATTTGATTCACTCAAAACGGATTTAAAATGAAGAAGTTATGGGTAAAACAAGATTGGATAATTTTTCTCATTTTAGCTACGTGAAAATTGGTAACAAATCTATTCCAACCATAACTTAATCAACTTGTATTGTATATTATGTAATCTTGAGATACCATAGACACGTATACAATGTTTCGACCTATCATGTCGACACATCTATATATATTTCGTAACAACCATAGACACTCTATATGTAAATGTTGGAGTTAGCTATACAGGGTTGAGGTTGATTCCAAAATATATATAGTTTGAGTTGTGATCAATACTGAGATACGTATACACTGGGTCGTGGATTGATTCAAGATAATATTTATCGATTTATTTCTGTACATCTAACTGTGGACAACTAGTTGTAGGTTACTAACGAGGACAGCTGACTTAATAAACTTAAAACATCAAAATATATTAAAAGTGTTGTAAATATATTTTAAACATACTTTGATATATATGTATATATTGTTATAGGTTCGTGAATCAACCGGTGGTCAAGTCTTACTTCCCGACGAAGTAAAAATCTGTGAAAGTGAGTTATAATCCCACTTTTAAAATCTAATATTTTTGGGATGAGAATACATGTAGGTTTTATAAATGATTTACAAAATAGACACAAGTACGTGAAACTACATTCTATGGTTGAATTATCGAAATCGAATATGCCCCTTTTTATTAAGTCTGGTAATCTAAGAATTAGGGAACAGACACCCTAATTGACGCGAATCCTAAAGATAGATCTATTGGGCCTAACAAACCCCATCCAAAGAACCGGATGCTTTAGTACTTCGAAATTTATATCATATCCGAAGGGTGTCCCGGAATGATGGGGATATTCTTATATATGCATCTTGTTAATGTCGGTTACCAGGTGTTCACCATATGAATGATTTTTATCTCTATGTATGGGATGTGTATTGAAATATGAAATCTTGTGGTCTATTATTATGATTTGATATATATAGGTTAAACCTATAACTCACCAACATTTTTGTTGACGTTTTAAGCATGTTTATTCTCAGGTGATTATTAAGAGCTTCTGCTGTCGCATACTTAAATAAGGACGAGATTTGGAGTCCATGCTTGTATGATATTGTGTAAAAACTGCATTCAAGAAACTTATTTTGTTGTAACATATTTGTATTGTAAACCATTATGTAATGGTCGTGTGTAAACAGGATATTTTAGATTATCATTATTTGATAATCAACGTAAAGCTTTTTAAACCTTTATTGATGAAATAAAGGTTATGGTTTGTTTTAAAATGAATGCAGTCTTTGAAAAACGTCTCATATAGAGGTCAAAACCTCGCAACAAAATCAATTAATATGGAACGTTTTTAATCAATAAGAACGGGACATTTCAAAAGGGCTTCACCCGTGTTTACGATCAATGAAGGCGGGTCCAAAAACAATAACACTTCTAAGCTAAAGGCGGCTAAGAGGAAGGGACCCGCCTACCAAGGCAAAGGCAAGGGAAAAGGGAAGATGGTTACCCCAACCAACAACAACAAGAAGCAAAAGGTTGCTGGTAAAGCTAACCCCAAGGAAGATCCGTGCTTTGGTTGCGGTGAGATGGGTCACTAGAAATGCAACTGCCCGGTCTACCTAAAGGAATTGAAGGAAAAGAGGGATGCAGTCCAAACCTCAGGTAATGTATATATGGTATACATTGAGCTTAGTATTACTTCTTCTAATACATGGGTATTAGACATAGGATGTGGAACTCATATTTGCAATTCTTTGCAGGGGTTCAAAAGAAGTAATCAAGATGCGGGAACAACAAGTCTCTTCATGGGAAATGGAGCAAGGGTGCAGGTGAAAGCTTAAGGAGACTTTGTTTTAAAGCTTCCAAGTGGTTTGGAGCTTACTTTGAAAAATGTTTTGTATGCACCTGATTTATCACGAAAAATTATTTCTGTATCCCGTTTGAAACAATATGGTTTTAATCTTAATTTCATTAATGATGATATCCATGTTTCTTTTGATAATGTGTTCTATTTCAAGGCTTCGCCTTCGAATGGTATTTATGAATTGGTTCATGATGACACATCATACGATAGCTCAATGTACCATGCAAACATCAAGAAACTCAAAAGGGATTTGAGTGATTCCTACTTATGGCATTGTCGCCATGGTCACATAAACAAGAATCGAATGCATACACTTCAAAAGAATGGCCTTTTGAAATCAAATGAACTAGACTCGTTTGATGTATGTGAATCTTGTTTACAAGGCAAAATGACTAAAGCACCTTTCAAAGGGACCTATGAAAGGGCTAAGGACTTATTGGGATTGATACACTCGGATGTATGTGGACCCTTTAAGCCCATAACTAGGAATGGTGAAAGATACTTCGTTACTTTCATTGATGACTTTAGTCGTTTCGGATATGTCTACTTATTAAGACACTAGGATGAAACTTTTGAAGCATTCAAGGAATATCAAAACGAAGTACAAAATCAACTCAATAAGACAATCAAGGTACTTCGTACCGATAGAGGAGGTGAATACCTAAGCGATGCTTTCCAAGATCATCTTAAAAGTTGTGGGATTATCTCGCAACTCACTCCTCCTGGAACACCCCAACTTAATGGAGTTTCCGAAAGGAAGAACCGAACCCTAATGGATATGGTTCAATCTATGATGGCTAGAAGCTCGTTACCTCTATCATTTTGGGGTTATTGTCTATGCTCCGCGGCTCGTATTTTAAATATGGCCCCAACCAAGAAAGTGCAACGAACACCTCATGAGATGTGGTTTGGAAAACCTCCATCTCTATCATACTTAAAGGTATGGGGATGTGAAGCTTATCCTAAGCGTTACGTCCCTAATAAATTGAATGCTCGATCCACGAAGTGTATCTTTATAGGATATCCCAAGGATGATATGGGATATTATTTCTATGATCCATCCAAGCATAATGTATTTGTTGCTCGAAAGGCTGAATTCCTTGAAACTAAGTTCCTAATGGAAGGAAATAGTGAAAGGAAGATAGATCTTGCAGAGGTTCAATATTAAGTAGATGATACACAATTGGTTGACACTAGCACTCAACATGAAAATGTTGAGAATGATCAAATGGATGATCAAAATACACAAGACGTTCGCAGATCTGGTAGGATTAGTAATCCTCCTGAGAGATATGGGTTTCTCATGGATGGTTGCTATGTGGTTGATTTGGATGAACCAATAAACTACCAAGATGCTTTATCAAGGATTGATAAAGATAAATGGCAGGAAGCCATGAACGCTGAGATGCAATCCATGTATGACAACCAAGTTTGGGAACTTTTTACATAACCTGCTGGCTCAAGGCTAGTTGATTGTAAATGGCTTTTCAAAATGAAAACCGACATACATAGAAACTTGGATACATATAAATCTAGACTTGTAGCAAAAGGTTTCACTCAAACTCAAGGGGTTGACTATGATGAAACTTTTTCGCCTATGGCAATGCTAAAGTCTATTAGGATATTACTTGCCATTGCTGCTCATTATGATTATGAAATATGGCAAATGGATGTCAAGACCGCTTTCCTAAATGGACATCTTGAGGAAGATGTCTATATGGTTCAGCCTAAAGGTTTTGTTGATCCGAAATATCCTAAAAAGGTATGCAAGTTAAAGAAGTCAATCTACGGATTGAAATAAGCATCTAGAATGTGGAATCATCGATTTAATGAGGAGGCCAAGAAATTTGGCTTCATTAAAAATGTTGATGAAGCTTGTGTATACAAGAAAGCTAGTGGGAGAATTATCATATTCCTTGTACTATATGTGGATGATATATTGTTATTTGGAAACGATATTCCGGCAATGCAAGGTGTTAAAACTTGGCTAAGTAAATGCTTCTCCATTAAGGATCTTGGAGAAGCACAATACGTTTTGGGGATTGGGATCTACAGGGATAGATCCAAGAAACTGATAGGTTTGAATCAAAGTGCATACATTGAAAAGGTCTTGAAAAGGTTCAAGATGGAGAACTCTAAGAAAGGTTTGGTACCTATTCAAAGAGGAACGCTCCTTAGTTCATCTCAGTGCCCCACCACGAAAGATGAACAGGAAAGAATGAAGAATGTCCCATATGCGTCTGCTATTGGGTCAATCATGTATGCAATGATATGCACTAGACCGGATGTGTCATGCGCTCTAAGCTTGACAAGTAGATACCAGAATAACCCAGGAAACAGTCATTGGATTGCTGTTAAAAGTATATTGAAATACCTTAGAAGGACTAAGGATATGTTCTAATATATGGGTCTGGTGAGGAGGAACTCGCTGTAAAAGGTTACGTGGACGCGAGTTTCCAAACTGATCGAGATGATTCTCGATCACAATCCGGTTATGTCTTCACGTTAAATGGAGGTGCGGTCTCTTGGAAGAGTTCAAAACAGGATGTTGTTGCATTATCAACTATAGAGTCTGAGTACATTGCCGCCTCATTGGCAGTGCAGGAAGCTGCATGGATGAAGAAATTCATCGACGACTTAGGAGTAGTCCCTTCCATTCAGGACCCTCTTGAGATCTTTTGTGACAACGAGGGTGCGATTGCTCAAATCAAGGAACCTCGTGCTCACCAAAAGACCCGTCACATTGAGCGGAGATTCAACTACATAAGGGATGAAGTTGAAAAGGGAAAGATATGTATTCACAAATTTCACACAGATCTTAATATAGTGGATCCTCTCATGAAGCTCTTACATGGATCAAAACATGCAGGACATGTTTGTGCATTAGGGCTTCGATATTCTAGTGATTGGTCATGATCTGTTTTAAGTATTGTAATGGAACGAAATTATTCAAACTCATTAATATAATTATGGTTTAATTTATTTTGAGTTAGGTTCCTATTTTGCATATTTTATCCATGAATAAGCAATTATTCTAAATTCCGTAGTCGATCACATTTGTGGGAACAAGTGTGAGGTTTAGACTATTATGAACTTGGATTGGTATACATTCACGGACTGAATGTGGGGCAAGGTTGCAACCAAGGTTCATAAATATTTGTGGGATACAAATATTGGAAGACCCGCCCTCAAGATTTACTAAATAGAGCCTTTGTGGTTGATCACATGTAGTCTTGAGTAAAGGCGAATATCATTGTATCCTCTGACCTGAGATACATATTGGGTTCGGATATTTACCAAGTATTTGGCCTTGATTCTTTCCTTCACTATTCTGAAATATGGTAGTTCACAAGGAAGAGCTCAGGCATAATGCAAGGTACATATTTAGGACGTATGTAGTCAAGATGGAATTTGTCCCTCTTATTCATTGTGAGTCAGATGTCTAAGGCCTGATAAAGTTAAATCTAGAAGAGAGTGATCACTCTGTATCTCTTGGATTTAACATGACATCTAGGACGAAAGGAAATAATGAAAAGATTCACCTATTCATATTCGAGATGGGAACTCGAAGGGGATGATGTTATTGAATGGCACAAAGCCATAACATATTGGGGGTGATGAACGGTCGTTAGGTGGTATCCATCACTTGCATTAATTTCTTATGTTGTCGTGCAAGTGGGAGATTGTAGGTTTTTCGTATGCCCGAGAGACAAATTTAATTAATGTGGCTGATATGTTATGATCCAAGTCGGGTCATACCCAATAACAAGCTTACCGACACCTTAAACGTATTTGATCTTAACTATTGGATCATTAAACGAATATGCGACACTTGGATTTTAGAAAATCGGGTTTCTAAAATATTATCACTTGAGATAAATTGTTTGGACAATTTATATATTAAGGATTTGATTATTTATATGTATAAATAATTATGTTTTGTTATACTTTATAAATTGGTTTATAAAGTACAAGTAACCTATATTTATAACTTGAACTTTAATAACAAGTTTTATATAAAATGTAACAAGTTTTATATAAATTATACTTATTATTTAAATGATACAAGAATGCAGATTTTGGGACTCCTAGGTGACATCCCATGCTTGCGTGGTTACTTGTAAACAATATATTCCTTAAGGCATGCAAGACTCTCTTTAACCAATGGATTCCTGGACTCAAGTGAGTTAGAAAAAAAAAGCAATACACTAAAAAAAACTGCACTTTTTCTGCTGAAAAAACAGCTACTGGCTGTGGCAGTTTAGAGGGAAAAAGAGAGTGTTTTTGCATGGTAATATTGTTAATCAAGTGTCTAAAATCCTAACCAAACAAAGGAAGGTGTTGGTGCATCAAAAGCTTGGGGTATTACACACTTGAGGCTTCAAGTTAGAAGCTTTCTTGCCTTCATCTTCATCATCATCTTGCACATTTGTAAACTACCCTCAACTAGCTTGAGGAGGTATTATCTCTAAACCCACTCTTAATTTGTAAGTATGTTTCACAACTTGTTCCTATTTGGGATTTAACTTTAAATGGTTAAAGATTTACAGGTTTTAAAATGGTAATTTATACGCTTCCGAAAATATTATTTCTTGAATGATTATAAGTATTATGGAACTTGTTAAATCCTAACAAAGCTCACCCTTATGATTTTTCGGTCTGGCACAAGGTCCTGTCTTCGACCATGCTATGCAACCACCGTTCTTACGGTTGACACCCGATTTGGTTCAGGTGACCTAATGAATTCCAGGTGAATTCCTAGGATTTTACGTTCAAAGGTAATGAACGCATTGAAAATAGGGTTTTCAGAAAACAAATCGGTTTTAATTTGATCAAAATATTTTCTCGTTCAAGCTCGAGTTTAGATATCATTGAATTCCATGAGTTTGTAATTCTCAATCTTTAAGGTCAATCTCTAGGATTGAGTAATATCAGTCTTAAAAGCTGATTTTTGATCTTTAAAGGAGATTATCCTTTCTGGGGATCTGATTTATTAGTCTTATCAAGCTAATTTGCACGGTGCCTCCCCATTGTACGAGATAAATCCTCTCATGGTTAGGATAAATCAGACCACTTGGCGACCCTGTTTGATGCTGAGGTCCGTGGATTTCCTGCTGATTTTAGAGATGACTTTTCTAGATTTTTCATCAAACTACAGCTGGTCTGGACGACAACTTCATGACCTAAATCAAGAAGCGCGTGTCTTTTTCGGAAGACTTTACTCCCTTTTAATGATGGAATTGATTCATCGTGTAGATCCATCTTTTCTTTTCTTTCATTGGGTAAAACAGTTAATTATCGTCCAAAATAAAAGTATTTTCAATTATTTGTACAAAAATATGTGATATATATTTTGAATAACTCGGTGAAAATTTCCCACACTTGGCTTTTATTTTCCTTTTTATTGTCCTCTATTCCATTTTAAATGAATTCTAACATTTTGGTTTGTTTCTCAATTTATGTCCTTTCCGAGGTAACAATAATTTCGGTGTTAACATCTAGTTTTATCGTTCATAAATATGTATAAACATGATTTTGAGTTCATTTAATTGAAAATTTTGAAAAATTTTACTAGAATTGGGTAGTCAGTATATAAGACTAGGGCTGTTCTTTATTATCAGAGAGCACTAGATTCTAATACAACTACTACTTTACTAGTATTTCTAATGGTAACCAAGTGTATAAAGTAAAAATTTTAAAATCCGAAAGAATTTAACCTCTTCCCACACTTAAGATCTTGCAATGCCCTCATTTGCAAGAAATCAGTAACAATTTAAATTATTGAGGGTGATTAGCGTAGAAAAATGATTAAATTTTACCAAAGTTTCCAAACATATTGGCGTTTGTTTGCTGAATGATAAATGGTGCATATCATTTGTTCATTCCGTCTGTTGTTACATCACATTTATTTGTCATCTTATCGTCAAAATTAGTAGCTTTTGCTGAACTTAATGCCAGTATTTGAAAATGCGCTATTTTACCCTGTTTTGTACAATTTACAATATACATACATACAAATATAAACATGCATGGCAATTTGAAATGGGACTTAATATCCCACTTTCAAATCCTAAATGTGAAATATTAGTACACAATAATAATAAAAATGATAGAGATTACATAAGTATATTCAATAACATAAGTTTAAACATGAATAAGTAAAAAGATAAAAATATAAAAATCATATAAATAACCAAATGGAATCAAATCAGTCTGGATAGGGGTTCCAGTTCATCTCATCAGGTGGGTTCCATTGTTGGTTATAGGTGTTCTGATAGGCTTGGTTATAGTCATACCGGTTAAAGGGTGGTCGGATATCGGGGCTGTGTGGCGGAAAATGAGCAGATCGAGTAGGTACATAGTTATTTGGTACCTGATATGATAGCTGGCTCATGATTTGGTGCTGATGAACTACACAGCTATCGTGTTGGCGTCGCCTATAATCCTCGTATACTCGTCGGTGTTCCACTGCTCGTACATACTATGTCTGGCCGCGTTCGTCATTGCTTCCTCATCTATACGAACATGGACATCAAGAATAGCATCTCGAAAGACATCCCTAATGTCTTTCGCCTCCTCCATTTCCTCGTCTGAGCCTCTCTCTACCTGAGGATGAGATCCCTCATAGGGTACTGCCTGGTTACATCTACTTTTCAATACCTTAGCACCCACATAAACTTTCAATCCTAAGGGCTCAACCTGTTCTCTACAAAGCTGTAATGGACCCCCTTGGTTCCTATCAACACCTAAATACTCTCCAATGAGAGTAACAAAAATACCTCCTCCTATTATACTCCCGTCCTGCATTCCCTCTACCATTTTAGATAAATAAAAAGCAACACAGTAAAGGATATTGACAAAGCTTCTAGGATCCCGTATACACTTTAGGTAGAATAAATCATGTAAGGTAATTTTTTCTTTATTGTGACCTCTTTGTGTAATTGAGTTAGCCAAAAATCTATGAATAATACGAAGCTCGGCTCTGTCAATATGTGTTTAGGAGTGTCCTCCTGCTCGTGTAAAAACATCAAAATGTGACATACGCCTCCAAATGTCGTCAGCGTCAAAGTTACTATCTACCCTTTCACCATAATGAATCAAATTTGTACAATCGGGTAATAGCAACTCACCAGGAGTATATATCTGTAAGGCCCTGGCCATGTCCAGCATGGACATTCTGTATATCCTACCGCCAAGGATAAACCTAAGAAATCTTCTATCATCTATTCTAACTATATTTGTATCAAGTGATACAGTACTCATCAACTCAACACACCATTCCTTATATACAGGCCTACGAATGGTGAAAAGACGTTCCCAATCTGTAAAAGAAGAACTGCCATACCTTTGTACCAAAAGCTGTCTAACACGGTCAGCTAGATGGACCGTTTCCAAAGGGGCCCAATCGATTACCCTTGGCACCTCTACATTTTTTGTTACCAATTTGAATTTGTTCCTTTGATATGTCTCATAATCTCTCCATCTCCTATCAAATCTTAGATTAGGATGCAGAGTGTGCTCAGGAATCGTTAGGAATTCTATTGGCGGCCTCATTGGGAATACTATGAATTCATCAACAAACTGTACCAGATCATAATAAGGTATGTGCTGATCAGGCTGTTGTTGTGGTTCTTGTTGTGGTTCTTGTTCGTGTTGCATTTCTGGTTCTGGTTCTGGTGCTGGTGCTGGTCGTCTAGATGATGATGCTCCTGAACCTCCAGTATCGGCTTTCTGCAAAACACATTAAACACAAAATTTGTGCATCCAAATATGCATTAGTGTTAACAAAATAACAACTTAAAACAATCACTATAACATGTTAAATCAAAATTAAACTTATACACATTTTCACAATTTTTCACAATTCTACACTTTTCAAATAAGCACATATAAAAATGTATACAAAGTTCATAAGCTTTTAACTCAAATAACATGTCAAAATAGTCATTACTAATAATTAAACAAGTCTCAAATGGCAATTACATCAAATTAATCAAGTTCATGAATTTTGGACTTAAAAAGTCCACTTTAATCTCCAAAAATCATGTTTAGGATCAATGTTTGGATCATTTAACTATCTAAACATGTTACACTACTCAATTTAGCAATAATTCATGACAAAAATTGGCCATAACCTGTTTATATCAAAAAGCCCCAAATTGCTCAAGAACACAAACCCTAGATTTCTAAAAATTTTGAAGTTTTTGGCTTCAAATCATGTTAAATAGCATCAATCTAGGTTATACATGCATAAAATACTAACAATTTAACACTAATTACACTAGAAATTAACAAAATTGCATTAGGTAAAAAATTGATAATTATCACAAAAACTAGGAATTTATAGAGTTTAGGGGTGTAATTTTTACCATTTTGCTGAAGAATGAGAATCTAGGCATGATTAGAGCAAGAAAAATGACGAATTACGGTGGAAAATTGGCGAAATTTGGTGAAGATTTGAGAGAGTTTCGTGTTTGTGTGTGTGTTGTGTGGAGAAGACAGACCTGCTGTCTGTTTTGAGTCTGGCCTGCATTTGGTCCCCATGCGATCGCATGGGTTCCAAGTGCAAACCCCATGCGATCGCATGGGGTGCCGGCTACAGTGATTTGACCTTTTTTTTTTTTTTTTTTTGAACAGGTTATACTTTATAAAATATAAAATTAATAAAATTTTAAAAATTTGTTTCTTTTTAGGATGAGGGCGTTTCGGATCGATGTCCTAGTCTGTCCCTCGACAAAATTTTTAAAATTTGTCAAATCAAAGCGCGGTTTTAAATGTAAAGATTTTTGGATTTTTTATTGTTTTTGACATACTTTAATTCAATAAGATTAAAAATAATGATAATAAAAGTTCTCGTCCCTCCCTCGGGTAAAGCAATTTCGGTTCAACGACCTAGTCTTCAACTCACGACGAATTTTAAAAATCATATTTTTAACTTAGCGAAATAAAGTAAATTTTTGTTTTTAAATTCACACAACTTAAATTTAAAATATGCATAAAATTAAAAATTCACATTTTTTAAAAATTAAAAATTCACACCAAACTTATATTATATTTTTGTTTTTATACATAAAAACTTAAAAATATCAATTGTTCAAATATTTACAATTTTAAATATATTAATTTAAAAAGTTTACAATATTAATTTAAGATTTATATATTAATTTTAAAAACATGGTAAAAATAAAATTAAAAATCTTTTTGGTCTTTTATCCCACTTTAATCAATCAAATATTATCAAAAATATGCGCCCCTCTTTTCGGTAAAGTAATTTCGGTTCCATGACCTAATTTAACTCATGACGAATTTTTGAAATATTTTGGGTTGATTGATTAAAGATATTTATACCTTAAGAATAAACGTTAAATTTCGCAGTGATGTAATTAATTTTTGTATGATATCAATAATTTCGGTCGCCAAACCTAATTTTATTCAATACCAATTTAATACTTTATAGCGAACAATTTAGCGTTTATTATCAAAAGGTTAAAAATAAAAATAAAAAATAAAAACTGTACAGACTTACCTGTGAGATAGTATTCTTAGTTATATGATCTATCTCATTCATAAGATAGTCGGTTTAATTGGTTTTCCATAGCTACATAGGCGTAACCTCGAGCATTCAGTGTTTTTTCTTCTAAACATATGAACGGTCCGTCTCTGCATAAAGTAACAAATTCGGTATTTGAATAAGTTTGATTATTTGAACATTTACCTCCATGTGACCATTTTCCGCATTTGTGACATCTTTCAAGGTGTCGTGCTCTTCTTTTCGCTGCGGATTTTGATTTTCCTTTACCAAATTGTAACTTATTATCTTCGCATCTGGATTCTTTTCTTACTCCGTCCAATCTTTTTCTGATTACTGATACTAGTTCACTCGGAAGTGTGTCATTATTACGTATAGTGATCAAAGTGTGTAGCATTAGACCATGGTTTAGTTCACAGGCAGTCTTCATTTCGTAAAAACCTAAAAAAAATAAAAATTCAGAATGGGGGGAGAAGACTAGTTCTTTAGGGTCTGCTAGGGAAAGACCATTCGGGTTCCATTTTCGAGAACTACACGAAAACAGAAAATCTAACTCTAACAGAAATACATAAAATCCTTAAAGGACTTGATTCTCCCCACACTTAGTTAGCTGTGGTATCGAAATTGTGATTAACTTCGTTGTCGACTTCCATCGGACTATCTATGTAATGTTTAACTCTGTGACCATTAACTTTAAATTCAATCCCATTTGAATTTATTAACTCTACTGTTCCATATGGGAAAACTCTTTTGATTATGAATGGTCCAGACCATCTTGATTTCAATTTTCCAGGAAATAGCTTGAATCTTGAATTGAAAAGAAGAACTCTGACTCCTTCTTTAAATTCTTTTGAACTTCTGATTCTTTTATCATGCCATTTCTTCGTTCTTTCCTTATAGATTAACGAATTTTCGTATGCTTCATGTCTTAATTCTTCTAATTCGTTTAATTGAATTAACCGTAGACGTCCAGCTTCATGTAAATCAAGATTACATGTCTTCAAAGCCCAAAATGCTTTGTGTTCAATTTCTACTGAAAGATGACATGCTTTTCCATAGACGAGTTTAAAAGGTGTGGTTTCAATTGGAGTTTTGTAGGCTATTCTAAAAGCCCAGAGTGCATCCTCTAATTTAATGGACCATTCCTTCGGATTTGATCCTACGGTTTTTTCTAGAATACGTTTTAAAGCTCGGTTGGTATTTTTAACTTGTCCACTTGTTTGTGGATGATATGCGGTGGAGATTTTATGAGTTACTCCATATCTTTTGAGAATTTTCTCAAGTTGATTATTACAGAAATGAGTACCCCGATCACTTATTAAAGCTTTCGGTGTTCCAAACCTTGCAAAAAGACATTTTAAAAAGTTGACTACAACTCGTGCATCGTTAGTTGGGAGAGCTTGTGCTTCCGCCCATTTAGATACATAATCAATGGCTACGAGAATATAGAGATTATTATGAGATTTTGGAAATGGACCCATAAAGTCAATACCCCAAATGTCAAATACTTCACATACTTGAATGACATTTTGTGGCATTTCATCACGTTGACTTATTTTTCCGGCTCTTTGACATGCATCATAGGATTTGCAAAGAAGGTGTGCGTCTTTGTAAATTGTAGGCCAATAGAATCCAGCATCATAAACTTTTCTTGCTGTTAGTTGAGGCCCATAATGCCCTCCTGTTGGTCCTGTGTGATAATGGTTTGAAATTTTACTAGCTTCATCTCCAAATACACATCGGCGTATTATTCCATCTGGACAACTTTTAAACAGATGTGGATCTTCCCAGAAATAGTGTTTTATATCACTAAAGAATTTCTTTCGTTTTTGGTACGATAATCCTTTTTCAAGGAATCCACATACTAAGTAGTTTGCATAGTCTGCAAACCATGGAATTTCATTATAATCTATCTTCAATAGATATTCATCAGGAAAGTTGTCTTGTATGGCCGATTCATTTAGAACTTCTAATTCAGGATTTTCAAGACGAGAAAGATGATCAGCGGCGAGATTTTCTGCTCCTCTTTTATCTCGGATTTCAATATCGAACTCTTGTAAGAGTAAGATCCAACGGATTAATCTTGGTTTGGCATCTTGTTTCGAAAATAGGTATTTAAGAGCAGAATGGTCGGTATAGACCACCGTTTTTGCTAGAACGAGATATGAACGAAATTTGTCAAAAGCAAAGACAATAGCAAGGAGTTCTTTTTCAGTAGTTGTGTAATTCGTTTGTGCTCCTTGTAACGTCTTACTAGCATAATATATATGTTGAAATCGTTTTTCAATCCTTTGTCCTAAAACGGCTCCCATTGCAAAATCACTTGCATCGCACATTAGTTCAAACGGTAAATTCCAATTCGGTGTTATCATGATCGACGTATTAGTGAGTTTCTCTTTAAGAATATTAAAAGATTTGATGCATTCATCTAAAAAGATGAATGGAGCATCCTTTTCTAGGAGTTTATTCATAGGAGTGGCAATTTTAGAAAAATCTTTTATGAAACGTCGGTAAAAACTGGCATGCCCTAGAAAACTCCTAACTCCTCTAACATTGGTGGGATGTGGAAGTTTAGCAATTACATCTACTTTAGCTTTATCCACTTCAATTTCTTCCTTTGAAATTTTATGTCCAAGAACGATGCCTTCTTTAACCATGAAATGGCATTTCTCCCAATTAAGAACTAGATTTGATTGTTCGCATCTAATAAGCATTCGTTCCAGATTAACTAGACATGATTCAAATGTATCACCGAAGACTGAAAAGTCATCCATGAAAACTTCCATGCATTCTTCTATCATGTCGTGAAAAATCGCCATCATGCACCTTTGAAAGATTGCAGGGGCGTTGCAAAGTCCAAATGGCATGCGTTTGTAAGCAAAAGTACCATAAGGGCACGTGAACGTGGTTTTCTCTTAATCTTCGGGTGCTATTGGAATTTGAAAATATCTGGAAAATCCATCAAGAAAACAATAGTAATTATTTCCGGCTAATCTTTCCAACATTTGATCAATAAAAGGTAAGGGAAAGTGATCTTTTCTGGTGTCGTCATTTAATTTTATATAATCAATACAAACACGCCATCCTGTTACAGTCCTAGTAGGAATTAGCTCATTTTTTTCATTTGTAATGACAGTCATGCCACCCTTCTTAGGCACGCATTGAACTGGGCTTACCCATGGACTATCAGAGATTGGATAAATTAAACCTGCATCTAGCAGTTTAATAATTTCTTTTTTAACTATATCTTGCATATTAGGATTTAGTCTTCGTTGGCGTTGCACATACATTTTATGACCTTCTTCCATAAGGATTTTATGTGTGCAATACGAAGGACTTATTTCTTTAATATCATGAATCTTCCATGCAATGGCTGGTTTATGAGCTTTCAACACAGAAATGAGTTGAGATTTTTCATTTTTCAGTAAGAGAAGACGATATTATTACAGGTAATTCAGATTCACCATGTAAATAAGCGTATTCCAAATGGTTTGGAAGTGGCTTTAACTCTAATGTCGGAGGTTCTTCTATCGATGATTTATATCGATATCTGTCTTCTTCTTTTAGCATTTGAATTTCTTCTGTTATTGGTTCATATCCATTTGCTATTAGTGTAGCTAACATTTTAGCTTCATCAATTTTTTCAGTTCCTTCTCCTAAAGAACATTCTCCTATTCCTTGTAATTCTAGAAATTCTTCCAACAATTCTGCATGTGAATCTATAGTTTGAATATAATAACATGTATCATCTGCAGATTGCGGTTGTTGCATTGCTCTACCAACTGAAAAGGTAACACTCTCGTCCTCTATACTTAGGGTCAATTTTTTACCAAACACGTCTATCATTGCTTTAGCCGAGTTTAAGAATGATCTTCCTAATATGAGAGGAACTTGAGAATCTTCTTCCATGTCCATAACAACAAAATCTACTGGAAATACTAAAGTACCAACTTTAACTAGCATGTTTTCCATTATCCCTCTAGGATATTTTATTGATCTATCGGCTAGTTGTATACTTATTCTTGTTGGTTTCAATTCTCCAAGGTCTAGTTTAGTGTATAGTGAATACGGCATTAAATTTATACTAGCAGCTAAGTCTGCCAATGCTTCTATTGAACTAAGACTACCCAGAAAACATGAAATTGTGAAACTTCCTGGATCAGATAGTTTTTCTGGTATCTTATTCAACAGCACTGCTGAACAATTAGCATTCATAGTAACGGCCGAGAGTTCTTTCATTTTCTTTCTATTTGAGATTAGATCTTTCAGAAATTTAGCATATCTAGGCATTCCTGAAATCACATCAATGAAAGGAAGATTTACATTTGTCATAACCCGTCCTTAACCATAAGAACGTGTTAAATAACGTATGATTTCATTGCGAGGTATTGACCTCTATATGCGACATTTTTAAAAGAGAAACTGCATATATTATACATTACAAACCATAACCATTATTTTTGTTACAAGCTTTAGACAATAAAAAGATGATTATCGTTTAGCGATAATCTTCGACTTACAAACTTTACATATAATGGTAACAACACGATTTCGAGCATATTTTACAACACAAATCCTTGGGTATGCAGTTTTATTTTTGACACAAATATGCGTACGCAAGATCCTGCTCAAATTCAACATTATGCAGCGGAAGCTTTAGTAATCTCCTGAGAATAGACATGTTTTAAAAGGTCAACATAAAGTTGGTGAGATATAGGTTTAGTGCCGGCAGCAATATATATATATATAGACCACAAGATTTCGTATATAAACAGTTTAATAAAAATATTCTAAGTGATTGAGCACTTGGTAACCATACTTAACATTTAATCACGTCGCATATTCCCTTTAATATGAAATCTTACTACACCGTACCAAGTGTAGTCACAAAACGAAGTACTGTGCAACCGTTGAATACTGGTCGTCCAGTCCGGTTGGGGTTGTCAGGCCCGATAGATCTATCAACAGGATTCGCGTTTACAATACCGCTGTAAATATTAGTTACCAAGCTACAGGGAAGTATGCCAGTGGTACAACTCAACGTAGAATATATTTTTCAGTTACTTGTGTCCATAGCGTAAAACATAAAATACATGTATTCTCATCCCGAAATATTTAGAGTTTAAAAGTGGGACTATATACTCACTTTCGTCTTGAAGATATATATATAATTTGACTTGGTCTCCGGTTGATATCACGAACCTATCCATATATAATATATCAATACCTTTTCTTTTTAAACAAACATCACATATATATACTTGTTATACTTTTAATACTTTGAATAATTCCTTAGTCCGTAGTTAGCAGTTCGTTGTTAGTAATTCAATTTTAATGGTTCATTTTTAGATGTTTAATATACCCGCAATGAAATAAATAAAACCCCCAACGAAATAAATAAAACCCCATCGTATATGTATTGGTCGAGATTAATCTTGACCCACGGTACCGGTGTTGTCAAATGACGTGTTGCGTACATAAAGTACCGGTGTTGTCAAATGACGTGTTGCGTACAATCATGGGATCTTATGATTAATCTTCTCGTGTTGTTTACGGGTGATCCTGAACCATATAAAATTGAATTATAAGTACATATATATAAAATATCATGTTAACTTAAAAAGATGTGATTTATTTAATTTTTCCCAATTATTTTCGTGGCTAAACTAGTCTTGGATATCCGATTTTGTTTCGGTCATTGTTTCTTCGTTACAACTCCGTTTTCGTTGATTCAACTTGCCATCTCCTTGGATCGAGTCCCTCTTTAAGACTATGAACTGTAAATACCTTATTGTGTATTCAAAATCACACGGCATAGGTCAAACTTTAGTGAAACTTATGAAGTTAATCATTTTCCATCATGTAAACAACCTTAAATGATTATTTTTCTAAAAATACTTATACTTTGAGTTAAATCATGAAATTTTATGTGTTATCATATTCATAGTAAAAATCATTTTTCCAGAAAATAAACCTCCAATTCAAAGTTTAAGATGGTTTTTAATTATCCAATCCAAAACAGCCCCCGGTGGCACTCCGACGTCGTAAAAACAGTTTTTAAGATAATCTTTGAAAAACCAAGTTATACCTTGTTAAATTAGCATATATTTAAGTTATATTACAGGTCTTGGAGTATTTTAAAAGTTAAGTTAGAAGGATCTATTTAGTTTGCAAACAAGTTTGAAAACTTTCAAACTATGTTCTTGTTGTTAAAATTTTATACCACAAAATAAGATAGCTATATATATATGAATCGAATAAGGTTATGAACATAGTTACTACCTCAAGTTCCTTGGACAAGGTTGCTGTAAAAGAGGAGTAAGAACCTAGAACTAAAAGGGTGATGGAGTTGGATGAAAGATTGGAAGTAAGTTGGTGTTCTTGGAAGGATTTCTTGAAGTGTTTTTGTAAGGGTTTTCTTATGGTGATTAAGTGATGTTTTTGAAGTTAAATGATGGGGAAAATGCTTGGAGATGATCAAGTATGAAGTTAAGAGTATTTTGAGAGAGAAATGGGAGTGTAAGTATGAGAAAATGGGGTGAAGAAATGGTGTGCATGCATAAAAACGTTTTTAGGTTATAAAGGAAAAAAAAGATACCTAACTTTGTTTTCTTGCTAAATAATTCATGCTACTTGACAACTGGTTGGTTTCACATGTTTCTTAATCATTTAAGGCTGCTAAGGAGCAGATTTTTATTGGTATATACCAATAGTAAATACATCTAGAAGCTGCGTATAATACGGGTACATATACCCTAGATATACGTGTAGAAATCTTTGAGAAAACGGAACGAGGATTCAAATATAGCTATCTTTTGTAAATATACTTATATTGTTTTATGTATGTAAGCCCTTTAAAAGTGATAAAATACATATCTATACGATGCATGTATAAGTATTATAGGTTATAAGTATTTATGTCGAAGAACGTTACGTATAGTTATCGTTTTGAAAACTTAAGTTAGTAGTTTCAAAATATACTTATAACTCATTGTTATTAATACCCAATGAGATGTTAAACATCCTTAGATCATGTTAAATATATATAAATACATATATATACATAAACGTATAATTATCGTATGTTATATAGTTCGTGATATCATCGGTCAAATTGAACGGTCAAACGTTGTGTAAAACTCTTTTCGAAGACATAAGTCTCAACAATTTGGATTGCTTGTCATGTTGGTAAGGTTTAATTTATGTAAATATTAATCTTATAAATATAGAATGATCGAAAAAGTGCGGGTCATTACAGTACCTACCTGTTAAATAAATTTCGTCCAGAAATTTTAAAATTGTACCTATTTTGCGTCATCGGGAAACAAATGTGGATACTTTTGTTTCATTTGATCCTCTCGTTCCCAAGTAAACTCGGGACCCCTTCGAGCATTCCAACGAACCTTAACGATCGGTATGTTGCTCTGCTTGAGCCGTTTAACTTCACGATCCATGATTTTGATTGGTTCTTCGATGAATTGTAGTTTATCGTCGACATGGATTTCTTCAAGAGGAATGGTGAGGTCTTCCTTTGCAAGACACTTCTTAAGGTTCGAGACGTGAAAGGTATTATGTACTCCGGCGAGTTGTTGCGGTAACTCGAGTCGATAAGCTACCGGTCCAATGCGTTCGATGATCTTGAACGGGCCTACATATCTTGGGTTCAGTTTACCTCTTTTACTGAAACGTATTACACCATTCCAAGGTGACACCTTTAGCATAACCATGTCACCGATCTGAAACTCTAATGGTTTCCTTCGGACATCGGCGTAGCTCTTTTGGCGACTACGGGCTGTTTTCAATCTCTCTTTGATTTGTATTATCTTTTCAGTAGTTTCATGTATAATCTCGGGACCAGTTAATTGTCGATCTCCTACTTCATTCCAACAGATAGGAGATCTACACTTCCTTCCGTACAATGCTTCGAATGGTGCAGCTTTAATGCTCGCATGATAACTATTATTATACGAGAATTCTGCTAACGGTAAATACTTATCCCATCCGTTTCCAAAATCGATCACACATGCCCTGAGCATGTCTTCAAGAGTCTGAATTGTTCTTTCACTCTGCCCGTCGGTTTGCGGATGATATGCGGTACTCATATCTAGACGAGTTCCTAGTGCCTCCTGTAGTGATTGCCAGAACTTTGAGGTAAATCTACTATCACGATCAGATATAATGGAAATAGGTATTCTATGCCTTGAAACAACTTCCTTTATATACAATCGTAATAGTTTCTCCATTCTATCCGTTTCCTTTATAGGCAAGAAATGTGCAGACTTGGTGAGACGATCAACAATCACCCAAATGGTGTCGTAACCCCAGGCAGTCTTTGGTAACTTCGTGATGAAATCCATGGTAATACCATCCCATTTCCATTCTGGGATTTCTGGTTGTTGAAGTAACCCTGACGGCTTCTGGTGTTCTGCTTTGACCTTGGAACAAGTTAAACACTCCCCAACATATGTTGCTACGTCTGTCTTTAAATTAGGCCACCAATAACGTGTCTTAAGATCTTGATACATCTTTCCAACTCCAGGATGTATCGAGTATCTTGTCTTATGTGCCTCGTTCAATATCAACTTCCTTAATCCACCCAACTTAAGTACCCAAATACGATTTGCAAAATATCGAATTCCGTCTTCCCGTATAACGAGTTGCTTCTCATACTTCTTCATTATTTCATTTCTTATGTTTTCTTTATTGAGTGCTTCTTGTTGAACCTCTTTGATTTGTGAGTTGAGATTCATGCGAATTTTTATGTTCATTGCTCGAACTCGGATTGGTTCTCGTTCCTTTCTGCTTAGAGCATCGGCCACTACGTTCGCTTTCCCGGGATGATAGCGAATTTCACAATCATAGTCGTTTATTAACTCGACCCACCTACGTTGCCTCATGTTCAATTGTTTCTGATCAAAAATATGTTGAAGGCTTTTATGATCAGTAAACACAGTGAATTTAACCCCATACAAGTAGTGTCTCCACATCTTCAATGCAAACACAACTGCTCCCAATTCTAGATCATGCGTCGTATAATTCCGCTCGTGAATCTTCAATTGTCGGGATGCGTATGCAATAACTCTCTTCCGTTGCATAAGAACGCAACCAAAACCTTGTCGTGAAGCGTCACAATATATTTCAAAATCATCGTTCCCTTCTGGTAACGATAAAATAGGCGCCGTAGTTAACTCCTTCTTTAGTATTTGAAATGCGTTCTCCTGCTCAGAGGTCCATTCATATTTCTTCCCTTTTTGCGTTAACGCTGTCAACGGCTTAGCTATTCGGGAAAAATCTTGAATAAACCTTCTATAATAACCGGCTAAACCCAAAAATTGGCGTATCTGCGTTGGTGTCTTAGGAGTCTCCCATTTTTCAATGGCTTCAATTTTTGCTGGATCAACCTGAATTCCTTTGCTACTAACAACGTGGCCAAGAAATTGCACTTCTTTCAACCAGAAAGCACAATTAGAAAATTTAGCATATAGCTGTTCTTTTCTTAACAACTCTAATATCAACCTTAAATGCTGCTCATGCTCTTGCTCACTCTTGGAATAGATAAGAATATCATCAATGAAAACGATAACAAACTTATCTAAATATGGACTACAAACTCGATTCATGAGGTCCATGAATACAGCTGGCGCATTTGTCAACCCAAACGGCATGACCAAAAATTCGTAATGACCGTAGCGTGTCTGAAAAGCAGTTTTCGGTATATCTTCTTCTTTGACACGTAATTGATGATAGCCCGATCTTAGGTCAATTTTCGAGTACACACATGATCCTTGGAGTTGATCAAATAAGTAGTCAATTCTCGGTAGTGGATACCGATTCTTGATAGTTAACTTATTTAATTCACGATAATCTATACACATTCGGAAAGATCCGTCTTTCTTCTTGACGAATAAAATTGGAGCTCCCCACGGTGAAGTACTTGGTCGTATGAATCCACGATCCAGTAATTCTTTTAACTGACTCTGAAGTTCTTTTAACTCGGACGGTGCAAGTCTATATGGAGCACGGGCAACCGGTGCAGCTCCTGGTACAAGATCTATTTGAAATTCTACAGATCTAAATGGAGGTAATCCCGGCAACTCTTCCGGAAATACTTCAGGAAAATCTCTTGCCACAGGCACGTCATTGATGCACTTCTCTTTTTCTTTCTTTTCGACTTTATTAACATGTGCTAAGATAGCATAGCACCCTTTCTTCAAGCACTTTTGAGCTTTCAAATAACTAATGAGTTTTAGCTTTGAGTTACCCTTCTCTCCATAAATCATTACTGGCGTTTTATTCTTACGAGGAATGCGAATTGCCTTCTTGGCGCACACAACTTCGGCTCCTATTTTGGACATCCAGTCCATGCCGACTATTACATCAAAACTTTCTAATTCTACGGATATCAAATCAATCTTAAATGTTTCTCCGGCTAAATTTATTTTACAATCACGGAAAATTTTATCGGCTTTAATTAGTTTACCATTAGCTAACTCAATCATGTACTTAGCATCTAGAGGTAATGATGAACAATTCAATTTAGCGTGAAAGTCTCTACACACGTAACTTCTATCAGCACCAGTATCAAATATAATAGATGCGGATAAGTTATTAATGGTAAACGTACCCGTAACAAGCTCCGGGTCTTCACACGCCTCTCTAGCATTAATAACAAATGCTCTCCCTCGTGCAGGTCCGATATTTTTCTCTGGATTCGGGCACTGGCTCTTATAGTGACCTTGTTTTCCACACCCATAATAAGTAATGGTAGCCAAAGCAGTTCTATTTGCATTGGTGGCAGGAGTCTTGGTACCATTTGTATTTATAACGAGAGCCCTACAATCTTCAGCAAGATGACCCTTTCGATTACATTTGTTGCATACCACATTACAGTAACCAGAGTGATGTTTGTGGCATCGGTTGCATAAAGGATTTTGTCCTTTATAACCAAAGCTTAAACCACTACCCGCACCTTGCGTGATTTCTTGTTTCTTAAAAGATTGTTGTTGGTTACCTCGATCATAATTTCCATTCCACTTTCTTTTGTTACCTGATACCTTCACATCAGTATTGGATACTTTCTTATCCATGATGACCTGATCCATTAGCTCGTTTGCCATGGTTATAGCTTCATGAATTGTCTTAGGTTTCGATGCTGTAACGTTTGCCTTGACCTTTTTGGGCAAACCATCTTTGTACATTTCAATCTTCCGTTCTTCGGTTGGAACCAATTCAGGACATAGCAAAACTAATTCCATGAATCGCTGATTGTAGTTGGTGATTTCAGTACCAACAACCTTCAAACTTCGTAATTCATCTTCCAACTTCCTAACCTCGTTCCTTGGACAATATTCGTTGATTAACATTGTTTTGAATTCTTCCCATGGAGTATCATAAGCTACATCTCCTCCTACAGCCTTCACATAATTTTTCCACCACGTGAGTGCACTATCTTGTAAAGTGCACGATGCATACTTGGTCATGTCCTTTTCAACACAACCACTGATTTTAAACACAGTCTCCATCTTTTCTATCCACCGGGTTAAACCGATTGGTCCTTCTGTTCCACTGAATGATGAGGGTTTGCAAGCTTGAAAAGTTTTGTAAGTGCACCCCACACGAGGATTTGGGTTAACTGCAGCACCTCTTGCAGCCTCGACCCATAACATTCTGTCGTTCACTCGCTGATTGATGAGTTCCTGGATTTCTTGTTCCGTCATTCGATTCAATCGCGCCATTTCCTAATGAAAGAAAATAATTATTCACATGGATTATTATAGATGTAGTGTGTATTTATAGTACATTATAGCTTGTTAATAATATGAACCAGGTATTATTATAAAAGCCTTTTCTTCTTATTAGCGTTTTATAATTATATCTAGGGTAGTACCTACCCGTTAATGTCCATACTTAATAGCTTAGTACAGAATCAATTACTACCATCTAAATAATACTTAACCATGGAAAATTATTGCATTTCACACTTCACTATTTTACATATGCTTATCTTACATCGAACATTAAGCAAACCACACTAATAATATTATACAAAACATTATATGATCCCATGGTTTAATACGGCAGCGCATCGTTTGGTCTATTTTCTAGGACGTTTAGGTTCAAAGAATCGCTTAACGCTTATACTGGCTGTCTGCCTATATTTTGGCTGTGGGACTGAAGAACTGGATGCCGGGATAGAACGAATAGGAATAGCAGGAATAGGGGTGGTAGTGTCTAGTGGAGTTGGTGCCACATCATCCTTACTAAACTCGGGATTTGAATTTTCTAATTCATTAGCCTTTCGTTTCTTTCCTAGTTCGAACTCGTCTTTTGTAATTTCCTGTATTTCTTCCTCGGGTTCACTTTCCTCCTCGGAAACACTTTCCTCCTCGGGTTCACTTTCCTCCTCGGGTTCACTTTCCGGGTTCTCTATAGTCGGTTCATCCGGAATTTGTGAGTCTTCCCCAAAGATATTATTTTCGTCATCGGATAGATTAATGACTGGAACACCATCTGAAGATTCTGGTTCGGAGTCGCTGAACGTGATGACAAGTTTTGAGCCCGACATCTATCACACAACAACTAACCCATTAGTACTACATAATATTTACATATAAATTTTAACCAACAATGATAAGCAATGGTTTTTAAATCAGACCCGGTCAAAGTCCAGACTTACTAATGTATCCTAACGACTTATCGGTTAGACACACTAATGCAAACCTGGTTCGCTAAGACCACCGCTCTGATACCACATGTCATAACCCGTCCTTAACCATAAGAACGTGTTAAATAACGTATGATTTCATTGTGAGGTATTGACCTCTATATGCGACATTTTTAAAAGAGAAACTGCATATATTATACATTACAAACCATAACCATTATTTTTGTTACAAGCTTTAGACAATAAAAAGATGATTATCGTTTAGCGATAATCTTCGACTTACAAACTTTACATATAATGATAACAACACGATTTCGAGCATATTTTACAACACAAATCCTTGGGTATGCAGTTTTATTTTTGACACAAATATGCGTACGCAAGATCCTGCTCAAATTCAACATTATGCAGCGGAAGCTTTAGTAATCTCCTGAGAATAGACATGTTTTAAAAGGTCAACATAAAGTTGGTGAGATATAGGTTTAGTGCCGGCAGCAATATATATATATAGACCACAAGATTTCGTATATAAACAGTTTAATAAAAATATTCTAAGTGATTGAGCACTTGGTAACCATACTTAACATTTAATCACGTCGCATATTCCCTTTAATATGAAATCTTACTACACCGTACCAAGTGTAGTCACAAAACGAAGTACTGTGCAACCGTTGAATACTGGTCGTCCAGTCCGGTTGGGGTTGTCAGGCCCGATAGATCTATCAACAGGATTCGCGTTTACAATACCGCTGTAAATATTAGTTACCAAGCTACAGGGAAGTATGCCAGTGGTACAACTCAACGTAGAATATATTTTTCAGTTACTTGTGTCCATAGCGTAAAACATAAAATACATGTATTCTCATCCCGAAATATTTAGAGTTTAAAAGTGGGACTATATACTCACTTTCGTCTTGAAGATATATATATAATTTGACTTGGTCTCCGGTTGATATCACGAACCTATCCATATATAATATATCAATACCTTTTCTTTTTAAACAAACGTCACATATATATACTTGTTATACTTTTAATACTTTGAATAATTCCTTAGTCCGTAGTTAGCAGTTCGTTGTTAGTAATTCAATTTTAATGGTTCATTTTTAGATGTTTAATATACCCGCAATGAAATAAATAAAACCCCCAACGAAATAAATAAAACCCCATCGTATATGTATTGGTCGAGATTAATCTTGACCCACGGTACCGGTGTTGTCAAATGACGTGTTGCGTACATAAAGTACCGGTGTTGTCAAATGACGTGTTGCGTACAATCATGGGATCTTATGATTAATCTTCTCGTGTTGTTTATGGGTGATCCTGAACCATATAAAATTGAATTATAAGTACATATATATAAAATATCATGTTAACTTAAAAAGATGTGATTTATTTAATTTTTCCCAATTATTTTCGTGGCTAAACTAGTCTTGGATATCCGATTTTGTTTCGGTCATAGTTTCTTCGTTACAACTCCGTTTTCGTTGATTCAACTTGCCATCTCCTTGGATCGAGTCCCTCTTTAAGACTATGAACTGTAAATACCTTAGTTTGTATTCAAAATCACACGGCATAGGTCAAACTTTAGTGAAACTTATGAAGTTAATCATTTTCCATCATGTAAACAACCTTAAATGATTATTTTTCTAAAAATACTTATACTTTGAGTTAAATCATGAAATTTTATGTGTTATCATATTCATAGTAAAAATCAATTTTCCAGAAAATAAACCTCCAATTCAAAGTTTAAGATGGTTTTTAATTATCCAATCCAAAACAGCCCCCGGTAGCACTCCGACGTCGTAAAAACAGTTTTTAAGATAATCTTTGAAAAACCAAATTATACCTTGTTAAATTAGCATATATTTAAGTTATATTACAGGTCTTGGAGTATTTTAAAAGTTAAGTTAGAAGGATCTATTTAGTTTGCAAACAAGTTTGAAAACTTTCAAACTATGTTCTTGTTGTTAAAATTTTATACCACAAAATAAGATAGCTATATATATATGAATCGAATTAGGTTATGAACATAGTTACTACCTCAAGTTCCTTGGACAAGGTTGCTGTAAAAGAGGAGTAAGAACCTAGAACTAAAAGGGTGATGGAGTTGGATGAAAGATTGGAAGTAAGTTGGTGTTCTTGGAAGGATTTCTTGAAGTGTTTTTGTAAGGGTTTTCTTATGGTGATTAAGTGATGTTTTTGAAGCTAAATGATGTGGAAAATGCTTGGAGATGATCAAGTATGAAGTTAAGAGTATTTTGAGAGAGAAATGGGAGTGTAAGTATGAGAAAATGGGGTGAAGAAATGGTGTGCATGCATAAAAACGTTTTTAGGTTATAAAGGAAAAAAAAGATACCTAACTTTGTTTTCTTGCTAAATAATTCATGCTACTTGACAAATGGTTGGTTCCACATGTTTCTTAATCATTTAAGGCTGATAAGGAGCAGATTTTTATTGGTATATACCAATAGTAAATACATCTAGAAGCTGCGTATAATACGGGTACATATACCCTAGATATACGTGTAGAAATCTTTGAGAAAACGGAACGAGGATTCAAATATAGCTATCTTTTGTAAATATACTTATATTGTTTTATGTATGTAAGCCCTTTAAAAGTGATAAAATACATATCTATACGATGCATGTATAAGTATTATAGGTTATAAGTATTTATGTCGAAGAACGTTACGTATAGTTATCGTTTTAAAAACTTAAGTTAGTAGTTTCAAAATATACTTATAACTCATTGTTATTAATACCCAATGAGATGTTAAACATCCTTAGATCATGTTAAATATGTATAAATACATATATATACATAAACGTATAATTATCGTATGTTATATAGTTCGTGATATCATCGGTCAAATTGAACGGTCAAACGTTGTGTAAAACTCTTTTCGAAGACATAAGTCTCAACAATTTGGATTGCTTGTCATGTTGGTAAGGTTTAATTTATGTAAATATTAATCTTATAAATATAGAATGATCGAAAAAGTGCGGGTCATTACAACATTTATCTGTTTAAACATATCCAAGAATTTGGATTGTTCGGCTTCAAGTTTCTCTTTCTTCATTTTACTCGGGTAAGGAAGTGGTGGTTGGTATGGTTTAACATAAGGTTTATCGTTAACTGTGTTATCTTCATTAACCTTTTCAACTACCGGTTCTTTTTCCTTATCTTGATCAGGTTGTGGTTCTTGTGGAGTAGGAATAGCTTCATCAGAAGTTACAGGTATTTCAGGTGGTTTAAGTGTTGTACCACTTCTTGTGGTAATGGCTTTAGCTGTTTCATTCTGGGGGTTAGCATTTGTATCACTAGGTAAACTTTCCAGTTTTCTTTCACCTATTAACCTTGCTAGGTTACTTACTTCTTGTTCCAAATTTTGAATAGAAGCTTGTTGATTTCTAAATGCTTGAGCATTTTGTTCATTAGTTTGTTTTTGAGATGTGAAAAACTGCGTTTGAGTTTCAACTAGCTTCGTCATCATATCTTCTAAATTCGGCTTTTTATCATCGGTTTGTGGTGGTTTGTTTTGAAAATTAGGTCTTTGCTGATTGTAAGTATTATTGGATACTTGTTGATTGCTAGGACCTTGTTGGTTGTTGTATGAAATATTTCGGTTATAATTCTGGTTTTGATTATAGATCGGTCTTGGCGGTTGATAATTATTCTGATAATTATTTCCAGGCCTTTGGTTTATGTATGAAATATTCTCTCTTTGTTCCATTGTTAATTCAATACGGAGACAATCTTTTGTCAAATGTGGTCCTCCACACTGCTCACAACTAATTCGTATTGAGTGGATATCTTTAGTTATTTTTTCCATTCGTCTCTCGACAGCATCTATCTTTGCAGAAATGGAATCTAAGTCATGGCTAGAATCGACTCTAGCTGCTTTAGATGATCTAACGATATCTTTTTCTTGGTGCCACTCATGTGAGTGGGAAGCAGTGTTATCAATAATTTTGTAAGCATCAGTTTCGGTTTTCTTCATAATAGAACCATCAACTGCTATATCGATGTCTTTCCTTGCAGTGATGTCGCATCCTTGGTAGAATATTTGTACTATTTGACAGGTGTCTAAACCATGTTGCGGACATCCTCTTAATAACTTTCCAAATCTTGTCCACGCCTCATATAGAGTTTCATTCGGCTTCTGTGTGAACGTAACAATTTCTCCTTGAAGTCTTACGGCTTTAGATGCCGGAAAGAATTGTTTAAGAAATTTTTCAACTAAAACGTCCCATGTATCAATCGCCCCTTCAGATAACGATTCCAACCAATCTTTGGCTTCTCCCTTTAAAGTCCAGGGAAATAACATGAGATATATCTGTTCATCCTCAACTTCTCTTATTTTAAATAGTGTGCAGATCCTATTAAAGGTACGAAGATGTTCATTTGGATCTTCCTTCGACGCACCACTAAATTGGCATTTATTAGTCACCATGTGTAGAATTTGTCCTTTGATTTCATAATCTGGCGCATTAATGTCAGGATGAGTAATTGCGTGACCTTGGCCAGTGCTTTTAGCTCTCATTCGGTCTTCCATACTTAAAGGTTCCATTACTTCCATAATTGAATTTGTTGAATCGGAATCACTAGAGGATTCTGATCTAATGGTTCGTTCCTCAACAATCTCTGTTTGAATGATTGGTGGTTCCGGAGGAAAATTTAATGGTTCAGGATCTATGAATCGTCCCTGAATATTCTCTGGATTCCCAATTGTGAGGTCGGGTTCAAAAAATGGATTATCGGAAATTTGAATTGGAGTACTTGGTCGACTGGATGACGATTCTAAAGAAAAATCAACGGCGGTAATATTTGCTAGATGTCTTGATCTAGTTACAGGTGGTGAACGTACAAAAGGTGGTGAACGTCTTGCTCGGTGCATTCACTGAATATCCTATTAGTTTTTAAAAGGAAAGAAAAATTATATAAGTTATCCAATTAATAGACTTTTCTGATTTTGCTCACGTTTCGAATAGCCAAAAGATGCAGCAGAGGGGCAGGATTCGTTTGGTCTCAATATAATTGAGGACTGTTTGGCTCCAATAACCCGGTCCACGTACAAATCCAACTATTACTACGAACCAGAAAATTTTGATGTCTATCAATTTAACCACTTAAAATAAATTTTCGTAATTTTAAGAAGTATAGATAAGAAGTAGAAAAAAAAATCTATGTCCTAAAACTAGAATAGCGAGAAATAAGAAAGAAAAAGAGCGCGTCGAAAAAGGTCGAAAAAGAAAAGATCGAAAAAATAAAAGGCGTCGAAAAATAAGAAATAATAAAAAAAAACAATGACTTATACAACTTAAAAACACTCGACTAACCCAACCTTATTACTATCACTAACTTAAAATTATAATCGCAAATTGAGATTACTAATTGGAATGATAATTGATACATAGGTAAAAGGCGTCTAAAAATATTAAAGCTTACAAGTAAAACTATATCCCAAATGGCAATATCTTAAAAAGGTACTAAAACTTAAAAAGGTGTCGCAAAATTCTAAATCACCTAAATCTTAGTCTAAAGAAAAAGCACTTAAGGGATTTTATGGCAAAGCCTAAAAATCTAGAAATAAAAATAACTACGGCAAAAACTATGAATTAAAACTAAATACGAGCGAAAAATACAAAAAATTATGCTAAAACAATTAAAAAGGGACAAAATATAAAAATATACTAAAAGTTGTAAAAAGGACAATTTTTATAAAAATATTATTTTTATATTATTTATTTTATAAAACTATTAATTTTATAAACTAATTAAACTAAATAATACAAATAATAAAATAACTAAACTAAATAATATAATATATATAACCTAATTAGGGTTTTAAATTAATAATAATAAATAATACCCGTAATAAATGCTAAATTAGGGTAAACTGTGGCGTGTCAGACGATCTCATGCGATCGCATGAGTTTATGCCTTCGGGCTCATGCGATCGCATGAGCCAGGATTTTGGGCCAGGTTACGGGCTGCTACAGTAGCAGGCCGAATGTTTTATTTTTTTCTTTTTATTTTGCTGTGTTTATTTTTTTCTGTTTTAAATATTTATATAATATATTTTTATAAATTAAATAAAACTTATATTTTTATAAAATAAATATAAAGAAACTTTTATAGAACTTAAATATTTAACAAACTCTTAAAAATATTTATATTTTTGTTTTCTTTTTATATTTTCGAATATATTAAAACGTATTTTTTACAAAAGCGTATTTTAATAAAAGTAAACTAAAAATAAAAATCTTTTTGTTTTTTTTCTTTTTAGCGTTGCGCTTCCGGCTTTTAAGCAAGAAAGATCCCCGGCAGCGGCGCCAAAAATACTTGATGTTTTCGCTAGGTGTATATAAAATAGCTTAAATTTTACTAGGAAATACTATTAAATACGATACAATTCTACACAAGATATTTATTTATTTATTGAATGGATATATTTAAACCTTGCTACAACACTTATAGGCAGTGTACCTAATCGTACAGTAGTGTAGTTTTTAGTAAGTCCGGTTCGTTCCACAGGGAATCTTTTTCACAAAGCTTAACGCTATATTAGTTTAAATTTATAAAAATACAAATATATATATAAGTAATATTATTATTATAAAGGGGGGTTTTTACCGTTTAATGACCGGTTTGTCGATTTTAAAAACTTTAGTTGCAGTTAAAACAAAATGTAAAATATTAAATAAATAAAAGACTTAATTTAAAGCGTAAAGTAAATAGCGATAATGAAATTGCGAATAATAAAAGTGCGATAAAATAAACTTGCGATAATTAAAAAGTACGATAATTAAAAGTGCAATTAAATACAATAACAATAAATAAAAATGCGATAATTAGAAGTGCAATTAAATATAAAATAAAGGAAATTAAATATGAAATAAAAGAATTATGCTTATTTAAACTTCCGTAATCATGATGTTTAACGTGTTGATTTTAGTTTTATGCCCATGGGTTAATTGTCCTTTGTCCTGGATTATTTAATATGTCCGTCTGGTTTTTGTCCATAACAGTCCATCAGTCATAAATATAAAGTGCGAGTGTCCTCGTCAAATTATCCTTATACCCGAAGTCAAATATTCTAACTAATTGGGGACTTAACTGTAACAAGGTTTTATTACTTTGTTATCAATTATGCCAAGTGTCCTTGTACATAATTTCACACCTGTTTTAATAATTCTAGTGACTATTAATCCATTCCCATGTCCGGTTAAATGAACGATTATTCGTACATATAAATACCCTGCCCATCGTATCCGATCGAGTGTATATGGTTATTTATAGGGACGTTCAATTGTAAATCTTTATATTAAAATTAACAAACTATCATTTAGTTAAACAAATATAAAGCCCATTAATAGCCCATAGTCTAATTTCCACAAGTGTCGTTCTTTTGTCCAAACCCCAATTATGGTACAAAGCCCAATTACCTAGTTTTAATATTTTTAGCCCAACATCATGATTACTTCGGATTAAATAAGCATAATAATAACTTAGCTACGAGACATTAATATAAAAAGGTTGAACATAACATACAATGATTAAAAATAGCGTAGCGTTACACGGACAGAATTTCGACTTACACCCTTACAACATTCGCTAACACACCCTTATTATTAGGATTTAAAATTAAAATTAAAATTAAAATTAAAATATAAATTATATATACATATACTACGTTTGAGTGAAGAAGAAAAAGATGTGTTTTGTGTTACACCAAAGCTCGATTTTTATAGGCATGTGGGCTGAAACTGTGCACCATGCGATCGCATGGATTTATGCCTTCCAGGCCATGCGATCGCATGGCCAGCTGGGGAGAGCCACATTTGGTTGTTTTCTTCTGCCGACGTTTATTTAAATATAATATAATATATATATTAATTTTAAGAATTAATTATATATTATATTATATTCATATGCATAGTTGACTTGTAATTTTTAGTCTGTTGCGTCGAGCGTTGAGAGTTGACTCTGGTCCCGGTTCTGGATTTTTGAACGTCCTTGCGAATAATTTAATATCTTGTACTTTGCGTTTTGAATCTTGTACTCTTGTAATTTTGAGACGTTTCTTATCAACAATTGGAACCTCATTGATTGTATTTTGTACTTTTGAGCTTTTTGGTCGTTTGCGTCTTCAATTCATCGAATCTGTCTTTTGTCTTCACCTTTTATTATTTAAACGAATATCACTTGTAAATAGAACAGTTGCAACTAAAAGCTTGTCTTTCTTGAGGGATAATGCTATGAAATATATGTTCGTTTTTAGCATTATCACTGACTCTGTCAAAAGTTTAGATGAATCTTTACTTTCCTATTTCACTCTTTGATGATAGCTTCATTCGTACTTTTCGAATAATCGAATTATTTTTTTTTTGTCCATATTACTCAATGATGATAAAACTCAATTTATCAACTAATGTTCGTCATGAAAACAATTTTATTGTTAGCCATGACCACCTCACTCAAATTTCGGGACGAAATTTCTTTAACGGGTAGGTACTGTGATGACCCAGGAATTTCCAACCAAATTTAAACTTAATCTTTATATGATTTCGATACGATAAGCAAAGTCTGTTAAACCGAGTCTTAAAATTTTGAACTGTTTTATTTATGCATTTGACCTTCGACTGTTCTCGACGATTCACGAACCATTACTTATTAATAAACATATATATATATATATATATATATATAATATTATTAATATACTCATATTTACATATATTATATAACTAATATGCTAACACATATTATAAAATATATAACGTATAAATATTAAATAGTCAATATATGTTTTATATAATATATTATATTATATAATTATTAATATATAATATTAATATATTAAATTTAACTACAAGTTTAAATATAGTGTTATATCAATATTATTATTACTTTTATTATTATTATTATTATTTTCAATATTAATACCAATATATGTATTATTATTATGTGTAATATATTGATACATAAATTGAAACATATAACTTATTATTACTAGTACTATTATTAGATAAGTATCATAAAGAATCATTATTATAACTATCACGAATATTAATTTATTATTAAACTTATTATTTATCAAAGAAACCATTAATGTTATTATTAAAATTTTCATATTATTACTTATTAGTATTTTCATCATTATTAGTAATATTTATATAAATATTAGTAATATTATTATTAATATAGTATATATATTATAATAAGAATAATTAAAAATTATAATTTAGTTGTAACGTAAATGTAAATGTTATTAATTATTATCATTATAAATAACACCATTTATTATTATTATCATTTGTCATCCTTATAATAGTTATTATTACCATTAAAATCATTATTATTATTATTATAAATGTTATTATAATAAAATCTATTTTTATTATTATTATTATTATTATTATTATTATTATTATTATTATTATTATTATTTGTGATTATCATTAATATAATTATTAGTTTTTAATATTATATTATATTTATATATAAAAGAAAACTGATATAGCACATGTATATTCTGTAGACATCAACATCGGTTTATTTTTTTATTTTTATTTTTTTTCTTCTCCCCTGACTTTCTTATTATCGTCCGTGATTGTGTGTCCACAACTCCACACCATATCTATCAATTCAGCAAATTATTAGTCTCATTCGATTCTCTTATTTTCATTATTTATTGAGCGAAGCAAATGAAGAACACAGTTTTTTTTTTAAATTTTTTTTCTTTTCTCTGTATGTGGAGTTTTTAACAAAACCCGATTTCAAATTGTTTTTCCAAAATCTAAGAATGTAGCGTTGTTAGAATTCAGTCATTCAAACTATCTACAAAATATGAAACCTTAATTCGCGAAATCAAAGACGAATTGTGGAGTCAAAGTTTTTAAACTCAAAAGTCAAACTTTTGTTCTTGAACAAATTCGCAGTTTATGTTATGATATAAGTTAAATAAATGATTCCAATAGTTTCTGTAAATGTTTTAGAATGTGTTTCATGTTATAACAACTGTCTAAAACTGTATGATTTACGAAATCATTTTTTTTTAAAAAAAACCTACGCAGCGGCTGTTATGAACATATTTTTTTTTCTTGTTTTCGTTTCCAATTGAATGTAAACAATAAATGTTAATTTGTTATTATCTTAAATTATTTAAACTTCTGTTTTGAGGATTGTTAAATCTTTTGGTCGATGGAATTTTTGGGAAGAAGAGTGAAGAAGATGAACATACGAATATTGGGTTAAATGTATTTAGTTGTCATTTAAATCAGAAAAATTGTGTGGACTGGATGGTTGATAGGTGTTGAGGTATACGAGAGGTTGCGGGTTCGAGTCCCTCTCTGGACAGTTTATACCTTTTTAATACTCCTAAGGTATTATTATTATTATTATTATTATTATTATTATTATTATTATTATTATTATTATTATTATTATTATTATTATTATTATTATTATATCTATTAATATTATTATGATTTGTATTATTATTAGGGTATCATAATTGTTATTATAAAATATTACCATTAAAATTACGGATATGTTAATAATTGTTAATACTAACTTAATATTATGAATATTATTGTTATTACTATTATTATTATTATTATTAAGATTAGTATCAATATTTAGCATTAGTTATTATATTGGTAAATTAGGGTATGAACATGAGAATTAGTATTAAAATCATTATTATTATATCATAGTTAATAATATTACTACCATTATTAATAAACATTATTCGTATTATATTTAGCCAAAAATTATCATTTTCATTTGTGTTACTAGTATTATCATTTAGGAATTTTTAGTAATATCATTACTAATATTATTACAAATAATATTATTATTCCTGTTAGTATTATTATTAACATGATTCGGAACATACTAATATCGATCATAGTATAAAAATTTTAATAAAAGATGATAAGATAAAAATATGAAAATGGTTATGAAATTAAGTTATAAGATCTATAGTTAAGAAATTAGATAATTTAAACCAAACCACATGATAAAACGGGTGATTATTAACTCAAGCATTATTGTTATTATTTTATCATTATTACTATTATTAAAAATATTGTTTTTATGAAAAATAACATTTTATCTTACCATTATTATATCAAAATTATCATCTTTATTGAACTTATTATTATCACTAACATTATTACTATTATTAGTATTATAACTATTAATATCTCTATTCTAGTATCACTATCATAAATATTTTGCAAACAGAAGAAATTTATATAAAAATATATAGGTATACCAATATTACATAATATTACTTTTAACTAATATAATATTATAACATTTATTAAATTATATATCAAATAAACATTATAGGATATTATAAGTATTAATAGATTTTTAATATAAATACTAATCTTAATACCTAAATGTATAAGTTTATTCGATTACAATTATGTTTTAATAAATATACAAATGATATAGGTTCGTGAATCTAAGGCCAACCATGCATTGTTCAATGTCGTCATATGAAAGGACCCGTCCTAATCCACCTGGACGAAGTCATCAACATTTGGTCCCATTGTGATGATCGGCTCCAAGTAATGTCCTTATATTGAGCAAATGCACAGTGAAAGACTTAATTCGTACCTGAGAATAAACATGCTTTAAAGTGTCAACCAAAAGGTTGGTGAGTTCATAGGTTTATCATAACAATCATTTCAATATGTTAATAGACCACAAGATTTCATAATCATAAACATAATACACTCGCAAGTGTATGTAAAGCATTCTAAGTGGTTGAGCACTTGGTAACCATACTTAACATTTAATCACGTCGCATATTCCCTTTATTATGAAATCTCACTACACCGTACCAAGTGTAGTCACCGAAACGAAGTACTGTGCAACCGTTGAATACTGGTCGTCCAGTCCGGTTGGGGTTGTCAGGCCCGATAGATCTATCAACAGGATTCGCGTTTACAATACCACATGTAAATAGTAGTTACCAAGCTACAGGGAAGTATGCCAGTGGTACAACTCGACGTAGAATATATTTTTAAGTACTTGTGTCTATTTCGTAAACATTTATAAAAGCAGCGCATGTATTCTCAGCCCAAAAATATATATTGCAAGAGCAATTAAAAAGGGAGCAAATGAAACTCACCATACTGTATTTTGTAGTAAAAATACATATGACGTCATTTAACAAATGTAAGGTTGACCTCGAATTCACGAACCTATACCAATTATATATATTAAAACATATAATCACATAATTCCATGTAATACTTATATATATATATATATATATATATATATATATATATATATATATATATATATATATATATATATATATATATATATATATATATATATATATATATATTAAACTTTGTAGTTTTATAATATTCATACTAAATTCTAATTAAAATATATATACTTTATTTATGTATTAAATTTTTAATTGTATAATTATTTTGTAAAATGATTAATATTTATTCATATAGTTATATTGATAATATATTCATTTTCTATATTTGAAATAATTAATTAATATATATTATTAATGTTAATTTAAAACGTAACTCATTAATGTTATTATATACTAAATTTTTAGTGTAATATTTTATTACTAAAAATCATAAAAATAATGATAGTTTTGATAAAAATAATAATGTTAATAAAATTAGTAATTTTAATAATAATGATAAAAATAATATTAGTAATAAGGATGTTAATAACCTTAATAATCATATTGATAACTTTTATAATAATAATAATGATAATAATAATAATAAACTACCTTATAAGTTTTTCTAAAAAGAATATGCCCAAGACGGGACTCGAACCCAAGACTTCTCGCTCGCCTGCTAACACTCAACACCACCCTTCTATTTCTATTTTTCTGAATTTATTAGAACACAATTTCATATATGATAGCCCAAGTGTAAACCGAATATGATAGCCCAAGAAATCGGCCCAATCTACACAAGCCCAGTGCAGCTATTTATTGATAAAAAGAATATAGACTGCAGCAACCTAGATTCGAACCCACGACCATCTCGTTCTCAAGTAATCAATCTAAACCATTCCTCCATCTTTGTTTTTATGATAATCATTCATTTCAGTTTGTATATAACTCGTATATATATATTGATCTGTTTTGTTTTTTTTTTAACTGACAGCTACAGCAACTTGGTGACATCCACATACATTATTATTATATTAACATCTCGTCGTCTTCATTATGAAGTAACAGGAACGAATATAGCTGCTGTAGCAGCATGACATCGAGAAGAAAAAAAAATTTAAATAAGTAAATAAATAAAACACGGCAGTCTTTGAGGGTGGTGATGGTGGTTGTAGTCCAGCTGTTAGAAGCAGCAGAAAAACACGTCGGTGGTTGGGTGGTGGTTGTTCTAGGTGTGTGAAGATTCATGATGGTGGGTGGTTATGTGAACCGAAATAGAAGAGAAAAAAAAAATAATTGTTGATGGTGACGTGTGGGAGGTGCTCCGGTGGTAGCAGCCGTTTGTTAGTGGTGGTCGATAGTTGCTTCGGTGGAGGATCTTGGTGGTGGTTTTATATAGAGGTGGCGGTGGGATGAGTTTGTCTCGCCGGAACAGTAGAAGTTTCCGGGGTGGTGAAAGGTTGTGGGGTGGCGACGGTTTATGGTGGTTGTTCAACGAGCATGGTGATGACCATGGTACACATGTAAGTGGGTTGGGTTTAGTAGTTGTCTTGTTGGTCAATTGAACGAGAAATAGTAGTAACCATCGCTCAAACAAAAATGGTGTTTAGATGGGTTCTTGGTTGTAAGATGATGAAGGTGGTTTTTATGATCAAAGTGTACGTTCGTATACATATAAAAGACATGATGGTTTTTAAATGGGTTTAAATGTGTGAGGTGGTTTAATGGTGACTTATGAATATGGTCGATGTTTGTGATTTTTCATAGTGAATCGAAAGCAGTGATAGAAAGTTGATGGTTTGATGGTTCATCGTTCGGTGATGGTGTTTGTGGCTCATGATACTCTTGGACGTACATAAGAGAGAAAGAAGATGAATGTTTAAAAGTCATGGAGGAATTTGGTAAAGAAAAAGTTATTAAAGTGTAGGTTTTCGCAAACAACTGGATATATCTCTCTATTATTTATAGATATATGCGTATGGTTTGGAGAGAGAAAAAACAAAAGAAAGAAAATATAGATGAGGAAGCAAGAATTTGTTGGTGTGGAGAAGTCCTTGATACATGCATGTAATAAAGTAATAACAGTGCAAGTTGTTACCGGTAATGGATAGAGAAAATGATATCTTTGGATTCAATAAACCAAGTGGGGTAATACAAAGGAAGAAAAGAAAATAATAAGTAATAAAATAAATAAATCACCAAATAAAAAAAAAACGTGCTTTAACCATTGTATCCATTTCACTATTTTTGATTTATTTCTACCGACACTTTATCCAGAATGGCTATATCGTGTCCATTGCTAAACAGTTAACGTATAAAAGTGTTCCTAAAAATCCCAAATTTTTAGATTAAATATATTTAATTATTTCACTCATTACCTGTTTGAAACCTGATCAAAAAGGTTCAATAATTATTTATTTTATGTTCCAATTTATATGTACGGAGTACTAATATTTAAACTTTAAAAGGTAAAAATGTTTTTAACAAATCTAAAATCCTCGTAATCGATTTACCGTTCAACTTTTATTTCATTCCTTCATGAATACGTACAATATCTATATTTAAACTAACAAAACATCAACCGAGTGTTACCGACATTTGCCAATTAAGCTCGTAATCATTCATTTTTCATTTACTCTCTCTCCATATATAATCAGTTTTAAATAACAAGTTTTATCACATAAATATATATTATATATTTTTAAACAAATATTATTTTAAATATTTTCAAGTAGTATTTATATACACACACATATATATGTATCTATTTACAAATAGTTGTTCGTGAATCGTCGATAACGGTCAAAGGTCAATTGAATATATGAAATAGTTCAAAAATTTTTAGACTCAACCTATCAGACTTTGCTTATCGTGTTGAAAATACAATATTGTATCGAGAGTTTGGTTTAAAATTAGTCGAAATTTTTCGGGTCGTGACAGTACCCACCCGTTAAAGAAATTTCGTCCCGAAATTTGATCGAGGTCGTCATGGCTAACAATAAGAATGTTTTTCATGACGAATATGATTATTGTTTTATCATTTTCTGTTAATATGGATAAAACTATTCGATCATGCGAAGCGTACGAGTGAAGCTATCACAAAAGAGTGAAATGAAGTGTTTAGAGGTTCGTCTTAACTTCTGACATAGTCAAGGTTGATTTTCAGAATTCAAGGAATTTAAAGAAATCTTCTAATCAGAAAGAAAATGTAATCGCACGATTTATTAGCAGATTGTCGGAGTTACGGAAGAACAGAAATATCAAGGAAATATTTCCGTGATATGCTTAGAAATTAAGTAGAATGAAAGAGTCGTGTAACATGGCACATGATAATGGTACTGTAAATCATCACATTCCATTAAAAACTCAAAATGACTCACTGTAATATAATGACGTTGATCAAGTGTCATTATATTATACTAATTCATGCTTCAGTTCTCAACACTACTTCAAACATTCATATTCGAATTTTTCAGAATTTAGAAACTAACACAGTTTCTTTTATGTTGCAGATATTACGGAGAGATAAATGATCTCAGATAAGAGTAGTTGTGAAAATATCTCCAGAAATATGGAGAATATGTATAATGGAAGATACGAAGATAAGATGATGATGAGGAATATTATCTTGAAAGGTTTAGAATAAGGAGTAGGGTTCTTACTAACGGTTTCAGCAGGCACTGAATCATTTGGATTCTTTGAAGGCAGGTTCAGTCTTTATGATATATCCACAGCCTCTTTCATACTTTGCTCAATCCGTTTTCCAGTTCCCAACCTTCTCTTTTTTTTTGAGCTTCACCAACACACTGTACTTTATCGTCAAACTTTTGACTGTTAAAGTCATTTACAGTTTTTGCTGCTTCATCAGCATTTCAAGAACTAGTTCGCAGTTCAAGGTGTTTGTCAGAAACTTCACATTCAAAGTATGAAATTCTTAGGGATAGACGTTATAGGTATAACTGGAGAAGTTCTGCAAAATTTTCAAAATGCTGATTGCGGATTCTGCCAAAGAGATAACGAGCAGCTGGTATATCTGCTGATGATGTCGTGGAATATAAAAGGTTCCTTGATAACAATGACGAAAGGACGACGTATATATATCGAGGTTATAATAAGACTAGTCTTACTGAGAAGTCAAAGTTAACTTGTTGGAGCTGCGACAAAATTGGCTACTTTGAAAAGGAGTCATAAGGTTGTTTTTGCTAATAAATGATAAAGAATTTGATGTGGTACGTGTTAAACTATGACTTTGGGTTCGAGAGTTTTTCAGGTGCATAAATCTTTTCCTTCCGTAGATGAAGTGTGACTGATTCATCCTTCCGATCGAGGTGTTTTCAAAAATCATGAAAGATTTGAACACAGATTGTAATTGTCGAGGTACAAATGAGGTTTAAGATGAAATCAAGTGGCAAACTTGAAGAATTGTTTAGTTTCATATGTTAAAATTAATATTTTAATTCATTTTATTTGTCCAATGTTGGTAGTCCATAGTTGATAGTCCACAGTTAGCAGTTCAATAATTCATACATAGTTTAATATATATAATATTCGAATTAATTAATACGTATCGTGACCCGTGTACCGGTCTCAGACTCGATCACAACTCAAAGTATATATATATTTTGGAATCAACCTCAACCCTGTATAGCTAACTCCCAACATTACTGCATATAGAGTGTCTATGGTTGTTCCGAAATATATATACACATGGGTCGATATGATATGTCAAAACCTTGTATACATGTTCCGCTATTTAAAGTGCGTAAAATAAATAACAGAAATTAAATGACGATAAATAAAATTGCGAGAATGTAAATTGCGATAATTAAATTGCGATAAATAAAATGTAACCAGTTAGCTAGGAACAGTTAGCTAGGAACAGTTAGCGTGGATTCTTAACAAAATTCTTCTCATAGTTAAATTGTTTGTTTCTAACAAGTTTTATTTTGTCCAATGTTTTCTTCATTATGCCACTTGTTGGATTCTGATAGATCAAAATCCAAATATGAAATTGAATGAAAATGGTTATTCTGTGGTGAACGGATACGCATATCGGTGGTTGTAAATAAGATCGTAAATGACTATTGAATTAGATTTGAAAGAATGTACAATATAATTATTAATGTGAAATCTGAATATTCCTCGGGTATTACCTACCCGTTAAAATATTTTCACAATTATTACTTTGTACGAAAGAATTTTTAATTACAATCTTTATGAAAACATATATACATATATTTTCTTCAGATGTAATCATGGATTCATTGAGTTAATATGATATTAAACTCATTTGGTTTACCGTTAGAACTAGAATACATAATCTCTAAAACATTTAGAGATTACTTAATCGTCATGAAGAACGAAGATAATCGATGTAGAACGATACGTAGAACGATGATTATACTCGAGATATAGATGGTGATATTGAGGCGTGTGAGGTTGATATCCGAGGTACAGATTGAAATGTTGAGGTTTATGACACGGTTGTGGTTTGGGGGTGATAAGGGTACTGTCGGCGTTGATGATGGTGGTGCTGATTATGCTGCTGGTGCTGCTGCTTGCAACCTTCGCACCATATTCTCTAAAGCCACTACCCGAGCGCGGAGTTCGTTTACTTCTTCTATTATATCGGGATGATTGGCGGTTGGAGCGAGCGAATGAACAAGATTCGAAATATGGGATAGTATATAATCGTGACGAGATACTCTAGAAATGAGAGAGAAAATGGTTTCTCGAACAGGTTCGCCGGTAAGTGCTTCTGGTTCATCGCCAAGAGGGCAATTCGGTGGATGGAAGGGATCACCTTCTTCTTGTCTCCAGTGATTTAGTATATTACGAACCTATCCCTAATTCATCCAGAATAGATGATGGGAAATTGGTTGATCCATTCCGGTCACACTGTTGTCGGAGCTCGAGTGAGAATCCATATCAGAATAGTTGTTGGGATCGGAGGAATTTGAACTAGATGCGGAATCCATCTTGTATAATTAGGGAAATGAATTTTTGGTATGGAATAGATTATAGAAGTTATATTTGGTACTCTTTAATACATAATTTACATATGTATATATAATACCAAAATCCCGTAAATTACGAAGAATCTTTGAAAAGATGTCAGCCAAAGTCCAAAGTAACAGATATGCTAAGATATGAATTTTGTCTATACACTATCGATGCACTAAATGCAGTAATACGTGTCTAGACTTATGAATGATAAGCAGGTAATTCCCTAAGGATGATAAGATGATTTCCGACTAAATATGATAAGCAAAACTTTTTATATGTAGACATGGTCGAAGTCCAGACTCATTAATGTATCCTAACAACTACTAGTCAGACACACTAATTCAAGACCTGGTTCACTAAGACCACCGCTCTGATACCAACTGAAAGGACCCGTCCTAATCCACCTGGACGAAGTCATCAATATTTGGTCCCATTGCGATGATCGGCTCCAAGTAATGTCCTTATATTGAGCAAATGCACAGCAAAAGACTTAATTCGTACCTGAGAATAAACATGCTTTAAAGTGTCAACCAAAAGGTTGGTGAGTTCATAGGTTTATCATAACAATCATTTCAATATGTTAATAGACTAGAAGATTTCATAATCATAAACATAATACACTCGCAAGTGTATGTAAAGCATTCTAAGTGGATGAGCACTTGGTAACCATACTTAACATTTAATCACGTCGCATATTCCCTTTATTATGAAATCTCAATACACCGTACCAAGTGTAGTCACCAAAACGAAGTACTGTGCAACTGTTGAATACTGGTCGTCCAGTCCGGTTGGGGTTGTCAGGCCCGATAGATCTATCAACAGGATTCGCGTTTACAATACCACATGTAAATAGTAGTTACCAAGCTACAGGGAAGTATGCCAGTGGTACAACTCAACGTAGAATATATTTTTAAGTACTTGTGTCTATTTCATAAACATTTATAAAAGCAGCGCATGTATTCTCAGCCCAAAAATATATATTGCAAGAGCAATTAAAAGGGGAGCAAATGAAACTCACCATACTGTATTTTGTCGTAAAAATACATATGACATCATTTAACAAATGTAAGGTTGACCTCGGATTCACGAACATATACCAATTATATATATTAAAACATATAATCACGTAATTCCATGTAATACTTATATATATATATATATATATATATATATATATATATATATATATATATATATATATATATATATATATATATATATATATATATATATATTAAACTTTGTAGTTTTATAATATTCATACTAAATTCTAATTAAAATATATATACTTTATTTATGTATTAAATTTTTAATTGTATAATTATTTTGTAAAATGATTAATATTTATACATATAGTTATATTGATAATATATTCATTTTCTATATTTGAAATAATTAATTAATATATATTATTAATGTTAATTTAAAAGGTAACTCATTAATGTTATTATATACTAAATTTTTAGTGTAATATTTTATTACTAAAAATCATAAAAATAATGATAGTTTTGATAAAAATAATAATGTTAATAAAATTAGTAATTTTAATAATAATGATAAAAATAATATTAGTAATAAGGATGTTAATAACCTTAATAATCATATTGATAACTTTTGTAATAATAATAATGATAATAATAATAAACTACCTTATAAGTTTTTCTAAAAAGAATATGCCCAAGACGGGACTCGAACCCAAGACTTCTCGCTCGCCTGCTAACACTCAACACCACCCTTCTATTTCTATTTTTCTGAATTTATTAGAACACAATTTCATATATGATAGCCCAAGTGTAAACCGAATATGATAGCCCAAGAAATCGGCCCAATCTACACAAGCCCAGTGCAGCTATTTATTGATAAAAAGAATATAGACTGCAGCAACCTAGATTCGAACCCACGACCATCTCGTTCTCAAGTAATCAATCTAAACCATTCCTCCATCTTTGTTTTTATGATAATCATTCATTTCAGTTTGTATATAACTCGTATATATATAGTGATCTGTTTTGTTTTCTTTTTAACCGACAGCTACAGCAACTTGGTGACATCCACATACATTATTATTATATTAACATCTCATCGTCTTCATTATGCAGTAACAGGAACGAATATTGCTGCTGTAGCAGCATGACATTGAGAAGAAGAAAAAAAAATTTAAATAAGTAAATAAATAAAACACGGCGGTCTTTGAGGGTGGCGATGGTGGTTGTAGTCCAGCTGTTAGAAGCAGCAGAAAAACACGTCAGTGGTTGGGTGGTGGTTGTTCTAGGTGTGTGAAGATTCACGATGGTGGGTGGTTATGTGAATCGAAATAGAAGAGAAAAAAAAATAATTGTTGATGGTGACGTGTGGGAGGTGCTCCGGTGGTAGCAGCCGTTTGTTAGTGGTGGTCGATAGTTGCTTCGGTGGAGGATCTTGGTGGTGGTTTTATATAGAGGTGGCGGTGGGATGAGTTTGTCTCGCCGGAACAGTAGAAGTATCCGGGGTGGTGAAAGGTTGTGGGGTGGCGACGGTTTATGGTGGTTGTTCAACGAGCATGGTGATGACCATGGTACACATGTAAGTGGGTTGGGTTTAGTAGTTGTCTTGTTGGTCAATTGAACGAGAAACAGTAGTAACCATCGCTCAAACAAAAATGGTGTTTAGATGGGTTCTTGGTTGTAAGATGATGAAGGTGGTTTTTATGATCAAAGTGTACGTTCGTATACATATAAAAGACATGATGGTTTTTAAATGGGTTTAAATGTGTGAGGTGGTTTAATGGTGACTTATGAATATGGTCGATGTTTGTGATTTTTCATAGAAAGCAGTGATATAAAGTTGATGGTTTGATGGTTCATCGTTCGGTGATGGTGTTCGTGGCTCATGATACTATTGGACGTACATAAGAGAGAAAGAAGATGAATGTTTAAAAGTCATGGAGGAATTTGGTAAAGAAAAAGTTATTAAAGTGTAGGTTTTCGCAAACAACTGGATATATCTCTCTATTATTTATAGATATATGCGTATGGTTTGGAGAGAAAAACAAAAGAAAGAAAATATAGATGAGGAAGCAAGAATTTGTTGGTGTGGAAAAGTCCTTGATACATGCATGTAATAAAGTAATAACAGTGCAAGTTGTTACCGGTAATGGATAGAGAAAATGATATCTTTGGATTCAATAAACCAAGTGGGGTAATACAAAGGAAGAAAAGAAAATAATAAGTAATATAATAAATAAATCACCAAATAAAAAAAAATGTTCTTTAACCATTGTATCCATTTCACTATTTTTGATTTATTTCTACCGACACTTTATCCCGAATGGCTATATCGTGTCCATTGCTAAACAGTTAACGTATAAAAGTGTTCCTAAAAATCTCAAATTTTTAGATTATATTTAATTATTTCACTCATTACCTGTTTGAAACCTGATCAAAAAGGTTCAATAATTATTTATTTTATGTTCCAATTTATATGTACGGGATACTAATATTTAAACTTTAAAAGGTAAAAATGTTTTTAACAAATCTAAAATCCTCGTAATCGATTTACCGTTCAACTTTTATTTCATTCCTTCATGAATACGTACAATATCTATATTTAAACTAACAAAACATCAACCGAGTGTTACCGACATTTTCCATTTAAGCTCGTAATCATTCATTTTTCATTTACTCTCTCTCCATATACAAACAGTTTTAAATAACAAGTTTTATCACATAAATATATATTATATATTTTTAAACAAATATTATTTTATATATTTTCAAGTAGTATTTATATACACACACATATATATGTATCTATTTACAAATAGTTGTTCGTGAATCGTCGATAACAGTCAAAGGTCAATTGAATATATGAAATAGTTTAAAAAATTTTAGACTCAACCTATCAGACTTTGCTTATCGTGTTGAAAATATTGTATCGAGAGTTTGGTTTAAAATTAGTCGAAATTTTCCGGGTCGTGACATCATATGTATTTTTACTACAAAATACAGTACAGTGAGTTTCATTACTCCCTTTTTAAATGCTTTTGCAATATAGATTTTTGGGACTGAGAATACATGCGCTGCTTTTATAACTGTTTTACAAAATAGACACAAGTAATCGAAACTACATTATATGGTTGAATTATCGAAATCGAATATGCCCATTTTTATTAAGTCTGGTAATCTAAGAATTAGGGAACAGACACCCTAATTGAGGCGAACTCTAAAGATAGATCTATCGGGACCAACAAGCCCCATCCAAAGTACCGGATTCTTTAGTACTTTGAAATTTATATCATGTCCGAAGGAGGATCCCGGAATGATGGGGATATTCTTATATGCATATTATGAATGTCGGTTACCAGGTGTTCAATCCATATGAATGATATTTTATCTCTATGTATGGGACGTATGTTTATGAGAAATGGGAATATGAAATCTTGTGGTCTATTAAAATTATGAAATGATTATTTATGTTAAACTAATGAACTCACCAACCGTTTGGTTGACACTTGAAAGAATGTTTATTCTCAGGTATGCAATAAATCTTCCACTGTGCATTTGCTCATTTTAAGGATATTACTTAGAGTCATTCATGGCATATTTCAAAAGACGTTGCATTCGAGTCATCGAGTTCATCAAGATTATTATTAAGTCAATTATAGTTGGATATATTATGAAATGGTATGCATGTCGTCAACATTCGATGTAAATGAAAGATTGTCTTTTAGAAACGAATGCAATGTTTGTTAAATGTATCTTATAGAGGTCAAGTACCTCGCAATGTAACCAACTATTGTGAATCGTTTGTAAATGATATGGACATTGTCTGGATGGATTAGGACGGGTCATGAAATCGTGACCCGTGTACATGTCTCAGACTCGATCACAACTCAAACTATATGTATTATTGTAGAATCAACCTCAACCCTGTATAGCTAACTCCAGCATTATTGCATATAGAGTGTCTATGGTTATTCCAAATAATATATATATATATATATAGATGCGTCGATATGATATGTCAAAACCTTGTATAAGTGTCCCGATATTTAAAGTGCGTAAAATAAATAACAGAAATTTAATGATGATAAATAAAACTGCGAGAATTAAAATTGCGATAAATAAAATGCGATAAATAAATTGCGATAAATAAATTGCGATAAATAAAAGGTAATACGGAATTAACAGTTAGCTAGGAACAGTTAGCTAGGATTTTGTTAGCGTGGATTCTTAATAGAATTTCTCATAATTAATTCATTTATTTCTAACAAATTTTATTTTGTCAAATTTTTTCTTCACTATGCCACTTGTTGGATTCTGATAGATCAAAATCCAAATATGAAATTGAATAAAAATAGTTGTGATGAACGGATTCGTACTTCTGTGGTTGTAAGTAGGATAGTAAATGACTGTTGAATTAGATTCGAAGAATGTACAGTGTAACTTATTAATGTGAAATCTAAATATTCCTCGGGTATTACCTACCCGTTAAAATATTTTCATCATTAACAGTTTGTACGGAAAAAAAAATTCAATTACAATCTTTATGAAAATATATATATACATATATATTTTCTTCAGATGTAATTATGGATTTAATGAGTTAACATGATATTAAACTCATTTGATTTACGTTAGAACAAGAATATATAATCTCTAAAACATTAGAGATTACATAATCGCCATGTCGAACGAAGATAAAATAGATAGAACGATACGTAGAACGATGATTATACTCGAGGTATAGAATGAGATATTGAGGCATGGATTATTGTTGGTACTGGTGCTGTTACTGATGGTACTGTTGGTGCCGGTGATGTTGCTGAAGCTAGTACATTTTGCACCGTATTCTCCAAATTGATTATTCGAGCGCGAAGTTTGTTGACTTCTTTCATTACTCCGGGATGATTGTCGGTCGGAACGAGTGGATGAATAAGGTTCAGAATCTGAGGTAGTATATAATCGTGTCGAGATACTCTGGAAATGAGGCTAAAAATGGTGTTTCGGATAGGTTCGCCGATAATTGTTTCAGGTTCTTCGCCAAGAGGGCAATTTGGTTGGTGGAATAGATCGCCTTCTTCGTGTCTCCATTGATTAAGTCGACTATGAACCCATCAGATGAATTGGAGATAGCTGATTGATTCATTCATTCTGGTGACACTGCTTTCGGAGCTTAGGTGAAACTCCATATCGGAATAGCTGTCGGAATCCGAGGAATTCGAACTGGTTGAGGGATTCGTCTCGTACAATCAGATGAAGGATTTTCGATAATAAATAGATTATAGGATATAGATTAGTACCCTGCAATACATAATTTACATATGCATATGTAATACTAAAATCCCATAAGTTACGGAGGAATCTACGGAAGCTGTCAGGCAAAGGTAACAATAACACATACGTTAAGATATGAATTTATCTATACACTGTATATGCAATAGAGGCAGTAAGACGTGTCTAGACTTTAAGGATGATAAGCAAATAATTTTTGACACTAAATGATAAGCAAAATTTTTGACATGCAGACACGGTCGAAGTCCAGACTCATTAATGCATCCTAACAACTACTAGTTAGACACACTAATGCAAGACCTGGTTCGCTAAGACCACCGCTCTGATACCAACTGAAAGGACCCGTTCATATACATTATAAACGATTCACAATAGTTGATTTCAACGCGAGGTACTTGACCTCTATATGATACATTTTACAAACATTGCATTCGTTTTAAAAGAAAACTTTCATTTCATCGGCAGTTGACAGGCATGTCTACCCTTTCATAATTTATCCAAACTATAAATGACTTAATAGTTTTCTTGTTGAACTCAACGATTCGAATGCAATGTCTTTTGAAATATGTCATGAATGACTCCAAGTAATGTCTCTAAAATGAGCAAATGCACAGCGGAAGATTTCTTTCATACCTGAGAATAAACATGCTTTAAAGTGTCAACCAAAAGGTTGGTGAGTTCATTAATTTAACATAAATAATCATTTCCACCATTTTAATAGACCACAAGGTTTTCATTTTCAGTTCTCATAAATATACGTCCCATGCATAGAGACAAAAATATCATTCATATGGATTGAACACCTGGTAACCGACATTCACAATATGCATATAAGAATATCCCCATCATTCCGGGATCCTCCTTCGGATATGATATAAATTTCGAAGTACTAAAGCATCTGGTACTTTGGATGGGGCTTGTTGGGCCCGATAGATCTATCTTTAGAGTTCGCGTCAATTAGGGTGTCTGTTCCCTAATTCTTAGATTACCAGACTTAATAAAAAGGGGTATATTCGATTTCGATATTTCAACCATAGAATGTAGTTTCAATTACTTGTGTCCATTTCGTCAAACATTTATAAAAGCAGCGCATGCATTCTCAGTCCCAAAAATATATATTGCAAAAGCATTTAAAAAGGGAGCAAATGAAACTCACGCATATAAATATTGTAAAACAGTTATTAAAACATTGCATGTATTCTCAGTCCAAAAATGTAATGAGTAAAAGGGAGCAATTGAAACTCACGCATATAAATATTGTAAAACAGTTATTAAAACATTGCATGTATTCTCAGTCCAAAAATGTAATGAGTAAAAGGGAGCAAATGAAACTCACCTAATGTATTTTGTAGTAAAAATACATATGACTATATTGAACAATGCAGGGTTGGCCTCGGATTCACGAACCTATATCATGTATATATATTAACACATATAATTGAAGGCAAAAAAAAAATTATGTAATATTATTAATATAACTGTTAGTTTTAGTAATTCATGTGTTTCATTATTAATTTAAATATATTTACTTTACATAATTTAAATAAATACTTTATAAAATGTACTTTTTATTAAGTATATTTTTTATGTAATTAACTTTTATAATAATAATAATAATAATAATAATAATAATAATAATGATAATAATAATAATAATAATAATAATAAAATAATAATTCTAATAATAATAGATTTTAATAATAATAATGCTAATTTTTAATGAAAAAAATAATTTTAATAATAAAGTAAATTTTGATAATTTTTTTAATATTAATGATAAAAATAATACTTTTAATGAAAATAATAAGAATCACACCATCTAATTAACATCATCATTTCATTATCATCATCTCGTCATTCGCATTTGATATCATTTTCATAATCGTTACTTTTATCATGATCATAATCTGATTATCATAAACTTAAACTAACATCCTCATTTTAATTATTTTATGTATCATTAAAATACATCACTAACATTTTCGTTAACTTTATCATCAATACATAATCATCATAATTATTGTTCTTATTCATTATCAATTTCATTTATCATAATTCTAAACTTAATCTTCATCTAATTATTATCATAATAATAATAATAATACAATAACTATAATTGTAATAATAATAATTAATAATAATAATAATAATAATCATATAATACCTAAAAGGGTAACAAGTGGTTGTAGTTGATAAAAATCAGTGCACCACTTCAACTTGTCTTGAAACTCCATTAAAGCAAACTAGTAAATAAAAAAAAATATATTTGATATAACTTATTTTCAGATCACCGTTTATTTTAAAATCATATAAGTTCATTTTTAACTTGTTTAATATCGATCGAAACATCAAACGGGTATTACAATTATTTAATATGTATTTCTAATATACTTTTATTTATATATAGATATGTTATTAAATAATAATTATTATAATATCATATTTCATAACAACAACATTTAATATTTCAAATTATACATTCAATTATTATATATATATACACACATATCTATTTACAAATAGTTGTTCGTGAATCGTTGGGAATGGTCGAAGGTCAAATAAATATATGAAACAGTTCAAATTTTTTTAATTTCTTTTTGAGACTCAACATTACAGACTTTGCTTATCGTGTCGAAAACATATAAAGATAAAGTTTAAATTTGGTCAAAAATTCTCGGGTCGTCACAGTACCTACCCGTTAAAGAAATTTCGTCCCGAAATTTGAGTGAGGTAGTCATGGCTAACAATAAAAATGTTTTCATGACGAATATGAGTTGATAAATAGAGTTTTATCATCATTGAGTAATACGGATAAAATGATTCGATTAATCGAATCATATGAATGAAGCTATCACAAAAGATCGAGATGAAGAAATGGAGATTTTCCATAACTTTTGACGTAGTCGCGACTGAATTCCGGAATTCAAGGGATTTAAAGAAAATCTTCGAAATCTAGAAGATTTGATTATTCGGCGAGTAAGGAAATTAAGATCCCTATAATTAAATACGGTGATCTGCCTCGAATACTCTGTCTGATATTCCCATTATAAATTAAACTTTTTCCGTTCCATTATTTTCACCATTCCTATACTTTCTTTCTTAGTCCATGCATTCAAAAGATAGTGGTAATGCTTAATCCAGTTCTAATCCTTGATATTTTCATAATTATCATTTCTGTCATCCTTCTTTTCAATCTTCCACTAGAAAAAATCTGTTTAGTTTTACTATTACCTTGGGGTGATACTATTCTTAATTCAACCGTGTCTTTATATTGCTATTCGTATTAACATTCACAGTTTGTAACCTCCGTGTTGTTATTGGGCTTTATATTTTCTCTTATATCTTGCAGCTCTTTGCCTTTTTATTATCTTCTCGCTCTTTATTAAAGCGAGTAACGGTCCAGAATTTCTAAGTATGGAATTTTGAATGAACTTAATGTTCTAAATAGGAAAGAACGTAATCGCACGATTCGATTTGTTAAATTACCAGAATCACTGAGAATAGAACTATCAAGAATATACTATCTTGATGTGTTCAAAAGTTAAGCAGAATGAAAGAGTTATGTAACATGGCACATGATGACGTTATAATCTGTGAATCATCATGTTCAATTTAGAAACTCAGCATAACTTACTGTAATATAATCACGTTGATCAAGTGTCATTATATTATACTAACTCATGCATCAGTTTCCAACACTACTTCAAAAACATTCATACTTTAACTTCGAATTTCAAAGAAATTTAAAAACTAAAATGGTTTCCTTTATGATGTAATATAGATAGCAGGAAGAGATAAATAATTTCGGAAAAGAATATTTATGAAAATATCCTCAGAAATATCGAAGATATTTATGATGATATTTTTGGAATTTTTAAGTTCGAAGGTTGATGAAGAAAAATTTGTCCGCAAGAGTTTGGAGTCAGAAGCAAGGTATTCGCTAAAGATTTCATCAGAAGCAGAATCCTCTGGATTCTTCATGTACAAGTTTAGTCCTTTTGATTTGTTCAGAGTCTCCTTCATGGTTAGCTCAATCCGTTTTCCAGTTCCAATGTTTCTGAGCTTTTCCAACGTATCCTTCTTTATCATCAAACTTTTGACTGTTAAGGTCGCTTACAGTTTTTGATGCTTCATCAACATTTTCAAAATTTGGGGTATTGATTCGTAGACTGGGTGCTTTTCAGAATTTTAGAATTGAAGATCATAATTCTAAGAGATAAATGTTATATGTGTACACATAACTGTTAATGTAGAAACGCTGCGAGATTTCAAAATACTGATTGCTAAATTCTGATAATTCATATGGCAATTCTCGTTACAAGATGCGAATGAGTAAATGATGGGATTTCGATAAATATAATGATTTTTCGGAAAGTCAAAGATAATTGAAGTTGTTGGTAAGTTTACTGCTAATGTGGTGGAATATAAACGGTTTTCCGGTAACGATGACGAAAGGCAACTTATATATCGAAGTTATAATAAGGCTAATTCAAATGGAAGTCGAAGTTGATTTGCCGAAGCTATGACAAAATTGGCTAATTTGAAAAAGAGTTGAAATGTTATTTTCGGTAATAACAATGCCAAAGGAGCTAGAACAGACACGTGTTAAACGTTTACACAGGTTCTGAGTGTTTTCAGGTGCATAACTATATGCATCAATATTTTTTTTTTCCGTAGATGAAGTGTGAATGGTTCATCCTCTCGATTGAGGTGCTTTCAAGAATCATGAAAGGTTTGAACGCAGGTTGTAATCGTCAAGATACAAATGAGGTTTAAGATGAAATCAAGTGGCAAACTTGAAGAATTGTTTAGTTTCATATGTTATAATTAATATTTTAATTCTTTTTAATTGTCCAATGATGGCAGTTTACAGTCGATAGTCCACAGTTAACAGTCCAATAATTCATATAGAGTTTAATATATAATATTTGAATTAATTAATATGTATCGTGACCCGTGTACATGTCTCAGACTCGATAACAACTCAAACTATATGTATTATTGTAGAATCAACCTCAACCCTGTATAGCTAACTCCAGCATTACTGCATATAGAGTGTCTATGGTTATTCCAAATAATATATATATAGATGCGTTGATATGATATGTCAAAACCTTGTATAAGTGTCCCGATATTTAAAGTGCGTAAAATAAATAACAGAAATTTAATGTTGATAAATAAAACTGCGTGAATTAAAATTGCGATAAATAAAATGCGATAAATAAATTGCGATAAATAAATTGCGATAAATAAATTGTGATAAATAAAAGGTAATACGGAATTAACAGTTAGCTAGGAACAGTTAGCTAAGATTTTGTTAGCGTGGATTCTTAATAGAATATCTCATAATTAATTCTTTTATTTCTAACAAATTTTATTTTGTCAAATTTTTTCTTCACTATGCCACTTGTTGGATTCTGATAGATCAAAATCCAAATATGAAATTGAATAAAAATAGTTGTGATGAACGGATTCGTACTTCTGTGGTTGTAAGTAGGATAGTAAATGAATGTTGAATCATATTCGAAGAATTTACAGTGTAACTTATTAATGTGAAATCTAAATATTCCTCGGGTATTACCTACCCGTTAAAATATTTTCATCATTAACAGTTTGTACGAAAAAAAAATTTCAATTAAAATCTTTATGAAAATATATATATACATATATATTTTCTTCAGATGTAATTATGGATTTAATGAGTTAACATGATATTAAACTCATTTGATTTACGTTAGAACAAGAATATATAATCTCTAAAACATTAGAGATTACATAATCGCCATGTCGAACGAAGATAAAATAGATAGAACGATACGTAGAATGATGATTATACTCGAGGTATAGAATGAGATGTTGAGGCATGGATTGTTGTTGGTACTAATGCTGTTACTGATGGTACTGTTGGTTCCGGTGATGTTGCTGAAGCTAGTACATTTTGCACCATATTCTCCAAATTGATTATTCGAGCGCGAAGTTCGTTGACTTCTTTCATTACTCCGGGATGATTGTCGGTCGGAACGAGTGGATGAATAAGGTTCAGAATCTGAGGTAGTATATAATCGTGTTGAGATACTCTGGAAATGAGGCTAAAAATGGTGTTTCGGATAGGTTCGCCGGTAATTGTTTCAGGTTCTTCGCCAAGAGGGCAATTTGGTTGGTGGAAAAGATCGCCTTCTTCGCGTCTCCATTGATTAAGTTGACTATGAACCCATCAGATGAATTGGAGATAGCTGATTGATTCATTCATTCTGGTGACACTGCTTTCGGAGCTTAGGTGAAACTCCATATCGGAATAGCTGTCGGAATCCGAGGAATTCGAACTGGTTGAGGGATTCGTCTCGTACGATCAGATGAAGGATTTTCGATAAGAAATAGATTATAGGATATAGATTAGTACCCTGCAATACATAATTTACATATGCATATGTAATACTAAAATCCCATAAGTTACGGAGGAATCTACGGAAGCTGTCAGGCAAAGGTAACAATAACAGATACGCTAAGATATGAATTTATCTATACACTGTCTATGCAATAGAGGCAGTAAGACGTGTCTAGACTTTAAGGATGATAAGCAAATAATTTTCGACACTAAATGATAAGCAAAATTTTTGACATGCAGACACGGTCGAAGTCCAGACTCATTAATGCATCCTAACAACTACTAGTTAGACACACTAATGCAAGACCTGGTTCGCTAAGACCACCGCTTTGATACCAACTGAAAGGACCCATTCATATACATTATAAACGATTCACAACACTTGATTTCATCGCTAGGTACTTGACCACTATATGATACATTTTACAAACATTGCATTCGTTTTCAAAGAAAACTTTCATTTTATCGGTAGTTGACAGACATGTCTACCCTTTCATAATTTATCCAAACTATAAATGACTTAATAGTTTTCTTGTTGAACTCAACGATTCGAATGCAATGTCTTTTGAAATATGTCATGAATGACTCTAAGTAATGTCTCTAAAATGAGCAAATGCACAGCGGAAGATTTTTCTTTCATACCTGAGAATAAACATGCTTTAAAGTGTCAACCAAAAGGTTGGTGAGTTCATTAGTTTAACATAAATAATCATTTCCATCATTTTAATAGACCACAAGGTTTTCATTTTCAGTTCTCATAAATATACGTCCCATGCATAGAGATAAAAATATCATTCATATGGATTGAACACCTGGTAACCGATATTCACAATATGCATATAAGAATATCCCCATCATTCTGGGATCCTCCTTCGGATATGATATAAATTTCGAAGTACTAAAGCATCCGGTACTTTGGATGGGGCTTGTTGGGCCCGATAGATCTATCTTTAGAGTTCGCGTCAATTAGGGTGTCTGTTCCTTAATTCTTAGATTACCAGACTTAATAAAAAGGGGCATATTTGATTTCGATATTTCAACCATAGAATGTAGTTTCAATTACTTGTGTCTATTTCGTCAAACATTTATAAAAGCAGCGCATGCATTCTCAGTCCCAAAAATATATATTGCAAAAGCATTTAAAAAGGGAGCAAATGAAACTCATGCATATAAATATTGTAAAACAGTTATTAAAACATTGCATGTATTCTCAGTCCAAAAATGTAATGAGTAAAAGGGAGCAAATGAAACTCACGCATATAAATATTGTAAAACAGTTATTAAAACATTGCATGTATTCTCAGTCCAAAAATGTAATGAGTAAAAGGGAGAAAATGAAACTCACCTAATGTATTTTGTAGTAAAAATACATATGACTATATTGAACAATGCAGGGTTGGCCTCGGATTCACGAACCTATATCATGTATATATATTAACACATATAATTGAAGGCAAAAAAAAAAAATTATGTAATATTATTAATATAACTGTTAGTTTTAGTAATTCATGTGTTTCATTATTAATTTAAATATATTTACTTTATATAATTTAAATAAATACTTTATAAAATGTACTTTTCATTAAGTATATTTTTTATGTAATTAACTTTAATAATAATAATAATAATAATAATAATAATAATAAAATAATTCTAATAATAATAGATTTTAATAATAATAATGCTAATTTTTAATGAAAAATAATAATTTTAATAATAAAGTAAATTTTGATAATTTTTTTAATATTAATGATAAAAATAATACTTTTAATGAAAATAATAAGAATCACACCATCTAATTAACATCATCATTTCATTATCATCATCTCATCATTCGCATTTGATATCATTTTCATAATCGTTACTTTTATCATGATCATAATCTGATTATCATAAACTTAAACTAACATCCTCATTTTAATTATTTTATGTATCATTAAAATACATCACTAACATTTTCGTTAACTTTATCATCAATACATAATCATCATAATTATTGTTCTTATTCATTATCAATTTCATTTATCATAATTCTAAACTTAATCATCATCTAATTATTATCATAATAATAATAATAATACAATAACTATAATTGTAATAATAATAATTAATAATAATAATAATAATAATAATCATATAATACCTAAAAGGGTAACAAGTGGTTGTAGTTGATAAAAATCAGTGCACCACTTCAACTTGTCTTGAAACTCCATTAAAGCAAACTAGTAAATAAAAAAAATATATTTGATATAACTTATTTTGAGATCACCGTTTATTTTAAAATCATATAAGTTCATTTTTAACTTGTTTAATATCGATCAAAACATCAAACGGGTATTACAATTATTTAATATTTATTTTTAATATACTTTTATTTATATATAGATATGTTATTAAATAATAATAATAATTATTATAATATCATATTTCATAACAACAACATTTAATATTTCAAATTATACATTCAATTATTATATATATATATACACACATATCTATTTACAAATAGTTGTTCGTGAATCGTTGGGAATGGTCGAAGGTCAAATAAATATATGAAAGAGTTCAATTTTTTTTTTTTTTTTTTGAGACTCAACATTACAGACTTTGCTTATCGTGTCAGAAACATATAAAGATAAAGTTTAAATTTGATCAAAAATTCTCGGGTCGTCACAGGGAAAGTGTATGCCGTTGTATAACCTACACATATATAAAGTTTAAGTACTCGTGCCTAGTATGTAAAACGTAAAATGCACATGTATTCTCAGTTCCCAAAATAGTTAAAGTAAAAAAAGAGATGCTATAACTCACAGTGATAAAGTAGTAGTAAAGTTGACATGTGAAAAGTAAGCAAGTATGTTTGTCCGGAAGGGTCCTCAACCTAAGTCAAAAGTTACTAAGTCAGTAAATTGTTCCCAAAGGTTTAAATGTATGTAAATTAGGTCTTAAGTATCATCATCATTCATCATTAATCAAAAAGTGTAAAGTAAGTTTTAATCAAGAATAGAGTTTGAAATAAAGTCCAACTTCGTTCAGTCGTCACGACCTCTATACAAACTGAAATGAGGTGAGACAAGTGGCCATGGCTCCGTATATGAGTCCCCTAGAGGCTGACCAATTTCCAGAACCAAACTCATCTTCGTTTGACCGTGGTGAAGGTTTAAGTGCGAGTAGGTCAGAAATTTCAGCACAACGTTAAAAGGGTGTAGTGACTTTCGGATGGCCATAAATCCTAAACCGTAACTCGGATTAAGACGAGGTCTAAACTGTGATGACCCGGAAATTTTCGATCAAATTTAAACTTTAATCTTTATATGTTTCTGATGTGTGCGATCGAGACCTTTATTTATGAACGGATTTGAGTTGTTTTGTTACACGAATTGATTTATTGTATATGTGGTATTTTATAGATTTCAGGTTGATTTCACACATATATATAGGCAACTAGTCCTATCCGTGTAGTTTAGTTTGTTGGTAAATCCGATTCGTTCCACAGGGAGATGGAGTGTTTAATGGTTTTTTTTATAGTCTTTGATGTCAAACTTAATTAAATGAGGTTTTGGATTAGGCATTTATAGTAACAGTAAAAGAAAATAACTTAAACTAAATTACTAAATGAAATTACAAGATTACAAAAATTAACTTAAAAAGGGAATCTAATTGAAATTATACTAATTATGACGCGACAATTATATTACTAGATGGTAATTAGTAAAATAGTAATTTTTAATAAAACTATATGTTTAGAATTTTGTTTTAAGTAATTATTATATAAACTTATTTAAATTAACTAAATGATATTTTTAATAAAACTAATACAAATTAAAAGGAAATTAATTAATTAACTAATTATAAACTAGTTACAATTTATAAACTTATAATAATTAATACTAATTTTAAGATTAAAACATTTATTAAGGTATTTTATAATAAGTAAAACTAATTAACTTAATTAAAATAACTAATAACCTAAATATATATAATTAAATAATTAAAACCCTAAATTTAACCCTAGCTGTACTGTAGCCGCGTCAGAACCTTACACGATTCGTGTGATGATACACGATTCGTGTATGTGTAAAAGTATGTGACAGATTACTGTTACGAAAAATAAACGTTTTTATGTATTTTTCTAATATTTTTAAATGGTAAATCGTAAATAATAATAATAATACTTTTATAAGAAATATAAATGAGGTAAATGGGAGTGTTTACTTAATTGTGTCACCCCTAGGTCCATGGATTGTTTTAAGTTTTACGCCCTATTAAAATGTTCTAGTATCAAACTTTACATTTTTCTCTCGAATAAACATAAGGTTACAACTTAACTAAATAAAATCTAATTTTCATCGGATTCTTTTTAGAAAGCTACTATTCTCTAAGTATTTAAATTGAGACCTAGCCTAGTTTTGACCTTCGCCAATACCCAAATTATAACGGTTTCCCTTTTTATAATTTCACCTTCATATAATTTATTGATATCACCCAAACCACCGAAGTTTATTTCTAAATTGGTGTTAATAACTTATCCATAAATTCGTCTAGATCATTTTTTAATGTTGAAGCTTAATTTATGTAAATAAATATAACTTTCGTTATTTAAATTTAATAAATTAAGTGGTAAGGGTTAAATATCTAATTACATAAAAATGGTTCTTTTAACTAGGCTCAATATTAAAAATACTAAAGTTACATTTTAACTTTTACTAATGGTGACAATCCATTTCACTAGGGGCTCTACATTTAAGCAAACACTAGGGAAATTTAGCTATCCATTACACTAAGGTATACATAAAAATATAGATATGCAAACATAATAACAACGCTAATTTTAACAGAGTAAACTTACTAAAATATCTTCACTTGCATTAACTTCAAACGGTAGAAAAATTACAATAATAACAGCCCTTTCACGCGTACAATAACACCCTTTGTCACGAACAATACCCCTAAATAGTTGATACTTGAAACTAATTACAATAGATACAAGTAAAAATAACAATAGTAATTTGATATAGTAATTTTATGTTGTATTCTCTGTGTTGTTGATATCTTCTCTGTATTTAAACTGATCCAAGTAGTAGTAGTTGAGCTCAAAAATTCGTTGAAATCCTTGCTGTCTTCAATTTGAGAGAAAGTATTGTTTTTAAAATAATAAAGCAGCCGACCTTCTGGAATCTGTAATAGTGCTGTGGCCTAACATTACCCGAATCGGGTATATATACACGAATCGTGTATGACCAGAGATATTACACGATTCGTGTAATAGTACACGATTCGTGTAAGGCAAATTTCCAGTTTTCTTGATTTTTCTTCTTCATTTGTTCTTTGTTGATCTCGTGTTGACGTGTACTGTCTTGGTACTATACATTTGAACTCTTTTCTTCATCAATCTTGTACTTTCATTCGGATAAACGTTTCTTGATATAAATCTAGTCAAAACTATCGTTTTATCGTCGTTTCTTCTAACTTCACTCTTTTGTCGTTTTTCTCGTGAAATGCGCATTGAATGTCTTTGTAGATGATAAAAACCTATGAAATATAAGTGATATTGCGTTGAATAATATGTATGTTTAGAGCAATATCAAAATACCCCACACTAGAACGTTGCTTGTCCTAAAGCAATTACATCTTTTAACAGAGTTAGAACATTATATATCTTTCTTATCGAACATTTAGATCACATAACACACACTACACGAAATGAAACACACGCTATATGAAATAAATTACACAACACAGTATTTATTGGATCACACGCACACCACACGAAATGAAATTCTGACAACAGAAACAAACATGAAACTCGTGATTAGGGTTTAAAAATTTGGATCCTTAGGGAAAATTGGACCTTGTGAAAACGTTTTATGATTTTTATAAAATGTCATGCTAGTTTTTACACTAGACACGTTTTCCGGTTTTAACCTCAAATTCCGGTTGAGGGTAACTGAAAACCGAAGTCTCAGTCGGCGATTAGCAAGCTATTCGCCCCCATGATTGTAGTATCATGGAACTTGAAGCCAAATGTCCAAAAATAGTTTTACACAAATATAATTCATAAAATAGCATAAGTTTTAGAACAAAATTATATCGTGTCCAAATATCATCGGTGAACCATGAGTTTGCACACCTCAATTTGTTATGGCATATGTATGTTGACCGCGGTCAAACATAGATGCAGTTGATCTTTACGGAGATCATCCATCTGGGGATTAGATTCATTAGTCTTAAAAGCTAATTTGCATTGTGCCCCCCCATTGTACGGGACATATCCTTCTCATGGTTAGGATAAGTCTGACCACCAAAAACCCTGTTTGATGCTGAGGTTAGGTGGATTTCCAGCCGATTTTAGGGATGACTTTACAAGATTTTTCGTCAACCTACAGCTGTTCTGGACTACATCTTCTAACATAAGTTAGCAAGTGTGTCAATTCGGAAGACTTTACTTCCTTACGGGATGGACTTGATTCATCCTCTACTACTCGTGATAATGGAATATTCAGGTTTATACGTTCCTTAGCAATGATATCTGCAATAAACTTCAAAGAAACATGTGATAAATGGTTCTCAATATAAGGATTTATGAATTCTTGTTATAAATGGTTTTCTTTTATAAGTTTTAAACAAATAAACTTATGTATTTTTAATGTATGGAGACAACAATTTCGGTTTTTACACCTGATCTTTAATTGCTCGTAGTTACCTTAAAAATTGATTAGATACATTTGTTTAAAAATTTTCAAATTTTCATAAAAACCAATAACTTATAAGTTCTCGAGAATTTATATATTCCCACCCCACACTTAAGATTATGTAATGCCCTCATTACATAAAATCAGATAATAATGTATAAATTTGAGAGGACAATTAGTGTGAAGTATTTGGAACTTCCTTTGTTAACCGATTTGGATTTTCAAATTGTTTTACCTATGATCATATCCAATATTGTATTACAATGTATTTTGATGTTTCGTTTTGTCTAATTGCATTTTCTTCTGTACCTGTCAAAACCATGTTAAGAACACACAAAATATGGGGTTTTAATTCAATCGTACAACACATTTTTACCCCACACTATATTTTCTTGCTAATATATAAAAAAAAAAAAAAAAAACATAATAAGTTTCAATACACACAAAAAAAAAAAAAAAAAAAAAAATTATGTTATTACAAACTAATTTTTTTTTACTTTTTTCATTTTATATTTTTTTATATAACTTATAATCAATTAAATTTAAAATATCTTTTATAAATTTATATTTGTAACGGAAATTCGGTTGTTATACCTGATCTTAATCCGTTTATAAATTTTTAAATTCAATTTATAAAATTCAATTCATTAAAAGTTAAAGTTTTAATATTTTTCGAAAACAAATTTAAAATAAAATAAAAACACTCTATTTTTGTGTTAAAAAGATTAACATTTTTAAATTTTAAAACAAGTATATGAGAAATACAAATAAAAAGGAATTTAAAATAAAAACGAGACACACGAATGGGACTATTTACAATTTGTGAAGTTTATTAGCGAGTCGTTCACGCGACTCCACCCTAATTTTAACTAACGTCGGGGTGATAAACATCACCCTTCTTTACTCCAATAGAACCATTACTGCAACCATTCTTACCACTAATTTTTGATAATAACCAAGAGTCCAAAAATCTTGACTCTTCAACCAGTTTTTTCAACTTATATTTCTCAAGTTTTGATAGGTTTGAAATCAATCTCTCTCTCAAATGTTTATCTTTTTTCGACATAGCATTTCTAATCCTACCATATAACTTCTTCATGGTTTTCTCAACAACACTATCATTGGGCGGGTTACTATCTAGTTTCTCCTCATCACCCTCCCCACACTTAGCTTGTTGACTAATGGGTTTGACATTGTCAACAATATTCACTGAAACTATCGGTGTGGGTGGTGGGTTCATACTAAACTCAGTTTGATAGGTTGCACTCTTGCCTCTATCCTTCAAAACTAGTTTTCCTGTTTTCCAATCTGTTAAAGCACATGCAGTTGCTAAGAATGGTCTACCTAAAATAATAGGTACAAACTTATCTTTCTTCATGTCTACAACTACAAAGTCAGCTAGAAACTCAAGTTCACCTGTTTTTACTACTAAGTTTTCAGCAATCCCTATAGGTTTATTAACCGACTGATCAATGAATCTAATGCCTGAATTGGTGGGTTTAAGTTCACCTAAGTTCAAATGCGAGTAAATGGAATAAGGCATGAGATTTATACTTGCACCTGAGTCAGCTAATGATCTAAGAATTTCAGATTCATTAAGCTTACAAGGTACTATGAACGGTCCAGGATCACCTAACTTAGGTGGCAATTCATTCTTTTTCACAATAGCAGCACATTCTGCTTTAAGAAACGCAGATGATGCCTGCTCACACACTCCTTCTTTTGCCATCAAATCATTCAAGAATTTCCCATAGTTTGGCATACCTGCAACAACATCAACCAAAGGTACATTTACACAGATATTATCCGTATTTAAAGGCTTACAATGATTCTCCTTTGGTTTTTCGGATGCAAGTGCTTGTGGGTATGGAATGGGTTCTTTATAGTCTTCCACTTTAGGTGCTTGCTTCACCGTATCTTCCGCTTCTTCTTTGATCATCTTCAAATCATCATCAACCCTAAATCCGGAAGGCTCGGTGGTTTCAATTTTCTGCACTTCCGCATGATTTCCCGACATCAACCTCATCAAATAATCACCATACTCGGGAGTTATGTCACCAACTCGGATCTCTTCATCTTCACATGTTATACTTTTCACACTTTCAACTCGGGTATCATCCATCTCTTGATAAGGAGTGTAATCCGCCATATTGGATAAATCAGAAAATATAAACTCATCACACTCTTCATCATCATCTTCACACCCAAGAGTAAAAATAGGACTATGCTCCGGTGTTTTGAAACTTGCTTCATCCTCACAGAAACTATAAATAGCATTCACTTGTGAATTTGCTGGGGCTTGAGGATCATTCTTCTTTAGTATAAACGGAGGGTTACTTGCAATTGGTGGTCTCTCTGCTAGTAACTGTGAGATCCTTCCAACATCTCTTTCTAAAATCTGAATCGTGGCTTGTTGATTTCGAATTTGCTGAGTTTGGAGCTCTGCATTTTGCTCATGCTTAACCATAAAATCTCTTAAGAGATCTTCTAAACCAGATTTCCTCTCGGGTTGAGGTTGCATAATTGCTAATGGTTGTGGTTGCATAAGTGCTAGAGGTTGTGGTTGATTTGGTTGGAAATTATTTTGATAATTTCTTTGAGGTTGATTTCGGTTATTATAACCTGGTGGCGGATTTCTTTGATTTTGATTTGGGAAATTTCGGTTGTTTTGGAAACCTGAATTTCCTCCTTGATAGTTATTGTTATTTTGATAGTTATTATTTGATCCTGAAGGTCCTCCTGCTTGATAGCTGTTTATAGGAGGATACTTTCGATTGTTTGCTTCTATAGCTGGAAAATCGCTAAAGTTCATTTCACCTTTTCGTAAGTAACCTAAGAAATTTGCTTGCTCTTCCATTGTACTTTGATCACAATCTCTAGTAAGATGGGGACCTTGGCATAGTTCACATCCTACTCTAATAGCATGCATTTCCTTGGTTACTTTCTCGATTTGTCTTGCTTGATTTGCTATTTGAACTTTTAAAGAAGCAATTTCATCATTACTTTCAATACTAGCAATATTTGATGATCTAGAAAATTCTATTTCTTGATGCCAGTTATGAGAATGGGACGCTAAATCAGCAATGATTGTATGAGCGTCTTCAGGTGTTTTCTTCATAACTGAACCTCCGGCTGCAACATCTATATCTTTTCGAGTTGCAACATTGACTCCTTTATAGAATATTTGGACCTTTTGGAATGTATTCAACCCGTGTTGAGGACATATTCGAAGCATTTTATTGAATCGAGTCCAAGCTTCATAAAGAGTTTCATTAGGCTTTTGTTTAAAGTGATTTATGTCACTTTGTAATTTTGCTGCTTTTGAAGCAGGAAAGAATTCTGACAAAAATTTATCCATCATATCATTCCAGTTTTCAATATAACCTTCTGGTAATGAGTCTAGCCAATCTCTTGCATCATCTTTTAATGACCATGGAAAGATTTTTAAACATGCAACTTCATCGGTGACATCTTTAATTTTGAATAGTTTGCAAATGCTTACAAACTTACGAAGATGCTCGTTAGCATCCTCATTTGGAGCTCCACCGAATTGGCATGTATTAGTTACCATGTGTAAAAATGGACCTTTTATTTCAAAGCCATCAGTCATCGGTGGTTGGATGATTGCGTGGCCTTGACCTTTTCTTGTGGCCTTCATTAATGCTTCCATCGTTAAATTTGTCTCAGTCATTTTATCTTTTTCTTTAATAATTGGCTCTATGATTGGTTGAATTATTGGTTCAGAGTCGGATTCTAAGGAAAGTGACTCTAAATTTTTAGCAAGAGTTTCTACGTCTTGAGCTCTTAAGCGTTCGTGAAGTTTTCTTTCGGGTTCAGGATGTGAGGGAGTTAATTCAGCGTTGGAGGAACGTAAGTTCATACATTAATTTCTATTATGAGATCACTTCACTAAAGGTTTATCTAGGGTTACCTATTTGTTTCTCTTTTTTAGTGTTTTTCGGTGTTTTAAAAGTACTTCCTATTTCTTTTTGTTGTTTTTGTCCTTTATTAATTCTTTGAGGTTCTGGATTAAGTTTAACGAGTTTAGGATTGAACGGATCATACAATTCGGGAAATTGTACAAAGAATTAAAGGATTTATTCAAAAACTTTGAACTTTCTTGGAAATGAATTTCCTCGAGAGGATCGAATAACATAAAAACAATGATAAAAACCTTTAAACAAACAGATTATCCTTCTGATTTTTGCCCACGTTTCGAATAGCCAAAAGATGCAGCAGAGGGGCAGGATCCTTCAAAGACCAATAAAATTGGTGATCCAACAACCCGGTCCACGTACAAATCCAACTACTACTACGAACCAGAAAAATTATCTCTTTATTTAACTCTTAAGTCCCCGGCAGCGGCGCCAAAAAGTTGATGTGTGCGAACGTGACCTTTATTTATGAACGGATTTGAGTTGTTTTGTTACACGAATTGATTTATTGTATATGTGGTATTTTATAGATTTCAGGTTGATTTCACACATATATATAGGCAACTAGTCCTATCCGTGTAGTTTAGTTTGTTGGTAAATCCGATTCGTTCCACAGGGAGATGGAGTGTTTAATGGTTTTTTTTATAGTCTTTGATGTCAAACTTAATTAAATGAGGTTTTGGATTAGGCATTTATAGTAACAGTAAAAGAAAATAACTTAAACTAAATTACTAAATGAAATTACAAGATTACAAAAATTAACTTAAAAAGGGAATCTAATTGAAATTATACTAATTATGACGCGACAATTATATTACTAGATGGTAATTAGTAAAATAGTAATTTTTAATAAAACTATATGTTTAGAATTTTGTTTTAAGTAATTATTATATAAACTTATTTAAATTAACTAAATGATATTTTTAATAAAACTAATACAAATTAAAAGGAAATTAATTAATTAACTAATTATAAACTAGTTACAATTTATAAACTTATAATAATTAATACTAATTTTAAGATTAAAACATTTATTAAGGTATTTTATAATAAGTAAAACTAATTAACTTAATTAAAATAACTAATAACCTAAATATATATAATTAAATAATTAAAACCCTAAATTTAACCCTAGCTGTACTGTAGCCGCATCAGAACCTTACACGATTCGTGTGATGATACACGATTCGTGTATGTGTAAAAGTATGTGACAGATTACTGTTACGAAAAATAAACGTTTTTATGTATTTTTCTAATATTTTTAAATGGTAAATCGTAAATAATAATAATAATACTTTTATAAGAAATATAAATGAGGTAAATGGGAGTGTTTACTTAATTGTGTCACCCCTAGGTCCATGGATTGTTTTAAGTTTTACGCCCTATTAAAATGTTCTAGTATCAAACTTTACATTTTTCTCTCGAATAAACATAAGGTTACAACTTAACTAAATAAAATCTAATTTTCATCGGATTCTTTTTAGAAAGCTACTATTCCCTAAGTATTTAAATTGAGACCTAGCCTAGTTTTGACCTTCGCCAATACCCAAATTATAACGGTTTCCCTTTTTATAATTTCACCTTCATATAATTTATTGATATCACCCAAACCACCGAAGTTTATTTCTAAATTGGTGTTAATAACTTATCCATAAATTCGTCTAGATCATTTTTTAATGTTGAAGCTTAATTTATGTAAATAAATATAACTTTCGTTATTTAAATTTAATAAATTAAGTGGTAAGGGTTAAATATCTAATTACATAAAAATGGTTCTTTTAACTAGGCTCAATATTAAAAATACTAAAGTTACATTTTAACTTTTACTAATGGTGACAATCCATTTCACTAGGGGCTCTACATTTAAGCAAACACTAGGGAAATTTAGCTATCCATTACACTAAGGTATACATAAAAATATAGATATGCAAACATAATAACAACGCTAATTTTAACAGAGTAAACTTACTAAAATATCTTCACTTGCATTAACTTCAAACGGTAGAAAAATTACAATAATAACAGCCCTTTCACGCGTACAATAACACCCTTTGTCACGAACAATACCCCTAAATAGTTGATACTTGAAACTAATTACAATAGATACAAGTAAAAATAACAATAGTAATTTGATATAGTAATTTTATGTTGTATTCTCTGTGTTGTTGATATCTTCTCTGTATTTAAACTGATCCAAGTAGTAGTAGTTGAGCTCAAAAATTCGTTGAAATCCTTGCTGTCTTCAATTTGAGAGAAAGTATTGTTTTTAAAATAATAAAGCAGCCGACCTTCTGGAATCTGTAATAGTGTTGTGGCCTAACATTACCCGAATCGGGTATATATACACGAATCGTGTATGACCAGAGATATTACACGATTCGTGTAATAGTACACGATTCGTGTAAGGCAAATTTCCAGTTTTCTTGATTTTTCTTCTTCATTTGTTCTTTGTTGATCTCGTGTTGACGTGTACTGTCTTGGTACTATACATTTGAACTCTTTTCTTCATCAATCTTGTACTTTCATTCGGATAAACGTTTCTTGATATAAATCTAGTCAAAACTATCGTTTTATCGTCGTTTCTTCTAACTTCACTCTTTTGTCATTTTTCTCGTGAAATGCGCATTGAATGTCTTTGTAGATGATAAAAACCTATGAAATATAAGTGATATTGCGTTGAATAATATGTATGTTTAGAGCAATATCAGTTTCCAACACGATAAGCAAAGTATGTAAAGTTGAGTCTCAAAAATTCTTGAACTGTTTACATAGATTCACTTGACCTTTAACTATTACCGACGATTCACGAATAAATTGATGTTAAATAATTATGTAATTGAATAAATGTATATTTATATAAGTGTAAGTATTGGAAATTATAAAAATGTTATTAACTCATTAAAATTAAAAATGTAAAATATTATACAAAATAATTTGTTACTAAAGTAAATCTATGTATAGATAATTTTGATGATAATTATTATCATATGTATATTATAATATATATGTATATAAAGTAAATCTATGTATAGATAATTTTGATGATAATTATCATCATATGTATATTATAATATATATATATATATATATATATATATATATATATATATATAATAACTATTAATAACTAATATATTGTATTTATAAAATTTATGAATAATAGGTATTCAATATGTAATATTATATAATATATATTAAGATGTAATTAATAAAAGATAATATTACATATTAAATTTAAATTATAAGTAAATATAGTAAATACATTATTGTTAGTTTCATTATTCTTACTAGTATTATTATGATGTTAATATCATCTTTATTATAAATATTACTAGTTTATTATTAAAAATTAATATTACAGTTAAATATTAATGTTTGTGTTATTTATAATATTACTTTTCCTTAATATGAAAAATACATATATATATATTGATATATAAATATCAGATAAACAAATATATAGATATAAAATACGGGGTTATGTACAGATTATACATATATACATGATACAGACATATATATATAATAAATATAAATACCGTGTACATATACATTAATACAGGTAAACAAGTATTCTGTTTCCAATCATTTTTTTCAAACTTTAAGCAGGTAGCTTTCTGTCACTTGAACCGTACAATTATGAATCTAATTATCATGAACAAACAAATTTCTGTCACAGTCTATTTTATTTTACATTCTGACAGAATATTTTTCTTGTCGAGCAAATCAAGCCATAATGCATATACATGGTGATAAAGAATGACAACGGGAATCTTGTGTGTTTTCAATCACCATTACCTTACTTTCTTCTTCTCTATCACCTCGTCTTCTTATTTCAACTCTTCACCCGTCACCACTATGAACTAGCATCAAACCACCTTCTCATAAACCTGCAACAATAGAACGATGATGAAAGAAAGGTATTACGCGTTTCATGTATACAATAAGTGTGATATTGCTTTGTTTTACTCGCTGATTTCTGTTTCTATTCTGTCCGAATACCACCCTACAATAACCATTTTTGTTATCATACTAGTCATCCTCAACATTCAACAAACCCAACCAACTATCGATGCTGCTACAACAACTTACGATTTAAAATGACATCATTCAGCATCTTCATGTTCCATTTTTTTCTTTCTTTTCTATTCCAGTTTTCAGCCACTGCAACCATTGAACCACGACCCACACATATATGTATACTTTGAAATAAAAATCTGTTCCATTAAAATAATGTCCCACTAAAAACCGGATCCTTACTTGTTCTACTTGGACAACGTATTTGCTTGTATGTGCTGGGAACGAAGCACTCACAAATTTCCTTTATGCTATTGTCGAGTGTATACATTAAATATTCGAATTAAATCGCTGGACAGCCCCACAAAATATTTGGTGTACGTCGATTAAAAAAGAAAAAGGAGAAGAGAATCCAAGACTTTCAATCATATTGTTTATAAAAAGAAAAAGAAAACCACTTGCCTTGATTGAATGTGATTGTTGCTTTATGGCAACCGATACCCTACTAGCGATTTTTTTTAAACAAATACGTATATTTGCTACACAATCTTGTTGGCCACCGAAATGGGTTAGTTAAAGAGATGTTTGTTTATTTTTTTTTAAAAGTAATCATGATGTATGATGTTGGAAGATGAGGATGGTTATGAATCGATGGTTATGGAGGCTGTGATGACAGCGTATATTTTTCTTTCTCTTCTTTGGACTTCTGTCGCCACAGGTTACCAGACAAGCACCCCAATGTATTCTTTTTGCAATATAATACAAGTGGGCCGAAATTTAATGTTGAGCCGCCATAATTTATTTTGCACCGTGAACATTTTTTTTCTTAGGGACTATGAATTTGTTGGTTCGGTTGGGCTTGAGGTGTAACGATTGATGATGAGGAGTGAGAACTATAGCGAAAATTTGATGATGATAATCAATAGTTGATGATGATGGTGATACATAAGCGAAAAATAATGATGATGGTTTTATGATGGATTTGATGATGATTTAGCTAGGTAAAAGGATTATGATAATGTTTAGTGGTGATTAAATGAAACGGTTTCATAAATTAAATTCATTAGTGAGCAATTTAAAACAAGAACAAATTAATGGACCAATGGCTTGGAAGGAATTGGTTTAAACGAGAGGTCGCGGGTTCGAGCCCTGCTCGGGGCATTTCTTTTTATGAAAGGATTTCATGAGGTAGTTTCATTTTTGTTATAATTATTATTATTATTATTATTATTATTATTATTATTATTATTATTATTATTATTATTATTATTATTATTATTATCATTAGTATTATTATTATTAATATTATTATTATTATTACTATTATTATTATTAGTGTATCCCTGACTAGGGCTCGAGTAGATATGATTATGCATGCATGTGCTTTTGATATTGCCATTAGATAAGTTATGATGAATCCTGAATTAGATATACATGCCACTAGAATAGAGTATAGGATATGCATGTCGTTGGAAAGCTGGTCAAAAATCATTAACTTTTCATTTAGATACCGAATGGATTCAATGAACGGATTAGAAGTTATTGTCAATTGAATTTTTGTATTATTATTAAAAATGATTATTATTATCGTCGCTATTATCATCGTTCTAGTTTTTATCTAATTATTATTATTATTATCAGAATTATCCATATCAATATTTTTTTAAAATAATTATGATTTCTAAAATAAAAGTTTTAATAACTTAAAGTTATAAGTATAAAAAATAAAGATTATATATATGTAAATATATTTTGTACACATAACTTAACTATATTAACAATTATATATATAACATGAAAATATATAAATAAATAATGAAACTTATAACTTAATAAATATATAATTACATCATTAATAAAAATATATATATTTATTCGATTACGATTATATATATTAATGAATATACAAATGATATAGGTTCGTGAATCCGAGGCCAACCCTGCGTTGTTCAATATAGTCATATGTATTTTTACTACAAAATACATTAGGTGAGTTTCATTTGCCTTTTTACCCTTTATATTTTTGGGCTGAGAATACATGCGCAACTTTTATAACTGTTTTACTAAATAGACACAAGTAATCGAAATTACGTTCTATGGTTGAATGATCGAATCTGAATATGCCCCCTTTTAGTCTGGTAATCTAAGAATTAGGGAACAGACACTCTAATTGACGCGAACTCTAAAGATAGATCTATCGGGTCTAACAAGCCCCATCCAAAGTACCGGATGTTTTAGTAATTTGAAATTTATATCATGTCCGAAGGAGGATCCCGGAATGATAGGGGATATTCTTATATACACATTGTGAATGTCGGTTACCAGGTGTTCAATCCATATGAATGATATTTTGTCTCTATGCATGGGACGTATGTTTATGAGAAATGAAAATATGAAATCTTGTGGTCTATTAAAACTATGAAATGATTATTTACTGTAAACTAATGAATTCACCAACCTTTTGGTTGACACTTTAAAGCATGTTTATTCTCAGGTACGAAAGAAATCTTCCGCTGTGCATTTGCTCATCTTAGAGATATTACTTGGAGTCATTCATGACATATTTCAAAAGACGTTGCATTCGAGTCGTTGAGTTCATCAAGATTATTATTATTAAGTCAATTATAGTAAGATATATTACGAAATGGTATGCATGTTGGCAACTTTTGATGTAATGAAAGATTGTCTTTTCAAAAACGAATACAATGTTTGTAAAATGTATCATATAGAGGTCAAGTACCTCGCGATGTAATCAACTATTGTGAGTCATTTATAATCGATATAGACTTCGTCCGGATGGATTAGGACGGGTCCTTTCAGTTGGTATCAGAGCGGTGGTCTTAGCAAACCAGGTCTTGCATTAGTGTGTCTAACTGATAGTTGTTTAAATGCATTAGTGAGTCTGGACTTCGACCGTGTCTGCATGTTAAAAGTTTTGCTTATCATTTCTAGTCGGAAATTATCTGCTTATCATCCTTAGGAAATTACCTGCTTATCATTCTTAGTCTAGACATGTCTTACTGCCTCTATTGCATAGACAGTGTATAGATAAATTCATATCTTAGCGTATCTGTTATTGTTACCTTTACTTGACAGCTTCCGTAGATTCCTCCGTAACTTATGGGATTTTAGTATTATATATGCATATGTAAAATTATGTATTGTAGGGTACTAATCTACATCCTATAATCTATTTCTTATCGAAAATACTTCATCTGATCGTACAAGATGAATCTCTCAATCAGTTCGAGTCCCTAAGAATTCGATAGCTATTCCAATAGTTATTCCGACAGCTATTCCGACATGGATGTTCACCTAAGCTCCGAAAGCAGTGTCACCAGAATGAATCAACCAATCATTCATCCCCAATTCATCTAATGAGTTCGTAGTCGAACTAATCAACGGAGACGCGAAAAAGGCGATCCCTTCCGCCAACCGAATTCATCTCTTGGCGAAGAACCTGAAACACTTACCGGCGAACCTGTTCGTAATACTATTTTCTTCCTCATTACCCAAATATCTCACCATGATTATATACTATCTCAAATTCAAAACCTTACTCATCCGCTCGTTCTGATCGACAATTATCCCGGAATAATATAAGAAGTCAACGAACTTAGCACTCGAGTAGTAGCTTTGGAAAATATGGAACAAAACATACCAGCTTCAGCAACATCACTGGCACCAACAGTACCACCAACAACCTAAGTTTCAACATCACACGCCTTAACATCTCATTATGCACCTCGAGCATAATCATCGTTCTACATGACGTTCTACATCATTTATTTTCGCTCGACATGATGGTTATGTATTATGTAACCTCTAATGTTTTAGAGATTATGTACTCTTGTTATAACCGTAAACCAAATGAGTTTAATATCATATTAACTCATTAAATCCATGATTACATCTGAAGAAAATATACGTGTACATATGTTTTCATAAAGATTGTAATTAAAAATTATTTCGTACAAACTGTTAATGGTGAAAATATTTTAACGGGTAGGTAATACCCGAGGAATATTTAGATTTCACTTTAATAAGTTACACTGTACATTCTTCGAATCTGAATCAACATTCATTTACTATCCTACTTACATCTACAAAGATATGAATTCGTTCACCACAGAATAACCATTTTTCATTCAATTTCATATTTGGATTTTGACCTATCAGAATCCAACAAGTGGCATAATGAAGAAAACTTTGAACAAAATAAAATTTATTAGAAACAAATAAAATAACTATGAGAAATTGTGTTAAGAATCCACGCTAACGAAAATCCTAGCTAACTGTTCCTAGCTAACTGTTAATTCCCTATTACATTATCGCAATTTAATTATCGCAATTTATTTATCACATTTTATCGCAGTTTTAATTCTCGCAATTTTATTTATCGTCATTTAATTTCTGTTATTTATTTTACGCACTTTAAATATCGGGACACGTATACAAGGTTTTGACATATCATATCGACGCATCTATATATATTATTTGGAATCACCATAGACACTCTATATGCAGTAATGATCGAGTTCTATATACAGAGTTGAGGTTGATTCTACAATAATATATATAGTTTGAGTTGTGATCGAGTCTGAGACATGTACACGGGTCACGATACGTATATAATTTGAATATTATAAACTATATATGAATTATTGAGTTAGTAACTGTGGACTGCTAACTGTGGACTACCAAGATTGGACAATTAAAATGAATTAAAATATTGATTATAACATATGAAACTAAACATTTCTTCAAGTTTGCCGCTTAATTTCATCCTAAACCTCATTTGTATCTTGACGATTACAATCTGCGTTCAAACCTGTAAGACCCAAATATTTATTGTACATAATGTATTTATGGTGTACGATGCGTGTATGAAGTTTACGTGTTGCTTGCTCGAATGCTGAAGGAAACTTGACGTTGTCTGAAGTGACAAGGTGTGTACGTATCCTTTTGTGACGACCCGGAAATTTCCGACCAAATTTAAACTTTAATCTTTATATTATTCTGACACGATAAGCAAAGTTTGTTAAGTTAAATCTCAAGAATTTTAAACTGTGTTCATACATTCATTATAACCTCGACCAAATTCCGACGATTCACGAACCGTTATATATAAATAGATATGTATATGTATATATATATTATAACTTGAGAATATTAATAAAGTATTAAACGTATAATACTTTAAACGAACGTATTTGTTTCAATATGATTTTTGACGAAATTAAAAAAATATATATTAAATGATTGAATTATCAGAAACATTGAATTATGATTACAAGTCTCTGTTGAGAGGTCCACTATGATTTGAGAAAAATCTATTCCTCTTAAAGATATTCAGAATAATTTGTAAAGCTATTTATAAATAAAAACAAAAAGTGTCATTTACGAAAGTTAGACAAAATTTAGTGGAGAATTGGTTTCCATAATATTCTATTAATCTATTTTCAAACGTACACAGACGTTTTCAGTTTAAAAAGAACTTTATTATTAAAACGTATATAACTTTTATAAATATCTAGAATCACTTTTGACAACTCATTACTTAACCAGTATAATAAATATAACGATATTTATATTTTATTTCATTAAATATATATAACAATTTAAATTAATATTATATATATTTATACGCGTATTATACATACATAGTTTTTATACTTTTACTATACTTTAACTTTACCTTTACTTTACTTTTACTTTACTTTAACTTTAATAATTCACTTTAATAATTCATACTTTAATAATTCACTTTAATAATTCATACTTTAATAATTCACTTTAATAATTCACTTTAATAATTCATACTTTAATAATTCATTTTAATAATTCATACTTTAATAATTCACTTTAATAATTCATACTTTAATAATTCACTTTAATAATTCATACTTTAATAATTCACTTTAATAATTCATACTTTAATAATTCACTTTAATAATTCAAAAATCTATTATAAATAGAATTCAGTAGGTTTCATTATTTCATAGAAACTTGAAAATATATTTCTCTAAACTCTCTCAATCGATTTATATATATAAATATATATATTTGCTCTATATTATTTCAAGATATTATTAATATACATAAAATATTACAACGGAGTGCTGTCCGAGTGATTTCAAAATAGTTTTTTTTGAATGAGTCGAAGCTAAGGAAATTATGAGTTATAGCTATGGAGGTGATGGGTATGGTTCATGGGTATGCTCGTGAGGTCAATCTAGTGTTTATCATCTCCGTTGCGTCTACGTACTTTCCTGCAATATTGAATCTCAATATTGATACGTTCGTGAATCCGAGGCCAACCTTGCACTTGTTAAATGACGTTATATGTATTTTTACTACGAAATACAGTATTGTGAGTTTCATTACTCCCTTTTTATATATATTTTTGGGCTGAGAATACATGCGCTGTTTTATAAATGTTTTACGAAATAGGCACAAGTACTAAAACTAATTCTACGTGGGTTTAAACCAGAAATATACCCTTAGCTTGGTAACATTAAACTACTTGTCTATGCACGGTAGGCGCGAATCCTAAAGATAGATCTATTGGGCCTGACAAACCTCATCCTGACTATGGGATGCTTTAGTACTTCGAGGTTATTTTAAACACACCTGATCTGGTGTACTTAAGAGGGTAAAACTTGAACGTTAAGGCTTGTTACCTGGTGCCTACAACTTATAGAATACTTTTATACACTTGCGAGTGTACATATATTTATAAACGAAAATCTTGTGGTCTATTAATATATTGAAATGATTGTTATGATAAACCTATGAACTCACCAACCTTTTGGTTGACACTTTAAAGCATGTTTATTCTCAGGTATTAAAGAAATCTTCCGCTGTGCATTAGCTCATTTTAAGGATATTACTTGGAGTCATTCATGGCATATTTTGAAAGACGTTGCATTCGAGTCATTGAGTTCATCAAGATTATTATTAAGCCAAATTATAGTTGGATGTATTATGAAATGGTGTGCATGCCGTCAACTTTTGTTGTAAAGAAAGTTTGTCTTTTAAAAACGAATGCAATATTTGTAAAATGTATCATATAGAGGTCAAATACCTCGCGATGTAATCAACTATTGTGAATCGTTTATAATGTATATGAACGGGTCCTTTCAGTTGGTATCAGAGCGGTGGTCTTAGCGAACCAGGTCTGCATTAGTGTGTCTAACTAATAGTCGTTAGGATGCATTAGTGAGTCTGGACTTCGACCGTGTCTGCATGTCAAAAGTTTTGCTCATCATTTTTGTCGAAAATTACCTGCTTATCATTCTTAGTCTAGACACATCTTATTGCATTGATTGCATGAATAGTGTATAGACAAAATTCATATCTTAGCGTATCTGCTAATTCATATCTTAGCATATCTGTTACTGTAAACTTTGCCTGACATATTCTGTAAATTCCTCCATAATCTACAAAACCTTTTACTCTATATAATTAGAATACCACCCGATAGCCGAAAAATCATTTCATATCGGAAAAAAAAATCTTTATTCAATTGTACGAAATGGAATTCGTCATTAGTTCAAGTCCCTCGAATTCTGAAATGGAATCCCACTCAAGTTCCGAAAGCAGTGTGACCGGAAGGGATCAACCAATTAGTCATCATCTATTCTGGATGAATTGGGGATGGGTTCGTAGCCTCCTTAATCATTGGAGACAAGAAGAAGGTGATCCCTTCCATCCACCACATTGCCCTCTTGGCGAAGAACCTGAAGCACTTACCGACGAACCTATCCGAAACTCCATTTTCTCTCTTATTTCTAGAGTATCTCGTCACGATTACATACTACACCAAATTCTAGATTTTATTTATCCGCTTGTCCGAACCGATAATCACCCCGGTGTAATAGAAGAAGTCAACGAGCTTCGCGCTAGGGTAGTGGCTTTGGAGAATATGGTGCAAAGGTTACAAACACCAGCAGCAGCACCAGCAGCATAAACAGTACCACCATCAGCAACACCAACAGTACCATCACCCCCACCAACAACAACATCCACATCCCACACCTCAACATCACAATAGGTATCTCAAACATCAACGTCATACGCCCTGTAAATATCCAGGAATATCAACAACAACAAACGATGAAGTATTAATTCATAAACTTCATTGAAGAGATATCTCTGCGGTAGTTATGTAATCTCCAAAATCTTAGAGATTATTTAATTCTGACCGTAAATCGGATGAGTGAACGGAGATGGTAGAGTAGAAACTTTGATCGAAAATGGTGTACGATTTACAAGCTAGAATTGTTTTACCAACATCATCAACAGGACCGTAGCATCATCAACACAGTCAGTGCCGTCAGTATCGTCAGAATCAACAGCACCTGTAACATCACAAACTCTGTCAGTTCAAGAATCATTGTGGACATCATTACTAATCAACAACAAATATATTGTATCAACGAGTTATGAAGTATTAACTCATTTCCAATTGAAAGATTTATATGTATATTTTATATGTATATTTTATATGTATATTTTATATGTATATATTTTTAAACCATAATAAATCTTCCCGTACTAAGCTATTATGTGTGAATCTTAACTACTCAGTTAATTCATATTACAAATATGCAATGATGTACGTCCTTCGTCCGCAACTTAACCATCATTAATTACAATCTCTGTCTCAATTCAATAAAAATCCAATTCATAATAAATCAAGTGTATTATTCGAATATATGTTTAATTTTATACTTTCATCATCGATGTACTCAAAACTTTTCAAATAACATCATTCGTACCTTGCGAATTTCCCAAGAATTTCACGAAAACCAATAAATAACAAAGTAATGATTTATAATTTCAATATTATTGAAGAAATACTTATGCAATTTATAAAGTTTTAGTAATTACTCAATTCTAGTTCCAACCATAAAACAAATGAGTTTAATTTAATATTAACTCATTAAATCTATATTACATCTAAAGAAAATATACACATATATTTTCATAAAGACTGTAATAAACTTCTTTTGTACAAAATATTAATTGTGAAAAAAATTTTAACGGGTAGGTAATACCCGAGAGATATATAAATTCACAATTAATATATTACATTTTTCGAAACCGATTCAGCAATCATCAACTATACTCTCTACTTTCACAACCATATCCATTCTTTCATATAAATCAAAACAATGATACTCATTCAAATTCAATTACATATTCTGATTTTGAAATCGCATAATTCAATTCAAAATATAACCAGTATCATCACTCTTAGATTCCTATATCTTTCAAAGCTATACTTTGACTTCAAAACTGTGTTAGAACATCATATGTATTAACGATTACAATATGTGCTCAAACCCTTCGAAATTCCTGAAGACACTTCAACTAAGGAACAATCGAGATGATGATCCAACCACATGTTACCCACAGTTATACACCTGAAAAACTCTCAAAACCCAAGTCATAGTTCGACACGTATCCGTGTTAGACCCTTTGGCATTTACTAGCTAAAATAACTTTTCAATTCCGTTTCAAAATAGACAGTTTTGTCACAGCTCCAGCAAGTCAACTTCGACTTCTCAATCAAAACAGTCTTATTATAACCTCGATAGATATGTTGCCCTTTAGCCAACGTTACCGGGGAATCGTTTATATTCACCACATTAGCAATAAACTTACCAACAACTTCACTGATCTTTGACTTTCCAAAAAAAAAAATCATTATAATTATCGAAACCCTATCATATACTCATTCGTACCTTATAACAAGAATTGCCATACCAATTATTGAGAATCAGCAATCAGTATTTTGAAACCTCGCAGCATGTCTACATCAACAATTACATATACACACAACGTCTACCTCCAAGACTTACATTCTTTGAATGAGAAATTTCTGAAAAACACCCTAAACTGCGAACCAGTTCTCGAAATTTTGAAAAATGCTGATGAAGCCGCAAAAACTGTAAACGACCTTAATAGTAAAAAGTTGGATGATAAAGGATAGTATATTGGCAAAGAGAAGCTTTGGAACTGGAAAACGGATTGAGCAAAGTATGAAGGAGGCTGTGGACAAATAACAAAGGCTGAACCTGCCTTCAAAGAATCCAAATGATTCAGTACTTGCTGAAGTCATTAACGAATACCTTGCTCCTGACTCTAAACCCCTGCAGACAATATCCTTCATCATCCTCTGATATTAGACATTCTAAGATATCATCGTATCTTTCATTATAAATATCATCCATACTTCTGAAGATATTTTTATAATTATTATTATCTGAAATCATTTACCTCTTCGCGCTATCTGTATTATAACATAAAAGAAACTATTTTAGTTTCTAAATTCTGAAACATTCAAGTTTAAAATAGGAATATTCTTGAAGAAGTGTTGGGAGCTGAAGCATGAGTTAGTATAATATAATGACACTTGATCAACGTGATTATATTACAGTAATTCATGCTGAGTTTCTAAATGGAACATGATAATTCACAGATCATAACGTCATCATGTGCTATGTTACACGACTCTTGTATTCTCTTTGATCTCTAAATATCAAGAAAATATTTCTTGATGATTCGGCCTTTTTCAAGGTATTCTGGTAATTTGACAAGTCAAGATCGTGCCATTACAATTTCCTTCCTAGAACATTAACAATGTTCATTCCGAAATTTATATCTACGAATTCTGGACCATTACAATCGGTGCTTAATCGCAAGAAGAAGAAACGAAAGGACAAAGCTCCGAACTAGAAATGGGAGTATAAATCATAGCAAATAGAAGAGAGCATTAACTGTGGATGACAATGATTATAGAAGAAGCAAGGACTTTGAAATATAAGGGAAGATATAAAACCCAACAACAACCCATAAATCACAAACCGTATATATCAATGCATATAGCAATATAAAGACACGGGAGAACTAAAAACACTATAAAACTAAGAGTATAGTAGAAGTAAATAGATTCTTCCGGAAGCAGATGCAAAAGAAGAGCGACAGATATGAAAGTGAGGAGTATATCAAGAATCAGCACTGGATGAAGCATATTGACAAATACTTTAAAATATGAGTTGAGAAGGTGTGAGTTGTAAGAAAACAAATGAGGTGGATTTATAGTGAAATATCTGACAGAGAAATCAAAATGGATTATCGCATTAATTCGAAGAGGAACATAATTTCCTTAATCACCGAATAATCAAATCCTATATAGATTACAAAGATTTTCTTTTCGGAGATCAATCGTGACGACGTCAAAAGATACGACGAATTAGTATTATCTTATTTCATTCATTTACGATAACTTCACTAACACGCTTCGAGTAATCGAATTATTTTATCCATTCTTCTTGAACATGATAAAACTCTATAATCGTTATAATAACATTCTCATTGTTAGTCATGACGACCTCTATCAAATTTCGGGGACGAAATTTCTTTAACGGGTAGGGACTGTGACGACCCGAAAATTTCCGACCAAATTTAAACTTTAATCTTTATATTATTCCGACACGATAAGCAAAGTTTGTTAAGTTAAATCTCAAGAATTTTAAACTGTGTTCATACATTCATTATAACCTCGACCAAATTCCAACGATTCACGAACCGTTATATATAAATAGATATGTATATATATATATATATTATAACTTAAGAATATTAATAAAGTATTAAACGTATAATACTTTACACGAACGTATTTGTTTCAATATGATTTTTGACGAAATTAAAAAAATATATATTAAATGATTGAATTATCAGAAACATTGAATTATGATTACAAGTCTCTGTTGAGAGGTCCACTATGATTTGAGAAAAATCTATTCCTCTTAACGATATTCAGAATAATTTGTAAAGCTATTTATAAATAAAAACAAAAAGTGTCATTTACGAAAGTTAGACAAAATTTAGTGGAGAATTGGTTTCCATAATATTCTATTAATCTATTTTCAAACGTACAAAGACGTTTTCAGTTTAAAAAGAACTTTATTATTAAAATGTATATAACTTTTATAAATATCTAGAATCACTTTTGACAACTCATTACTTAACCAGTATAATAAATATAAAGATATTTATATTTTATTTCATTAAATATATATAACGATTTAAATTAATATTATATATATTTATACGCGTATTATATATACATAGTTTTTATACTTTTACTATACTTTAACTTTACCTTTACTTTACTTTTACTTTACTTTAACTTTAATAATTCACTTTAATAATTCATACTTTAATAATTCACTTTAATAATTCATATTTTAATAATTCACTTTAATAATTCATACTTTAATAATTCACTTTAATAATTCATACTTTAATAATTCACTTTAATAATTCATACTTTAATAATTCACTTTAATAATTCATACTTTAATAATTCACTTTAATAATTCATACTTTAATAATTCACTTTAATAATTCATACTTTAATAATTCACTTTAATAATTCAAAAATCTATTATAAATAGAATTCAGTAGGTTTCATTATTTCATAGAAACTTGAAAATATATTTTTCTAAACTCTCTCAATCGATTTATATATATAAATATATATATTTGCTCTGTATTATTTCAAGATATTATTAATATACATAAAATATTACAACGGAGTGCTGTCCGAGTGATTTCAAAATAGTTTTTTTTGAATGAGTCGAAGCTAAGGAAATTATGGGTTATAGCTATGGAGGTGATGGGTATGGTTCATGGGTATGCTCGTGAGGTCAATCTAGTGTTTATCATCTCCGTTGCGTCTACGTACTTTCCTGCAATATTGAATCTCAATATTGATACGTTCGTGAATCCGAGGCCAACCTTGCACTTGTTAAATGACGTTATATGTATTTTTACTACGCAATACAGTATTGTGAGTTTCATTACTCCCTTTTTATATATATTTTTGGGCTGAGAATACATGCGCTATTTTATAAATGTTTTACGAAATAGGCACAAGTACTAAAACTAATTCTACGTGGGTTTAAACCAGAAATATACCCTTAGCTTGGTAACATTAAACTACTTGTCTATGTACGGTAGGCGCGAATCCTAAAGATAGATCTATTGGGCCTGACAAACCCCATCCTGACTATGGGATGCTTTAGTACTTTGAGGTTATTTTAAACACACCTGATCTGGTGTACTTAAGAGGGTAAAACATGAACGTTAAGGCTTGTTACCTGGTGCCTACAACTTATAGAATACTTTTATACACTTGCGAGTGTACATATATTTATAAACGAAAATCTTGTGGTCTATTAATATATTGAAATGATTGTTATGATAAACCTATGAACTCACCAACCTTTTGGTTGACACTTTAAAGCATGTTTATTATCAGGTATTAAAGAAATCTTCCGCTGTGCATTAGCTCATTTTAAGGATATTACTTGGAGTCATTCATGGCATATTTTGAAAGACGTTGCATTCGAGTCATTGAGTTCATCAAGATTATTATTAAGCCAAATTATAGTTGGATGTATTATGAAATGGTGTGCATGCCGTCAACTTTTGTTGTAAAGAAAGTTTGTCTTTTAAAAACGAATGCAATGTTTGTAAAATGTATCATATAGAGGTCAAATACCTCGCGATGTAATCAACTATTGTGAATCGTTTATAATGTATATAAACGGGTCCTTTCACCTTTCAACCCCAAATAAAGTTTGTGTTGATGTTCCAAAGCCTTACCATTAGAAAGGAAATCTTATCACGTTTCCAACGATATTTGATTCATCGAAAACGGAGCTACGGTCAAAAAGTTATGGCCAAAACAAGAAACTGAAAACTGACCTGAAGGTTGGAGCGGCGCTCCACCTTTCGGCGTGGCGCGCCGAACCCGTCTGATGCAATATTCAGCCTTTTTAAAAGGTCTAAATGAGGGGTACTTTGGTCTTTTCACTTGGGGTCGGTTTGGGGTCATCAAAACTGATCCATTGATCAGTTTGGATCACATCTCACTCATCAAACACTCCCATCCTCAAACCCTAGAGAGAGATTGAGTTCTAGTGAGAGAGAACTCCATTTGTTGAAGAAGGAGGTTGTTTCAGGTCAAACCTCAAGCATTAAAGTTGTTCTACTCGTCAACGGCATCATTTTGGCAGTATTGGTAAGTTCTAACTCCGAATTTCATTGTTGATTTTGCTATTCAAAGTTAGGGTTTGAAATTGATTTGTTGATAAACCCATTTAGACTCATGAAGTGGGTTTAGTGATGCTAGTAATCGGGTTTATTGTTAGTGTTGGTGGATTTTAGGTTGGTGAACAAATTAGCCTTGATTAGGACTTGTAATTGGGTTTAATCACTAGGTTTAGTGATTATGGAAGTGTTGGAACACTTTTAGGTGTGTTGGTTGACTAATTTTGACTTTGGGTCAAAATTAGGGTTTGGTGATGATTATGACCCAATTGTCGAATTAATAAGGTTTATAAACTTAAAATGGATTAGGTTGAAGCATAGAACCGAGTTAAATATGTTTTGGTGTCAAAACTTGCTAATGGCGTGATATTGACTTCTTATGGGTCAAATTAGGGTTTAAGTGTCATTTTGGGCAAGATAGGTATTTAACACCTATGATGGGGTTTAATTGGCGTATTAAGACCATTCTCACTTGTGTTAGTGATTATTGGTTAATTTTGGACGCGGTTTGTACTTGGAAGTGCATTTGGGTCAAATTTGCACTAAGTGTCAAATTGGGTTGGTTTGTAAATCCAATCTAAGTGTGTTGTTGAATTTGTGATAATGGAATAGGTACTTTCCATTGACGAGTTGCAGATTATTCGGTAGCATTCTTCAAGGCGACAAGGTGAGTGTTAATATCCTATATGCATATGTATGTGTAGGATGGGTGCGGGTCGGGTGAAGTGGTTCTCGCTTGTAGAGCTCGCTTCTCGTATAGGTGGAATTGTTGGACTTGTGTATAGGTCCAATTGGCACGGTTGTGCGTTTTGGTTGACCACCTTTGATGAGGTGCACACTTTGTGTGTACGTTATCACATGGGCGTGTGATGTGGATTATATAACCCCAATGGCGAAGGGTTGATATTGTGAGTGGGATAAATATGCGTTCATGTTTATGGCATATTTGTTTGTGGATGTTATGGTATGAACCACGTGCCGGTAGTACCATAACATGTATGTGATGGAAGTAATTGATGTGAACCACGTGCCGGTAGCATCGAGTGTGAACCACGTGCCGGTAGCACTATAAAATAATTTATGTGAACCACGTGCCGGTAGCATCGAGTGTGAACCACGTGCCGGTAGCACTATAAAATAATTTATGTGAACCACGTGCCGGTAGCATCGAGTGTGAACCACGTGCCGGTAGCACTATAAACGAGTGAGACTCAAATGCGTATGGTGTGAACCACGTACCGTTAGCACCATAGCGTTATGGTTAACCTTGGGTGTTTTTACGCATTGTTATATATGTATATGGTATACATATAATGTTGTATTGTCGTAATGTAGCTAATCTTATGAGTGTAGCTTATTGGCATTGTTCACATCGTTGCTTGTGAACTTACTATATTGTTGATGTTGTTAGCTTGTGCTTAGTGAATGTGCGGTATGCTAGGTTTAGCTTGCCTTATATTTGGATGCTCCGGTATGCGTTAATTGATTATTATTGTGGCGTGTCCATTTTATGCATATATATGTATGTAGTATATTATCACTCACTAAGCTTTAGCTTACCCTCTCGTTGTTGACATTTTTATAGATTGCAAGGAAGCGGTGGCTCGGGTAAGCGCGGGGACTAGTGGACTCGCGTAGTTGCTTTAGAAGGCTTACTTTTGGATTGATTCGGATTGGGTAGCGTATCCCCAATCGCCATGCTCGACCTTTATTTTGTATTACAAATCATGTGGTTGAAAACTTGTATTTTCGTACGAAAGTCGTAAAACGGCCGATGTGGGCCCGGTCTTCGTAAAACTAATTTTATTAATGGAACGTGTTAGTTCTACATATATTAATGTATGGTTAAAAGCGTTTTGTCTAAATACGTCGGGAAGTGGTCAAACATTTTCGCATTTCATGACTTTTTGGACAGGCCACTTTGGCGCGCCGCGCGGCCATATGGCGCGCCGCGCCATGTGCTGTACCAGCAAAATATTTTTTTTTCTGCGTTATTGGTTGGTTAACGGGTTGGGTTGTTACAAAACCTTTCGTGATTCTTGAAAACACCTCAATCAAGAGGATGAACCAACCGCATTTCATCTACAAAAAAAAAAAAAAGATCGATGCATATAGTTATGCACCTGAAAACATTCGGGACTTGAGTAAACGTTTAACACGTATAAGTGCTAACTTATTTGCCATTGTTATTACCGAAAATAACTTTGCAATTCCTTTCCGAATTAGCCAATTTTGTCACAGCTTCAGCAAGTCAACTTCGACTTTTCGTTCGAAACAACCTTATTATAACCTTGATATATACGTTGTCTTTTCGTCTTCGTTACCGGAGAACTGTCTAAATCCCGCTACCTTAACAGTAAACATACCAGCAACTTCACTACTCTTTGGCGAAAGTCACTTCGATAAATCACTATATTTATTCATTAATACCTTATCATATACTCATCCGCGTTCTATAACGATAATTGCCATACCAATTATCGGGAATCAGCAATCAGTATTGTAGGTTTTTCTGTATGCCCGAGAGACATATTAAATTAATGTGGCTAACATGTTATGATCCAAGTCGGGTCATACCCAATAACAAGCTTACCGACACCTTATTGGTATTTGATTTTAACGATTGGTTCATTGATCAAATACGCGACACTTGAACTTTAAGAAAAATGGTTTTCTTAAATATTACTTGATGTGTATATATATATAAATTATGGAATAATTTATATAATATGGATTTAATTATTTATAGGTTAAATAATTAATTAATTTATATTACATTTTATATAAATTGGTTTTATATAATGTAATGTGTATATAAATTAAAGATGGAAGTTTTATAAATTAGTTTTATAAAAATTTAACTTTTATAAAACTTATTTAAAAACTAACTAGTAAGTGGCATTGGAGCATGCACTTTGACTAGCCATGTGTATGGTTTCTTCAAGTATCATGGGCATAAGTACCAAGGAATGTGGGAGACTAAAAACACATGCTATACACATCAAAATACTAGAAAAAAACTTGCAAAAATCTGCTCCCTTTGAGCTGATACTGCCGTGGGGTTTTGAGCAACAAAGAGGGTTCATTTCATTTTTTTTGCAAGCTAATTCAAGTGTTAATTAAATCCTAACCAAAGTACAAGGTGTTGGTGTCAAGCTTGGGGTATAGCTACTTGAGGTTTCATTGTTTTGGAGCTCCATTCATCATCATCTTCATCATCATCTAACATCAAGCTAGGAGAAGGTATAATCTCTTTACTTGCTTGTAGTTTGTAAGCATATTTCATAACTTGATCCTAATTGGGTTTTAACTTTAATTGGTTAAAGGTTTACAAGTTCCAAATGTTAATACTTACATGCTTCCGCTTTAATTTCTTAATTCTTAAAATGGTTTAAGTATATTATGAACTTGTTAAATCCCAACAATGGTATCTAGAGCCGAAGTTGTTGAAATATGCTTCGAGATGGTTATTAAACCCACTATAATTTTGCATTCTATGAACATGCATGAAGTAGAATGTAAAATTTTCGGTTTTGGGTGGTTGTCATTTTGGCCAAAATCACTTGTGATTCTGCATTCTGTACTGCCAATCACTTGTGATTCTGTACTTCCAATCACTTGTGATTCTGTACTGCCAATCACTTGTGATTCTGTATTGCCAATCACTTGTGATTCTGTGTTGCAGATCACTTGTGATTCTGTGTTTCCAATCACTTGTGATTCTGTATTGCCTTTCACTTTTGTTGATGATGTTCACAATCTAAGCCTTGACCTTGTGTTTGGTTGCATGCATGGTTGATTGATATTTATTCAATTGGTTTGTAATGATATTTATTCATTTGGCATGTAATAATTCATTTGGTTATGTAATTTATTTTATATTTGGTATGTAAAATAGATTAGGTTGTAATTTCATTTTTTAGACAAAATGTATTAGGATATATTTTGTAAAATGATGAAGAATGATGAAGACTTGAAGAACACATGAAGAAGCATTTGGATGCAAGGTTAAGTGGGAGATTTGAAATCTCCTACTTTGTGTAATTACCCCTTATCCGGTGGCATTTGTTTTCGGCTAAACAAATGTCTACCAAAATGGCTTGATTGTGAACATATTTGTTTTGCATGCATGGTTGTTTATTGTATGATTGTGGATTGTATGTTTGTATGCTACAAGTTAATCACACAAGTTAACAACAAGCAAAATGGAAATTTAATTGGTTAAATTATACATTAATTAACGACATGCAAAACGACAATTTAATTGGTTGAATTAAAAATGGCTAAAAGGACATTAATAAACGGTTATTAAGATCATGATTAGGATCATATATATAAAATGGTTTATAGACATGAAATTGGCTTTTCATAATGAACTATACACCAAATGCATGTTGGTGTATGGAAAATGTTTTCTTAAACTAGAATTTATGAAAACTTAAAATCCCTTAACTAAAACAAGGTAAACAAGTTAAACGCCATCCTTTTGTGGAAACACTTAGACATATTAGGAATCTCTTGATGGGATAAAGGTCACCTAACCGTCATGAGTGAACTAATATGAATAAGGTACACTTCGCATACATGTGGGATAAAGGTCACCTAACCACTTGTATGTTAAGTCTACATGTTTACACAAGTAGGACGACTTGATTTAGGAATCATGAACTTAGGGTCACCGAAGCATGAGGAACAAATAGGCGTTGATGGGATAAATATGCCATGCAAAAGGATTGCATGATCCCATAACTTAGAAGTTGCAAAAGGATTGCAATTGTCACATAAATGACTACCTAGCTAAATCAAATAACGGGATAAAGGTCACCTAACCGAAATTTGATTTACCGTTGGATTCTAAGATTTAATAAAACAATTAAAAATAAAAGGGTATTGTTTATTAAATTTAAAATCGATACTTAAAAGGACTTTGTTAAATTTTGTAGATGGCCGCAAATAACAACAACATGCAAAATGCACCACTTAACCTAAACAACCTATCATTAAGGTCTCTCCTCGAGAAAGACAAACTCAACCATACGAACTTTATGGATTGGTTCCGTAATCTTAGGATTGTCCTCAAACTTGAGGACAAAGCGTATGTGTTGGAGGACCCTATTCCCGACCAACCGGATGAGGAAGATATAGAGGGTATGGCTTATTATGACAAGTATTGCGCCGATTCGGTGCAAGTCGCTTGTCTAATGCTTGGGACTATGATACGCGAACTCCAAAAGGATTTCGAACATCATAGTGCATATGACATGATTACGCAATTGAAGGAGATGTTCCTTCAACAAGCACGTGTCGAGCGCTTCGAAACGGTTCGAGCACTACATGCATGTCGTATGGATGACACCCAATCCGTCTCCTCTTATGTCCTCAAAATGAAGAGCCTTATTGATCGTGCTAACCGTCTTAACCTAAACATATCAAATGAGTTAGCCACCGATCTTATCCTTAATTCCCTATCAAAAAGGTTTGATCAATTTGTAATTAATTACAATATGAATGGGATGGATAAGAGCATAGGTGAGCTTCACGGTATGCTTAGAACGGCGGAAACTAGCATGGGTAAAAGGGCTTTACCCGTGTTAGCAATCGATCAAGGTGGGTCCAAAGGTAAGACCTCTAAGCCAAAGGTGGCTAAGAGAAAAGGACCCGCCTATCAAGGCAAAGGGAAGGGGAAGATGGTTACCCCAACCATCAACAAGGCTAAGAAGCAAAAGGTAGCCGAGAAGGCAAACCCCAAGGAAGACCCATGTTTCGGTTGCGGTGAGATGGGTCATTGGAAACGAAACTGTCCGGTCTATCTTAAGGAGTTGAAGGACAAGAGGGATGCAGGGCAAACCTCAGGTAATATATATGTGGTATATATAGAGCTTAGTATTACTTCTTCTAATACATGGGTATTAGACACGGGATGTGGAACTCATATTTGCAATTCTTTGCAGGGGTTCAAAAGAAGTAACAAGCAAACGGGAACATCAAGTCTCTTCATGGGGAATGGAGCTAAAGTGCAAGTGAAAGCTCAAGGAGACTTTGTGTTAAAACTTCCAAGTGGCTTGGAACTTATTTTGAATGATGTTTTGTATGCACCCGACTTATGTCGAAACATTATTTCTGTTTCCCGTTTGAAACAATGTGGTTTTAATCCTAATTTTGTTAATGATGATATCCACATTTATTTAGATAATGTATTCTATTTCAAGGCTTCACCTTCAAATGGAATTTATGAATTGGTTCATGATGACGCATCATCAAGCTCTATATACCACACTAGCACCAAGAAACTCAAAAGGGATTTGAGTGATTCCTATTTATGGCATTGTCGCCTTGGTCACATAAACAAGAACCGAATGCATACACTTCAAAGGAATGGACTTTTGAAATCAAATGAAATGGATTCGTTTGATGTATGTGAATCTTGTTTACAAGGCAAGATGACTAAAGCACCTTTCAAAGGAACTTATGAAAGGGCTAAATATTTATTGGGATTAATACATTCGGATGTGTGTGGACCCTTTAAACCCATGACTAGGAAAGGTGAAAGATACTTTGTTACTTTCATTGATGACTTTAGTCGTTTCGGATATGTCTACTTATTAAGACACAAGGACGAAACGTTTGAAGCATTCAAAGAATATCAAAACGAAGTACAAAATCAACTCAATAAGACAATTAAGGTACTACGTACCGATAGAGGAGGTGAATACCTAAGCGATTCCTTCCAAGATCATCTTAGGAGTTGTGGGATTATCTCACAACTTACTTCACCCGGAACACCCCAACTTAATGGAGTTTCCGAAAGGAGGAACTGAACCCTAATGGATATGGTTCGATCTATGATGGCAAGAAGCTCGTTGCCTCTATCATTTTGGGGTTATTGTCTAAGCTCCGCGGCTCGTATTTTAAATATGGCCCCAACCAAGAAGGTGGAACGAACTCCTCATGAGATGTGGTTTGGAAAACCTCCTTCTCTTTCATACTTGAAAGTATGGGGATGTGAAGCTTATCCTAAGCGTTATGTAGCAAATAAGCTACATGCTCGATCCACAAAGTGTATCTTCATAGGATATCCCAAAGATGACATGGGATATTACTTCTATGATCCATCCGAGCAAACCGTATTTGTTGCTCGGAAAGCGGAATTCCTTGAAACAAAATTCCTTATGGAAGGTGATGGTGAAAGGAAGATAGATCTTGTAGAGGTACAAGATCAAGCCGATGATACACAATTGGTTAACACTAGTACTCAACATGAGGATGTTGAAAATGATCAAGTGGATGATCAAGGTACACAAGACGTTCGAAGATCTAGTAGGATTAGTAATCCTCCCGAGAGATATGGGTTTCTCGTGGAAGTTTGCTATACGGTTGATTTGGATGAACCGACAAACTACAAAGATGCTTTATCAAGAATTGATAAAGATAAATGGCAGGAAGCCATGAACGCCGAGATGCAATCCATGTATGAAAACCAAGTTTGGGAACTTGTTGTGCAACCTCCTAGCTCCAAGCTAGTTGATTGCAAATGGCTTTTCAAGATGAAAACCGACATACATGGAAACTTGGATACATACAAAGCTAGACTTGTAGCAAAAGGTTTCACTCAAACTCAAGGGGTTGATTATGATGAAACTTTCTCGCCAGTGGCAATGCTAAAGTCTATTAGGATATTATTTGCCATTGCTGCTCACTACGACTATGAAATATGGCAAATGGATGTCAAAACCGCTTTCCTAAATGGATATCTTATGGAAAATGTCTATATGGTCCAGCCTGAAGGTTTTGTTGATCCAAAATATCCTAAAAAGGTATGCAAGTTAAAGAAGTCAATCTACGGATTGAAACAAGCATCTAGAATGTGGAATCATCATTTTAATGAGGAAGCCGAGAAATTTGGCTTCATTAAAAATGGTGATGAAGCTTGTGTATATAAGAAAGCTAGTGGGAGCACTATCATGTTCCTTGTACTATATGTGGATGATATATTATTATTTGGGAATGATATTACCACAATGCAAGGAGTCAAAACTTGGCTAAAGAGTTGCTTCTCCATTAAGGATCTTGGAGATGCACAATACATATTGGGGATAGGGATCTATAGGAATAGATCCAAGAGATTGATAGGTTTAAGTCAAAGTACATACATTGATAAAATCTTGAAAAGGTTCAAGATGGAAAACTCTAAGAAAGGTTTGGTACCTATTCAAAGAGGAACCGTTCTCAGTTCATCTCAGTGTCCTACCACGAAAGATGAACAAGATAGAATGAAGAAAGTCCCATACGCATCTGCAATTGGGTCTATCATGTATGCAATGATATGTACTAGACCGGATGTGTCATGCGCTCTAAGCTTGACAAGTAGATACCAGAACAACCCAGGAAACAGTCATTGGATTGCTGTTAAAAGTATACTGAAATACCTTAGGAGGACTAAGGATATGTTTCTAATATACGGGTCTGGTGAGGAGGAACTCGCCGTAAAAGGTTACGTGGATGCGAGTTTCCAAACTGATCGAGATGACTCTCGATCACAATCCGGTTATGTCTTCATGTTAAATGGTGGTGCGGTCTCTTGGAAGAGTTCGAAACAGGAGGTTGTTGCGTTATCCACTACAGAGTCGGAGTACATTGCCGCCTCACTGGCAGCTCAGGAAGCTGCATGGATGAAGAAATTCATCGACGACTTAGGAGTGGTCCCTTCCATTCAGGACCCTCTTGAGATCTTTTGTGATAACGAGGGTGCGATTGCTCAAATCAAGGAACCTCGTGCCCATCAAAAGACTCGTCACATTGAGCGGAGATTCAACTACATAAGGGATGAAGTTGAAAAAGGAAAGATATGTATTCGCAAAGTTCATACAGATCAAAATGTTGCGGATCCACTCACGAAGCTTTTACATGGGCCAAAACATGAGGGACATGTTTGTGCATTAGGGCTTCGATATTCTAGTGATTGGATATGATCTATTTTATGTATTGTACCGGAACGAAATTATTCAAACTCATTAATATAACTATGGTGTTAATTTATTTGAGTTATGTTCCTATTTTGCATATTTCATCCATGAATAAACTATTATTCTAAATTCCGTAGTTGATCACATTTGTGGGAACAAGTGTGAGGTTTAGACTATTATGAACTCGGATTGGTATACATTCATAGGTTGAATGTGGGGCAAGGTTGCAACCAAGGTTCATAGATATTTGTGGGAAACAAATATTGGAAGACCCGCTCTCAAGAATTACTGTATAGAACTTTTGTGGTTGATCACATGTAATCTTGAGTAAAGGCGAATATCATTGTATCCTCTGACCTGAGATACATATTGGGTTCGGATATTCACCAAGTACTGTGCCTTGATTCTTTCCTTCGCTATTCTGAAACATGGTAGTACATAAGGAAGAACTCAGGTATATTACAAAGTGTATATCTAGGACGTATGTAGTCAAGATGGAATTTGTCCCTCTTATTCGTTGAGAGTCAGATGTTTAAGGCCTGAAAAGTTAAATCTATAAGAGAGTGATCACTCTGTATCTCTTGGATTTAACATGACATCTAGGACAAAAGGATATAATGAAAGATTCACCTACATATATCAGTTCGAGTAGGAAGCTCGAAAGGGATGATGTTATTGAATGGCACAAAGTCATAACATATTAGGGGTGATGGACGGTGTGTTAGGCTGTATCCATCACTTGCATTAATTTCTTATGTTTCTCGTGCAAGTGGGAGATTGTAGGTTTTTCTGTATGCCCGAGAGACATATTAAATTAATGTGGCTAACATGTTATGATCCAAGTCGGGTCATACCCAATAACAAGCTTACCGACACCTTATTGGTATTTGATTTTAATGATTGGTTCATTGATCAAATACGCGACACTTGAACTTTAAGAAAAATGGTTTTCTTAAATATTACTTGATGTGTATATATATATAAATTATGGAATAATTTATATAATATGGATTTAATTATTTATAGGTTAAATAATTAATTAATTTATATTACATTTTATATAAATTGGTTTTATATAATGTAATGTGTATATAAATTAAAGATGGAAGTTTTATAAATTAGTTTTATAAAAATTTAACTTTTATAAAACTTATTTAAAAACTAACTAGTAAGTGGCATTGGAGCATGCACTTTGACTAGCCATGTGTATGGTTTCTTCAAGTATCATGGGCATAAGTACCAAGGAATGTGGGAGACTAAAAACACATGCTATACACATCAAAATACTAGAAAAAAACTTGCAAAAATCTGCTCCCTTTGAGCTGATACTGCCGTGGGGTTTTGAGCAACAAAGAGGGTTCATTTCATTTTTTTTTGCAAGCTAATTCAAGTGTTAATTAAATCCTAACCAAAGTACAAGGTGTTGGTGTCAAGCTTGGGGTATAGCTACTTGAGGTTTCATTGTTTTGGAGCTCCATTCATCATCATCTTCATCATCATCTAACATCAAGCTAGGAGAAGGTATAATCTCTTTACTTGCTTGTAGTTTGTAAGCATATTTCATAACTTGATCCTAATTGTTTTTTAACTTTAATTGGTTAAAGGTTTACAAGTTCCAAATGTTAATACTTACATGCTTCCGCTTTAATTTCTTAATTCTTAAAATGGTTTAAGTATATTATGAACTTGTTAAATCCCAACAAGTATTTCGAATCTCGCAACGTTTCTACATTAACAGTTATATGTATACATATAACCTTTATCTCTTAGAATCATGATCTTTCATTCTGAAATTCTGAAAAGCACCCAGTCTGCGAATTTATGCTCTGAATTTTGAAAAGTTGAATGAAGCAACAAAAACTGTAAACGACCTCAACAGCCAAAAGTTGATGATAAAGAATTGTATGTTGGCAAAGCTCAGAAAAAGTTTAAAACTGAAAAACTGATTGAGCAAACTATGAAGGAGTCTCTGAACAAATCACAAGGACTAAACTTGTACATTAAGAATCTTGATGATTCTGTTTCTGATGAAACCTTTAGCGAATAACTTGCTTCTGACTCCAAACTCTTGCGGAAAAAAAATTTCTTCACCATCCTTCGATATTAGAAATTCCAAGATATCATCGTATCTTTCATTATAAATATCCTCCATATTTCTGAAGATATTTTCATAACTATTCTTATCTGAAATCATTAATCTCTTCGTGCTATTAGTGTTACATCATATAGAAACTGTTAGTTTCTATATTCTGTAACTTTCGAGCTTAAAATATGAATGTTATTGAAGTAATGTTGGGAACTGATGCATGAGTTAGTATAATATAATGACACTTGATCAACGTGATTATATTACAGTAAGTCATGCTGAGTTTCTAATGGGACGTGATGATTCACAGATCCTAACGTCATCACGTGCCATGTTACATAACTCTTTCATTATGCTTAACTTCTGAACATATCAAGAAAGTATTTTCTTGATAGTTCTATTCTCAGTGATTCTGGTAATTTGATAAATCAAATCGTGCTAATACATTAGTTCTTATTTAGAACATGATGTTTATTCGAAATTCCATACTTACGAATTCTGGACCATTACTCGATTTACTAGAGGTCGGGAGGATAATAAAAAGGCAAAGAGCTCCAAAATATAAGAGAAAATATAAAGCCCAACAATAACACCGAAATTACAAACCGTGGATATCAGTGCGTATAACAATATAAAGACACGGGAGGATTATAAATACAATAATCCCTAGAGCATAGTAGAAATAAACGGATTCCTCCGGTGAAAGTTGGAAAAGGAGAATGATTGTTGCGATAATCAGGATAAGGACAAGGATCAGAACTGGATTAAGCATTTCACGATCTTTTGAATTTGGGAATTGAGTATTGAAGTGGTGAAGATTAATGGAATGGAAAAGGTAAAATTTATAGTGAAAATATCAGACAGAGGAATCGAGGCAGATCACCGCATTTAATTATAGAGACCTTAATTTCCTTATTCGCCGAAGAATCAAATCTTTTAGATTTCGAAGATTTTCTTTGAATCCCTTGAACTCCGGAAATCAAACCTATCTACGTCAAAGGATATGACGAAACTTAATTTTCTCATTTCACTCTTTTACGATAGCTTCACTCATACGCTTCGAGAAATCGAATTATTTTATCCGTATTTCTTAATCATGATAAAACTCTATGTATCAGCTTATATTCGTCATAATGACATTCTTACCGTTAGCCATGACGACTTCTATCAAATTTCGGGACGAAATTTCTTTTAACGGGTAGGTACTGTGATGACCCGGAAATTTCCGATCAAATTAAAACTTTAATCTTTATATGTTTCCAACACGATAAGCAAAGTATGTAAAGTTGAGTCTCAAAAATTCTTGAACTGTTTACATTGATTCACTTGACCTTTAACTATTACCGACGATTCACGAACAAATTGATGTTAAATAATTATGTAATTGAATAAATGTATATTTATATAAGTGTAAGTATTGGAAATTATAAAAATGTTATTAACTCATTAAAATTAAAAATGTAAAATATTATACAAAATAAGTTGTTACTAAAGTAAATCTATGTATAGATAATTTTGATGATAATTATTATCATATGTATATTATAATATATATGTATATAAAGTAAATCTATGTATAGATAATTTTGATGATAATTATTATCATATGTATATTATAATATATATATATATATATATATATATATATATATATATATATATATATATATATATATAAATAACTATTAATAACTAATATATTGTATTTATAAAATTTATGAATAATAGGTATTCAATGTGTAATATTATATAATATATATTAAGATGTAATTAATAAAAGATAATATTACATATTAAATTTAAATTATAAGTAAAATATAGTAAATACATTATTGTTAGTTTCATTATTCTTACTAGTATTATTATGATGTTAATATCATCTTTATTATAAATATTACTAGTTTATTATTAAAAATTAATATTAAAGTTAAATATTAATGTTTGTGTTATTTATAATATTACTTTTCCTTAATATGAAAAATACATATATATTGATATATAAATATCAGATAAACAAATATATAGATATAAAATACGGGGTTATGTATAGATTATACATATATACATGATACAGACATATATATATAATAAATATAAATACCGTGTACATATACATTAATACAGATAAACAAGTATTCTGTTTCCAATCATTTTTTCAAACTTTAAGCAGGTAGCTTTCTGTCACTTGAACCGTACAATTATGAATCCAATTATTATGAACAAACAAATTTCTGTCACAGTCTATTTTATTTTACATTCTGACAGAATATTTTTCTTGTCGAGCAAATCAAGCCATAATGCATATACATGGTGATAAAGAATGACAACGGGAATCTTGTGTGTTTTCAATCACCATTACCTTACTTTCTTCTTCTCTATCACCTCGTCTTCTTATTTCAACTCTTCACCCGTCACCACTATGAACTATCATCAAACCACCTTCTCATAAACCTGCAACAATAGAACGATGATGAAAGAAAGGTATTACGCTTTTCATGTATACAATAAGTGTGATACTGCTTTGTTTTACTCGCTGATTTCTATTTCTATTCTGTCCGAATACCACCCTACAATAACCATTTTCGTTATCATACTAGTCATCCTCAACATTCAACAAACCCAACCAACTATCGATGCTGCTACAACAACTTGCGGTTTAAAATGACATCATTCAGCATCTTCATGTTCCATTCTTTTCTTTCTTTTCTATTCCTGTTTTCAGCCACTGCAACCATTGAACCACGGCCCACACATATATGTATACTTTGAAATAAAAATCCGTTCCATTAAAATAATGTCCCACTAAAAACCGGATCCTTACTTGTTCTACTTGGACAACGTATTTGCTTGTATGTGCTGGGACCGAAGCACTCACAAATTTCCTTTATGCTATTGTCGAGTGTATACATTAAATATTCGAATTAAATAAATGGACAGCCCCACGAAATATTTGGTGTCAGTCGATTTAAAAAGAAAAAGGAGAAGAGAATCCAAGACTTTCAATCATATTGTTTATAAAAAGAAAAAGAAAACCACTTGCCTTGATTGAATGTGATTGTTGCTTTATGCAACCGATACCCTACTAGCGATTTTTTTTAAACAAATACGTATATTTGCTACACAATCTTGTTGGACACCGAAATGGATTAGTTAAAGAGATGTTTGTTTATTTTTTTTTAAAAGTAATCATGATGTATGATGTTGGAAGATGGGGATGGTTATGAATCGATGGTTATGGAGGCTGTGATGACAGCGTATATTTTTCTTTCTCTTCTTTGGACTTCTGTCGCCACAGGTTACCAGACAAGCACCCCAATGTATTCTTTTTGCAATATAATACAAGTGGGCCGAAATTTAATGTTGAGCCGCCATAATTTCTTTTGCACCGTGAACATTTTTTTTTCTTAGGGACTATGAATTTGTTGGTTCGGTTGGGCTTGAGGTGTAACGATTGATGATGAGGAATAAGAACTATAGCGAAAATTTGATGATGATAATCAATAGTTGATGATGATGGTGATACATAAGCGAAAAATAATGATGATGGTATTATGATGGATTTGATGATGATTTAGCTAGGTAAAAGGATTATGATAATGTTTAGTGGTGATTAAATGAAACGGTTTCATAGATTAAATTCATTAGTGAGCAAATTAAAACAAGAACAAATTAATGGACCAATGGCTTGGAAGGAATTGGTTTAAACGAGAGGTCGCGGGTTCGAGCCCTGCTCGGGGCATTTCTTTTTATGAAAGGATTTCATGAGGTAGTTTCATTTTTGTTATATTTATAATTATTATTATTATTATTATCATTATTATTATTATTATTATTATTATTATTATTATTATTATTATTATTATTATTACTATTATTATTATTAGTGTATCCCTGACTAGTGCTCGAGTAGATATGATTATGCATGCATGTACTTTTGATATTGCCATTAGATAGGTTATGATGAATCCTGAATTAGATATACATGCCACTAGAATAGAGTATAGGATATGCATGTCGTTGGAAAGCTGGTCAAAAATTATTAACTTTTCATTTAGATATCGAATGGATTCAATGAACGGATTAGAAGTTATTGTCAATTGAATTTTTGTATTATTATTAAAAATGATTATTATTATCGTCGCTATTATCGTCGTTCTAGTTTTTATCTAATTATTATTATTATTATCAGAATTATCCATATCAATATTTTTTTAAAATAATTATGATTTCTAAAATAAAAGTTTTAATAACTTAAAGTTATAAGTATAAAAAATAAAGATTATATATATGTAAATATATTTTGTACACATAACTTAACTATATTAACAATTGTATATATAACATGAAAATATATAAATAAATAATGAAACTTATAACTTAATAAATATATAATTACATCATTAATAATAATATATATATTTATTCGATTACGATTATATATATTAATGAATATACAAATGATATAGGTTCGTGAATCCGAGGCCAACCCTGCGTTGTTCAATATAGTCATATGTATTTTTACTACAAAATACATTAGGTGAGTTTCATTTGCCTTTTTACCCTTTATATTTTTGGGCTGAGAATACATGCGCAACTTTTATAACTGTTTTATGAAATAGACACAAGTAATCGAAATTACGTTCTATGGTTGAATGATCGAAACTGAATATGCCCCCTTTTAGTCTGGTAATCTAAGAATTAGGGAACAGACACTCTAATTGACGCGAACTCTAAAGATAGATCTATCGGGTCCAACAAGCCCCATCCAAAGTACCGGATGTTTTAGTAATTCGAAATTTATATCATGTCCGAAGGAGGATCCCGGAATGATAGGGGATATTCTTATATGCACATTGCAAATGTCGGTTACCAGGTGTTCAATCCATATGAATGATATTTTGTCTCTATGCATGGGACGTATGTTTATGAGAAATGGAAATATGAAATCTTGTGGTCTATTAAAACTATGAAATGATTATTTATGTTAAACTAATGAACTCACCAACCTTTTGGTTGACACTTTAAAGCATGTTTATTCTCAGGTACGAAAGAAATCTTCCGCTGTGCATTTGCTCATCTTAGAGATATTACTTGGAGCCATTCATGACATATTTCAAAAGACGTTGCATTCGAGTCGTTGAGTTCATCAAGATTATTATTATTAAGTCAATTATAGTAAGATATATTACGAAATGGTATGCATGTTGTCAACTTTCGATGTAATGAAAGATTGTCTTTTCAAAAATGAATGCAATGTTTGTAAATTGTATCATATAGAGGTCAAGTACCTCGCGATGTAATCAACTGTTGTGAATCGTTTATAATCGATATGGACTTCGTCCGGATGGATTAGGACGGGTCCTTTCATAAACGGAAAATCATCTACTCGAAGTGAACTAGCTGGAAATCAACTTTTACAGTAGCCCAGGTTACTGATCAGTTCCAGAAAACGGTAAGTAAGGTGTTCCAGTGGGTTCTTGGTGCTTGATGCTCATCACGGTTCTCATCCTTGATGCTTATAGCTTCAAGTGTACAGCTCGTTAATGGGTTTGCATCATCTTAACCAAGTTTTGACCATCATAACACTAGTGTAAGTCTAAGATATGTAACACAACTCACTTAAGAGTTGTATGTAGTTTGATGAACCAAAGTTACATCAAGATCTTAGATCCGACACATACATGAGTTCTAATAATAATATTAAGCTACAAACTTGAAAGTAAACTAAATAAACAAGATCTTAAGTTGTAGAACTTAGATCTTAGCTAGATCTTAAAGATCCTAGACTAAAAAGTCTAGATCTAGTGTTCTTAAGTTAGATCCTAAGTTATAGAACTTGGATCTTCACTTTAATGAAACCATAAGTTATGAAACTTAGATTTTCAACTTGTAAAATGTATATAAGCTTATAAGCTCTTGTTTACAACAAATTTGGAAGACCATAAGCTATAGAAACTTAGATCCAACACAAGTGTATGAAGTTATAACTATAATGTTATACTTCCATGTTCTTGAACTTATAAAGTTAACTTTAGTTTCAAGAATTATGAGATCAAGCTTAACTAGTAATACTTGACCAAATTAACAACATCACAACTTTAAAGTACTTACAAAAGAAAGAAATAAACTAAAGTTACAAGTATTATGTTCATGTTTGTTTCATACTTAAGAAGATTCAAGTCAAGCTTGGATCTTAAGAATTTAAGTCTACAAAACATGAACTCAAGTATGATTATAAAGTTTATGAACTTTAAATCTTATAACATTTAAGTGTAGAACCATAAACTAACAAGTTTTGATTCTTGTTCTTGGTTCTTCATCAAACAAAGATGGAAGTAACCAAGATTATATGAAGATACAAGTTATAGAACTTGATCTTTAATAACAACAAACAACAACAAGTAACAAAGCATGTAAATGATGATGATATGGATGCTTATATTTCGGTTTTGAAGAGAAAAAAAGAAAGGAGAAATAAAGCTTGTAACTTACAAGAAAAGAGAGAAAAGATGATAGAAAGTTGCAAGTAATTTTGTGTGTGTGTGAAATGAGGTGAACTAGCAAATAAGTAATCAAAAAAATTTGAAAATGAACTCCCCCACCACCCTACTTGGCCGACGGTCAAGGCTCCCAATAAGGCAAGGTTCAAATCTACTTTCTACATGGGAGAGTGGTGTGAGCTTGAAGTAGTATTAAAGCTAAATGGTTATGGGAACAAGGTGTAAAGATACAAGTAACTAGATTCCTTTAGTTATGTTAATTAATCCATGCTTCTATTATTAAATCACTAGCTTAAATGATGGGCTTACAAGTTCATTAAGTGTGTAGGGTGGGCTTCCAAGTCCAATATAATAAAAGCCCAAGTCCAAGTAACCAACAAATAAATAAAAAGCCCAAGTAATTAACTACTAACATTAGTTAATTAAAAATGATTAATAATAATTAATCATGAACGTAAATAATATCCAAAATATTATTCGTGAAAAGTACGTGTGTCACAAAGACAAGCCGGGACATGTAAAGTCAATTACGATAACAAGTAAATGTATAAAAATACATTTATTAACACGCAAGTATTAATAATAAATATTAATAAATATAAGTCGGAAAATCCAGGGTCGTTACAACGATGCTATTTCTCCTATTACTGAGCCCGTGAATGCCCCAACAGATACTTACTCACCTTCGGTTATTGCTCAGCCACCATGTAACTTGTGTCCTGAGTCACTCTCGGAGCCCGTGCCCACTCCATTATCCTTGCCCACAGTACCGCCAGAAGTTTCATCGCCTCCAAGTTCTTCTGGACCTTCGGGACATCCCATGACTACACGATCAAAGTCTGGCATTTTTAAGCCTAAGCATGTAGTTAATCTCGCACATTTGTCACAGTCTTCATTACATCGTGCTCTTCTAGCATCTACTGAACCTAAAGGGTTCAAGACTGCCGCTAAAGATCCTGCTTGGCTCGCTGCTATGCGTGAGGAAATGGTTGCTCTTCATCAAAACAACACTTGGGAATTAATTCCTCGTCCACCAAATAACAACAATGTTGGTTCCAAATGGGTGTTCCGCACCAAATACAAATCTGATGGCACTATTGATCGTCTTAAAGCACGTCTTGTTGCACAAGGATTTACTCAGGTTCCCGGTCTTGACTACTCTGCTACATTTAGTCCCGTAGTTAAAGCTTCTACCGTCCGCATCATTCTTTCTCTTGCGACCCTTCATAAATGGCCGCTTCATCAACTGGACGTTAAAAATGCGTTCTTAAATGGCAACCTTTGGGAAACCGTTTTTATGGAACAACCTCCTGGTTTTTTATTGATGCTCGGTTTCCTACTCATGTGTGTCGTTTAAAGAAAGCATTGTATGGACTCAAGCAAGCACCGCGAGCTTGGTTTCAACGCTTAAGTGCATTTCTGATTCAACTTGGCTTCACGTGCAGTCGAGCGGATCCTTCGCTCTTTATATTTAAACGGGGATCATGCATTCTCTACTTGCTAGTTTATGTTGATGATATCATTCTCACCGGGAATCATGCCTCTCTGATTCGCCAATTCATTTTACGGCTTCATCGTGAATTTGCTATCACAGATCTTGGCAAGTTAAGCTACTTCCTTGGTCTTGAGGTACTTTATACTGATTCCGGTTTATTTTTAAGTCAATCTAAATATGCACATGATATTCTAACGAGAGCCGGATTACTTGACTCGAAACCGATTGCTACACCATTAGCTACTGTCGAACACTTTACATCGCAAGGCACTCCTTTTATTGATCCGACCTTGTTTCGATCCCTTGTTGGTGCACTACAGTACCTGACAATCACCCGGCCGGATCTTTCTTATGCTGTCAACCAAGTTAGTTAGTTCCTTCAAGCACCAACCATCGAGCATTATCAAGCGGTTAAACGCATTCTTAAGTATGTTAAGGGCATCGTCACACATGGACTGACGTTTAGTCATTCTCCTACACCGATTTTACTTGGTTACTCTGACACGGATTGGGGGCGTTGTCTTGAAACAAGGCGATCCACGTATGGTTACTCGATATTTCTTGGTGGCGACCTTGTTTCTTGGAGTGCTAAGAAACAACCGACCGTTTCTCGGTGTAGCTGTGAGTCAGAATATCGAGCGTTAGCTAACACTGCTGCTGAGATTGTGTGGATTACTCACTTGCTTCGTGAGTTATATGTTTTACCGCCCGATCGTCCTACGATTTTGTGTGACAATAAGAGTGCTTTATTTCTCAGTCAAAATCCCGTATCTCATAAACGTTCGAAGCATATCGACATTGACTATCATTTTATTCGGGAACTTGTCTCTTCAGGAAAGTTATACACCAAGTTTGTTCCGACTACTTTGCAACTTGCGGACATCTTTACAAAGAGTCTTCCTAGACCGTTGTTGAATCATTTTGCACCAAGCTACGTGTTGGACCTCCACCACTTCGCTTGAGGGGGGGGGGGGGGGGGGGTGTATTAGTGATAACCACAAAAGATAACGATAACTTCAAGATAATAGCAATTGGCTATTATCTTCTCCTAGTAACTAGGTGTAGATTATTATTGTTTTGTATTAGAATATTTGTATAACTATAACTCTTGTATCTATTTAAAGGGATGAATGAAAAACCACATGTACGTGGAAAAATTATTAATCATTCTTAAACTTTATAGTACTAAGAGTTGTGATAACTTCAATTAGGTCACTCCCTATCGTAACTAAACTATTCCCCTCTTAACCTTCCACATCATCGCCACATCAATACCAATATCCTATAACTAACTCATAACTAAACACTTCCTATCATGGCTAAAACAATACTCCTCTTAATATACAACGTACAAGCAATAAAGCATCAAGTCCAACAATAAAAAACCACTGGGACCCACAATTCCTATAACTAACCAAAACTCTTCCATTAAATCCATGGTGAGTGCGGGTAACTAAGGCGGGTAACTAAGCCGTGCTTATGGTTCATTACGGGTAACTACGGGTAATGAGCGGGTAATGAGCGATAATGGAACCATAGGGAGTGGTCTTACAATGTCTCTAATATCTAGAAAAAAGCAAAGAGTTTTTTTAACAGTAGTTATGAAGTCACTGACGGAGCCTACCAAAAAGAGCAAGGTGAACAAGTAATATATTTTTTGTCCTTGACGAGACTCAAATCATAATCTCAAGGTTAATGAGCCTCATTGATATCGCTACCCATTGTTATCCCAACTCATTATTAAAAATAAGATAATATAATATTATTTATAAATTTGTAAGGATTAAGACGATTCAATAATTTAAAACAATAAATAAATAAATAAAATAAATTTTATAGTATTGAAAAATCATTTTACTAAAAAAAACCCATTTTATTTTATAAAAGGACTGAAAATGTTAAAAATTTTCGACCTATGAAGCTAAAAATTTCGGCTAAAGCCCAAACCACACAGCCAATATGAAACCATATTCTCACTTACCCTCCTGTACGCCAGGAGAGAATGAAGTGAAGAAAAAACCTTCTTCCTTGTGGACAAAAACATAGAGCCAAACATAGAGCCAAACGCATAAAATGCAACAAAAAATTAAACAGTTAATAGTGAAATATATGTGATTTATTATTTTTTATACTAGTTTGTAGGATAATAATAAAAATGATAGTGATATTTTAACTTACAATTATACATTAAGGTAGTTAATACACAAATAATGGATTAACGAGAATAATGAATCACTTATATTAATTACTTTGTTTTAAACCAACAAAAGTGTACAGTTGAACAAAGCAACTCTTCACCACATAATAAAAAATTACTCATAAATATTACAATCAACAACAATGCCCTGGTGTATATACACTTGGCTTGTTATTCACATAACAATGGAAACTATATGTTCAACATCATCTACCAACAATGTATGATCACCCAAAGGCAATATTCTTTTCCCAAACTCATTAACAATACTAAGATGCTTACACGAATCAACTACAGTCTTTGTAATAGTATCCGAGTACGAAACAGTATTCACGCGTTCGAATTCCACTAGTTGTTTCAACGGTGCACCTTTAAAAGCTCCCGAAAAGGTAGCAAAAACCATCACAACTGTACTACCATCATACGGTCCATGGTTTGTGACGGAAATTTCGATTTGAAAGTTCAAAGAATCACAAAGTTGTGATTCTTCAAGTTCGTCAACATAAAGATAGTTTGAAATACCACCTCTTTGTTGTAATATGTTCCCCGATTTGATTTTCGTAGAACCGAAAATTTGAAGTTGGGTAGGTGCAGAAAGGATATTGTAGGTGTAATTCGAGTAACTAAGACCATGACCATATCCATAAACTACATCACCAGTGTAGAAACGATACGTTCTACCTGGATAATTATGTGATGGATCGGGTCTCATGTTCATATTGGTCATTGGTATTTTTGTGAACGACTCGGGATACCAAGTGACGGGTAGCTTTCCACCTATTTTCATGTTCATAAAATATCAAACGTAAAACATATAAATAAATATTTCAATCATGATACAAAATCTAAGGTGTTTTGACTTGACTTTAACCAACTCAGACCCGGCTCAGCTCGATTTTGATCAAATTTGACTTGACTTTTAGCGTTGACCGAAACTTAAGGTGTTTTTACACTAGTCGGGACGGACTAATCCCTAAACCGACGCGTCGCCCGGCTTTTACAACAGAAATTACCTGGATTCTGATCTCCAAATACGACCTCCGCAAGTGCTACACCACCAGCTTCTCCAGGATAACCAACCCAAATAACACTCGCGATCCGTGGGTCCCCCTTAGCAAATGATACGTCAACGGGCCCACCACCTGTCAAAACTAAAACTACAGGTTTTTTACTTGTAGCAGCAACGGTGGTAATCAGATCCATCTGATGACCTGGTAAAAGAAGACTTATCCTGTCACGATCTTCGGTTTCTTGAGTCAGATCCAACCCCACAACCACAATTACATAATCAGCTTCTTTCGAGATAGAAACTGCCTTCGCAAATCCATCCTTTGAGGTGCACGACACGTTAAAACAACCACTTGCATAAATTGTTTTCTTAACATATTTTTTGAGTCCTTCCACTATACTAGTTGGATTACATGGAACTCCTACAAGTTTCAAAGTACTTCAGAATTGTATGTAAATACTGCAGCAACTTCAGGTACATAACAACCATAGATAACTAACTCAACCATTAGAATTTATACACTAGTTGCTAAAAAAGGTAATTGTACACTTAGATTTCGAATTTTTCTAGCGAAAGCCTTAAATGATGTCGTTAACGTGCATTCATTGTACATAGTAGCAGCTTGCAAAATTCGCTACTCGGGGAGTACTCGGTTGGCACTTTTTATCGAGTACTCAACAACTCGTGGAGTAATGGGATGTGGGATGTTGACCAAGTTTGACTTGACTTTGACATATTTTGCTCAAGTTTTGACTGAATTTCCGAGTTTTGGCAGAGTTTGACCGAGTTTGGCCGAGTTTGACTGACTTTGACCGAGTAGTAATCGAGTACTCCCCAAGTTGCAAAAACCAACTACTCGCCAAGAACTCAACGAGTAATTTCGAGTTCTGTAGCACTGCACAATGGTTATTGATTATTTTAGAATGACGGTTTATCAAGTTGTAAAATACTTTAAAGCAATATTAAAGCGTGTTAACAACAGCCCAATTTTTGTTAGAAAAATATTCAATTTATTATAATTTATAATTATGATTATTAAGGGTCAAATTAGAAGCTTCTAACCTGTGTATCCTCCGCCTAAATCAGTAGTAGCATTTGCCATTGGACCAATAACAGCCAACGATGAAACATGATTCTTTTTCAAAGGTAAAAAATTATCGTTCTTCAAAAGTACTATCCCCTGTCTCACTGCTTCCAGAGCCAAATTCTTGTGATCCGAAGTGCAAACGTCATGAGGACCAAACTTTCCGAATTTTCCTTTTAGTGGGTCCCCGTCAAAAAGTCCTAAACGAAGCTGAACTGTAAATAAATTCATGAGAGCTTTATCTATGTCCTCCTTTTTCACTTTGCCCATATGAAACGCATCCTTCATGTGTCTCAACATGTAAGTTCCACAGTTAATATCCGTTCCTACACAACGATTTCAAAAACAAATAATTAAATATTTCATATTTAATATATTTCTGACAATAAAAAAATGCAAGTTTTCAGACAGAGAACCAGCTTTAAGAGCCATGGCTACAGCATCTTCAGGGCTTTTGGAGTAGTGTTGATACTCGTATATAGTGGCAACAGCATCACAATCGGAAGTAATATATCTGTATTTATGCGTTTAATTAGATTTGTGTAAGAATTTAAGTTCATTAAATCGTTTGAAACTAAATAGATGCAGTTTTAATAAATCACCAACCCTTTGAAACCCCATTCGGTTCGAGCTTTTTGTAAGAGATTTTTGTCAGCACAAGCAGGTATTCCATTTACTGCATTATATGAACACATTAAGCAACTTGATTTCCCCTGTTGGATACAACTTTTGAATGGTGGCTGATATGTGTCCTGCATATCCTGCTCGGTTACCTGTACAAATACCCAACTTTCAATTCCAACCGTCTTTTAATAAATCAATGAGAAATGAAGATATCGCGTATAGTAGTACTTTCAAATTCCGTGGTCCATTTAACACTTCTATTGATATTTTCAGACCATTAGTTTGATGAGCATTAAACTGGTAAAGTATAAAAAGGTGAATCATAATCATTCATAGAGTTTCAAGACCTTGGCTTATGTAATGTTTCTACAACATAAAATATCTCTATTTTCCATTTATCTATTTTCAAAAGATTGTGAAGTGCCTAAACAAACTAATGGAAATTCAGGAAATGGTTTCAAAGTAAAATAACATGGTTTTATATTTTAGAATATGAAATTAAAAACCAAAAATCATACGGAGTAGCATTTTATTTCTATATAGTTTATAGTTTATAGTATAGGTTGAAACACATATTTGTTTTCTTTAAAAAAGTTGTCTAGGAAATTGCAAGAACTTTCAGTGATTAATACATACAGTATATAAAACTTTTTTCCTTTTCTCTTTTCCAAATAAAGAGATATGTTTGTATTCACATAATTGAAAAGTTTGCAATGATAATCACCCCTTTCTGTAAAATATGACCATTTTAGAAATAAAAATCAAAAAACTAAAAGAGTAACAAAAAGCACATATCACATGATCATATCATTTATTTATCAAATGACTAAGAAAATAATTTTTCCATAAGGTGAATAAAATTACGATTCAATAAACGTCACTCTAAATAAAATATGTAACTGCTACATACAAAATTTCTACGCACTTTAACAAACTCTCATGCTGTCGTTAGAAAAATTGGTTGCAAAGTAACCGTTAAAGTAAAAAAGTCAATATTATATTATACTATATACTAAATATGGAGCCACCTCGCCTGAAAACACTGTAGCTACTGTAGCAATCAGTGTAGATACTGTACAATTTTTTTTTTTTTTTCCTTACCACAATGGAGTATAAAATATAAATCTTTTGAGTTTTTCTTACCATAATGGAGTATAAATATAAATCCATAGATAAATAAAGTTGCTCTGTATTTTGCAACTATAAATATACATATTATACTATATACTAAGCATTGACAACGCCCACCAATCATATCTCGCCACCTCGCCTGAAAACACTGTAGCTACTGTAGCAATCACTGTAGCTACTGTAGCAATTAGTATAAATTTTTTTTTTTTTTTTTTTTTTTGGGTTTCCCTTACCACAATGGAGTATAAATTTTTTTTTTTTATCATATCTCGCCACCTCGCCTGAAAACACTGTAGCTACTGTAGCAATTTTTTTTTTTTTTTTTTTTGGGTTTTTCCCTTACCACAATGGAGTATAAATTTTTTTTTTCTTTCCCTTACCACAATGAAGTATAAAATATAAATCTTTTGGGTTTTCCCTTACCACAATGGAGTATAAATATAAATCCATAGATAAATAAATTTGCTCTGTATTTTGCAACTATAAATATACATATTATGTATATCGATATACAAACAAAAATTTTAGTCGAAAAACTATATATATATATATATATATATATATATATATATATATATATATATATATATATATATATATATATATATATATATATATGGGCAGGATCAATGGGGAAGTAACCAATCGGGGGGAAGCGAGGGGAAGCAAATTTTTTTTTTCGTTTTTTTTGAAATTTTTTTTTCCGGCATCATGATCACACGAAAATAAGAACATTTAGAAGAGACACTTCGTGATGAATGTTATTATTTAGGCGGGAAAACGATCGACAAAAATAATATTCAAGATAATATTGTTCGTGAAGAATATGAACATTTTTTTTTCATGTTTTGTGAAGTAAAATTTAGCCCGATTTAGAGTTTAGGGTTTAGGGTTTAATCCATAAACCCTAAACCCTAAACCCTAAACCCTAAACTCTAAACCGTTCGTGTTAAAAACTCAATCTAAATCCTAAATCTAAACCTTAAATCTAAACCCTAAACCCTAAATTTCTAAACCATAATATCTAAACCCTATAAACCCTAATATCTAAACCCTAATATCTAAACCCCAATAGCTAGAACCTCAAAATACGCTCGAAAAACACGATAATTGTTATATATTACTTCTTCGAGCGTTTTCCTGCCAAAATAAAAACATTTATCACAATGTGTCTCTACTAAATGTTCATATTTTCATCTCATCTATAATGTTCGTGAACAAAGTTTTTTCAAAAAACGAAAAAAAAAAGTTTTTGCTTCCCCCCGAATGGTTACTTCCCTCTTGATCCTACCACTATATATATATATATATATATATATATATATATATTGGAAGGGGGAAGGAAAAACTTATATATATATATATATATATATATATATATATATATATATATATATATATATATATATATATATATATATATATATATATATATTGGAAGGGGGGAAGGAAAAACTTTTTTTTTTCGTTTTTTGAAAAAACTTTGTTCACGAACATTATAGATGAGATGAAAATATGAACATTTAGTAGAGACACTTTGTGATAAATGTTTTTATTTTGGCGGGAAAATGCTCGAAGAAGTAATATATAACACTTATCGTGTTTTTCGAGCGTATTTTGAGGTTTTAGCTATTGGGGTTTAGATATTAGGTTTATAGGGTTTAGATATTAGGGTTTAGAAATTTAGGGTTTAGGGTTTAGGTTTAGGATTTAGATTTAGGATTTAGATTGAGTTTTTAACACGAACGGTTTAGAGTTTAGGATTTAGGGTTTAGGGTTTAGGGTTTGGTGTTTTGGGTTTATTAAACATGAAAAAAAAACGTTCATATTCTTTACGAACAATATTATCTTGAATGTTATTTTTGTCAATCGTTTTCCCGCCTAAATAATAACATTCATCATGAAGTGTCTCTTCTAAATGTTCATATTTTCGTCTGATCTTGATGTCGGAAAAAAATTCAAAAAAAACGAAATTTTTTTTTTTGTTTCCCCCGATTGGTTACTTCCCCATTGATCCTGCCCCTATATATATATATATATATATATATATATATATATATATACATATATATATATATATATATATATATATACACACACACACACATACATACATACATACATACATCATAGCATAATTTTAAACAAACTAGATTAACTAAAATGAAGTCGTGTGGCTAAAAGGATTATACAACAGATCTAAAAACCTTCAATATTCCAAGTATTCATAACGAACTAATTTTAATTACCTAATTAGATATTAGACATTTAGTAGATGATAAGTACAAGAATAACAAGAAAAGAATGAGAAGGAGAATGGGGAATATGGGATGAGAGAAGGGAGAAAGAACATTGGAGAAATGAGTTAATAAATGAAAAAGTGATTTTGTTTATATAATATATAGTCTGATTAGAGTTTTTAGTAGACGGGCCAGCCCAGAGGCTCATTGGTGGGTTTTGGAGGTTAAAACGTTGGTCGAGTAATTGAACAAATGATTTCTTTGATTTTTCTTCAAAATATATAAATTGGTGTGCACAACAATACAACAACAAAACTCAATCCCACATGTATGGGTTATAGGAGAGGTGAGACGTAGATTATCCTTCATCTATCCTTGAATAAAGAAAAGTCGTTTCTCCACCCCAAGTGAAACACTCACAAAAGCAGAGAAAGTCATCTCTCTCTTTGACGGTTAGAGAGATTGCTTCCAAAGAGACATCCGACCAATATGAAACCGAACATATACAAATATTACATACAAAATAGAAAATTTGTTTACTTTTTTAAATATTATAAAATATTGTTATATGTTACTCATCGGTCCAATATTAATAGTCTTTAGGTAAAAATACACAGTTTAAAACATTACATTCATTATATTATACTTTTTATTTACTTTACCATTTAACCACTTACTTTTACCTATATTTGTATCTTATATACAAAAGGTAATGATTATTTTTATCTATTTTTGGAAGTCGACTTATAATTTACCTTATTTTATAACACGTTTATTTATTACTATTGATTAAGAAAAGTATTGAAATTATATGTGTATGTGGATTTGATCTCCGTAGCGAAGCACGTACCTTCAAAACTAGTTAACCACTATATACGGTAGACATCATAGAAAAAATGAGGAAAATGATAAAGAAAATAGAGGAAAATCTTACAATAGCATTGAAGTTATATCTAGCATATTTACCCCAATTCTCCAAATCATAAGCAGTAAAATGTTTACAACAAGCAGACACCATCAACGCATCATCATTATCATTATTCAACAACACTCTCCTTTTAATATTATCTTGTTGACCACCACCGTTGACTACCCTATTCCATTGAAACCCATTAACATACTGAACCGAATACTCCGAGACCACAACCGGATCCTCTCCAGGTGTCTCCTGTCCTCTCCCCCATCTAGGATCTCTAAAAATATTAATAGTCGGAGCCCAAAAAGTTAACCCAGCTTGACCAACATTATACATTGCTCTCGCTTCAACACTTATCGCTTTTGCAATCAAAAACCACAACGTTCGGTTAAATGAAGCGGCAGTTAGAATCACTTGAGGGAATTCAGTTGCAGAATGAATGGGTCCCACTTGGAAATTGACACCTGGACCGTTGGATGCTATTCCGTGAAGTGATTCCGACCACCATTCGTAGGAAGGGATACCGAGGTGAGGAACGCCGGTGTCGTTGTTGGAAAGACGGTTGATTTTGTCGGAGAGAGAAAGATGGGAGATAAGAGATTGGGCTCTGAATGAAATGGGTAAACTAGTGTTGCAAAATGGGTATGAATTGTGTGGTGGTTTACATGGGTAATTTGGGGTTTTGGATTGTGAAATTGGGATGCTTGTGATTAGTAGTAGGATTGTTGGAATGGTGATGAAGATGATGTTGGACATCGGAGGAAGTTAGACCGACGGTTGTGTTGTTTGAAAAACGATTTATATTTGGATTGGATTGGAAGATTATTTTAACTTGATAAAAACTCTTATTTTATCCTTTTTTTTTTTTTTTTTTTTTTTTTTTTTTTTCGAAAAACTTAAAACTTTATAACTAAGAAACTTTCATGTTAATTTGTGTTGGTTTGTCTATGGTGACTTATGCTGGTTTTTGTTTTTCAACAATTTAATAGTCCATCTTCCTAGTCCAAGTGTTACAATAGAGATTCAAGAGCCTCTTTCTGTACAACCGATTAAATAGTATTAATAGACCTAATTAATAATATTGAGTGTAAAAGAACTCGATAATTGATTTTATATTAAACAGGGGAGGCCCGGAGGGAAGCAAAATGATCAACCGCTCATAGCCATAATTTTTAGGGGCACAACTTTTTTATATGTACAGACACAATTAGAGATTTGAGAAACATGGGACATATGAAAACATGATTGAAGAAACGAATACAAAACACAATAGGTCCAAAAACATCAATCAAAAGTCCTATAAAAAAATCAAAGTAGCATGGTTATTACACATGTTTTCTAGTTCAGGAAATGACAAATGTTCTATTTGCTCTCCAACTATTTTAACCCTATCAACAGCGTCTGGTTTTAATTGAGAAGTAACAGCATCAGGCAGAGGATCAGGAAAGTTGGGCACTTGTTTCTTCAGTGTTTCAAGAAATCTTATCTGTTCAGCGTCTAGCGCAACGGTAAGAAACTCATCAAAAGGCTTGGTTAATGATTCAGAAGCAAAAGCATTTTTCACAATCTTTGGAATGCCTGCAACAAGTCGCCTGGTCTCATCTTTACTTACATGTAATGTTCCTTTAAGGATGATTTAGAGTTGGTCAATGTTTTCAATTTTATGAAGGTACCATTTTTCTTTTGTTGCCATCTCAACAAAACGAGCCTCAGCAGCACGCTTGGCAGCAACAACAGCATCCAGTTCAAGTTTAGCAGTTTTCACTAGCTCAGAATCCTTCTCAATTCTCTCTGATTTATCTCGATGAACTTGATCAGAGCATTCTAAATGTTTCAGATTGTCAAACTCCGAAGCAATATTCCAAATAATGACTTGTGCTTGACACTTTTGAGCATCTGTGATGCCCCGTACAAAACCATCGTGTACGAATCATCAACAACAGGATCATTACAAGGTTAAGTACTATATGCTGTAATAAAAGAAGTTGCATTCACGATAAAAAGGTGACGTCATAATCGACATCAAATGTTTTACACCAACAGTATGCTTCTAAGAATAGCAAGGATGAATAAATGTATGTGACCCTTAGGTCGTTACAAAACATAGTTCAAAAGTATTAAAGTTTGAATGCAAGATAAACAGTTCATGCGGTGATAACACTAGAGCAGCGGGTGTCTACGGCAAGACTAGCACGACAGCGGAAGCAAATAACCTTAAGCACCTGAGAAAAACATGCTTAAAAACGTCAACACAAAAGTTGGTGAGCTATAGTTTAAGTATAACAGTATGTATGGTAGGCCACGAGATTTCAGTGCTACAAAGAGCGTTTCAAAACAGTATGATAAAGTATATGTTAACCGTGGGCACTTGGTAACTAACTTAACATTTATACCCCCTGAAAGTACACTTGGCAAGTGTGTATGTCTACGAAGTATTAAACACTCGTTAAATGCTAGCGCGACTAGCCCGAGTGGGGATGTCAAACCCTATGGATCCATATCTAAGGTTCGCGTTCACCAGTTCAAAAACCAATGACTAAACGTTACCGAGCTAAATGGAATGTTTCTGCCGTTATATAACCCACACATATATAAGTTTAAGTACTCGTGCCTAGTATGTAAAACATAAAATCCGCATGTATTCTTAGTTCCCAAAATAAGTTAAAGTAAAAAGGGAATGCTATAACTCACAATGATAAAGTAGAGGTAAAGTATGACTCGGAAAGTAAGCAAGTAATGAAGGTTGTCCCAACGGGTCCACAACCTAAGTCAAATAGTGCTAAGTCAGTAAATCGTCCGAATAGGTTTAAAAGTATGTAAATAAGGTCTTAAGGGTCATCATCATTCATCATCAAACAAAATGTGTAAAGTAAGTTTCGTTCATGAAAAGAGTTTAAAACAAAGGCTGAGTTCAGTCAGTCATCACGGCCTCTACACCTACTGAAATAAGGTAAGACCAGTGGACATGGCTCCGTATATGAGTCCTTTAGTTGTGGTAAAAATTACAGAAGCAAACTCGTCTTCGTTTGACCGTGGCGACGGTCTAAGTGCAAGTAGGTCAGAATTTTTCAGCACAACGTTAAATGGACATAGTGACGATCGGAGGGCCATAAATCCTAAACCGTAACTCGGATTAAGAAGAGTCCTATATGAAAAGTTATCTACCAGAATAGAGCTATCTGAAAATAATAATTACAGTAGCCCAGGTCATACGGGTCAGACACAGTAACAGTAAAACAGTAGGGTCAGCAGGTTCCGGTGGTTCTTGGTGCTCGATGCTTATCATGGTTCTCATCCTTGATGCATATAGCTTCAAGTGTACAACTCGTTGATGGGTTTACATCATCTTTACCAAGTTTTGACCATCATAACCCAAGTGCAAGTTTAAGATGTGTAGCACAACACAATCAAGTGTTGCAAGTGCTTTGATGAACCAAGGTTACATCAAAGTCTTAGATTTTACACATACATGAAACATAAAAGAAATATTGAACTTCAAACTTGAAAATAAACTAACTAATCAAGATCTTAAGTTGTAGAACATAGTTCTTAGTTAGATCTTGAAGATCCAAGACCCAAAAGTCTAGATCTAAAGTTATTATGCTAAATCTAACACAAGTGTATGAAGTTATAACTAAAAAGTTATACTTCCATGTTCTTGAACTTACAAAGTTAACTTTGGTTTCAAGAAGTATGAGATCAAGTTTTAACTAGTAATACTTGTCCATGAACATCAAACATAATTTAAAAGTAAGTAAAAATGAAGAAATAAACTAGATCTAAAAGTAATATTCGTGTTGTTTCTTCATTTATGCTCACTTTAAATTCGTGATTTCAAGTTCATAAGTTTTATAATCTTCTTTGTTTTCATGTTTTGTAGACTTGTAACTAAATCTATAAGTATTATGTTTCATGTTTGTGTCATACTTAGAAAGATTCAAAACAAAGTTGAATCTTAGGGTTTAAGTCTACAAACATGAAAACAAAGAAAGAAATTTATAAATCTTATGAACTTTTTGAAACACTTAAATGTAGAACTCCAAACTAACAAGTTTGAGTTCTTGTTCTTGATTCTTCATCAACAAAGGAGTGAAGAAAAACAAGATTCATGGAGAAGCAAACTAATAAGTTTGATCTTGAATAACAACTATCAAACTACAAGTAACAACAAGTAATTAAAGCAAGTAATCTAGATGATGATGTGACAACCCGGAAATTTCCAACCAAATTTAAACTTTAATCTTTATATGTTTCCGACACGATAAGCAATATTTGTTAAGTTAAATTTCAAGAATTTTAAACTATGTTCATACATTCATTCAACCTCGACCAAGTTCCAACGATTCACGAACCATTAAATGAATATGATTATATATGTATATGTGTATATATATTATAACTTGAAACGTAAACAAAATATTAGATTAAATACTTTATATGATTGTATCTGTTTCAAAATGTTTATGAATGGAATTAGAAGATAAGATCAAATGATTGAATTATCAGATATATTGAATTATGATTACAAGTCTCTGTTGAAAGGCCCACATTGATTTGAGAAATCTTTCCATTTTAACAATATTCGGAAAATGGTAAAGTGATTTATAAATAAGAACAAATTATCAATCTTTGAGAACTAGACAAAGGATAGTGGAAGATTGAATCTCATAAAGACTCGATTGATCTATTTAGTTTCAAACGTACAAAAACGTTTTAAGTTTGAAAAGAACTTTATTATTAAAACGTATATAACTTTTATAAATATCTAGAACCACTTTTGACAACTCATTACTTAACTAGTATGATAAAGATAATGATATTTATATTTTATTTTATTAAATATATATAACGATTTAAATTAATATTATATATATTTATATGCGTATTATACGTACATAGTTTTATACTTTTACTATACTTAAACTTTACTTTTACTTTACTTTAACTTTAATAATTCACTTTAATAATTCATACTTTAATAATCCACTTTAATAATTCATACTTTAATAATTTACTTTAATAATTCATACTTTAATAATTCACTTTAATAATTCATACTTTAATAATTCACTTTAATAATTCAAAAATCTATTATAAATAGAATTCAATAGGTTTCATTATTTCATAGAAACTTGAAAATATTTTTCTCTAAACTCTCTCAATCGATTTACATATATATATTTACTCCGTATTATTTCAAGATATTTTTAGTATACATAAAATATTACGACGGAGTGCTGTCCGAGTGATTTCGAAATTGTTTTTCGAGTAGGATTGGATTAAGGAAATTATGGGTTATAGCTATGGAGGTGATTGAGTATGGTTCATGGGTATGCTCGTGAGGTCAATATAGTGTTTATCATTTCCGTTGCGTCTACGTACCTTTCCTGCAATATTGAATCTCAATATTGATACGTGAGTACTCATAATTTAACTTTTAAATACTAATAGTGTATCCCTGACTAGTGCTCGAGTATTTAGGATTATGCATGCTTGTACTTTTGATATTGCCCTTAGACAGGTTAGGTTGAATCTTGAATTAGTTACACTTACGGTTGATATAAGGTATAAGATATGCATGTCCTTGGAAAGCTAGCGAAAAATTAAGAACTTTTCCTTTAGATATCGAATGGTTTCGATGAACGGATTAGAAGTTATAATCAATTGAATTTTCGATATTTTTATGATTATTATTATCGTCGTTTTTATCGTCGTTCTAGTTTTATCTTATTATTATCATTATTATTATCTTTATCAATAAAAGGGATTTATCATTAAAAATTGTTATTTTTTTTATTATTCCTATCGTTATTATTGTTAAAGTTATAATTAGTATTATTATTATTATCCAATTATTATTATTATTATTATTATTATTATTATTATTATTATTATTATTATTATTATTATTATTATTATTATTATTATTATCATTATTAATATGTATATCATTATTTAAAAATGGTTATTGTTATTGTTATTATTATTATTACTATATTATCATTAAGATAATTATAATTATTAGTATTATCGTTAATAATGTTATAGTAACTATCATTATTAATATTAGTGTAATTAAAACACATATTTGTAACACCTAATTATTTTGATTACTATTATTATCATTATTATGAACACGATATAAAAGATGATTAAAAGCTATTAAACGAAACGATTAGGAAATAATGAGTAAGAGTATCATGATGAAATTAAAATATTATAAGATATTGATTTAGATAAAATTATCGTTCTTATTATTTTTATCATTACTATTATTATTAAAAGTATCGTTAGTATTAAAACTATCATTTTAACAAAAATTATCATTTTAATAGAAATGTCATTGTTACTATAAAATATCATTATTATTATTATTTTAAATAGAATTATTATTTTAAAGATAATATTAAAAATTATCGTAAATATTAAAGTTATCATAATTAGAATTATCGTTTTATCATAATGTCATCTTAGTAATTATAAATATTGATATTTTTATAATAATAATTATTATTATAAAATAATACAACTTTTACTTACTATCATTATAGATATTATTTTATCAAATAAACATGTGATACATGAAAGGACCCGTTCATATACATTATAAACGATTCACAATAGTTGATTACATTGCGAGGTATTTGACCTCTATATGATACATTTTACAAACATTGCATTCGTTTTTAAAAGACAAACTTTCTTTACATCGAAAATTGACAGGCATGCATACCATTTCATAATATCCACTATCCAACTATAAATTGATTTAATAATAATCTTTGATGAACTCAATGACTCGAATGCAACGTTCTTCAAAATATGCTATGAAAGACTCCAAGTAATATCTTTAAAATGAGCAAATGCACAGCGGAAGATTTCTTTAACACCTGAGAATAAACATGCTTTAAAGTGTCAACCAAAAGGTTGGTGAGTTCATTAGTTTATCATAATCATTTATTTCCATCATTTTAATAGACCACAAGAATTTCATTTTCAGTTCTCATAAATATACGTCCCATGCATAGAGACAAAAATAATCATTCATATGGTGAACACCTGGTAACCGACATTAACTAGATACATATAAGAATATCCCCTATCATTCCGGGATCCTCCTTCGGACATGATATAAATTTCGAAGTACTAAAGCATCCGGTACTTTGGATGGGGTTTGTTAGGCCCAATAGATCTATCTTTAGGATTCGCGTCAATTAGGGTGTCTGTTCCCTAATTCTTAGATTACCAGACTTAATAAAAAGGGGCATATTCGATTTCGATAATTCAACCATAGAATGTAGTTTCACGTACTTGTGTCTATTTCGTAAAATATTTATAAAAGTTGCGCATGTATTCCCAGCCCAAAAATATAAAAGGTAAAAAGGCAAATGAAACTCACCATACTGTATTTCGTAGTAAAAATACATATAACGTCATTGAACAAGTGCAAGGTTGGCCTCGGATTCACGAACCTAAATTAATTATATATATTTATATGTTGGTCAATATTTGTCTAACAAATTAGGTCAAGTCATAGTGTACCACAATCCTAATGCTCGAGACTAATATGCAAAAGTCAACAAAAGTAAATTTGACTCAAAATAATTTCTAAAAATCTATACATGATTAATATATAGTTTAAATATCGTCGTTTTATATTTTTAAATATTTTAAAAAGATTTATTAGAGTAAATAATATAATTTATTTATTAATAAATAAAATTTTATATTAAATTTATATAATCAAATATACTTTTATATATATTAAGTAATAAAATTTATAGGGTTCATTTAATATCATAAAGATAATATGATAGGTATTATTAAAGTAAGTTATTACACGTAGTAAAATATGTTTGTATCACATATTTATTTGATAAAATAATATCTATAATGATAGTAAGTAAAAGTTGTATTATTTTGTAATAATAATTATTATTATAAAAATATCAATATTTATAATTACTAAGATGACATTATGATAAAACGATAATTCTAATTATGATAACTTTAATATTTACGATAATTTTTAATATTATCTTTAAAATAATAATTCTATTTAAAATAATAATAATAATGATATTTTATAGTAACAATGACATTTCTATTAAAATGATAATTTTTGTTAAAATGATAGTTTTAATACTAACGATACTTTTAATAATAATAGTAATGATAAAAATAATAAGAACGATAATTTTATCTAAATTAATATCTTATAATATTTTAATTTCATCATGATACTCTTACTCATTATTTCCTAATCGTTTCGTTTAACAGCTTTTAATCGTCTTTTATATCGTGTTCATAATAATGATAATAATAGTAATCAAAATATTTAGGTGTTACAATTATTTGTTTTAATTGCACTAATATTAATAATGATAGTTACTATAATATTATTAACGATAATACTAATAATTATCTTAATGATAATATAGTAATAATAATAATAACAATAACAATAACCATTTTTAAATAATGATATATATATATATATATTAATAATAATAATAATAATAATACTAATAATAATAATAATAATAATAATAATAATAATAATGATAATGATAATGGGATAATAATAATAATAATACTAATTATAACTTTAACGATAATAACGATAGTAATAAAGAAAACAATTTTTAATGATAAATCCCTTTTATTGATAAAGATAATAATAATGATAATAATTAGATAAAACTAGAACGACGATAAAAACGACGATAATAATAATCATTTTTAATAAAAATATCGAAAATTCAATTGATTATAACTTCTAATCCGTTCATCGAAACCATTCGATATCTAAAGGAAAAGTTCTTAATTTTTCGCTAGCTTTCCAAGGACATGCATATCTTATACCTTATCTCAACCGCAAGTGTAACTAATTCAAGATTCAACCTAACCTGTCTAAGGGCAATATCAAAAGTACAAGCATGCATAATCCTAAATACTCGAGCACTAGTCAAGGATACACTATTAGTATGTAAAAGTTAAATTATGAGTACTCACGTATCAATATTGAGATTCAATATTGCAGGAAAGGTACGTAGACGCAACGGAAATGATAAACACTATATTGACCTCACGAGCATACCCATGAACCATACTCAATCACCTCTATAGCTATAACCCATAATTTCCTTAATCCTATCCTACTCGAAAAACAATTTCGAAATCACTCAGACAACACTCCGTCGTAATATTTTATGTAAACTAATAATATCTTGAAATAATACGGAGTAAATATATATATGTAAATCGATTGAGAGAGTTTAGAGAAAAATATTTTCAAGTTTCTATGAAATAATGAAACCTATTGAATTCTATTTATAATAGATTTTTGAATTATTAAAATGAATTATTAAAGTATGAATTATTAAAGTGAATTATTAAAGTATGAATTATTAAAGTATGAATTATTAAAGTGAATTATTAAAGTTAAAGTAAAGTAAAAATAAAGTAAAGGTAAAGTTTAAGTATAGTAAAAGTATAAAACTATGTACGTATTATACGCGTATAAATATATATAATATTAATTTAGATCGTTATATATATATATATTTAATAAAATAAAATATAAATATCGTTATCTTTATCATACTAGTTAAGTAATGAGTTGTCAAAAGTGGTTCTAGATATTTATAAAAGTTATATACGTTTTAATAATAAAGTTCTTTTTAAACTGAAAACGTTTTTGTACGTTTGAAACTAAATAGATCAATCGAGTCTTTATGAGATTCAATCTTCCACTATCCTTTGTCTAGTTCTCAATGATTGACAATTTGTTCTTATTTATAAATTACTTTACCATTTTCCGAATATTGTTAAAATGGAAAGATTTCTCAAATCAACGTGGGCCTTTCAACAGAGACTTGTAATCATAATTTAATATATCTGATAATTCAATCAGTTGATCTTATCTTCTAATTCTATTGATAAACATTTTGAAACAGATACAATCATATAAAGTATTTAATATAATATTTCATTTACGTTTCAAGTTATAATATATATACACATATACATATATAATCATATTCGTTTAATGGTTCGTGAATCGTTGGAACTTGGTCGAAGTTGAATGAATGTATGAACATAGTTTAAAATTCTTGAAATTTAACTTAACAAATATTGCTTATTGTGTCGGAAACATATAAAGATTAAAGTTTAAATTTGGTTGGAAATTTCCGGGTTGTCACAGTACCTACCCGTTAAAGAAATTTCGTCCCGAAATTTAAGTGGAAAGGTCGTGAATGATAATAAGTATGTTTTCATGATACATACGGGCTGAAAATTAGAGTTTTATCATCAGCGAATAATTTGGATAAACAATCCATTTATATGAAGAGTACGAATGAAGCTAACATAGAAGAGTGAAATGAGTAAGTGTAGATTCATCTTATCATTTGACGTAGATATGATTGATTCCCAGATTTCAAGGGATTTGAAGAAAATCTTCTTAATAAGATTTGACTCTCCGGTAATCAAGGAAATTAGGATCCGCTTTAAATTCGATCGTCCATTTTAATTATTCTGTCGGAGATTTTCTTATAAATTCACCTCCTTCGTTTCCTTACAACTCACACCTTCTGTTGATGCATTTTATGCAAGTCCCTAGACATCTACCCACGTCCATTGCAGGTACAACAGTTTAAAGGCCACCATGATTGCTCATTATTATCCTGTGTTTGTATGTGGTTACAGGAACTGCAGGAACGAGATTTAGATGTTTGACTATGTTAGACTTAGTCAGACGTACGAGTGAAGCCTCACTAGTACGGCTGACAGGCTCATACGCACGGTTGATGCTGAGCTAAGTCACAATTACAACCTAAATGAGAAGACACGAGTGAGTGATCACCCGTACGGCTGATGAAGCCAACTCGTACGTGTGATGAATGAATCGTATGGGTGAGTCAACAGCAGGGGTATATAAAGTCTTATGTTCTTCATTTTAGGTTAAGCCTCTTATTTGTTACACACACTCAGATCTAGTGAGCTCCTCCGATTCTCTCTCAGTCCAAATCACCCATGTGGTGAATAATAGCTCTAGGTGTTGATCTAATCACACTTGATTTAGTTGTGGTTTGACTAAATTAATCAAAAAAAACTTAACCTATTCACTAGAGGGTTTGATTCACTTATTCTGCCATTGTGTGAGTTAAATCTGTTGATTTCTAAGTTCCTAGTCATGTTTCATCACCTTCTATTCTTTCCCCCTCAACTCATATTTTAAAGTATTCATCAATATGCTCCATCCAGCTCTGATTCTCGATATACTTCTAACTTTCATATCGGTCATTCTTCTTTTTCATCTACCGCCGGAAGAATCTATTTACTTCTACTATACTCTTGGGTTTATAGTGTTTCTAGTTCTCCCGTGTCTTTATATTGCTATATGCATCGATATATGGTTTATAATTTCTGGTTTGTCGTTGAGCTTTATATGTTCCCTTATATTTCAAAGTCTCTGCTTCTGTCTTCTATAATCATTATCATTCATAATTAATGCTCTCTTTTATTTGCTGCAATTTATACCCCAATTTCTATTTCGGAGTTTTGTCCTTTCGTTTCTTCTTCTTGCGATTAAGCACCGCTTGTAATGGTCCAGAATTCATAGATATGAATTTCGGAATGAACATTGTTAATATTCTAGGAAGGAAATTGTGATGGCACGATCATGACTTGTCAAATTACTAGAATACCTTGGAAAAGGCCGAATCATCAAGAAATATTTTTTTTGATATTTTAGAGGTTAAATAGAATACAAGAGTCGTATAACATGGCACATGATGATGTTATGATCTGTGAATCATCACGTTCCATTTAGAAACTCAGCATGACTTACTGTAATATAATCACATTGATCAAGTGTCATTATATTATACTAATTCATGCTTCAGTTCTCAACACTACTTCAAAATATTCCTATTTTAAACTTGAATCTTTCAGAATTTAGAAACTAAAATAGTTTCTTTTATGATGTAATACAGATAGCGCGAAGAGGTAAATGATTTCAAATAAGAAGAATTAAGAAAATATCTTCAGAAATATGGAGGATATTTATAATGAAAGATATGATGATATTTTAGAATTTCTAATATCAGAGGATGATGAAGAATATTGTCCGCAGGGGTTTAGAGTCAGGAGCAAGGTATTCGTTAATGACTTCAGCAGGTACTGAATCATTTGGATCCTTTAAAGTCAAGGTTCAGTCTTTGTAATTTGTCCACAGCCTCCTTCCTACTTTGCTCAATCCGTTTTCCAGTTCCAAAACTTCTCTTTTTCTGCGCTTTGCCAGCACACTTCATCATTATCATCCAGCTTTTACCATTTAAAGTCGTTTATAGTTTTTGCTGCTTCATCAGCATTTTTTCCATTTTCGGAGAACCAATTCGTAGTTCGGAGTGTTTTTCAGAAACTTCACATTCAAATTAAGTCCAGAAGATAGACGTTATATATACACATATAACTGTTGGCGCAGACATGCTGCAAGATTTCAAAATACTGATTGCTAATTCCCAATGATTCGTATGGCAATTCTCATTACAAGATGCGAATGAGTAAATGATGGGGTTTCAATGAATAATTATGATGACTTTTTGGAGAGGCTAAAGTCAAAGGGTAATGAAGTTGTTGGTACATCTGCTAATAATATGGTGGAATGTAAAAGGTTCCCTGGTAACGATGGTGTATATCTCAAGGTTATAATAAGGTTAGTCTGACTGAAAATTCGAAGTTGACTTGCTGGAGCTGTGACAAAACTGGCTACTTTGAATAGGAGTCGCAAAGTTATTTTTGCTAATAAATGCCAAAGAATCTGACGCGGATACGTTGTTTAAACTTTTACTTTGGTTTCAAGAGTTTTTCGGGTACATAACTGTGGGTAACATGTGGTTGGATCATCATCTCGATTGCTCATCATTCGAAGTGTCTTCAGAAATTTTCGAAGGGTTTGAACACAGATTGTAATCGTTAACATACATTTGATGTTCTAACACAGTTTTGAAGTCAAAATATAGCTTGTGAAAGATGTAAGGATCTAAGAGTGATGATTTTGGTCATATCTCAAGTTAAATTTTGAGATTTCAAAATCAGAATATGTAATTAAATTTTGAATGAGTATGGTTGTTTTGATTTCTATAAAAGAATGTATATTGTTGTGAAAGTAGGGAGTATAATGGATGATTTGCTGAATCAGATTCGAAGAATGTAACATATTAATTGTGAATTTATATATCTCTCGGGTATTACCTACCCGTTAAAAAAAAAATTCACAATTAATATTTTGTACAAAAGAATTTTATTACAGTCTTTATGAAAATATATATATGTATATTTTCTTCAGATGTAACATAGATTTAATGAGTTAATGTTAAATTAAACTCATTTAATTTACGGTTGAAACTAGAATTGAATAATCCCTAAAGGCTTTAAAATGTACATAACTTTTACGCAGTATTTCTTTAATGACATTAAAATTATGAATCAATACTTCGTTATTTGTTGATGTATGGTGTTCGGTTCGTGGAATTCTTGTGAATTTCGCAAAGTACGAATGATGTTATCTGAAAAGTTTCGGGTACATTGATGATGAAAGTGTAAAATCAAATATATACTTGATTTATTATGAATTGGAATTTGTTGAATTGCGACAGAGATTGTAGTTAACGCTGGTTAAGTTGCGGCCGAAGGACGTACATTATTGCATATTTGTAATATGAATTAACCGAGTAGTTAAGATTCACACACAATAGCTTAGCACTGAAAGATTTATTTCAATATATATATATATATATATATATATATATATATATATATATATATATACATATAATTTCTTCAGAGGAAATGAGTTAATTCTTCATAACTCGTTGATACAATATAAACGTTATCGATTCGTAATGATGTCCACAGTGATTCTTGAACTGACGGAGTTTGTGATGTTATCGGTGTTGTTGATTCGGATGTTGACTGTACTGACGATGCTGGTAACACTGATGGTACTATTGATGTTGTTGGTAAAGCAAGTTTAGCTTGTTAATCACACACCATTTTTGTCAGGGTTTCTACTCTTCCTTCCATCATTTTGGTTCGCTTAACTGATTTATGGTTAGGGCTAGATTAGATAATCTCTAAGACTTTAGAGATTACATAATCGCCGCGGAATGTTTCTCCAATGAAGTTATGAATTAATACTTCGTCAGTTATTGTTGTTGGTACTCCTTGGTATCTATGGTGCGTATGACGTTGATGCTCGTGGGACAGATTGTGAAGTTGAGGTTTACGACGCGGTTGTGGTTGGAGGTGGTAATGGTACTGTTGGTGTTGATGATGGTGGTACTGGTTATGCTGCTGATGCTGCTGCTGGTTTTTGTAATCTCTGCACCATATTCTCCAAAGCCACTACCCGAGCGCGAAGCTCGTTGACTTCTTCTATTACACCGGGGTGATTGTCGGTTCGGACGAGCGGATAAATAAAATCTAAAATTTAATGTAATATATAATCGTGACGAGATACTCTGGAAATGAGCGAGAAAATGGTGTTTCGGACAGGTTCGCCGGTAAGTGCTTCAGGTTCTTCATCAAGAGGGCAATGTGGTGGATGGAAGGGATCACCTTCTTCTTGTCTCCAATGATTGAGGAGGCTACGAACCCATCCCCAATTCATCCAGAATAGGTGATGACTGATTGGTTGATCTATTCCGGTCACACTACTTTCGGAGCTTGAATGGGATTCCATTTCGGAATCTGAGTGACTTGAACTGATGACGAATTCCATTTCGTACGATTGGATAAAGGATTTTTTTTTCCGATATGAAATGATTTTGGCTAACGGATGGTATTCTAATTACATAGAATATATATATATATATATATATATATATATATATATATATATATATATATATATATATATATATATATATATATATATATATATATATATATATATATCAAAAGATTTCGTAGATTACGGAGGACTTTGCGGGATATGTCAGGCAAAGTTTAAAGTAACAGATACGATAAGATATGATTTAGCAGATATGCTAAGATATGAATTTTTGTCTATACACTATTCATGCAATCAATACAGCAAGACGTGTCTTAGACTAAAAATGATAAGCAGGTAATTTTCTGAGGATGATAAGTAGTTAATTTTCGACACAAAATGATAAGCAAAACTTTTGACATGCAGATACGGTCGAAGTCCAGACTCACTAATGCATCCTATCGACTTATCAGTTAGACACACTAATGCAGACCTGGTTCGCTAAGACCACCGCTCTGATACCAACTGAAAGGACCCGTTCATATACATTATAAACGATTCACAATAGTTGATTACATTGCGAGGTATTTGACCTCTATATGATACATTTTACAAACATTGCATTCGTTTTTAAAAGACAAACTTTCTTTACATCGAAAATTGACAGGCATGCATACCATTTCATAATATCCACTATCCAACTATAAATTGATTTAATAATAATCTTTGATGAACTCAATGACTCGAATGCAACGTTCTTCAAAATATGCTATGAAAGACTCCAAGTAATATCTTTAAAATGAGCAAATGCACAGCGGAAGATTTCTTTAACACCTGAGAATAAACATGCTTTAAAGTGTCAACCAAAAGGTTGGTGAGTTCATTAGTTTATCATAATCATTTATTTCCATCATTTTAATAGACCACAAGAATTTCATTTTCAGTTCTCATAAATATACGTCCCATGCATAGAGACAAAAATAATCATTCATATGGTGAACACCTGGTAACCGACATTAACTAGATACATATAAGAATATCCCCTATCATTCCGGGATCCTCCTTCGGACATGATATAAATTTCGAAGTACTAAAGCATCCGGTACTTTGGATGGGGTTTGTTAGGCCCAATAGATCTATCTTTAGGATTCGCGTCAATTAGGGTGTCTGTTCCCTAATTCTTAGATTACCAGACTTAATAAAAAGGGGCATATTCGATTTCGATAATTCAACCATAGAATGTAGTTTCACGTACTTGTGTCTATTTCGTAAAATATTTATAAAAGTTGCGCATGTATTCCCAGCCCAAAAATATAAAAGGTAAAAAGGCAAATGAAACTCACCATACTGTATTTCGTAGTAAAAATACATATAACGTCATTGAACAAGTGCAAGGTTGGCCTCGGATTCACGAACCTAAATTAATTATATATATTTATATGTTGGTCAATATTTGTCTAACAAATTAGGTCAAGTCATAGTGTACCACAATCCTAATGCTCGAGACTAATATGCAAAAGTCAACAAAAGTAAATTTGACTCAAAATAATTTCTAAAAATCTATACATGATTAATATATAGTTTAAATATCGTCGTTTTATATTTTTAAATATTTTAAAAAGATTTATTAGAGTAAATAATATAATTTATTTATTAATAAATAAAATTTTATATTAAATTTATATAATCAAATATACTTTTATATATATTAAGTAATAAAATTTATAGGGTTCATTTAATATCATAAAGATAATATGATAGGTATTATTAAAGTAAGTTATTACACGTAGTAAAATATGTTTGTATCACATATTTATTTGATAAAATAATATCTATAATGATAGTAAGTAAAAGTTGTATTATTTTGTAATAATAATTATTATTATAAAAATATCAATATTTATAATTACTAAGATGACATTATGATAAAACGATAATTCTAATTATGATAACTTTAATATTTACGATAATTTTTAATATTATCTTTAAAATAATAATTCTATTTAAAATAATAATAATAATGATATTTTATAGTAACAATGACATTTCTATTAAAATGATAATTTTTGTTAAAATGATAGTTTTAATACTAACGATACTTTTAATAATAATAGTAATGATAAAAATAATAAGAACGATAATTTTATCTAAATTAATATCTTATAATATTTTAATTTCATCATGATACTCTTACTCATTATTTCCTAATCGTTTCGTTTAACAGCTTTTAATCGTCTTTTATATCGTGTTCATAATAATGATAATAATAGTAATCAAAATATTTAGGTGTTACAATTATTTGTTTTAATTGCACTAATATTAATAATGATAGTTACTATAATATTATTAACGATAATACTAATAATTATCTTAATGATAATATAGTAATAATAATAATAACAATAACAATAACCATTTTTAAATAATGATATATATATATATATATTAATAATAATAATAATAATAATACTAATAATAATAATAATAATAATAATAATAATAATAATGATAATGATAATGGGATAATAATAATAATAATACTAATTATAACTTTAACGATAATAACGATAGTAATAAAGAAAACAATTTTTAATGATAAATCCCTTTTATTGATAAAGATAATAATAATGATAATAATTAGATAAAAATAGAACGACGATAAAAACGACGATAATAATAATCATTTTTAATAAAAATATCGAAAATTCAATTGATTATAACTTCTAATCCGTTCATCGAAACCATTCGATATCTAAAGGAAAAGTTCTTAATTTTTCGCTAGCTTTCCAAGGACATGCATATCTTATACCTTATCTCAACCGCAAGTGTAACTAATTCAAGATTCAACCTAACCTGTCTAAGGGCAATATCAAAAGTACAAGCATGCATAATCCTAAATACTCGAGCACTAGTCAAGGATACACTATTAGTATGTAAAAGTTAAATTATGAGTACTCACGTATCAATATTGAGATTCAATATTGCAGGAAAGGTACGTAGACGCAACGGAAATGATAAACACTATATTGACCTCACGAGCATACCCATGAACCATACTCAATCACCTCTATAGCTATAACCCATAATTTCCTTAATCCTATCCTACTCGAAAAACAATTTCGAAATCACTCAGACAACACTCCGTCGTAATATTTTATGTAAACTAATAATATCTTGAAATAATACGGAGTAAATATATATATGTAAATCGATTGAGAGAGTTTAGAGAAAAATATTTTCAAGTTTCTATGAAATAATGAAACCTATTGAATTCTATTTATAATAGATTTTTGAATTATTAAAATGAATTATTAAAGTATGAATTATTAAAGTGAATTATTAAAGTATGAATTATTAAAGTATGAATTATTAAAGTGAATTATTAAAGTTAAAGTAAAGTAAAAATAAAGTAAAGGTAAAGTTTAAGTATAGTAAAAGTATAAAACTATGTACGTATTATACGCGTATAAATATATATAATATTAATTTAGATCGTTATATATATATATATTTAATAAAATAAAATATAAATATCGTTATCTTTATCATACTAGTTAAGTAATGAGTTGTCAAAAGTGGTTCTAGATATTTATAAAAGTTATATACGTTTTAATAATAAAGTTCTTTTTAAACTGAAAACGTTTTTGTACGTTTGAAACTAAATAGATCAATCGAGTCTTTATGAGATTCAATCTTCCACTATCCTTTGTCTAGTTCTCAATGATTGACAATTTGTTCTTATTTATAAATTACTTTACCATTTTCCGAATATTGTTAAAATGGAAAGATTTCTCAAATCAACGTGGGCCTTTCAACAGAGACTTGTAATCATAATTTAATATATCTGATAATTCAATCAGTTGATCTTATCTTCTAATTCTATTGATAAACATTTTGAAACAGATACAATCATATAAAGTATTTAATATAATATTTCATTTACATTTCAAGTTATAATATATATACACATATACATATATAATCATATTCGTTTAATGGTTCGTGAATCGTTGGAACTTGGTCGAAGTTGAATGAATGTATGAACATAGTTTAAAATTCTTGAAATTTAACTTAACAAATATTGCTTATTGTGTCGGAAACATATAAAGATTAAAGTTTAAATTTGGTTGGAAATTTTTGGGTTGTCACAATACAAACATATTTTACTACGTGTAATAACTTACTTTAATAATACCTATCATATTATCTTTATGATATTAAATGAACCCTATAAATTTTATTACTTAATATATATAAAAGTATATTTTATTATATAAATTTAATATAAAATTTTATTTATTAATAAATAAATTATATTATTTACTCTAATAAATCTTTTAAAAATATTTAAAAATATAAAACGACGATATTTAAACTATATATTAATCATGTATAGATTTTTAGAAATTATTTTGAGTCAAATTTACTTTTGTTGACTTTTGCATATTAGTCTCGAGCATTAGGATTGTGGTACACTATGACTTGACCTAATTTGTTAGACAAATATTGACCAACACATAAATATATATAATTAATTTAGGTTCGTGAATCCGAGGCCAACCTTGCACTTGTTCAATGACGTTATATGTATTTTTACTACGAAATACAGTATGGTGAGTTTCATTTGCCTTTTTACCCTTTATATTTTTGGGACTGAGAATACATGCGCTTTTATAAATGTTTGACGAAATAGACACAAGTAATTGAAACTATATTCTATGGTTGAATTATCGAAATCGAATATGCCCCTTTTATTAAAGTCTGGTAATCTAAGAATTAGGGAACAGACACCCTAATTGACGCGAATCCTAAAGATAGATCTATTGGGCCTAACATACCCCATCCAAAGTACCGGATGCTTTAGTACTTCGAAATTTATATAATGTCTGAAGGAGGATCCCAGAATGAAAGGGGATATTCTTATATGTATCTAGTTAATGTCGGTTACCAGGTGTTCACCATATGAATGATTATTTTTGTCTCTATGCATGGGACGTATATTTATGAGAACTGGAAATGAAATTCTTGTGGTCTATTAAAATGATGGAAATAAATGATTATGATAAACTAATGAACTCACCAACCTTTTGGTTGACACTTTAAAGCATGTTTATTCTCAGGTGTTAAAGAAATCTTCCGCTGTGCATTTGCTCATTTTAAAGATATTACTTGGAGTCTTTCATAGCATATTTCAAAGAACGTTGCATTCGAGTCATTGAGTTCATCAAAGATTATTATTAAATCAATTTATAGTTGGATAGTGGATATTATGAAATGGTATGCATGCCTGTCAATTTTCGATGTAAAGAAAGTTTGTCTTTTAAAAACGAATTCAATGTTTGTAAAATGTATCATATAGAGGTCAAATACCACGCAATGTAATCAACTATTATGAATCGTTTATAATGTATATGAACGGGTCCTTTCAGTTGGTATCAGAGCAGTGGTCTTAGCGAACCAGGTCTGCATTAGTGTGTCTAACTGATAAGTCGATAGGATGCATTAGTGAGTCTGGACTTCGACCCTGTCTGCATGTCAAAAGTTTTGCTTATCATTTTGTGTTGAAAATTAACTACTTATCATCCTCAGGAAATTACCTGCTTATCATTTTTAGTCTAAGACACGTCTTGCTGCATTGATTGCATGAATAGTGTATAGACAAAAATTCATATCTTAGCATATCTGCTAAATCATATCTTATCGTATCTGTTACTTTAAACTTTGCCTGACATATCCCGCAAAGTCCTCCGTAATCTACGAAATCTTTTGATCTATATATATATATATATATATATATATATATATATATATATATATATATATATATATATATATATATATATATATATATTCTATGTAATTAGAATACCATCCGTTAGCCAAAATCATTTCATATCGAAAAAAATCCTTTATCCAATCGTACGAAATGGAATTTGTCATCAGTTCAAGTCACTCAGAATCCGAAATGGAATCCGATTCAAGCTCCGAAAGCAGTGTGACCGGAATAGATCAACCAATCAGTCATCACCTATTCTGGATGAATTGGGGATGGGTTCGTAGCCTCCTCAATCATTGGAGACAAGAAGAAGGTGATCCCTTCCATCCACCACATTGCCCTCTTGACGAAGAACCTGAAGCACTTACCGGCGAACCTGTCCGAAACACCATTTTCTCGCTCATTTCCAGAGTATCTCGTCACGATAATATATTACATCAAATTTTAGATTTTATTTATCCGCTCGTCCGAACCGACAATCAGCCCGGTGTAATAGAAGAAGTCAACGAGCTTCGCGCTCGGGTAGTGGCTTTGGAGAATATGGTGCAGAGATTACAAACACCAGCAGCAGCATCAGCAGCATAACCAGTACCACCATCATCAATGCCAACAGTACCATTACCACCTCCAACCACAACCGCGTTGTAAACCTCAACTTCACAATCTGTCCCACGAGTATCAACGTCATACGCACCATAGATACCAAGGAGTACCAACAACAATAACTGACGAAGTATTAATTCATAACTTCATTGGAGAAACATTCCGCGGCGATTATGTAATCTCTAAAGTCTTAGAGATTATCTAATCTAGCCCTAACCATAAATCAGTTAAGCGAACCAAAATTATAGAAGGAAGAGTAGAAACCCTGACAAAAATGGTGTGTGATTAACAAGCTAAACTTGCTTTACCAATAGCATCAACAGTACCGTCAGCGTTACCACAATCGTCAGTACAGTCAACATCCGAATCAACAACACCGATAACATCACAAACTCCGTCAGTTCAAGAATCACTGTGGACATCATTACGAATCAATAACGTGTATCTTGTATCAACGAGTTATGAAGAATTAACTCATTCCCTCTGAAGAAATTATATGTATATTATATATATATATATATATATATATATGTATATATATATATATATATATATATATATATATATATATATATATATATATATATTGAAATAAATCTTTCCGTGCTAAGCTATTGTGTGTGAATCTTAACTACTCGGTTAATTCATATTACAAATATGCAATAATGTACGTCCTTCGGCCCAACTTAACCAGCGTTAACTACAATCTCTGTCGCAATTCAACAAATTCCAATTCATAATAAATCAAGTATATATTTGATTTTACACTTTCATCATTGATGTACCCGAAACTTTTCAGATAACATCATTCGTACTTTGCGAAATTCACAAGAATTCCACGAACCGAACATCATACATCAACAAATAAAGAAGTATTGATTCATAATTTCAATGTCATTAAAGAAATACTGCGTAAAAGTTATGTACTTTTTAAAGCCTTTAGGGAATATTTAATTCTAGTTTCAACCGTAAATCAAATGAGTTTAATTTAACATTAACTCATTAAATCTATGTTACATCTGAAGAAAATATACATATATATATTTTCATAAAGACTGTAATAAAATTCTTTTGTACAAAATATTAATTGCGAAATTTTTTTTTAACGTGTAGGTAATACCCGAGAGATATATAAATTCACAATTAATATGTTACATTCTTCGAATCTGATTCAGCAAATCATCCATTATACTCCCTACTTTCACAACAATATACATTCTTTTATAGAAATCAAAACAACCATACTCATTCAAAATTTAATTACATATTCTGATTTTGAAATCTCAAAATTCAACTTGAGATATGACCAAAATCATCACTCTTAGATCCTTACATCTTTCACAAGCTATATTTTGACTTCAAAACTGTGTTAGAATATCAAATGTATGTTAACGATTACAATCTATGTTCAAACCCTTCGAAAATTTCTGAAGACACTTCGAATGATGAGCAATCGAGATGATGATCCAACCACATGTTACCCACAGTTATATACCTGAAAAACTCTTGAAACCAAAGTAAAAGTTTAAACAACTTATCCGTGTCAGATTCTTTGGCATTTATTAGCAAAAATAACTTTGCGACTCCTATTCAAAGTAGCCAGTTTTGTCACAGCTCCAGCAAGTCAACTGCGACTTTTCAGTCAGACTAACCTTATTATAACCTTGAGATATACACCATCGTTACCAGTGAACCTTTTACATTTCACCATATTATTAGCAGATGTACCAACAAATTCATTACCATTTGACTTTAGCCTCTCCAAAAAGTCATTATAATTATTCATTGAAACCCCATCAATTACTCATTCGCATCTTGTAATGAGAATTGCCATACGAATCATTGGGAATTAGCAATCAGTATTTTGAAATCTCGCAACATGTCTACGCCAACAGTTATATGTGTATATATAACGTCTATCTTCTGGACTTAATTTGAATGTGAAGTTTCTGAAAAACACTCCGAACTACGAATTGGTTCTCCGAAAATGGAAAAAATGCTGATGAAGTAGCAAAAACTATAAATGACTTTAAACGGTAAAAGCTGGATGATAATGATGAAGTGTGCTGGCAAAGCGCAGAAAAAGAGAAGTTTTGGAACTGGAAAACGGATTGAGCAAAGTAGGAAGGAGGCTGTGGACAAATTACAAAGACTGAACCTGCTTCAAAGGATCCAAATGATTCAGTACCTGCTGAAGTCATTAACGAACACATTGCTCCTGACTCTAAACCCCTGCGGACAATATTCTTCATCATCCTCTGATATTAGAAATTCTAAAATATCATCATATCTTTCATTATAAATATCCTCCATATTTCTGAAGATATTTTCTTAATTTTTCTTATTTGAAATCATTTACCTCTTCGCGCTATCTGTATTACATCATAAAAGAAACTATTTTAGTTTCTAAATTCTGAAACATTCAAGTTTAAAATAGGAATATTTTGAAGTAGTGTTGGGAACTGAAGCATGAATTAGTATAATATAATGACACTTGATCAATGTGATTATATTACAGTAAGTCATGCTGAGTTTCTAAATGGAACGTGATGATTCACATATCATAACATCATCATGTGCCATGTTATACGACTCTTGTATTCTATTTAACCTCTAAAATATCAAGAAAATATTTCTTGATGATTCGGCCTTTTCCAAGGTATTCTAGTAATTTGACAAGTCAAGATCATGCCATCACAATTTCCTTCCTAGAACATTAACAATGTTCATTCCGAAATTCATATCTGTGAATTCTGGACCATTACAAGCGGTGCTTAATCGCAAGAAGAAGAAACGAAAGGACAAAACTCCAAAATAGAAATTGGGGTATAAATTACAGAAAATAAAAGAGAGCGTTAACTGTGAATGATAATGATTATAGAAGACAGAAGCAGAGACTTTGAAATATAAGGGAACATATAAAGCCCAACGACAAACCAGAAATTATAAACCATATATATCGATGCATATAGCAATATAAAGACACGGGAAACTAGAAACACTATAAACCCAAGAGTATAGTAGAAGTAAATAGATTCTTCCGGCGGTAGATGAAAAAGAAGAATGACCGATATGAAAGTTAGAAGTATATCAAAAATCAGAACTGGATGGAGCATATTGATGAATACTTTAAAATATGAGTTGAGGGGGAAAGAATAGAAGGTGATGAAACATGACTAGGAACTTAGAAATCAATAGATTTAACTCACACAATGGTGGAATAAGTGAATCAAACCCTCTAGTGAATAGGTTAAGTTTTTTTTTGATTAATTTAGTCAAACCACAACTAAATCAAGTGTGATTAGATCAACACCTAGAGCTATTATTCACCACCTGGGTGATTTAGACTGAGAGAGAATCGGAGGATCTCACTAGATCTGAGTGTGTGTAACAAATGAGAGGCTTAACCTAAAATGAAGAACATAAGACTTTATATACCCCTGCTATTAACTCACCCATACGATTCATTCATCACACGTACGAGTTGGCTTCATCAGCCGTACGGGTGATCACTCACTCGTGTATTCTCATTTAGGTTGTAATTGTGACTTAGCTCAGCATCAATCGTGCGTATAATCCTGTCAGCCGTACTAGTGAGGCTTCACTCGTACGTCTGACTAAGTCTAACATAGTCAAACATCTAAATCTCGTTCCTGCAGTTCCTGTAACCACATACAAACACGGATAGGAGAATAACGAGCAATCATGGTGGCATGTAAACTGTTGTACCTGCAATAGGACGTGGGTAGATGTCTAGGGACTTGCATAAAATGCATCAACAGAAGGTGTGAGTTGTAAGTAAATGAAGGAGATGAATTTATAAGAAAATCTCCAACAGAACAATTAAAATGGACGATCGCATTTAAAGCGGATCCTAATTCCCTTGATTACCGGAGAGTCAAATCTTATTAAGAAGATTTTCTTCAAATCCCTTGAAATCTGGGAATCAATCATATCTACGTCAAATGATAAGATGAATCTACACTTACTCATTTCACTCTTCTATGTTAGCTTCATTCGTACTCTTCATATAAATCGATTGTTTATCTAAATTATTCGCTGATGATAAAACTCTAATTTTCAGCCCGTATGCATCATGAAAACATACTTATTATCATTCACGACCTTTCCACTCAAATTTTGGGACGAAATTTCTTTAACGGGTAGGTACTGTGACAACCCGGAAATTTCCAACCAAATTTAAACTTTAATCTTTATATGTTTCCAACACGATAAGCAATATTTGTTAAGTTAAATTTTAAGAATTTTAAACTATGTTCATACATTCATTCAACCTCGACCAAGTTCCAACGATTCATGAACCATTAAACGAATATGATTATATATGTATATGTGTATATATATTATAACTTGAAACGTAAACAAAATATTAGATAAAATACTTTATATCATTGTATATGTTTCAAAATGTTTATCAATGGAATTAGAAGATAAGATCAAATTATTGAATTATCAGATATATTGAATTATGATTACAAGTCTCTGTTGAAAGGCCCACATTAATTTGAGAAATCTTTCCATTTTAACAATATTCGGAAAATGGTAAAATGATTTATAAATAAGAACAAATTGTCAATCATTGAGAACTAGACAAAGGATAGTGGAAGACTGAATCTCATAAAGACTCGATTGATCTATTTAGTTTCAAACGTACAAAAACGTTTTCAGTTTAAAAAGAACTTTATTATTAAAACGTATATAACTTTTATAAATATCTAGAACCACTTTTGACAACTCATTACTTAACCAGTATGATAAAGATAACGATATTTATATTTTATTTTATTAAATATATATAACGATTTAAATTAATATTATATATATTTATACGCATATTATACGTACATAGTTTTATACTTTTACTATACTTAAACTTTACTTTTACTTTATTTTTTTACTTTACTTTAACTTTAATAATTCACTTTAATAATTCACACTTTAATAATTCACTTTAATAATTCATACTTTAATAATTCACTTTAATAATTCATACTTTAATGATTCACTTTAATAATTCATACTTTAATAATTCACTTTAATAATTCATACTTTAATAATTTACTTTAATAATTCATACTTTAATAATTCACTTTAATAATTCAAAAATCTATTATAAATAGAATTCAATAGGTTTCATTATTTCATAGAAACTTGAAAATATTTTTCTCTAAACTCTCTCAATCGATTTAAATATATATATTTACTCCGTATTATTTCAAGATATTATTAGTATACATAAAATATTACGACGGAATGTTGTCCGAGTGATTTCGAAATTGTTTTTCGAGTAGGATAGGATTAAGGAAATTATGGGTTATAGCTATGGAGGTGATTGAGTATGGTTCATGGGTATGCTCGTGAGGTCAATATAGTGTTTATCATTTCCGTTGCGTCTACGTACATTTCCTGCAATATTGAATCTCAATATTGATACATGAGTACTCATAATTTAACTTCTACATACTAATAGTGTATCCCTGACTAGTGCTCGAGTATTTAGGATTATGCATGCTTGTACTTTTGATATTGCCCTTAGACAGGTTAGGTTGAATCTTGAATTAGTTACACTTACGGTTGAGATAAGGTATAAGATATGCATGTCCTTGGAAAGCTAGCGAAAAATTAAGAACTTTTCCTTTAGATATCGAATGGTTTCGATGAACGGATTAGAAGTTATAATCAATTGAATTTTCGATATTTTTATGATTATTATTATCGTCGTTTTTTATCGTCATTCTAGTTTTATCTTATTATTATCATTATTATTATCTTTATCAATAAAAGGGATTTATCATTAAAAATTGTTATTTTTTTTATTATTACTATCGTTATTATCGTTAAAGTTATAATTAGTATTATTATTATTATCCAATTATTATTATTAGTATTAGTATTATTATTATTATCATTAATAATATGTATATCATTATTTAAAAATGGTTATTGTTATTGTTATTATTATTATTACTATATTATCATTAAGATAATTATTAGTATTATCATTAATAATGTTATAGTAACTATCATTATTAATATTAGTGTAATTAAAACAAATATTTGTAACACCTAATTATTTTGATTACTATTATTATCAATATTATGAACACGATATAAAAGATGATTAAAAGCTATTAAACGAAATGATTAGGAAATAATGAGTAAAAGTATCATGATGAAATTAAAATATTATAAGATATTGATTTAGATAAAATTATCGTTCTTATTATTTTTATCATTACTATTATTATTATTAAAAGTATCGTTAGTATTAAAACTATCATTTTAACAAAAATTATTATTTTAATAGAAATGTCATTGTTACTATAAAATATCATTATTATTATTATTTTAAATAGAATTATTATTTTAAAGATAATATTAAAAATTATCGTAAATATTAAAGTTATCATAATTAGAATTATCGTTTTATCATAATGTCGTCTTAGTAATTATAAATATTGATATTTTTATAATAATAATTATTATTACAAAATAATACAACTTTTACTTACTATCATTATAGATATTATTTTATCAAATAAATATGTGATACAAACATATTTTACTACGTGTAATAACTTACTTTAATAATACCTATCATATTATCTTTATGATATTAAATGAACCCTATAAATTTTATTACTTAATATATATATAAAAGTATATTTTATTATATAAATTTAATATAAAATTTTATTTATTAATAAATAAATTATATTATTTACTCTAATAAATCTTTTAAAAATATATAAAAATATAAAACGACGATATTTAAACTATATATTAATCATGTATAGATTTTTGGAAATTATTTTGAGTCAAATTTACTTTTGTTGACTTTTGCATATTAGTCTCGAGCATTAGGATTATGGTACACTATGAATTGACCTAATTTGTTAGACAAATATTGACTAACACATAAATATATATAATTAATTTAGGTTCGTGAATCCGAGGCCAACCTTGCACTTGTTCAATGACGTTATATGTATTTTTACTACGAAATACAGTATGGTGAGTTTCATTTGCCTTTTTACCCTTTATATTTTTGGGACTGAGAATACATGCGCTTTTATAAATGTTTGACGAAATAGACACAAGTAATTGAAACTACATTATATGGTTGAATTATCGAAATCGAATATGCCCCTTTTTATTAAAGTCTGGTAATCTAAGAATTAGGGAACAGACACCCTAATTGACGCGAATCCTAAAGATAGATCTATTGGGCCTAACATACCCCATCCAAAGTACCGGATGCTTTAGTACTTCAAAATTTATATCATGTCCGAAGGAGGATCCCGGAATGATAGGGGATATTCTTATATGTATCTAGTTAATGTCGGTTACCAGGTGTTCACCATATGAATGATTATTTTTGTCTCTATGCATGGGACGTATATTTATAAGAACTGGAAATGAAATTCTTGTGGTCTATTAAAATGATGGAAATAAATGATTATGATAAACTAATGAACTCACCAACCTTTTGGTTGACACTTTAAAGCATGTTTATTCTCATGTGTTAAAGAAATCTTTCGATGTGCATTTGCTCATTTTAAAGATATTACTTGGAGTTTTTCATAGCATATTTCGAAGAACGTTGCATTCGAGTCATTGAGTTCATTAAAGATTATTATTAAATCAATTTATAGTTGGATAGTGGATATTATGAAATGGTATGCATGCCTGTCAATTTTCGATGTAAAGAAAGTTTGTCTTTTAAAAATGAATGCAATGTTTGTAAGATGTATCATATAGAGGTCAAATACCTCGCAATGTAATCAACTATTGTGAATCGTTTATAATGTATATGAACGGGTCCTTTCAGATGATGATGTACATGTGTTTCGGTTTTTACCAAGAGAGAAAGAAGAAAAAAAAAGTGTTGTTACTTACAAACTAGAGAGAAGGTTGAGAGAGTTTGAAGTATTGTTTGAATGTGTGTGTAAATGAAAATGAAATGCAAGTATCAAGTAATAAGTTTGAAAAAAAAAAATTAACTCCTCACATGTACACAAAGGGGGACGGTTTCAAAATGGGGAGGGAGGAGGAAATTACACACTAGTCACATGCATGTAAAGGTCATAAAAGGTGGTTATTAAGAGGTGTATGCATGGGAAGGTGTTGTAAGTATCATGTGACTAGATTCCAAACAAGTTAACTAACAAGTTAAGTTCCAAGTATGATACTTGCATTAAGAGATGGGCTAAAAAAAAGTCCATTAAAGTGTAGGGTGGGCTTATAAGTCCATTTCAATCATAAAGCCCAAGTATGTATTAATTAACAAATTAATCCAAGTAAAAGTCCATTAATACTAATAATGGCCCAAGTAATTAACTAATAACTTTAGTTAATTAAAATGATTAATACAATCAATCATGAATGTAAATAATACTCTAAAAATATTATTCGTGAAAGTTTCGTGTGTCACAAAGACGTTTCGGGCAATTAAAGTCAAGTACGGGCAATCATGGCAACATGTAAATGTAATAACGTACATTCGTTTAATCACAAGTATTAATAATAACAATTATTAATAAATAAACGTTGGAAAATCCAGGGTCGTTACATTACCCACCTGTTAAAGAAAATTTCGTCCCGAAATTTGAAACTGAGGTAGATGGAGGAGTCGAGAAAAGGTGAGGATACTTACGCATCATTTGATCCTCTCGCTCCCAGGTAAACTCAGGTCCTCATTTGGAATTCCATCGTACTCGGACGATCGGAATCTTGTTGCATTTCAAAGTTTTGATCTCACGATCCATAATTTCAACAGGTTCTTCCACAAAGTGAAGTTTGTCATCAATCGTAAGTTCCTCGAGTAGTATGATAAGTTCAGGTGCAGCAAGACACTTCTTCAAGTTTGATACGTGGAAGGTAGGATGAACTGAGCTCAATTGTGCTGGTAGATCCAAACGGTAAGCAACGGGTCCAACACGTTCCAAGATTTCAAAAGGACCAATGTATCGTGGGTTTAACTTTTCATGTTTTCCAAAACGGATCACACCTTTCCAAGGTGCAACCTTCAATATTACACGATCGCCCACATTGAATTCAATGTCCTTACGTTTAAGATCGGCATAACTCTTTTGATGATCGCGGGCAGTCTTAAGTCTAGCTTGAATCTGAGCAATCTTCTCCGTTGTTTCATGGACTACCTCGGGTCCGGTGATTTGCTTTTCTCCTACTTCGGCCCAACAAATAGGAGATCGGCACTTGCGGCCATACAATGCTTCAAAAGGTGCGGCATTAATGCTCAAGTGATAACTGTTGTTGTACGAGAATTCAGCTAGTGGCAAATGCCTTTCTCAGGCTTTTCAAAGTCAATGACACATGCACGCAACATGTCCTCCAAAGTCTGAATGGTTCGTTTACTTTGCCCGTCGGTCTATGGATGATAAGCAGTACTCATGTCAAGACGAGTTCCCATGGCTTCTTGCAAAGAACGCCAAAATCTAGAAGCAAACCGGGGATCGCGATCTAAGATGATCGATAAAGGTACACCATGACGAGATACAACCTCTTTGATGTATAATTGAGCAAGTCTTTCCATTGTATCAGTTTCCTTCATCGCTAGGAAGTGTGCAGATTTGGTGAGGCGGTCAACAATAACCCAAATAGTATCGTATCCGCCCACCGTCTTTGGTAGCTTGGTGATGAAATCCATTTCCCACTTCCATTGTGGGATTTTTGGTTGTTGAAGTAACCCAGAAGGTCTCTGATGCTCGGCTTTAACCTTCGAGCAAGTCAAACACTTACCAACATAAGTCGCAATGTCCTTCTTAAGATTCGGCCACCAATAATGTTCTTTAAGATCGTGGTACATCTTGCCCGCGCCGGGATGAATCGAATATCTTGATTTGTGTGCTTCATCAAGTATAAGGTTCCGTAGATCTCCATAATAAGGTACCCAAATTCTTCCGGCATAACATCGGAGTCCAAACTCCCTAACCCCGAATCGAGAGACAAGTATGTTCAAATGTTCGTGAGTTATATTCTCCGTCTTGAGAGCCTCATCCTGGGCTACTCTGATCTGGCTGTTGAGGTTCGAATGAATGGTGATGTTCAGAGCCCTAACACGAAGAGGTGCCGTCCTCTCCTTTTAGCTTAAAGCGTCAGCTACAACATTGGCCTTGCCGGGATGATAATGGAGTTCACAATCGTAGTCATTGAGCGTCTCGATCCATCGACGCTGTCTCATATTTAGTTGCTTCTGATCGAAGATATGCTGGAGGCTTTTATGGTCGGTGAAGATAGTGCTCTTAGTTCCATACAAATAATGTCTCCACAATTTGAGCACAAAGACAACGGCTCTAAGTTCAAGATCATGCGTAGTGTGGTTCCTTTCGTGAATTTTCAATTGTCGGGAGGCATAAGCGATAACCTTTTAGCGTTGCATCAGTACACAACCAAAACCACTTTTCGACGCATCGCAATAAACAACAAAGTCGTCACTGCCTTCGGGAAGTGATAGGATAGGTGCGGTGGTTAACTTCTTCTTCAAAGTTTGGAATGCTGATTCGTGTGTGGGTTCCCAAATGAACTTCTTGCCCTTGTGAGTCAGCGCGGTCAAAGGACGCGCAATCAGAGAAAATCCTTCAATGAACCTTCAGTAGTAACCGGCGAGACCTAAAAATTGGCGAATATGAGTTGGAGTAGTGGGGGTCTCCCACTTGCTGATAGCTTCAATCTTGGCGGGGTCAACTTTGATACCCTGGTCACTCACAACATGACCCAAAAATTGTACTTCCTTCAACCAAAATCCACACTTGGAGAATTTGGCGTAAAGTTGCTCTTGTCTCAGGAGTTCAAGTACTAGTCGGAGGTGTTGCTCATGCTCTTCTTCGCTCTTAGAGTAGATGAGGATATCATCTATGAAGACGATAACAAACTTATCCAAGTACGGCTTGCAGACACGATTCATGAGGTCCATGAACACGGCAGGTGCATTTGTCAAACCGAATGGCATCACGAGAAACTCATAATGACCATAACGGGTCCTGAATGCAGTTTTCATCACGTCACTTTCCTTCACCCTCAACTAGTGATAATCGGATCGCAAATCGATCTTTGAGTAGACACTCGATCCTTGTAGTTAGTCAAAAACATCGTCAATGCGGGGAAGAGGATACCGATTCTTGATCGTCAATTTGTTGAGTTCACGGTAGTCGATACACATACGGAAGGATCCATCCTTCTTCTTCACAAACAGAACAGGTGCGCCCCAAGGCGAGAAACTTGGTTGGATAAATCTACGGTCTAACAGCTCTTGTAGTTGATTCTGTAATTCTTGCATCTCAGAAGGTGCGAGTCTATAAGGTGCACGAGCTACAGGTGCAGCTCCTGGCACTAAGTCGATCTGAAACTCTACGGCTCTCGGCGGTGGTAATCCAGGCAATTCCTCTGGGAAGACATCAGAAAATTCGTTCACAATTCGAACGTCGTTCACATCCTTCACCTCGGTTTCTAAGGTTTTCACATGCGCTAGGACAGCAAGACGTCCCTTCTTCATAATCTTTTGCACTTTCACGCAACTAATGAGGTTCAACTTCAAGGTACATCTCTCTCCGTAGATAACCAGTGGCTCACTGTCTCCTTGTGGTATACGAAGAGCTTTATCTCCACAAATAATATCAGCCTTTATCTTGCTCAACCAATCCATACCGACTATCACGTCAAAAATTCCCAGTTTGATGGGTATCAAATCAATTTCGAACTCTGCACCAGCTATGTTGATAATAGCTCCTCGACTGATATGGTCAACGTTCTCAAGTTTTCCATTGGCGACCTCGACAAGCATACTCTCTTTTAACGGGACTAATGACCAATTAATCTTATCGCAAAAATGTCTACATACATAACTTCTATCCGCACCAGTATCAAACAAGAAAGAAGCTAAAAGATTGTTGATTTTGAATATACCTGTCACCAAGTCAGGGTTTTCGCATGCGTCCCTTGCATTAACATTGAAAGCTCTAGCGCGCGGTGGTCCGCCATCTTTTTGCTTATTTGGACACGCATTCCTGAAATGGCCCGTCTGCCCGCACTCATAACACTTCTTTGGCCCGTTGGTGTTCGGCTTCCCATTCAAAGTGGTGACCTTGCAGTCTTTTCCAACATGCCCAGACCGTTGGCACTTCTCGCAGACAACATTGCAATACCCAGTGTGGTGTTTGTAACACCTCTTGCATTGTGGTATGGTTCCTTTGTAGTTCGGGTTGGAGTTGGTGTTATTGTTAGGGTTGGGGTTTCCACCGTTGTTGTTTCCCCTAAAACCCTCATGTCGTTTCGCCGGGTTCTGTTCATAGTTTCTTCCCCTGTTGTTGTTGTTGTTGTGGTTATCCCATTTGCGCTTCTCGCTAGTACCCGCTTCAGACTTAGTTTTCTCCGGTTCATCGATGGTTATTTGATTCATCAAAGTATGTGCCATGCGCATCACTTCGGGAACATTCGGTGGCTTGGACGAGGTGACATTTCCCTTAATGCTCTTAGAGAGTCCCCAGAAGTATATCTCCATACGCTTGAATTCTGGGGTGACCATTGTCGGACACATAAGAGCTAACTCAAGAAACCTCCTGTTATAACCATCAAGGTCGTTCCCAACGGCCTTTAACTGCATGAATTCCATTTCCATCTTTTGGATTTCGGTTCTCGGACAATACTCCTCAATCATGGCACACTTAAATTCATCCCATGGCGTAGCATACGCCTCATCAATGCCTTGTGCCTGTGCCATTGTGTTCCACCACGTGAGCGCGCCGTCAGACAACGTGCAAGAAGCAAATTTGGTTTTGTTATCCTCCGAACAGTTGCTAACTCGAAATACTGATTCAAGTTTCTCAAACCAACTGGTGAGACCAACCGGTCCCTCGGTTCCACTGAAGTTGTGTGGTTTACAGCTCTGGAATTCTTTGTAAGTACACCCATTTCGAACGGGTTGAATAACCGGTGGTGGTGGCGGTGGAGCTTGGGGTTGCATTTCCGCAATGGCTGCGGCTACACGTTCTTGGATCATTTCTTCAATTTGAGCAGCAGTAGGTGTGGATCTACCGTTAGTCATGGTGTTCTAAACAAAAATTTTGACTCAAGTCAAAATCCAGCATTCAAATAGTAATAATACAGTATATAGTAACCAACATGGAATCAAAACATCACATGTTATTAAATAAAGCATCTATGTACAAATACCACAGAATCATCGTACAGTAATGTAAATAGAACATCGTGCAAGAATTAAATAACGCAAAGTTCCATTAATAATAATAAGTTTCATACATCTGAATAAGTCCGTACAATACATAAGTGAAACATAAAACTACGACTAGATTACATAATGAAATCTAAATACAAAAGCCCTACGGTGAAGGTGGGTGAAGGATGTCCATAACATGGGCCATCTGGTCCTCTAGCTCAGCAACTCGAGCTCGGAGGATCTCCACCTCCCTTGTCAATTCCTCGACACTGGGAGCTGGTGGGGCGGGTGGTGCTGGTGGTGCAGGTGGTGCCGGTGGTGCAGACATTACATAATGGGGTGCAGATGTTCTGGCTCCAGAAATAGTCAGCACATAACGGGGTGCCTTACGCACTTGTGGGTCGGCAGGGTACGGCACAAGCCGCTTACGAGCAGTAACCCTACGACGTCAACCAAACGCGTCAGTGAAGGCTCATCCTCTGTTGATCCCTGGAATGATGGTACCGTCGAAGCGATACCGCTTCTTCGGCAGGGTGGAGGGTGGCTGAATAGGTATATCAGCAGGGTCCTCATCATCACTGGAGTCGTCTGAGGAGGTGTCGTCGGTTGAAGCATCAGTGGATGACGGGTCGTCCGAATCATGTGGTGGCTGTACGGGTGGCTGAACTGGCCGTTCGTGGGCAGCCATCATCTGTCTGTATCTGCCTGGCAGAATCGGCACTAAACGTCCATTAGGAGAGTGTCGCCACGGCATGCGCATATGGTTATGGAATGGCCCTTCCCCGAACTCCGCGGGAATCACAACACCACCGATGCGGGGCGGTGGCTCCGAGGGTCCGGGAGCAGACGGAGCTGGAATCTCCGTAGGGTCCACGTGTCCGTTAATAGTAGCCACTGGTGCCGGCGCACTACTACTAGCTCCGGAAGACGAAGCGCCGGGGTCACTGGTGCGTATCGGGATCGGCGTGTCGGCAGCAGCAGCAGGTGGGGTGGCTGACGAGTCTGGACTGCCCAAAACGATAGTAGGTGGAGTATCCGACATCTGAACAAGAAAAAATAAATTTTTCCATGTCAGTACGTCATAAAGCAAGCACGTATTAGGCTACCAGTTTAAATCATGTATAACAATAAATAGCATGGCAATAATAACGAATCGTACAGAAGTAGCATGCAATCGAAAGCAAGTAATATCATGCAATAGTGAAATCATGTAATAGCATACGACATATAGTAGTAAAAGTAAGCAGCAGCATGCAGTAAGTTCAGTGGAAACAAGTAAACTAGCAAGTTGTAGATTAGTCCTATTAGTGAATCCTACTCGGGTCGATCTTAGACTCACTAATGCAACCTAATTTCCTACAACCAATGCTCTGATACCAAATGTGATGCCCCGTACAAAACCATCGTGTACGAATCATCAACAACAGGATCATTACAAGGTTAAGTACTATATGCTGTAATAAAAGAAATTGCATTCACGATAAAAAGGTGACGTCATAATCGACATCAAATGTTTTACACCAACAGTATGCTTCTATGAATAGCAAGCATGAATAAATGTATGAAACCCCTAGGTCGTTACAAAACATAGTTCAAAAGTATTAAAGTTTGAATGCAAGATAAACAGTTCATGCGGTGATAACACTAGAGCAGCGGGTGTCTACCGCAAGACTAGCACGACAGCGGAAGCAAATAACCTTAAGTACCTGAGAAAAACATGCTTAAAAACGTCAACACAAAAGTTGGTGAGCTATAGTTTAAGTATAACAGTATGTAAGGTAGGCCACGAGATTTCAGTGCTACAAAGAGTGTTTCAAAACAGTATGATAAAGTATATGTTAACCGTGGGCACTTGGTAACTAACTTAACGTTTATACCCCCTGAAAGTACACTTGGAAAGTGCGTATATCTACGAAGTATTAAACACTCGTTAAATGCTAGCGCGACTAGCCCGAGTGGGGATGTCAAACCCTATAGATCCATATCTAAGATTCGCGTTCACCGGTTCAAAAAACCAATGACTAAACGTTACCGAGCTAACGGGAATGTTTCTGCCGTTATATAACCCACACATATATAAGTTTAAGTACTCGTGCCTAGTATGTAAAACATAAAATCCGCATGTATTCTCAGTTCCCAAAATAAGTTAAAGTAAAAAGGAAATGCTATAACTCACAATGATAAAGTAGTGGTAAAGTATGACTCGGAAAGTAAGCAAGTAATGAAGGTTGTCCCAATGGGTCCTCAACCTAAGTCAAATAGTGCTAAGTCAGTAAATTGTCCGAATAGGTTTAAAAGTATGTAAATAAGGTCTTAAGGGTCATCATCATTCATCATCAAACAAAAGGTGTAAAGTAAGTTTCGTTCATGAAAAGAGTTTAAAACAAAGGCTGAGTTCGGTCAGTCACCACGGCCTCTACACCTACTGAAATAAGGTGAGACCAGTGGCCATGTCTCCGTATATGAGTCCTTTAGTTGTGGTAAAAATTACAGAAGCAAAATCGTCTTCGTTTGACCGTGGCGACGATCTAAGTGCGAGTAGGTCAGAAATTTCAGCACATCGTTAAATGGACATAGTGATGATCGGAGGGCCATAAATCCTAAACCGTAACTCGGATTAACACGAGTCCTATATGAAAAGTTATCTACTCGAACAGAACTATCTGAAAATCATAATTACAGTAGTTCAGGTCGTACGGGTCAGACACAGTAACAGTAAAACTGTAGGGTCAGTAGGTTCCGGTGGTTCTTGGTGCTCGATGCTTATCATGGTTTTCATCCTTGATGCATATAGCTTCAAGTGTACAACTCGTTGATGGGTTTACATCATCTTTACCAAGTTTTGACCATCATAACCCAAGTGCAAGTTTAAGATGTGTAGTACAACACAATCAAGTGTTGCAAGTGCTTTGATGAACCAATGTTACATCAAAGTCTTAGATTTTACACATACATGAAACATAAAAGAAATATTGAACTTCAAACTTGAAAATAAACTAACTAATCAAGATCTTAAGTTGTAGAACATAGTTCTTAGTTAGATATTGAAGATCCAAGACCCAAAAGTCTAGATCTAAAGTTATTAAGCTAAATCTAACACAAGTGTATGAAGTTATAACTAAAAAGTTATACTTCCATGTTCTTGAACTTACAAAGTTAACTTTGGTTTCAAGAAGTATGAGATCAAGTTTTAACTAGTAATACTTGACCATGAACATCATACACAATTTAAAAGTAAGTAAAAATGAAGAAATAAACTAGATCTAAAAGTAATATTCATGTTTGTTTCATACTTGAGAAGATTCAAACTAAATTTTAAATCTTAAGAATTCAAGTCTACAAAACATGAAAACAAAGAAGATTATAAAACTTATGAACTTGAAATCACGAATTTAAAGTGAGCATAAATGAAGAAAATAACTAAATCTATAAGTATTATGTTTCATGTTTGTGTCATACATAGGAAGATTCAAAACAAAGTTGAATCTTAGGGTTTAAGTCTACAAACATGAAAACAAATAAAGAAATTTATAAATCTTATGAACTTTTTGAAACACTTAAATGTAGAACTCCAAACTAACAAGTTTGAGTTCTTGTTCTTGATTCTTCATCAACAAAGGAGTGAAGAAAAACAAGATTCATGGAGAAGCAAACTAATAAGTTTGATCTTGAATAACAACTATCAAACTACAAGTAACAACAAGTAATTAAAGCAAGTAATCTAGATGATGATGATGTACATGTGTTTCGGTTTTTACCAAGAGAGAAAGAAGAAAAAAAAAGTGTTGTTACTTACAAACTAGAGAGAAGGTTGAGAGAGTTTGAAGTATTGTTTGAATGTGTGTGTAAATGAAAATGAAATGCAAGTATCAAGTAATAAGTTTGAAAAAAAAATGAACACCTCACATGTACACAAAGGGGGACGGTTTCAAAATGGGGAGGGAGGAGGAAATTACACACTAGTCACATGCATGTAAAGGTCATAAAAGGTGGTTATTAAGAGGTGTATGCATGGGAAGGTGTTGTAAGTATCATGTGACTAGATTCCAAACAAGTTAACTAACAAGTTAAGTTCCAAGTATGATACTTGCATTAAGAGATGGGCTAAAAAAAGTCCATTAAAGTGTAGGGTGGGCTTATAAGCCCATGTTCAATCATAAAGCCCAAGTATGTATTAATTAACAAATTAATCCAAGTAAAAGTCCATTAATACTAATAAAGGCCCAAGTAATTAACTAATAACTTTAGTTAATTAAAATGATTAATACAATCAATCATGAATGTAAATAATACTCTAAAAATATTATTCGTGAAAGTTTCGTGTGTCACAAAGACGTTTCGGGCAATTAAAGTCAAGTACGGGCAATCATGGCAACATGTAAATGTAATAACGTACATTCGTTTAATCACAAGTATTAATAATAACAATTATTAATAAATAAACGTTGGAAAATCCAGGGTCGTTACAGCATCACCATCTGATAGATTTTCAAAGAAATGGAGAAGAGAGGGGAACACCATAGCTTCAAGGTATTTCATAAAATCCTCATAGCTACCTGGAGGACCAACTAGAATGGATGCCAGGCCAGCAGTATCTAAATTAGGAAGGCTAATCTGTGAGCTGCTTTCGCCTATTCTGTTACCCTGAACGGAAGGCAGAAGAGCAAGCCTTCTCTGTGTTTCTTCTTCAGATGATATGGCTGGATTAAAATAGCAGTTGTTATTTAAAAAGTTTTTCCAATCCAAATATGATGATTCACAATTCAATACTAGATATTTATCAGGATCAACATTATAATAGCCACCATTGCTAGGCATATGGAAAAGCCAAAAAAGATATTCTTCTGCTATTGATTCAAAAGAAAGATTACCAGCTGCACGGCGTTTGCGTGAATTTGCTCGGGTTAAAGCCGATACATCAACAGGCTCATTCTCAGATAAACCTTTCTCTAGCGTTTCATCAATCATCATTTATGATGGAAATTGTAGCTCATCAAACCTAATGTGGCGCAAGGCGGTGAGCGGAGTAATAGCTGAAATAACAAAATGTAGCAGTTATTATGCAGGCAATACAAATTAATAAGCAAACTAAAAATTTTTTCAGTATAATATACCTTTTTTCTTTAGCATAGCGATAGCGCAACCACGAGTTGTTTCATCCCATTTAGCGTTAAGGGAGCATAAAGAAAGCATGTGTTCTGGATATCATCAGTTCAGAATTCTTTTTTTTGATCATGTTTACTAACTTTCATTCATCAGCCGATGAAAGGACCCATTCATATCGGTTATAAACAATTCACAATAGTTGATTACATTGCGAGGTTCTGACCTCTATATTATACATTTTACAAACATTGCATTCATTTTTAAAAGACAACTTTCATTACAACGATAGTTGACAATATGCATACCATTTCCCAATATATCCAAACTATAAATGACTTAATCTGTCATTTACTTAATAATAATCTTTTTGAACTCGATCAACTCGAATGCAACGTCTTTTGAAATATGTCATGAATGACTCCAAGTAATATCTCTAAAATGAGCAAATGCACAGCGAAAGGTTTCTTTAGTACCTGAGAATAAACATGCTTAAAAAGTGTCAACCAAAAGGTTGGTGAGTTCATTAGTTTATCATAAACAATCATTTCCATCTTTTTAATAGACCACAAGATTTAATTTTCATAGTTAACTGCAGGAACACTCATCTATATAAAATCCATTCATATGGTGAACACCAGGTAACCGACCTTAATAAGATGCATATAGAATATCCCCAAATATACAGGTACACTCATCTGTATATCAAAATCGAAGTACTAAAGCATCCATAACCTGAATGCGGCTTGTTGGGCCCGATAGATCTATCTTTAGGATTCGCGTCAATTTGGGGGTCTGTTCCCAAATTCTTAGGCTACCAAACTAAAAAGGGGCATATTCGGTTTGATAATCCAGTCATAGAATGTAGTTTCAATTACTTGTGTCTATTTCATAAAACAGTTATAAAAGCAGCGCATGTATTCTCAGTTCCAAAAATATATATTGCAAAAGCATTTAAAAAGGGAGAAATGAAAACTCACAATACTGTATTTCCTAGTAATAATACAAATAATGGCACTGAACAAGTGCAGGGTTGACCTCGGATTCACGAACCTATATTAAGTATATATATATATTTATATAATGGTCAATATCTGTCTAACAATTTAGGTCAAGTCATAGCGTATCACAATCCTAATGCTCGAGATTATCATGCAAAAGTCAAAAAAAGTCAACTTGACCTAAAATGACTTCCAACATCTATACATGTTTATTATATAGCTTAAATATAGTCATTTTATATATTTAAATATATTTATCAGATTTTATTAGAGTAAATAATATAAGTCATATATTAACAAATAAAAATTTATATTAAGATTTATATATGATAAAAATATACTTTTATATATCTTAAGCAATAAAATTTATCAGGTTCACTTAATATCATAAAAATATAGTGGTATGTATTATTAAAGTAATTATATTACGTGTGGTAAAAATATCTTTGTATCACATATTTATTTGATAAGATAATATTGATAATAATAATAATTAGTAAAAGTTGTATTATTTTGTAATAATAATAATAATTATTATTATACTAATAATAATAATAATAACAATATTTATATTTTCAAATGACGATATTAATTATATAATGATAATTCTAATTATAATAATAATAACGATACTTTTTTAATATTAACTGTAACAATAATATTTTATATAAAAATAATAATTCTATTCACAATGATAATTTTAATAATAATAATAATAATACTAAAAGATAATAATAATGATATTTCTATTAAAAATGATAATTTTAATAAAAATGATAGTTTTAATATTAATGATACTTTTAATAATAATAATAATGTTAAAGATAATAAAAACGATATTTTTATCTAAATCAATATCTTACAATATTTTAATTTCATCATGATACTCATACTCATAGTTTCTAATCGATTTTTTTAATACCTTTTAGTCCTCTTTTATATCGCATTCATAATAATGATAATAATAGTAATCATAATAATTAGATGATACTAATATTAGTTTTAATGATAATGATACTAATAATAATAATTATAATAATACTAATGATAATACTAATAATAATAATAATAATAATAATAATAATAATAATAATAATAATAATAATACTAATAATAATAATCTTTAATGATGATAACGATAGTAATAATAATAACAATAACAATTTTTAATGATAATACTTATATTAATAATGATAATTATAATAATAAAAATAATAATTATTAGATAGTAATAATAACGACGATAACGATAACGACGATCGTAATAATAATAATCATTTTAATAATAATACTAAAATTAATGATAATTCAGTTGACTATATCTTTTAATCCGTTCATCTAAACCATACGCTTTCTAAATGAAAAGTTATTAATTTTTCGCCAGCTTTTCAACGACATGCATATTATATACCTTATCTCAGTAATATATGTATTAAATTTGTGATTCATCATAGAACTATCTAACGACAAAATTAAGCATACACGCATGCATAAACATATATACTCGAGCACTAGTCAGGGATACACTATTAATATATAAAAGATAAGATATGAATACTCACGTATCAATATTGAGATTCAATATTGCAGGAAAGTACGTAGACGCAACGAAGATGATAAACACTAGGTTGACCTCAAGAGCTATACCTCCGAACAATACCCATAACCTCCTTAGCGATAACCCATAATTTCCTTAGCTTTATCCCGCTCAAAAACCCATTTGAAATAACTCACTCATGACCTCATCGTAGTATTTTATGTATAATATTACTAATAATAATACTACTACTAATAATAATAATATGATTCATAATAATATTAATCTTTAATAAAAATAATAATAATAATAATAATAATAATAATAATAATAATAATAATAATAATAATAATAATAATAATAATAAATATTAATATAGAGAACGATCAAGAGATTGAGAGATGGATGAATTGTGAATCAGAAATGAAATTCGTTCGGTTTCTAAAGGAAGTTGAGCTGCACCTACTCCCCATGCAATCTCATGGGGAATGTGCTGCTGAGCCATGCGATCGCATGGTACCAGCTTTCAGCACTTTTGCATTTTTCTCGTGGGCTGCTACGATTTTATAATATTATATATTTAATGTATTTAATTTATAAAATTAATTATATATTATATTATATTTACGTGCATAGTAAATTTGTAAGACCCTAATATTTATCGTACATAGAGTATTATTTGAAGCGACCCGTCCTAATCCATCTGGACGAATACATTACATTTGGTTACATCGCGAGGTACTTGACCTATATATGATACATGTTACAAACATTGCATTCGTTTTTTAAAAGACAAACTTTTATTTCATTGAAAGTTGACAAGCATGCATACCATTTCATAATATATCCAACTATAAATGACTTATCAATAATCTTGATGAACTCAACGACTCGAATGAAACGTCTTTTGAAATATGTCATGAATGACTCCAAGTAATATCTCTAAAATGAGCAAATGCACAGCGGAAGATTTCTTTCATACCTGAGAATAAACATGCTTTAAAGTGTCAACCAAAAGGTTGGTGAGTTCATTAGTTTATCATAAACGATCATTTTCATCATTTTAATAGACCACAAGATTTTCATTTTCATTTCTCATAAATATACGTCCCGTGCATAGAGACAAAAATCATTCATATGGATTGAACACCTGGTAACCGACCTTAACAAGATGCATATAGAATATCTCCATCATTCCGGGACACCCATCGGACATGATAAAATCGAAGTACTAAAGCATTCCAAATTCCAGAATGGGGCTTGTTGGGCCCGATAGATCTATCTTTAGGATTCGCGTCAATTAGGCGTGCACTAATTCTCAAAATTAGTGATGTTCCCTAATTCTTAGGCTACCAAGCTAAAAGGGGCATATTCGGCTTCGATCATTCAACCATATAATGCAGTTTCGATTACTTGTGTCTATTTCGTAAAACATTTATAAAAATTGCGCATGTATTCTCAGCCCAAAAATATAAAGGGTAAAAAGGCAAATGAAACTCACCATACTGTCTTTTGTAGTAAAAATACTTATGACGACATTGAACAAGTGTAGGGTTGATCTCAGATTCACGAACCTATATCAATTATATTTATATTAACACATATAATTGAAATCGAACGAAGTTTTATATTATTAGTGAAATATTTGTTATTTTAGTAAATTATATGTTATATGTATTAAATAGAATTTTATGTAATTAAATGTTATTTGGTAAATTAATATTAATAAAAAATTGTATTAGCTTATAATAATAATAATAATTTTTAATAATAAAAATAATTACAAAAATAATAATCATGATAATAATAATAATATTATTAATGGTAATCAAAATAATGATAATAAAAATATTGTTAGTAAAAATAATAATAATGATTGTAAAATAATGATACATATAATAATAATAGTAGTTTTTAATAAAATGATAAGTTTAATAATAACGATAATGAAAATATTAATTTTGAATATATTACTTAATAATAATAATATTAATAATAATAATGATATAATAATAGTAAGATAATAATATTAATAAATAAATGATTAGATAAGTAACTACCTCCAAGAAGTAACCCTAAAAAAAATGCCCAAATCCGGGTTTGAACCCGCGACGTCCCGCTAACCCGATAACATCCTTAACCATTTCTCCGTTTACTATATTCTATTTTAATCCCGAGTTAAAACTAAGTAACCCTTTTAACATTATCGTCAATAACCTTTATTATCGTTACACCATTATCATCATATAACCATATCATTATTATTATCATAATTTAATTGTTATCTTTTATCATCAACGTTATTATTTCTTAACAACACTAATACAACCAAATTCTACTCATAATCATAATATAATCTCGATCAACATCATCAACTCATCAACTTCATCATCAATCTAATTATCCTAATCATCATTTTTATCATACTATGTAACATCATCCCGTCATTCTATTCGCCATCATAATCATGAACATTTACCATCATATTATTTGTACCATTATCACGACACCCTCTCTATCATTCTCAAATCTATCCTCTCGCCTCTGTTGGAAAATCCTCAGGCCAAATTTGCAGCCCGTTAACAGCCCAACTAGGAATTCAGCCCAACACTACAATTAGCCTAAATCGAAGTCTACTAATTAAAATGGGATGTAACAGTTTAAATACCTTAGTTAGCCCGTATAACAATTAAGAAGTCCTAGTTGCCAATCCATTTATTTAAAAAGAGCCCAACTCAAAAAATTATATCTACAACCCACTATCTAAACGAGTTTATAGCCCAATTCAACATCCATATTAGTTTAACGCAGATTTGAGGTTGCTGTATATGGAACTTAGGATTTCAAGAAACACTTCATAGATCCTGACCCCATTCGTGACCCTCTCCCACTCACCTTGTTTTCATCTAATCTCACTTGCATATATTTAATATAGATCATGGCATTGCTTTAGTTAATTTGTACACATCTTCTATATTTTAATATTGTATAATACTATATTGTACGTACCATTAACATTAATATGCTTTTGAAAATAGAAAGAGACGCAGCAGATTGTAGCAACAGTTTCATCATGGGTCTTCATCATATTCGCTGCATAGTAAATAGAAACACAGGTAGGTGTTCTTCCAGCTAAAAAGGAAAATAAGAAGATATTGCAGTTGTATGTTCGATTAAAATGATGATGATAATTGATAGTGTTCGAATGGTGAGCTGAACAAGTGGCGGTTTAGAATGGTTTATTAATGGAGGAGGTCATAAAGGTGGCGGTGGTGGTTTTCATCATTGAAACAGAAATATAGTAACAACAATGATGGAAGGAGCAGGAATAATATGAAATGGGTTATTGATAGTTGTCGATGGTGGTTGTGATTATGATTTGATGTGGTTTTAGGAGTTGTTCGCTTACTTTAACGTTTTCATTACATCCAAACTGTTCATCATCGTGTTGTCATTAACCTCAAAAGGTTGACCATCGCTAGCCGGAGACAGCCACCACCGACCAGCAGCTGCAGATGTAACAAAGTAGCAGTGGTTCAACAAGGGTCGGTGGTGCTCACAGTGGTGGTAGAAGTGACGGTAGTAAGAGGAAACAACAACAAAGAAAACGGGTTTCGGTGGTGGTTTTAATTTAAGAGAGGAAGATGAGAGAGAAGGAAAAATGTTGGCGATTGTTTGTGATCTCGTTCAAACTAGAAAGAGGTAACAGGAAGTAAATGAGAGGGTTGTGTTGGTGTCAACAAAAGTGATGGTGATCGTGGTTGATGGTTCAAGAGAGACGAAACAGAAGTAGCTCATAGTTAGTTGTTTACGATGGTTCATGGTGGTTATTGGATGTGTAGATTGTAGTGATGTTGAAGAAGGAGAAGGTGTGCCGGGTGTGAACTATCTATATGCATATGTAATGTTATGTGTATATAAGAGATAGATGTTAGATATTATGAATCACAAGATAACAGTAAATCAAATAATACTAATAGTTAAATATGCAAGTGTATCAATATATAAATATATTATCATGTAGGAAAAAAAAATGTGTTCATTAAATAAGAGAGAAAACAGTTAAGCTTATTAGTTAGCAGCCTTTAACATGGAGTGCTATCATGCTCTGTTGATTTTTAGTGGCGGATAAAAGTCTTCGAAAATATCCTATATTTTTAAATTAATCTCCTTTATTTATTTTGGTCATTAATTGTTTAAAACCTGATCATAAAGGTGCGTCTAATATTTATTTTTAATTTCAAGTAATCTATACGGAGTATTAAGATTTAACTCATCAAAGTAAAAATATTTTTTAATAAATCTAAACTTTACATAACTTAATTATGGACCAATATTTAATTCCAACTTCTCATAAGTTCGAGTCTTAAACTTGTTTAATATCGTTCATAAAAAATTGACCTGTCATTCTGTGACAACCCGAAAATTTCCAACCAAATTTAAACTTTAATCTTTATATGTTTCTGACACGATAAGCAATATTTGTTAAGTTAAATTTCAAGAATTTTAAACTATGTTCATACATTCATTCAACCTCGACCAAGTTCCAACGATTCACGAACCATTAAACGAATATGATTATATATGTATATGTGTATATATATTATAACTTGAAACGTAAACAAAATATTAGATTAAATACTTTATATGATTGTATCTGTTTCAAAATGTTTATCAATGGAATTAGAAGATAAGATCAAATGATTGAATTATCAGATATATTGAATTATGATTACAAGTCTCTGTTGAAAGGCCCACGTTGATTTGAGAAATCTTTCCATTTTAACAATATTCGGAAAATGGTAAAGTGATTTATAAATAAAAACAAATTGTCAATCATTGAGAACTAGACAAAGGAGAGTGGAAGATTGAATCTCATAAAGACTCGATTGATCTATTTAGTTTCAAACGTACAAAAACGTTTTCAGTTTAAAAAGAACTTTATTATTAAAACGTATATAACTTTTATAAATATCTAGAACCACTTTTGACAACTCATTACTTAACTAGTATGATAAAGATAACGATATTTATATTTTATTTTATATATATAACGATTTAAATTAATATTATATATATTTATACGCGTATTATACGTACATAGTTTTATACTTTTACTATACTTAAACTTTACCTTTACTTTATTTTTACTTTACTTTAACTTTAATAATTCACTTTAATAATTCATACTTTAATAATTCACTTTAATAATTTATACTTTAATAATTCACTTTAATAATTCATACTTTAATAATTCACTTTAATAATTCATACATTAATAATTCACTTTAATAATTCAAAAATCTATTATAAATAGAATTCAATAGGTTTCATTATTTCATAGAAATTTGAAAATATTTTTCTCTAAACTCTCTCAATCGATTTACATATATATATTTACTCCGTATTATTTCAAGATATTATTAGTATACATAAAATATTACGACGGAGTGTTGTCCGAGTGATTTCGAAATTGTTTTTCGAGTGGGATAGGATTAAGGAAATTATGGGTTATAGTTATGGAGGTGATTGAGTATGGTTCATGGGTATGCTCGTGAGGTCAATATAGTGTTTATCATTTCCGTTGCGTCTACGTACCTTTCCTGCAATATTGAATCTCAATATTGATACGTGAGTACTCATAATTTAACTTTTACATATTAATAGTGTGTCCCTGACTAGTGCTCGAGTATTTAGGATTATGCATGCTTGTACTTTTGATATTGCCCTTAGACAGGTTAGGTTGAATGTTGAATTAGTTACACTTGCGGTTGATATAAGGTATAAGATATGCATGTCCTTGGAAAGCTAGCGAAAAATTAAGAACTTTTCCTTTAGATATCGAATGGTTTCGATGAACGGATTAGAAGTTATAATCAATTGAATTTTCGATATTTTTTATTAAAAATGATTATTATTATCGTCGTTTTTATCGTCGTTCTAGTTTTATCTTATTATTATCATTATTATTATCTTTATCAATAAAAGAGATTTATCATTAAAAATTGTTATTTTTTTTATTATTACTATCGTTATTATCGTTAAAGTTATAATTAGTATTATTATTATTATTATCTAATTATTATTATTATTATTATTATTATTATTATTATTATTGGTATTATTATTATTATTATTATTATTATTATCATTATTAATATATATATCATTATTTAAAAATGGTTATTGTTATTGTTATTATTATTATTACTATATTATCATTAAGATAATTATTAGTATTATCGTTAATAATGTTATAGTAACTATCATTATTAATATTAGTGTAATTAAAACAAATATTTGTAACACCTAATTATTTTGATTACTATTATTATCATTATTATGAACACGATATAAAAGATGATTAAAAGCTATTAAACGAAACGATTAGGAAATAATGGGTAAGAGTATCATGATGAAATTAAAATATTATAAGATATTGATTTAGATAAAATTATCGTTCTTATTATTTTTATCATTACTATTATTATTAAAAGTATCGTTAGTATTAAAACTATCATTTTAACAAAAATTATCATTTTAATAGAAATGTCATTGTTACTATAAAATATCATTATTATTATTATTTTAATTAGAATTATTATTTTAAAGATAATATTAAAAATTATCGTAAATATTAAAGTTATCATAATTAGAATTATCATTTTATCTAATGTCATCTTAGTAATTATAAATATTGATATTTTTATAATAATAATTATTATTACAAAATAATACAACTTTTACTTACTATCATTATAGATATTATTTTATCAAATAAATATGTGATACAAACATATTTTACTACGTGTAATAACTTACTTTAATAATACCTATCATATTATCTTTATGATATTAAATGAACCCTACAAATTTTATTACTTAATATATATAAAAGTATATTTTATTATATAAATTTAATATAAAATTTTATTTATTAATAAATAAATTATATTATTTACTCTAATAAATCTTTTAAAAATATTTAAAAATATAAAACAACGATATTTAAACTATATATTAATCATGTATAGATTTTTGGAAATTATTTTGAGTCAAATTTACTTTTGTTGACTTTTGCATATTAGTCTCGAGCATTAGGATTGTGGTACACTATGACTTGACCTAATTTGTTAGACAAATATTGACCAACACATAAATATATATAATTAATTTAGGTTCGTGAATCCAAGGCCAACCTTGCACTTGTTCAATGACGTTATATGTATTTTTACTACGAAATACAGTATGGTGAGTTTCATTTGCCTTTTTACCCTTTATATTTTTGGGACTGAGAATACATGCGCTTTTATAAATGTTTGACGAAATAGACACAAGTAATTGAAACTACATTCTATGGTTGAATTATCGAAATCGAATATGCCCCTTTTTATTAAAGTCTGGTAATCTAAGAATTAGGGAACAGACACCCTAATTGACGCGAATCCTAAAGATAGATCTATTGGGCCTAACAAACCCCATCCAAAGTACCGGATGCTTTAGTACTTCGAAATTTATATCATGTCCGAAGGAGGATCCCGGAATGATAGGGGATATTCTTATATGTATCTAGTTAATGTCGGTTACCAGGTGTTCACCATATGAATGATTATTTTTGTCTCTATGCATGGGACGTATATTTATGAGAACTGGAAATGAAATTCTTGTGGTCTATTAAAATGATGGAAATAAATGATTATGATAAACTAATGAACTCACCAACCTTTTGGTTGACACTTTAAAGCATGTTTATTCTCAGGTGTTAAAGAAATCTTCCGCTGTGCATTTGCTCATTTTAAAGATATTACTTGGAGTCTTTCATAGCATATTTCGAAGAACGTTGCATTCGAGTCATTGAGTTCATCAAAGATTATTATTAAATCAATTTATAGTTGGATAGTATATATTATGAAATGGTATGCATGCCTGTCAATTTTCGAGGTAAAGAAAGATTGTCTTTTCAAAACGAATGCAATGTTTGTAAAATGTATCATATAGAGGTCAAATACCTCGCAATGTAATCAACTATTGTGAATCGTTTATAATGTATATGAACGGGTCCTTTCACATTCGAGCTCGATCCCAACTAAAAATTAAATATTTTTAAAATTTATAAAATAGATTCTAAATATATTTTTAATAAAGCTAAAATTGATGCAACCTATTTTCGGATCATTGTTTATTCTAAAATCACGTAAGTTTCTTTTTAACTCATTTACTATCAATCGAATAACAATTGATCGTTACTGTGCGTTTACTAAATAATTTCGAAACCATATACTTGCATATTCTACATACTTTATTTACATATAGATACTTTTTATGTATTATTATTATTAAAAAAAATTATTTTAACAATTACAATATATAATATTTCATTTTATTCATTACCCTTTTTATATTATCAACTATGTGATACTTATATCATAATTGGATTTTTAATATCTATATATTTTTATATATTTCAATATACATATAATATTTACAACAATGGTTCGTGAATCGTCGGGAATAGTCAAAGGTTAATTGAACACATGAATATAGTTTTCAAAGTTTTTGAGATTTCAACATTACAGACTTTGCTTATCGTGTCGGAAACATATAAAGATTAAGTTTAAATTTGGTCGAAAATTTCCGGGTCGTCACAGTACCTACCCGTTAAAGAAATTTCGTCCCGAAATTTGATTGGGATCATCATGGCTAATAAATAAATTGTTTTCATGACGAATATGAGTTGATGAATAGAGTTTAATCATCTTTGAGTAATACGGATAAAATAATTCGATTACTCGAATAGTACGAATGAAGATATCACTAAATAGTGAAATGAGAAAGACATGTTTTATCATAACTTTTGACTAGTTATGGTTGAATTCCGGAATTCAAGGGATTTTGAAGAAATCTTTGAAACCTATAAGATCTGATTTTTCGGTGAATAAGGTAATTAAGATCTCTTCGATTAAATACGATGCTCTGCCTCGATTACTCTGTCTGATATTTCACTATAATTCCACCCTCTTTGTTTCCTTTATATTTTGGAGTTCCAGAATTTTGTTTTCTCTTCCCGGCTTTAAGTCAAACGAATAATGGTTCAGAATTCATAGGTATGAAGTTTCGAATGAACATGACTAATGTTCTAAGAGTGAGATTGTAATAGCACGATTTTGATTGGTTAAATTATCAGAATTCAAGAGAAAAGATAGAATTATCAAGAAATTATGTTCTTGATATGTTTATATATTAGATAGAATGTAAGAGTCATGTAACATGGCACATGATAAAGTTATGATCTGTGAATCATCACGTTTCATTAGAAACTCAACATGACTTACTGTAATATAATCACGTTGATCAAGTATCATTCTACTATACTAACTCATACATCAATTTCCAACACTACTTCAAAAACATTCATATTTTAAATTCAAAAATTTACAGAATATAGAAACTAAAACAGTTTCCTTTTATGAGATAACACAGATAGTGCGGAGAGATAATCAATATCGGAAGAGAATATTTATGAAGATATCTTTAGAAATATTGAGGATATTTACAATGAAAGATACGATAATATCTTAGAATTTTAGATTCACAGTGTGATGAAGAAATTCATTCACAATGATTTAGAGCGATTAAGGAGTAAGGTATTCGCTAAAGATTTCATCAGAAACAGAATCATCAGGATTCTTTATGTACAAGTTTGGTCCTTGTGATTTGTTCAGAGTCTCCTTCATGGTTTGCTCAATTCGTTTTTTAGTATCAAAACTTTTGAGCTTTTTCAGTATGTCGCTCATTATCATCAAACTTTTGACTGTTTAAACAGTCTTCAGTTTTCGCTGCTTCATCAGCTTTTTCAGAACTCAGAGATCTGATTCGTAAGCTAGAGTGCTTTTCAGGAATTCAGAGATTCCGAATTGAAATCCATCAGTCCAGAAGATATACGTTATATATAGATATATAACTGTTGACGTAGGAACGCTGTGAAATTTAAAATACTGATTGTTAATTCCCGGTAATTGGTATGGTAATTCTCGTTATAAGATGTGGATGAGTATGTGATAGGGTTTTAATGAACAAATATAATGGTCCTTCGGAGAGACTTAAGCCAATGAGTAATGAAGTTGCTGGTAAGTTTACTACTAATGTGGTGGGATATAATCGGTTCTTCGGTAACGATGATGAAGGGAAAACTTATATATATCAAAGTTATAATAGAGTTTATTCGAATGAAAAGTCGGAATTGATTTACTGAAGCTGTGACAAAATTGACTACTTGATAAAGGGATTGTAAAGTTATTTTTTGGTAATGACAACGCCAAAGGAGCTAACACATATACGTGTTAAACGTTTACTCAGGTTCCGAGTGTTTTCAAGTGCATAACTATATGCATCAATCTTTTCTTCCGTAGCTGAAGTGCGGTCGGTTCATCCTCTCGATTGAGGTGTTTTCAAGAATCATGAAAGGTTTGAACACAGATTGTAATTGTCAAGACACAAATGAGGTTTAAGATGAAATCAAGTGGCAAACTTGAAGAAATGTTTAGTTTCATATGTTTTAATCAATATTTTATTTCATTTTGATTGTCCAATGTTATTAATCCACAGTCGATAGTCCACAGTTAACAGTCCAATAATTCATATATAGTTTAATATATAATATTCGAATTAATTAATACGTATCATGACCCGTGTGCATATCTCAGACTCTATCACAACTCAAAGTATATATATTATTGTAGAATCAACCTCAACCCTGTATAGCTAACTTCAGCATTACTGCATATAGAGTGTCTATGGTTATTCCAAATAATATATATATATGCGTCGATATGATATGTCAAAACCTTGTATACGTGTCCCGATATTTAAATGCATAAATAACAGTATTTAAATGACGATAAATAAAGTGCGTAAAATAAATAACAGAAATTAAATGACAATAAATAAAATTGCGAGAATTAAAATTGCGATAAAATAAATTGCGATAATTAAATTGCGATAAATAAATTGCAATAATTAAATTGCGATAACTAAATTGAGATAATTAAAATGTAATACTAAATTAACAGTTAGCTAGGAACAGTTAGCTAGGATTTTGTTAGCGTGGATTCTTAACAAAATTTCGCATAGTTAATTTGTTTGTTTCTAACAAATTTTATTTTGTCCAACGTTTTCTTCATTATGCCACTTGTTGGATTCTGATAGATCAAAATCCAAATATAAAATTGAATGAAAATGGTTATTCTGCGGTGAACGGATACATATATCGTTGGTTGTAAGTAGGATAGTAAATGACTGTTGAATCAGCTTCGACGAATGTACAGTGTAACTTATTAAGGTGAAATCTAAATATTCCTCGGGTATTACCTACCCGTTAAATATTTTCATCATTAACAGTTTGTACGAAAGAATTTTTAATTACAATCTTTATGAAAACATATATACGTATATATTTTCTTCAGATGTAATCATGGATTTAATGAGTTAATATGATATTAAACTCATTTGGTTTTCATTTAGAACTAGAGTACATAATCTCTAAAACATTAGAGGTTACATAACCATCATGTCGAACGAAGATAAATGATGTAGAACGTCATGTAGAACGATGATTATTCTTGAGGTACAGAATGAGATGTCGAGGTTTGTGCTGCAGATGTTGTTGTTGATGGTACTGGTGTTACCGGTGCTGTTGCCGAAGTTGGTAGGTTTTGCACCACGTTTTCCAGATTGATTATACGAGCGTGAAGTTCGTTGACTTCTTCCATTATTTCGGGATGTTTGTCGGTCAGAACGAGCGGATGAATCAGGTTTAGAATTGTGGATAGAATATAATCATGACGAGATACTCTGGAAATGAGCGAGAAAATGGTATTACGGACATGTTTGCCGGTAATGCTTCAGGTTTTTCACCAAGAGGGCAATATGGTGGATGGAAGGGATCACTTCCTTCTTGTTTCTAATAATTAAGTAGGCTACGAATCCATCAGATGAATTGGTTGATTCATTATGGTGACACTGCTTTCGGAGCTTAGGTGAACATCCATGTCGGAATAGCTGTCGGAATTCGAGGAATTCGAACTGGTTGAGGGATCCATCTCGTACGATCAGATGGAGGATTTTTCGATATGAAATGATTTTCGAATATTGGATAATATTCTAACTACATAAAATATCTATATATATAGTACTAAAGATTTCGTAGACTACGGAGGAATTTACGGCATATGTCAGGCAAGTCTACAGTAACAGATGCGCTAAGATATGAACTTTGTCTATACACTATTCATGCAGTTAATGCAGTAAATCGTGTCTAGACAAAGAATGATAAGCAGGTAATTTCCTAAGGATGATAAGTAGGAAATTTTTGACACGAAATGATAAGAAAAACTTTTGACATGCAGACACGGTCGAAGTCCAGACTCACTAATGCATCTAAGCAACTATCAGTTAGACACACTAATGCAAGACCTGGTTCGCTAAGACCACCGCTCTGATACCCCATGAAGCGACCCGTCCTAATCTATCTGGATGAATACATTACATTTGGTTACATCGCGAGGTACTTGACCTATATATGATACATTTTACAAACATTGCATTCGTTTTTAAAAGACAAACTTTTATTTCATTGAAAGTTGACAGGCATGTAACGACCCGCACTTTTTCGATTATACTATACTTATAAGATTGATATTTACATAAATTAAACCTTACCAACATGATAAGCAATCCAAATTGTCGAGACTTATATTTCCGAAAAGAGTTTTACACAACGTTTGACCGTCTAGTTTGACCGATGATATCACGAACTATACAATATATGATAATTATACGTTTGTGTATATAAATGTATATATATACATATTTAACATGATTAATAAATGTTTTAATATCTCATTTTGTATTAATAACAACAAGTTATAAGTATATTTTGAAACTACTAACTTAAGTTTTCAAAACGATAACTATACGTAACGTTATTTGACATAAATACTTAAGACTTATAATGTTATACATATATTGTATAAGTAATGTATTTAATTACTTTTAAAGAACTTAAATACATAAAACCATATAAGTGTATTTACAAAAGATAGCTATATTTGAATCCTCATTTCATTTTTCACAAAATTTCTATACGTATACCTAGAGTATTTGTACTCGTATCATACCTAGCTCCTATACGTATTTACTAATAGTAAATACACATCAATATCACCACCTAACCAGCCATTATTCATGCCCTTAGAGCTAGGTAATTACTTTTGGATGATTACTTGACTAATTAACAAAATTACAAACTAAAAATCTTATCATGTATTACATGATACACTTTTTTTTTAGGTTATAAGTATCACCATTTCTAGTTCATTTTCTAACCTCATTTTTAGTTAAACACACACTCTTTCACAACCCTTAAAACCCTTAATCAATTCAGCAAAGTTTCCAAGAAGATCTAGCTTCAAAAACCATACTAAAACACCATAAGAAAACCATACAAAAACACTTCAAGAAAACCCTCCAAGAACACCAACTTACTTCCAATCTTTCATCCACTTCTATCACCCTTTTGATTCTAGCTTCTTACTTCTCTCTTACAGCAACTTCATCCAAGGAACTTGAGGTAGACTTTATGTTCATAACCTTATTCGATTCATATATATATAGCTATCTTATTTTGTGGTACAAAAGTTTAACAACAAGAACATAGTTTGAATGTTTTCAAACTTGTTTGCAAACTAAATAGATCCTTCTAACTTAACTTTTAAAATACTTCAAGACATGTAATATAACTTATTTATATGTTAATTTAACAAGGTAAAACTTGGTTTTTCAAAGTATAAGTATTTTTGGAAAAATGGTCATTAAATGATTTTGTTGTAACAAAAATGTTTAACTTCATATGTTTCACTAAACTTTCACTTATGCCGTATGATTTTGAATACAAACCAAGGTATTTACAGTTCATAGTCTTAAAGAAGAACTCGATCCAAGAAGATGGCAATTTGAATCAACGAAAACGGACTTGTAACGAAGAAACTATGACCGAAACAAAATTGGCTATCCTAGACATTTTCAACTTCGGGATTCATTGGAAAAATTTACATAAAATCACATACTTCTAAGATAACATGATATTTTATATATATGTACTCATAATTCAATTTCATATGGTTCAGGATCACCCGTAAGCAACACGAGAAGATTAATCATAAGATCCCATGATTGTACGCAACACGTCATTTGACAACACCGGTACCATGGGTCAAGATTAATCTCGACCAATACATATACGATGGGTTTTTATTTATTTCGTTGGGGGTTTTATTTATTTCATTGCGGGTATATTAAACATCTAAAAATGAACCATTAAAATTGAATTACTAACATCGGACTGCTAACTACGGACTAAGGAATTATTCAAAGTATTAAAAGTATAACAAGTATATATTTATAACGTTTGTTTAAAAATGAAAACATATTGATATATTATATATGGATAGGTTCGTGATATCAACCGGAAGACCGAGTCAAATTATTTATATCATCAAGACAAGAGTGAGTATATAGTCCCACTTTTAAACTCTAAATATTTCGGGATGAGAATACATGTATTTTATGTTTTACGATATGGACACAAGTAACTGAAAAATATATTCTACGTTGAGTTGTACCACTGGCATACTTCCCTGTAGCTTGGTAACTAATATTTACAGCGGTATTGTAAACGCGAATCCTGTTGATAGATCTATCGGGCCTGACAACCCCAACCGGACTGGACGACCAGTATTCAACGGTTGCACAGTACTTCGTTTCGTGACTACACTTGGTACGGTGTAGTAAGATTTCATAATAAAGGGAATATGCGACGTGATTAAATGTTAAGTATGGTTACCAAGTGCTCAACCACTTAGAACATTTTTATTAAACTGTTTATATACGAAATCTTGTGGTCTATATATATATTGCTGCCGGCATTAAACCTATATCTCACCAACTTATTGTTGACCTTTTAAAACATGTCTATTCTCAGGTGATTTCTAAAGCTTCCGCTGCATCATGTTGGATCTAACCAGGATCTTGCGTACGCATGTTTGTGTCAAAAATAAAACTGCATATCCGAGATGTTGTATTGTAAAATATGCTAGAAACCGTGTTGTTGTCATCATTTGTAAAGTTTGTAAGTCGAAGATTATCGCTAAACGTTAATCTTCTTTTTATTGTCTTAAGCTTGTAACAAAAATAATGGTTATGGTTTGTAATGTATAATATATGCAGTTTTCTTTCAAAAATGTCTCATATAGAGGTCAATACCTCGCAATGAAATCATACGTTATCTAACGCGTTCTTATGGTTAAGGACGGGTTATGACATGTGGTATCAGAGCGTTGGTCTTAGCGAACCAGGTTTGCATTAGTGTGTCTAACCGAGAAGTCGTTAGGATACATTAGTAAAGTCTGGACTTTGACCGGGTCTGATTTTAAAAAAAAAACCATTGCTTATCACTGTTGGTTAAAATTTATGTGTAAATATTATGTAAGTACTAATGGGTTAGTTGTTGTGTGATAGATGTCGGGCTCGAAACTTATTATCACATTCAGCGACTCCGAATCAGAACCTTCAGATTGTGTTTCAGTCATTAACATATCCGATGACGAAAGTGGTATTTTTGGGGAAGACTCACAATTTCCGGATGAACCAACTATAGAAATACCGGAAAGTGAACCCGAGGAGGAAAGTGAACCCGAGGAGGAAAGTGAACCCGAGGAGGAAAGTGAACCCGAGGAGGAAAGTGAACCCGAGGAGGAAAGTGAACCCGAGGAAGAAATACAGGAAATTACAAAGGACGAGTTCGAACTAGGAAAGAAACGAAAAGCTAGTGAATTAGAAAATCCAAATCCCGAGTTTAATGAGAATGAAGTGGCACCAATTCCACTCAACACTACCACCCCTATCCCCGCTATTCCTATTAGTGCTATCCCCGCATCTAGTTCTTCGGCACCTCAGCCAAAACGTAGGGAGACAGCTAGGATTCGCGTTGGGGGATTCCCTGGACATAAATGTTTTGGGAAATAGACCAAACGATGCGCTGCCAAATTAAACCATGGAATCAAATAATGTTTTGTATAATATTATTAGTGTGGTTTGTTTAATGTTCGATGTAAGATAAGCATATGTAAAATAGCGAAGTATGAAATGCAATAATTTTCCATGGTTAAGTATTATTTAGATTGTAGTAATTGGTTCTGTACTAAGCTATTAAGTATGAACATTAACGGGTAGGTACTACCCTAGATATAATTATAAAACGCTAATAAGAAGAAAAGGCTTTTATAATAATACCTGGTTCATATTATTAACAAGCTATAATGTACTATAAATACACACTACATCTATAATAATCCATGTGAATAATTATTTTCTTTCATTAGGAAATGGCGCGATTGAATCGAATGACGGAACAAGAAGTCGAGGACTTCATCAACCAGCGAGTGAACGATAGAATGCTATGGGTCGAAGCTGCAAGAGCTGCTGCAGTTAACCCAACTCCTCGTGTAGGATGCTCCTACAAGACGTTTCAAGCTTGCAAGCCATCATCATTCAGTGGAACGGAAGGACCGATCGGTTTAACCCGATGGATAGAAAAGATGGAGACGGTGTTTAAAATCAGTGGTTGTGATGAAAAAGACATGACCAAGTTTGCATCGTGCACTTTACAAGATAGTGCACTCACATGGTGGAAGAATTATGTGAAGGCGGTAGGAGGAGATGTAGCTTATGATACTCCATGGGAAGAATTCAAAGCAATGATAATCACCGAGTATTGTCCAAGGAATGAGGTTATTAAGTTAGAAGATGAGTTACGAAGTTTGAAGGTGGTTGGTACTGAAATCACCAACTACAATCAGCGATTCATGGAATTGGTTTTACTATGTCCTGAATTGGTTCCAACCGAAGCACGGAAGATTGAAATGTACAAAGGTGGTTTGCCCAAAAAGGTCAAGGCAAACGTTACAGCATCGAAACCTAAAACAATTCATGAAGCTATAACCATGGCGAACGAGCTAATGGATCAGGTCATTTTGGACAAGAAAGCATTCAATACTGAGGTGAAGGTATTGGGGAACAAGAAAAAGTGGAATGGAGGTTATGATCGAGGTAACCAACAACAACCTTATAAGAAACAAGAAACCACGAAAGGTGCGGGTAGCGGTTCAGGCTTTGGTTACAAAGGACAAAGTCCTTTATGCAACCGTTGTCACAAACATCATTTTGGTTACTGTAGTGTGTTGTGCACTAAATGCAATAGACAGGGACATCTTGCTGAAGATTGTAAGGCTCTCGTTACAAATGCAAATGGTAACAAGACTCCTGCCACCAACGCAAATAGAACTGCTTTGGCTAACATTACTTGTTTTGGGTGTGGAAAACAAGGTCACTATAAGAGCCAGTGCCCGAATCAGAATGGCGGACCTGCACGTGGAAGAGCGTTTGTTATTAATGCTAGAGAGGCACGAGAAGACCCGGAGCTTGTTACGGGTACGTTTACCATTAATAACTTATCAGCATCTATTTTATTTGATACTGGCGCCGATAGAAGTTACGTGTGTATAAATTTTTACACTAAATTGAATTGTTCATCATTACCTCTAGATGCTAAGTACTTGATTGAGTTAGCTAATGGTAAGCTAATTAAAGCCGATAAAATTTGTCGTGATTGTGAAATAAATCTAGCCGGAGAAACGTTTAAAATCGACTTAATACCCGTAGAATTAGGAGGTTTTGATGTAATAGTCGGCATGGACTGGATGTCCAAAATAGGAGCGGAAGTTGTTTGTGCCAAGAAGGCAATTCGTATTCCTGGTAAGGATAAAATACCGGTGATGATTTATGGAGAGAAGGGTAATTCAAAGCTAAAACTCATTAGCTGTTTGAAAGCCAAGAAGTGTTTAGAAAAGGGATGTTACGCTATTTTAGCACATGTTAATAAAGTCGAAAAGAAAGAAAAGTGCATCAACGACGTGCCTGTGGCAAGAGATTTTCCTGAAGTTTTTCCGGAAGAATTGCCGGGATTACCTCCATTTAGATCTGTAGAATTTCAAATAGATTTAGTACCAGGAGCTGCACCAGTGGCTCGTGCGCCATATAGACTTGCACCGTCCGAATTAAAAGAACTTCAAAGTCAGTTAAAAGAATTACTGGACCGTGGATTCATACGACCGAGTACTTCACCGTGGGGAGCTCCAATTTTGTTTGTTAAAAAGAAAGATGGATCTTTTAGGATGTGCATAGATTATCGTGAATTAAATAAGTTAACTATCAAAAATCGGTATCCACTACCGAGAATTGACGACTTATTTGATCAACTCCAGGGATCATGTGTTTATTCGAAAATCGACCTAAGATCGGGCTATCATCAACTACGTGTCAAAGAAGAGGACATTCCGAAAACTGCTTTTCGGACACGTTATGGTCATTACGAATTTTTGGTCATGCCGTTTGGGTTGACAAATGCGCCAGCTGTATTCATGGACCTCATGAATCGAGTTTGTAGTCCGTATTTGGATAAGTTTGTTATCGTTTTCATTGATGATATTCTTATCTATTCCAAGAGTGAGCAAGAGCATGAAGAGCATTTAAGGTTGATATTGGAGTTGTTAAGAAAAGAACAACTATATGCTAAATTTTCTAAGTGTGCTTTTTGGTTGAAAGAAGTGCAATTTCTTGGCCACGTTGTTAATAGCAAAGGAATTCAGGTTGATCCAGCAAAAACTGAAGCTATTGAAAAATGGGAGACTCCTAAGACACCAACACAGATACGCCAATTTTTGGGTTTAGCCGGTTATTATAGAAGGTTTATTCAAGATTTTTCCCGAATAGCTAAGCCGTTGACAGCATTAACACAAAAAGGGAAGAAATACGAATGGACCTCGGAGCAGGAGAATGCATTTCAATTACTGAAGAAGAAGTTAACTACGGCGCCTATTTTATCGTTACCTGAAGGGAACGATGATTTTGAAATATATTGTGACGCTTCGCGACAAGGTTTTGGTTGTGTTCTTATGCAACGAAAGAAAGTAATTGCATTTGCATCCCGACAATTGAAGATTCACGAGCGGAATTATACGACGCATGATCTAGAATTGGGAGCAGTCGTGTTTGCATTGAAGATGTGGAGACACTACTTGTATGGGGTTAAATTCACTGTGTTTACTGATCATAAAAGCCTTCAACATATTTTTGATCAGAAACAATTGAACATGAGGCAACGTAGGTGGGTCGAGTTAATAAACGACTATGATTGTGAAATTCGTTATCATCCCGGGAAGGCGAACGTGGTGGCTGATGCATTAAGCAGAAAGGAACGAGAACCAATTCGAGTACGAGCGATGAACATAAAAATTCGCATGAATCTCAACTCACAAATCAAAGAAGTTCAACGAGAAGCACTTACTAAAGAAAATATAGGAAATGAAATAATGAAGAAGTATGAGAAGCAACTCGTTATGCGGGAAGATGGAATTCGATATTTTGCAAATCGTATTTGGGTACCGAAGTTGGGTGGATTAAGGAAGTTGATATTGAACGAGGCACATAAGACAAGATATTCGATACATCCTGGAGTTGGAAAGATGTACCAAGATCTTAAGACGCATTATTGGTGGCCTAATTTGAAGACAGACGTTGCAACATATGTTGGGGAATGTTTAACTTGTTCCAAAGTCAAAGCAGAACACCAGAAGCCGTCAGGGTTACTTCAACAACCAGAAATCCCAGAATGGAAATGGGATGGTATTACCATGGATTTCATCACAAAGTTACCAAAGACTGCCTGGGGATATGACACCATTTGGGTGATTGTTGATCGTCTCACCAAGTCTGCACATTTCTTGTCTATAAAGGAAACGGATAGAATGGAGAAACTATTACGATTGTATATAAAGGAAGTTGTTTCAAGGCATGGGATACCTATTTCCATTATATCCGATCGTGATAGTAGATTTACCTCAAAGTTTTGGCAATCACTACAGGAGGCACTAGGAACTCGGTTGGATATGAGTACCGCATATCATCCACAAACCGATGGACAGAGTGAGAGAACGATTCAGACTCTTGAAGACATGCTCAGGGCATGTGTGATCGATTTTGGAAACGGATGGGATAAATATCTACCGTTAGCAGAATTCTCGTATAATAATAGTTATCATGCGAGCATTGGAGCTGCGCCATTCGAAGCATTGTACGGAAGGAAGTGTAGATCTCCTATCTGTTGGAATGAAGTAGGAGATCGACATTTAACTGGTCCCGAAATCATACATGAAACGACTGAGAAGATAGTGCAAATCAAGGAGAGATTGAAAACAGCCCGTAGTCGCCAAAAGAGCTACGCCGATGTTCGAAGGAAACCATTAGAGTTTCAGGTTGGGGACATGGTTATGCTAAAGGTGTCACCTTGGAAAGGTGTAATACGTTTCGGCAAAAGGGGTAAACTGAACCCAAGGTACGTAGGCCCGTTCAAGATCATCGAACGCATTGGACCGGTAGCTTATCGACTCGAGTTACCGCAACAACTCGCCGGAGTACATAATACCTTTCACATCTCGAACCTTAAGAAGTGTCTTGCAAAGGAAGACCTTACCATTCCTCTTGAAGAAATCCATGTCGACGAGAAACTACAATTCGTCGAAGAACCAATCGAAATCATGGACCGTGAAGTTAAAAAGCTCAAACAGAGCAATATACCGATTGTTAAGGTTCGTTGGAATGCTAGAAGAGGTCCCGAGTTTACTTGGGAACGAGAGGATCAGATGAAGCAAAAGTATCCACACTTGTTTCTCGATGACGCAAAATAGGTACAATTTTAAAATTTCGGGACGAAATTTATTTAACGGGGAGGTAATGTAACGACCCGCACTTTTTCGATTATACTATACTTATAAGATTGATATTTACATAAATTAAACCTTACCAACATGATAAGCAATCCAAATTGTCGAGACTTATATTTCCGAAAAGAGTTTTACACAACGTTTGACCGTCTAGTTTGACCGATGATATCACGAACTATACAATATATGATAATTATACGTTTGTGTATATAAATGTATATATATACATATTTAACATGATTAATAAATGTTTTAATATCTCATTTTGTATTAATAACAACAAGTTATAAGTATATTTTGAAACTACTAACTTAAGTTTTCAAAACGATAACTATACGTAACGTTATTTGACATAAATACTTAAGACTTATAATGTTATACATATATTGTATAAGTAATGTATTTAATTACTTTTAAAGAACTTAAATACATAAAACCATATAAGTGTATTTACAAAAGATAGCTATATTTGAATCCTCATTTCATTTTTCACAAAATTTCTATACGTATACCTAGAGTATTTGTACTCGTATCATACCTAGCTCCTATACGTATTTACTAATAGTAAATACACATCAATATCACCACCTAACCAGCCATTATTCATGCCCTTAGAGCTAGGTAATTACTTTTGGATGATTACTTGACTAATTAACAAAATTACAAACTAAAAATCTTATCATGTATTACATGATACACTTTTTTTTTAGGTTATAAGTATCACCATTTCTAGTTCATTTTCTAACCTCATTTTTAGTTAAACACACACTCTTTCACAACCCTTAAAACCCTTAATCAATTCAGCAAAGTTTCCAAGAAGATCTAGCTTCAAAAACCATACTAAAACACCATAAGAAAACCATACAAAAACACTTCAAGAAAACCCTCCAAGAACACCAACTTACTTCCAATCTTTCATCCACTTCTATCACCCTTTTGATTCTAGCTTCTTAATTCTCTCTTACAGCAACTTCATCCAAGGAACTTGAGGTAGACTTTATGTTCATAACCTTATTCGATTCATATATATATAGCTATCTTATTTTGTGGTACAAAAGTTTAACAACAAGAACATAGTTTGAATGTTTTCAAACTTGTTTGCAAACTAAATAGATCCTTCTAACTTAACTTTTAAAATACTTCAAGACATGTAATATAACTTATTTATATGTTAATTTAACAAGGTAAAACTTGGTTTTTCAAAGTATAAGTATTTTTGGAAAAATGGTCATTAAATGATTTTGTTGTAACAAAAATGTTTAACTTCATATGTTTCACTAAACTTTCACTTATGCCGTATGATTTTGAATACAAACCAAGGTATTTACAGTTCATAGTCTTAAAGAAGAACTCGATCCAAGAAGATGGCAATTTGAATCAACGAAAACGGACTTGTAACGAAGAAACTATGACCGAAACAAAATTGGCTATCCTAGACATTTTCAACTTCGGGATTCATTGGAAAAATTTACATAAAATCACATACTTCTAAGATAACATGATATTTTATATATATGTACTCATAATTCAATTTCATATGGTTCAGGATCACCCGTAAGCAACACGAGAAGATTAATCATAAGATCCCATGATTGTACGCAACACGTCATTTGACAACACCGGTACCATGGGTCAAGATTAATCTCGACCAATACATATACGATGGGTTTTTATTTATTTCGTTGGGGGTTTTATTTATTTCATTGCGGGTATATTAAACATCTAAAAATGAACCATTAAAATTGAATTACTAACATCGGACTGCTAACTACGGACTAAGGAATTATTCAAAGTATTAAAAGTATAACAAGTATATATTTATAACGTTTGTTTAAAAATGAAAACATATTGATATATTATATATGGATAGGTTCGTGATATCAACCGGAAGACCGAGTCAAATTATTTATATCATCAAGACAAGAGTGAGTATATAGTCCCACTTTTAAACTCTAAATATTTCGGGATGAGAATACATGTATTTTATGTTTTACGATATGGACACAAGTAACTGAAAAATATATTCTACGTTGAGTTGTACCACTGGCATACTTCCCTGTAGCTTGGTAACTAATATTTACAGCGGTATTGTAAACGCGAATCCTGTTGATAGATCTATCGGGCCTGACAACCCCAACCGGACTGGACGACCAGTATTCAACGGTTGCACAGTACTTCGTTTCGTGACTACACTTGGTATGGTGTAGTAAGATTTCATAATAAAGGGAATATGCGACGTGATTAAATGTTAAGTATGGTTACCAAGTGCTCAACCACTTAGAACATTTTTATTAAACTGTTTATATACGAAATCTTGTGGTCTATATATATATTGCTGCCGGCATTAAACCTATATCTCACCAACTTATTGTTGACCTTTTAAAACATGTCTATTCTCAGGTGATTTCTAAAGCTTCCGCTGCATCATGTTGGATCTAACCAGGATCTTGCGTACGCATGTTTGTGTCAAAAATAAAACTGCATATCCGAGATGTTGTATTGTAAAATATGCTAGAAACCGTGTTGTTGTCATCATTTGTAAAGTTTGTAAGTCGAAGATTATCGCTAAACGTTAATCTTCTTTTTATTGTCTTAAGCTTGTAACAAAAATAATGGTTATGGTTTGTAATGTATAATATATGCAGTTTTCTTTCAAAAATGTCTCATATAGAGGTCAATACCTCGCAATGAAATCATACGTTATCTAACGCGTTCTTATGGTTAAGGACGGGTTATGACAAGGCATGCATACCATTTCATAATATATCCAACTATAAACGACTTATCAATAATCTTGATGAACTCAACGACTCGAATGCAACGTTTTTTGAAATATGTCATGAATGACTCCAAGTAATATCTCTAAAATGAGCAAATGCATAGCGGAAGATTTCTTTCATACCTGACAATAAACATGCTTTAAAGTGTCAACCAAAAGGTTGGTGAGTTCATTAGTTTATCATAAACGATCATTTTCATCATTTTAATAGACCACAAGATTTTCATTTCCATTTCTCATAAATATACGTCCCGTGCATATAGACAAAAATCATTCATATGGATTGAACACCTGGTAACCGACCTTAACAAGATGCATATAGAATATCCCCATCATTTCGGGACACCCATCGGACATGATAAAATCGAAGTACTAAAGCATTCCAAATTCCAGAATGGGGTTTGTTGGGCCCGATAGATCTATCTTTAGGATTCGCGTCAATTAGGCGTGCACTAATTCTCAAAATTAGTGATGTTCCCTAATTCTTAGGCTACCAAGCTAAAAGGGGCATATTTAGCTTCGATCATTCAACCATATAATGTAGTTTCGATTACTTGTGTCTATTTCGTAAAACATTTATAAAAATTGCGCATGTATTCTCAGCCCAAAAATATAAAGGGTAAAAAGGCAAATGAAACTCACCATACTGTATTTTGTAGTAAAAATACTTATGACGACAATGAACAAGTGTAGGGTTGATCTCAGATTCACGAACCTATATCAATTATATTTATATTAACACATATAATTGAAATCGAACGAAGTTTTATATTATTAGTGATATATTTGTTATTTTAGTAAATTATATGTTATATGTATTAAATAGGATTTTATGTAATTAAATGTTATTTGGTAAATTAATATTAATAAAAAATTGTATTAGCTTATAATAATAATAATAATTTTTAATAATAAAAATAATTACAATAATAATAATCATGATAATAATAATATTATTAATGGTAATCAAAATAATGATAATAAAAATATTGTTAGTAAAAATAATAATAATGATTGTAAAATAATGATACATATAATAATAATAGTAGTTTTTAATAAAATGATAAGTTTAATAATTACAATAATGAAAATATTAATTTTGAATATAATACTTAATAATAATAATATTAATAATAATAATAATATAATAATAGTAAGATAATAATATTAATAAATAAATGATTAGATAAGTAACTACCTCAAAGAAGTAACCCTAAAACAATGCCCAAATCCGGGTTTGAACCCGCGACGTCCCGCTAACCCGATAACATCCTTAACCATTGCTCCGTTTACTATATTCTATTTTAATCCCGAGTTAAAACTAAGTAACCCTTTTAACATTATCGTCAATAACCTTTATTATCGTTACACCATTATCATCATATAACCATATCATTATTATTATCATAATTTTATTGTTATCTTTTATCATCAACGTTATTATTTCTTAACAACACCAATACAACCAAATTCTACTCATAATCATAATCTAATCTCGATCAACATCATCAACTCATCAACTTCATCATCAATCTAATTATCATAATCATCATTTTTATTATGTTATGTAACATCATCCAGTCATTCTATTCGCCATCATAATCATGAACATTTACCATCATATTATTTGTACCATTATCACGACACCCTCTCTATCATTCTCAAATCTATCCTCTCGCCTCTGTTGGAAAATCCTCAGGCCAAATTTGCAGCCCGTTAACAGCCCAACTAGGAATTCAGCCCAACACTACAATTAGCCTAAATCGAAGTCCACTAATTTAAATGGGATGTAACAGTTTAAATACCTTAGTTAGCCCGTATAACAATTAAGAAGTCCAAGTTGGCAATCCATTTATTTAAAAAGAGCCCAACTCAAAAAATTATATCTACGGCCCACTATCTAAACGGGTTTATGGCCCAAATCAACATCCATAATAGTTTAACACAGATTTGAGGTTGCTGTATATGGAACTTAGGATTCCAAGAAACACTTCATAGATCCTAACCCCATTCGTGACCCTCTCCCACTCACCTTGTTTTCATCTAATCCCACTTGCATATATTTAATATAGATCATGGCATTGCTTTAGTTAATTTTTCCACATCTTCTATATCAAAATATTGTATAATACTATATTGTACGTACCATTAACATTAATATGCTTTTGAAAATAGAAAGAGACGCAGCAGAGTTGCAGTTAACAACCTCAAGATAGAAAGGAAAAATGGCAGTTTGTGAGTTGGTTTGATCAACGAATTGCAGCAACAATTTAGCAGGTTTTGATAGTGGTTTGGTGGGTTGCGTTTTGCATAAAAGAAAAACAATCGAACAGCAAAATTGTAGCAACAGTTTCATCATGGGTCTTCATCATATTCGCTGCATAGTAAACAGAAACACAGGTAGGTGTTCTTCCGGCCAAAACAGAAAATAAGAAGATATTGCAGTTGTATGTTCGATTAAAATTATGATGATAATTGATAGTGTTCGAATGGTGAGCTGAACAAGTGGCGGTTTAGAGTGGTTTGTTAATGGAGGAGGTCATAAAGGTGGCGGTGGTGGTTTTCGTCATTGAAACAGAAATATAGTAACAACAATGATGGAAGGAACAGGAGTAATATGAAATGGGTTATTGATAGTTGTCGATGGTGGCTGTGATTATGATTTGATGTGGGTTTAAGAGTTGTTCGCTTACTTTAACGTTTTCATTACATCCAAACTGTTCATCATCGTGTTGTCATTAACCTCAAAAGGTTGACCATTGCTAGCCAGAGACAGCCACCACCGGCCAGCAGCTGCAGATGTAACAAAGTAGCAGTAGTTCAACAAGGGTCGGTGGTACTCACAGTGGTGGTAGAAGTGGCGGTTGTAAGAGGAAACAACAACAAAGAAAACGGGCTTCGGTGGTGGTTTTAATTTAAGAGAGGGAGATGAGAGAGAAGGAAAAATCTTGGCGATTGTTTGTGATCTCGTTCAAACTAGAAAGAGGTAACAGGAAGTAAACTAGAGGGTTGTGTTGGTGTCAACAAAAGTGATGGTGATCGTGGTTGATGGGTCAAGAGAGACGAAACAGAAGTAGTTCATAGTTAGTTGTTTACGATGGTTCATGGTGGTTATTGGGTGTGTAGATTGTAGTGATGTTGAAGAAGGAGAAGGTGTGCAGGGTGTGAACTATCTATATGCATATGTAATGTTATGTGTATATAAGAGATAGATGTTAGATATTATGAATCACAAGATAACAGTAAATCAAATAATAATAATAGTTAAATATGCAAGTGTATCAATATATAAATATATTATCATGTAGGAAAAAAAAACGTGTTCATTGAATAAGAGAGAAAACAGTTAAGCTTATTAGTTAGCAGCCTTTAACATGGAGTGCTATCATGCTCCGTTGATTTTTAGTGGCGGATAAAAGTCTTCGAGAATATCCTATATTTTTAAATTAATCTCCTTTATTTATTTTAGTTATTAATTGTTTAAAACCTGATCATAAAGGTGCGTCTAATATTTATTTTTAATTTCAAGTAATCTATACGGAGTATTAAGATTTAACTCATCAAAGTAAAAATATTTTTTTAATAAATCTAAACTTTACATAACTTAATTATGGACCAATATTTAATTCCAACTTCTCATAAGTTCGAGTCTTAAACTTGTTTAATATCGTTCATAAAAAATTGACCTGTCATTCGAGCTCGATCCCAACTAAAAATTAAATATTTTTAAAATTGATAAAATAGATTCTAAATATATTTTTAATAAAGCTAAAATTGATGCAACCTATTTTCGGATCATTGTTTATTCTAAAATCACGTAAGTTTCTTTTTAACTCATTTACTATCAATCGAATAACAATTGAGCGTTACCGTGCGTTTACTAAATAACTTCGAAACCATATACTTGTATATTCTACATACTTTATTTACATATAGATACTTTTTATGTATTATTATTATTTAAAAAAAAATTATTTTAACAATTACAATATATAATATTTCATTTTATTCATTACCCTTTTTATATTATCAACTATGTGATACTTATATCATAATTGGATTTTTAATATCTATATATTTTTAAATATTTCAATATACATATAATATTTACAACAATGGTTCGTGAATCGTCGGGAATAGTCAAAGGTTAATTGAACACATGAATATAGTTTTCAAAGTTTTTGCGATTTCAATATTACAGACTTTGCTTATCGTGTCGGAAACATATAAAGATTAAGTTTAAATTTGGTCAAAAATTTCTGGGTCGTCACATTATTGGTGTACATCAAGTGTGTGAAGCGTGGAACAAAATTAAAAGCTCAGAATCTGCTCAGACATGTGTGCACGCCGCGCACACTTAATGGAGTGTGCCGCGCACGTGGCTTGCGACAGAATTCTGTCTTTTTCTATTTTGAGTTTAATGATGGGCATTTTGGTCATTTCACTTAAGGACGGATCTGTGGACATATTGGTAGATTTGGATCCAACTTTAGATCATTTTCAAATCCACAAAAACTCTCATCTATCTTAGAGAGAGAGAGAGAGATTTCTAGAGAGAGATTTGGGGTTTTGGAGAAGAAGAAGCTTGAATTGATCAAAGGCTCGAGTGTTAAAGTTGTTCACCTCGTTCCTAGCTACGTTTTGGTTGTTGTGGTAAGTTCTAACTCCGAATTTCATTGTTTGATTTTGATATTCAAGTTAGGGTTTGAACTTAGTTTGTTAAGAAACCTATTTAAACTCATGAAGTGAGTTTAGTGTTGCTAGTAATCAGGTTTATTATTGTTGTTGGTGGGTTTTGGGTTGGAAACCGACTTGGCCATGATTTAGGACTTGGATTTGGGTTTAATCACTAGGTTTAGTGATTATGGAAGTATTGGAACCGATTTTGGTGTGTTTGAAAGACTAATTTTGAAATGAGTCAAAATTAGGGTTTATGGATAATTTTGAGAATGATAAGTGTTTAACACTTGTGTTTAGGTTTAATTGGCATATTTGGACCATTGTCACCTGTGTTAGTGATTATTGGTTAGTTTGGGCGCGTTTTGTGATTGGAAGTGCAATTGGTCGAATTTGCACTAAGTATCGAATTGAGTTGGTTTGTAAATCCACTTTAAGTGTGTTGTTGTATTTGTGATAATGGATTAGGTACTTTCCATTGATGAGTTATGGATTATTCGGTAGCATTCATCAAGGCGACAAGGTGAGTGTTAATATCCTATATGCATATGTATGTGTAGGATGGGTGCGGGTCGGGTGAAGTGGTTCTCGATTATAGGGCTCACTTCACATATAGGTGGATTTGATGGACTTGTGTATAGGTCTAATTGGCACGGTTGTGCATTTTGGTTGACCACCTCTGGCAAGGTACACACTTTATGTGTACGGTATCACATGGGCGTGTGATGTGGATTATATAACCCCAATGGCGAAGGGTTAATATTGTGATGTGGACCTACATAACCCCAATGGCGAAGGGTAAATATTGTGATGTAGGCTTATACAACCCCTATGGTGAAGGGTTAATTTTGTGAGTGGAATAATTATGCGTATATGTATATGGCGTATTTATTTGCGAATGTTATGGTATGAACCATCGAGCCAGAAGTGCCATAACATGTACGTGACGGGTGTCATGATGTGAACCACGAGCCGGTAGCATCAAGTGTAAACCACGAGCCGGTAGCACTATAAAATGAAGTGTGAACCACGAGCCGGTAGCACTATAAAATGAAGTGTGAACCACGAGGCGGTAGCACTATAAAGTGAAGTGTGAACCACGAGCCGGTAGCACTATAAAATGAAGTGTGAACCACGAGCCGGTAGCGCTATAAAACGAGGTGTGAACCACGAGTCGGTAGCGTCAAAGTGTGAACCACGAGCTGGTAGCACTATAAAGGAGTATGACTCACATGCGTATGGTGTGAACAACGAGCCAGTAGCACCATAGCGTTTATGGTTAACCTTGGGTGTTTTACGCGTTGTTATATATATAGTATACGTATAATGTTGTATTGTCGTGATGTAGCTAACCCTCCGGGTGTAGCTTATTGGCATTGTTCACATCGTTGTTGGTGAACTTACTATATTGATGATGTGGTTTGCTGTTGCTTAGTGATCGTACGGTATGCTTAGATTAGCTTCCTTATACTTGGATGCACCGGTATGCATTATTTGATTATTAGTGTGGCGTGTCCATTTTATACATATATATGTATGTAGTATATTCTCACTCACGAAGCGTTAGCTTACCCTCTCGTTGTTTACATTTTTATAGATTTGCATGGATGCGGTGGCTCGGGTAAGCGTGGGAACTAGTGGACTTGCGTAGTTGCTTAGAAGATCTTGCTTTTGGATTTGATTAGGATTGGGTAGCGTATTCCCAATCACCATGCTCGGTCTTTATTTTGTGTTAAAATCATGTGGTCAAACTTGTATTTTGCACTTATGGGGTAATTTGGGCATATGTGGGCCCGGTGTCATAAAACTCATTTTATGATTGGATTGTGTTAATTTAACTATTATAATATGTTGTGAAAACCGTTTAGTCTAAATGTTTCGGGAAGTTGAAGATCTTTTCGCGTAAAATGGAAATTTCGGACAGAGCTGCCAGGCCTCTGTGCGCGCCGCGCAAAGAGAGGGTTGTGCGCCGCGCACCCTTCTGCCCTATATAATTTTTTTTATTCCGCGTTTTTGGTTGGTTAATGGATTGGTTGTTACAAGTGGTATCAGAGCATGGTCTAAGGGATTTAGGTGACTTGAGATAGGTGCCTAGACTTAGACTTTTGTGTGTGCTTAATTTTGTGCGGAACTTGTAGGATTACGGGTCGGAATGGGTTATAGTTAGTGCCTTGCTTGTAGGTGGACTAACGTTTATATTAGTAATGCGGATATTATTAATATATTATTGTGGTGTGATAATAATTCTCGCGTGTGTTTATATCGCGTAGAATTTTATTTGTGTTTGTTTATATCATCGAGAGAGGCGGTCATTGTACTAACGAGTTGATACGGCATGTGTGCGTAATAAGGACTTGCAAACCTTATTACGGGTGCAAATCGTGTCTAACAAGTGATGTACCACGAGTGTTTAGAAAGATGGGGCGGTGTGTGTGTGTGTGGTTTTATACGTTCGTGATCTAATCGCTTTGCATTCATGAAAATGGTGACGGGAAATGGGATCGAGATGAACGACACTGAGTTTAATGCTAGAGTTGCGGTCGCCGTTGCGGAGAAAATGGGGGCGTTTCGAGAAGAAATGGATAGGAAGTATTTCGAATCTCGGAGTAGTGGTGAAATGGAGCATTGTCTTAAGAGCTTCATGAGGACTAAACCCCCGATGTGCGACGGAGCATTGGTGTGTAATGCATAAACCTTGTGTTGAAATGTGTTTTAAACCTAACTTGGCTAATGATTAGGGTTAAGGGTGCAAATGGGTCGAAATTGCACCATGGGTCAAGATAACACTAGAATGGAGTTTTAGTTGGTTGACCAACTTGAGTCGTGATTGATTATTGTGCTAAATGTAATAGGTACGTTACATTGAAGTTGCAAGCTCGGTTATCTTTCACAAAAGACTTTGAGGTGAGTGGAATAATTATATATGTATGTATATGATTTATTTACTTGTGGGGTAAGGGTTTAAAGTTCGTTGTTGACGATACCGTACCCTAGAGTATATTGTGGTGTTGGATGAGGGTATAAAGTTCTTTGTTGACGATACCTCATATGTGGGTTTAAAGTTCGTTGTTGACGATACCACATTAATATAAATGTATGGAATTTAAGTTCGATGTTGACGATGCCATACGACTATGGTAGTGACGTTGGATGAGGGTTTAAAGTTCGATGTTGATGATACCTCATATGTGGGTTTAAAGTTCGGTGTTGACGATACCACATTAATATAGGCGAATGGGTTTTAATTTCGATGTTGACGATACCATTCGTTAGGCTAGCCTTAAGATCTTGAGTACTATGGATGTTGTGAACATCAATGTTATATATTCGTGTTGTAGTATATTGTATTGTTGTGTTATATGCTATTGTTATACTAGCGTTGTTCTCGGGGTTTTAGTGAGATACATTTCAAAGGTATGCTAATTATGTAGCTTGTATGTATGCGAGTTTGACGTAAGTGTTTGCAAGTAAGTAAATTATATATGTATATGTATAATTATTGCATTCACTAAGCTTTGCTTACCCTCCCGTTGTTTACCTTTTTATAGGTTCGGTTGTGGACAAGGGTAAGGGCATTATCTTGGATTAGAGATCCCGCTTTGTTGTTGGGGGATGCTTTTTGGATGAGTTAGCTTTTGGAGTTTGACCGAGACTTGGGTAGTTTAACCCTAAACACCATGCTCGTAGTGTCGTTTGGAAATTAAACTAATGTGGTCGAAACTCAAACTTTTGTATGAAACTCGTAAAACGGCCGATGTGGGCCCCGCTTTGTAAAACTTATTTTATGTTTGAATCGTGTTAGTTTTACATATTGGAACTTGATGTTAAAAGCGTTTCGTCTAAATATGTCGGGAAGTGGGCGATCTTTTTCGCAAAAAGGAAAAAGTTGGACATGCCATTTTGGCGCGCCGCGCGGGTATATGGCGCGCCGCGCCACTGTGCTGTACAAATTTTTTTTGATTTTGCATATTTCGATTGCATATAGGTTGGGATGTTACAAATGGTTTTCTCCGAGTGAAAAGAATTTCAAAAATGATTCTTGTACCTCAACATACTGATTCATAGAGATGATGTTTACGAGAGTGTTGCGATTAGCCGGGAAATATTGAGTGTAGAAACCCGCCTAATGCCTTTCCTACGATAGGGTGACCACTGGGTGTACCTCGGAAAACTGATTTATCGACCCGTGTTTTTTCCAAATCTAACCTTAAGGGGAACATTTCATGAGCGCAAAGACTTCTTAACAAATTTTATAAAACTGCCATCCAAAGTGGCTCAAGAGTTTTTAACAAAGATCTTAATCGTAAGCTTCATCCCTAAACGGAGGACAAGAAAAAAAGTGTGATCTATACATGGTGTAGACTTAATACGAAAACCTTTAATAAAATCAACCAAGGAGGTTTTGAAAAACTTTTAAACTTTTGATGTGACAACACAAACGGAACAAAATTCCTAGTAAATTTAGAATTATGAACAACGTGTACCATTTTGCACAAAACTATTTGACTTAAGTTAAACAACTCAATAAAGGAGCAATTTTTAAATAATTTGAAGGTATAACTTAGTATGTATTAACCCAAAATAAGTAAAGGTAAACTCGTTAAATTATTTATATACATACATATATGATTTTACAAATCGCATAAGTGACAGAAAAATCTTATTATTTTCATTTGTCCATAAATCTCGTGAGGACCGCGCAAATAACAACGTGTAAAATTTTTGATAAACATAGTTTTTCGTATTTCAGAGGTTACGAGTTAAAAAAGGTCGAGTGAAAAATATTTGAATCATCGGTTGACATGTTACTAGGTAATGAAAACTAATGAATTAAATGTAGTTTTGATGATTATCAGGGACTTAAGTCTTTGGCCCAAAAATGTTCACGTGTGAAGCCGTTGCTAAAAGGTGAGGTACGAAGGATAGAGCATGAGGTCGAGAAGTTAATTGCTTCTTGACTTTGTAAGATGCCAAACAGGTTATGGCTAATATTAAAGTCGGAATACTAATGATGTTAATATCACTAAATGAGAATCCTTTGGAATAAGTCAGGATTTAGAGTTATGTAAGAAAGAGCATCGCTCCGACAGGTGTGAAAAATAAGATCCCTGAGGTAACACAGAAATTTTGAATGGTTTAAGTGTTAGTGGATGCCCGAAGGCTCTGCATGACGTGGTAGTAAGTTCCTTCATCACATACACACACACAAACACATGAAACTCTCAATTTTGACGGTTGTAAATTCTTCATGATGACTTGGATACGAATAAGCAACGAAGAATTTTGTATAATAAGCAACGAAATTTTTATAGAAATCGTTTAAGGTGACAACGTAAGAAAAGAAACGAAGTTCTTAGTAAACTGGGTTATGTACAACACGTACCATTCAAAGTAAGATATCTTTTGAATAAAAGATTTGATTTGTAAAAGTGAAAGTAAAATTTCATATGTATTTGTCAAAGATAAGAAATCATTTACTTTATTTTATATACGATTTCAAAAATTTGCACGAATGGTAAATAAAATAAATTTACTTTTATAAAATTTTGAGGGGATCGTACCGTAAAATAGTGTGAGTAAAATTTTGACAAACAAAATTTTCATATTTCGGAGGTTATAAGTTGGAAAAAGATTCATGAGTAAAAGATTTTTGAAAATTTTCGGGTGATATTTGAGCAAAAATGTTACGTGGTAATGAAAACTGTTGAGTTTAAATGTGGTTGATGACTATTATTAGGGCATCAGTCCTTCGACCAAAATTGCTTAAGTGTGAAGTTGTTGCTTATAAGTGAGATACGAATGAGAGAATATGAGGATGAGAATTTACCACTCATTGATTTTGGAAGATTTTGAACTGGTATGACTAATATCGAAGTAGGAAGGATGATGTTGTGATTATCATCTAATAAGAAATCTCTCGGAATAAGTTAGGATCCAGAGTCGCGTAAGAATGAGTATCAGATATGATTCTTGGGTAGTCCTTAAGATAGAATTTGAATCACTGAAGTGACGGGATACAATTTCCTTTATGTATTGTTGTGTAAGTTTATCCATTGTATTGGTTCCTTTCATGGCTAGAAAGTTAGTAGATTTGGTGAGATGGCTAATAATAACCCAGATAGTGTCCTAACCGCCTACCGTTTTCGGTAGATTCGTGATGAAATCCATTGTTATTCATTCTCATTTCCATTGTGGGATTTCGGGCTGTTGAAGTAACCCAGATGGCTTTTGGTATTTGGCTTTAACCTTTTGTGCCTTTATGCAACTAATAAGGTTTAGCTTCGGCTACTTCTCTCCTAGTAAACTATTAATGGTTCGCCATTCTCGCGAGGTATATGAATAATCTTCTCACTATAAATAACTTTCACTTTCATCCTTGAAAGCCAATCCGTTCCAACTATATCATCAAAGCTTCTTAACTTGATGAGTATTAGGTTAATTCTAAAGTCCATTCCAACTATTACATCAAGCTTCTCAAATTGATGGGTGTTAGGTTAATCTTAAGGTTCATTCCAACTAAATCTTATTATACTACCGTGAAAAATTCTATCAAATTCTCAAATAACATCAGCTTGTGCGTAGGTAACTAATCCTTTCAAACTACTACTTTAAAACTTCCAAGTTTTGTTGACATGAGGTCATCTCCAAATGACCCACCTGTTAATTTTAAGGTACTACCTTAAATTATTCCTCTATCCCTGCCAGCTTACCATTTGCTTGTCCTATAGAATACTTAACCCTCATGGTTGTTAATGGCTTATTAGTCATAACACTAAGGTCCTTAGATATAAGGTTCCTATCACTCTAGTACTAAACAACTCCGAGACAATAGAACGTTGTGACGAAACGTACCCTAACTAAAATCAGGATTCATGCAAGTCTCCATAACTGAGATAACGATTGCTTTACCGCAAGTGAGTCCAAGGTTTTTCCTATCTCGGAACTTTTTCCTTAAGTATCCAGGGTGTCTAAATCTATAACAAATTTTCAGGTTACAAATTCTGCAATCAAGGCCCTGCTTGTACAGTACCTGGGCTAAGTGGTTATTCTTTCCCTACCTCTAACAGACCATAATGCGTATACTCAAGTGGTTCCTCCCAAAATTCCATTTGAATCACTTCATATTCCTTATATAGTAACATTGGGACTTCTGCATGATTTACTTCAACATAATCACGCTGGCCTGGCGTCATTATATTGTACTAAATCGTACGTTCATTCCAATATCACTCCATATGGTCAATGTAACGTGATCACTTCAAGTTCTACTCAATTTCACCTAACGGTGCTTTATCTATGCTATCTCAAAACAAAATCTACGAAATTAATCTCACGGTTTCTCAGTATGGGTGCGTAGGTTCCGTAGGTCATGCATCTATGCCTAAATGTCCTGAAATTTCTTTAAAATGTTCGGGTTCGGGAAACGTCGTTAGGTTCCTTTCTAGAAATTCAATCTGGGTCTCGTGTCGAGTTGTACGTGTAGCAAGTAGTAATATGATATGTTCTCGAGGTGACTCCCAAGTCTTTGGGTATGGCTGAGCATTTGTAGAAGTCACTATGACCTTGTGAAAGGAGATGTCCTCCCAACTTTTCCAATGCCTAGGAGTGTTAGGGACCTAAGTCCAGAAGTATCGTTAGATCGTCGAGTAGTGGTGAAGAATGAAAGAGATAAGTGACGGTCATGAAAGCGTACGGAATACGAGTCGTCTCGCGAAAACTGAACAACCTTCAAATGTTCATACGCTGTACGTGGCTAATTAGAGTGAGCTCGGGGTGCTGTTACTCCGACAAGTCCTCACATATCGCCTCCTCCGAGGATCAAATTTAGTGGGCGCGTAATCCGAGGGGTACTCCTCCAAGCTTGCGTGAAGTAATGTTCCGATTTCCGGAACGGTGGAACGACAGTAACAGGTGGATTACAATACGAATCCTTAGGGTTAGATGAGTGGGAAAAGGGTTCAGAAAAACATCTGAACTAGGAAGGATTAATTCTCCAAGTCGGTACAGCGAAAAGAAGACGGGTAGCAAGCACGTAATCAGGCAGTAGTAAACAGTAACAGGTAAACGAGCAAGTTGTAGATTAGTTCTATTAGCGAATCCTACTCGACTCGGTCTAGACTCACTAATGCAACCTAATTTCCTACAACCAATGCTCTGATACCAAATGTGACGCCCCGTACAAAACCATCGTGTACGATTCGTCAACAACAGGATCTTTACATGGTCAAACACTATATGCTGTTTGAAAACCAGTTTTGCATTCATAAAAAGATAGTGTTTACAAAAGATAACGTGACACAAAGGTCATTACAAAGCCATTATTCAAATAACATAAGTTGTGAATGAAAGATAAAAGTTTGATGATTGATACATCTCTAAGTAATGCAGCGATAATCTAACACAGCAGGTCCATAAAAGCAAGTCGATAACACCAAGACAGCAAGTCTAACAGCGGAAGCAACATCATCTAAGCACCTGAGAAATACACGCTCAAAAAGTCAACACGAATGTTGGTGAGCTATAGTTTGTTTGTAATCAGTAATGTAATGTAGGCCACAAGATTTCAGTGCTTCAACCAGCAGTTTAAATCAGTAATTCAAATCAGTATGATAAAGTATATGCTTATCCGTGGGCACCCGGTAACTAACTTAACGTAATATTACCCCCTAAAAGTACACTTGGCGAGTGCGTATGTTTACGAAGTATAAAATACCCGTTAAATGCTAGTGCGACTAGCCCCTGAGTGGGGATTTCAAACCCTATGGATCCATATCTAAGATTCGCGTTCACCGGTTCAAAAACCAATGACTAAACGTTACCGAGCTAAGGGGAAAGTTTATGCCGTTGTATAACCCACACATATATAAAGTTTAAGTAATCGTGCCTAGTATGTAAAACGTAAAAAGCGCATGTATTCTCAGTCCCAAAATAGTTAAAGTAAAAAGGGATGCTATAACTCACAATGATAAAAGCGGTAAAGTCGATAATGAAAGTATGCAAGTAGTAAGTCGGTCCGAAAGGTCGTCAACCTAAGTCAAAGGTCACTAAGTTAGTATGTTGTCCCAAAAAGTTTTGAAAGTGCATAAATTAAGTTTAAGTGTCATCATCATCATCATTCATAAAAGCTAAGTAAGTTTGACAAGAATACAGATCGAAACAATAGGCTGGATTCGGTCAGCTGCTACGACCTCTATACAAAACGAAAAGATACATAGTTAGTGGCTATGGCTCCGTATATGAGTCCTCTAACAGCTGACCAATTTTCAGAACCTAACTCGTCTTCGTTTGACCGTGGCGACGGTTTAAGTGCGAGTAGGTCAGAAATTTCAGCACAACGTTACAACGGCGTAGTGACTTTCGGAGGGCTATAAATTCTAAACCGTATATCAGATTAAGTCGAGGCCTAAACGAAAAGTCATCTACTCGAAATGAACTAACTGAAAATTATTTTTCCAAAAGTTCAGGAATCTGATCAGATCCCAAAAAACAGTAACAAGTGCTCCGGTGGGGTTCTTGGTGCTTGATGCTCATCACGGTTCTCATCCTTGATGCTTGTAGCTTCAAGTGTACAACTCGTTGATGGGTTAGCATCACCTTGAATAAGATTCTACCATCAACACACAATATGTTAAGATCATGTAAGAACACAACTCATTTAAGAGTCTTAGATGGATGATGAACCAAGGTTACATCATATCCTTAGTCTTAACACAAATACAAGTTTCATTGACAACTAAAGCTACAAACTTTACTTCAATCAAACAAGTATGAACATAATCTAAATCAAATAAAGTGAAGGAACCCTAAGCTAGAGAGCTTGGATCCTTTTCACACAAGTTATAAGGTCACAAAGCTAGAAAGCTTGAACCTTTAGTGTTCTTAAAGACCTTGAAGCATAAAGCTTCAATCTTTAAGTTACATGAAGACTATAAACACAAGTTTGATCTTTACAATAAAATAATGAGATCATAAGTTAGAAAACTTAGATCCAACAAAAGATATGAAGATTCAAGCTAGAAAGCTTGCATCTTAGTTGTTCTTGAAGATCTTGAAGCATAAAGCTTGGATCTTTAAGTTACATGAAGATTACAAACACAAGTTTGAATCTTTATAACAAAATAACAAGATTAAAGCTAAAAGATTTAGATCTACAAAGTAGGTGAAAATTCAAAGCTACAAAGCTTGAATCTTCCTTGTTCTTGAATGATTCAAATCCATGTTTGAATCTACAAGATGTAATCAAGATCAAAGCTAAAAAGCTAGACCCTTAGATGATGATGATGATTTCGTGAAAGGCAAGGGAAGAAGAAGAAGAAAAATCAAATACTTACACTTTTTAGAGAGAGAAAGACTAGAGAAATAATTAGAGAGTAAGTGTGTGTGAAATGCAAATGAGAGCAAGTGTAAAATGAATGGAATAAGGCTTGTATTTATAGGTGGTGAGGGTGTGGGGAGGGGTACATGGTCGTGGGTTATCGGGGGAACAAGGAGGGACACCTTTTTACTTTTTGGTTAATGGTTGTCTAAAGTTGGTGCTTATGTTAGGATCCCATGCAACATTAAGGATAATACTTGACAAAAATGCTAGTATGTTCCCTCTAATAAATGGGCATTTGTCTTACTTATTAATGGGTCAATAGTTAATTATAATTGGGCTAATTAAATAGTCCACTAACTAGTGTAGGGTGGGCTAAGGTCCAATAAGGTAGAAAGTCCAACAAGACTAACTAGTGTGCTCTAGTAAATTACTAAGTGTAATTAAGCATCCAAAAACCTAAGTAATTGTTATTATAAAATAACAATTAATATTTCGTAGTAGTAATGTTCTGGTTACGACCGAAGTTAAACGTGTACGCAGTACGCAGTTCGTTAAAAACGTCAAGTGACATCAACGGTCGTAAAAGCATTCGGGGATCAAGTTAAGTGATTACACACTTAATATCACGTTGTAAGATATTAATGAAAGTAATTAATCATTAAATAAGATCCCAGAGCATAAACTAGCTCAGTACGCACATATACGCAGTTTTGCGAAAGCACAAAGCACAAAAGCAAGTCGACAAAGCCGGGTCGTTGCAAATACAATTTCGGTTAAATTGTACTTTTGATTTGGATTTTGGTTACGTGTTGGGAGTATTGTTATATCTGAAGGTTTTCGTATGCCCAAGAAACATATTAAATTAATGTGGCTAATATGTTATGATCCTAGTTGGGTCATACCCAATAACAAACTTACCTACACCTTATACGTATTTGATCTCAACGACTGGATCATTAAACAAATACGCGACACTTGGATTTTAGAAAATCGGGTTTCTAAAATATTATCACTTGAGATAAATTATTTGGATAATTTATATATGATATGGATTTAGTTATTTATAGGTTTAAATAACTATATTGTGTTATGTTTTATAAATGGTTTATAAGAATATGAAAGTAACATAAATATATATATGGTTTTATGCAAGTTTTATATAAATTGCAACATTTATATAAATTGCAACATTTTATATATATTAACTTGAGTGGCAGATTTGGGACTCCAAGAGAGTCCACCCATGCTCACTTTTGTTACTTTCAACATAGCACAATTACATATAGGCATGCCCCTTGACCAAAGGAAAGTAGAACACATGCATACACATTCTCTCAAGTGAAAAACTAGCAAAAAAAACTGCTCCTGCAGGCTGTCCAGGCCGTGGCTGTTTAGGACTAAAAGTGGGTTCTTAAATCTTTTTTTTGCAAGCTTATTTCAAGGGTCATTAAATCCTAACTAAAGGCTAGGGTGTTGGTGATAAGTTTGGGGTATAATCTCTTGAGGTTTCATGCTTTTGAGGCTTGCATTCTCATCATCCTTTTAGTTGCTGCTGTCCAGAAAATTAGGTGCAAATAAAAGGGTTTTGAGCTTGGTTAATTAGTTAGTTAAGTGCCTAAATCTTAACTAACTTAAAGGGTGGTGTTGGTGCATCAAAGGATTGGGTTTTACACACTTGTTCATCATCCTCATCATCACTTATTAACCTCCTAACTTGGAGAAGGTATAACCTCTAAACTACTTCTATTTTGTAAGCATATTTCATGACTTGATGTCTAATTGGAATTCAAATTAATTGGTCAAATATATACACTTGTTTTCTTAATATATCATGCTTCCGCTTGCTATAAATCCTACTAAATTGGTTTAGTGATTATGTTAACATTAAGAACATGTTGTTATATTGAATTCCAACAATGGTATCTAGAGCCAAAGTTGTTGAAATATGCTTCAAGGTGTTTGATTATACCCACTATATTTGCAATCTACTAACATGCATGAAAGTAGATTGCAAAAATTAATGGATTTGGGTGGGTAGGAGGTTTAGGCCGAAATGTTTAGGGTTCCAAAATGAGTTTTGGGCTCTTGCAATTTGGTCATATTTGGTTGCATGTTCATGTTCACAATCATAGCCTTGACCTTGTGTTTGGTTGGATGTTTGAATGATTTATATTTATTTATTTGCTATGTAATATTAATTCATTCATTTGGTTTGTAATTATATTCATTTGGTTATGTAATTTATTTTATATTTGGTATGTAAAATAGATTAGGTTGTATTTCATTTTCTAGAAAAAATGTATTAGGATATTTTTTTTGTAAAAATGAAGTTACAAGACGAGGACTTGGAAGATGCATTTGGATGCAATATTAAGTGGGAGATTTTGAAATCTTCTACTTAGTGTATTAACCCTTAACCGGTGACATTTGTTTTCGGCTAAACAAATGTCTACCAAATTGGCTTGATTGTGAACACATTAATTTTGCATGCTTGGTTTGTTTACTGTATGATTGTGGATTGTATGTTTGTATGCTACAAGTTAATCACACAAGTTACCAACAAGAAAAATGACAATTTAATTGGTTAAATTAAACATTATTAACGAAATGCAAAACGTCAATTTAAATGGTTAAATTAAAAAACGGCTAAAAGGAAATTAATAAACGGTTATTAAGAACATGATAAGGATCATATATATAAAATGGTTTATATCAAGTAATTGGCTAAAATTACAAGACTTGAAAATGGATTTCGAATGAACCATACACTAAATGCATGTTGGTGTATGGCATAAAAGTTTTCTCAAACTAGAATTAAAGAAAACTTAAAACCCTTTACACACTAGGTTAACAAGTTTAACGCCATCCTATTGTATGACACTTAGACATATTAGGGAACTTATAATGGGATAAAGGTCACCTAACCGTTATGAGCAATCTAATATGATTAAGGTAAATTTCACACACTTGTGGGATAAAGGTCACCTAACCACTTGTATGTTAAGTTTACATGTCTATACAAGTAGGACGACTTGGTTTAGAAATCATGAACTTAGAGTCACCGAAGCATGATGAACAAATAGGCGTTGATGGGATAATATGCCATGCAAAAGGATTGCATGATCCCATAACTTAGAAGTTGCAAAAGGATTGCAATTGTCATATAATGACTACCTAGCTAAATCAAATGACGGGATAAAGGTTACCTAACCAAAATTTGGTTTACCGTTGGATTCTAAAATTTAATAAATATCAATTGGATTTAAAGGGTATTGAATGTTAAATTAAAATTAATATTTAAACAACTTTGTTAAATTTTGTAGATGGCCGCCAATAACAACAAAATTCCAAATGCACCCATAAACTTTAACAACCTATCGTTGAGGTCAATCCTCAAAAAGTAAAAACTTAACCATACGAACTTCATGGATTGGTTTCGCAATCTAAGAATTGTCCTCAAACTAGAGGATAGGGCGTATGTGTTGGAAGACCCAATTCCCGATCAACCGGACGAGGATGATACGGAAGGCATGGCTTATTAGGAGAAATATTGCACCGATTCGTTGCAAGTTTCTTGCCTCATGCTTGGGACTATGATACCTGAACTCCAAAAGGACTTCGAGCATCATAGTGCATATGACATGATCACACAGTTGAAGGAGATGTTCCTTCAACAAGCTCATGTCGAGCACTTTGAAACGGTCCGAGCGCTTCATGCATGTCGGATGAACGACACCCAATCCGTTTCATCTTATGTCCTTAAGATGAAAAGCCTGATTGATCGAGCAAACCGTCTAAATTGCAACGTGTCTAATGAATTAGCCACAGACCTTATCCTTAACTCATTGTCAAAGAGTTTTGACACATTCGTGTTAAATTATAACATGAATGGTTGGGATAAAAGCATTGGCGAATTACATTCCATGCTTAAGACGGCCGAAGCGAGCATGGGTAAAAGGGCTTCACCCATGTTTATGATCAATGAAGGCGGGTCCAAAAACAATAACACTTCTAAGCCGAAGGCGGCTAAGAGGAAAGGACCCACCTACCAAGGCAAGGACAAGGGAAAGGGGAAGATGGTTACCCCAACTAACAACAACAAGAAGCAAAAGGTTCCCGATAAAGCTAACCCCAAGGAAGATCCGTGCTTCGGTTGCGGTGAAATGGGTCACTGGAAACGAAACTGCCCGGTCTACCTTAAGGAGTTGAAGGAAAAGAGGGATGCAGGGCAAACCTCAGGTAACGTATATATGGTATACATTGAGCTTAGTATTACTTCTTCTAATACATGGGTATTAGACATAGGATGTGGAACTCATATTTGCAATTCTTTGCAGGGGTTCAAAAGAAGTGATCAAGTTGCGGGAACAACAATTCTCTTCATGGGAAATGGAGCAAGGGTGCAAGTGAAAGCTCAAGGAGACTTTGTTTTGAAGCTACCAAGTGGTTTGGAACTTATCTTGAAAAATGTTTTGTATGCACCCGATTTATCACGAAACATTATTTCTGTATCATGTTTGAAACAATATGGTTTTAATCTTAATTTCATTAATGATGATATCCATGTTTCTTTAGATAATGTGTTCTATTTTAAGGCTTCGCCTTCGAATGGTATTTATGAATTGGTTCATGATGACACATCATACAATAGCTCAATATACCATGCAAACACTAAGAAACTCAAAAGGGAGTTGAGTGATTCCTACTTATGGCATTATCGCCTTGGTCACATAAACAAGAATCGAATGCATACACTTCAAAAGAATGGCCTTTTGAAATCAAATGAACTAGACTCGTTTGATGTATGTGAATCTTGTTTACAAGGCAAAATGACTAAAGCACCTTTCAAAGGGACCTATGAAAGGGCTAAGGACTTATTGGGATTAATACATTCAGATGTATGTGGACCCTTTAAGCCCATAACTAGGAATGGTGAAAGATACTTCGTTACTTTCATTGATGACTTCAGTCATTTCGGATATGTCTACTTGGTAAGACATAAGGACGAAACTTTTGAGGCATTCAAAGAGTATCAAAACAAAGTACAAAATCAACTCAATAAGACAATCAAGGTACTTCGTACCGATAGAGGAGGTGAATACCTAAGCGATGCTTTCCAAGATCATCCTAGAAGTTGTGGGATTATCTCGCAACTCACTCCTCCTGGAACACCCCAACTAAATGGAGTTTCCGAAAGGAGTAACCGAACCCTAATGGATATGGTTCGACCTATGATGGCTAGAAGCTCGTTGCCTCTATCATTTTGGGGTTATTCTCTATGCTCCGCGGCTCGTATTCTAAATATGGCCCCAACCAAGAAAGTGGAACGAACTCCTCATGAGATGTGGTTTGGAAAACCTCCATCTCTATCATACTTAAAGGTATGGATATGTGAAGCTTATCCTAAGCGTTACGTCCCCAATAAGTTGAATGCTCGATCCACGAAGTGTATCTTCATAGGATATCCCAAGGATGATATGGGATACTATTTCTATGATCCAACCGAGCAAAATGTATTTGTTGCTTGAAAGCCTAAATTCCTTGAAACTAAATTCCTAATGGAAGGAAATAGTGAAAGGAAGATAGATCTTGAAGAGGTTCAAGATCAAGTAGATGATACACAATTGGTTGACACTAGCACTCAACATGAAAATATTGAGAGTGATCAAATGGATGATCAAAATACACAAGATGTTCGCAGATCTGGTAGGATTAGTAATCCTCCTGAGAGATATGGGTTTCTCATGGATGGTTGCTATGTGGTTGATTTGGATGAACCAACAAACTACCAAGATGCTTTATCAAGGATTGATAAAGATAAATGGTAGGAAGCCATGAACGCTGAGATGCAATCCATGTATGACAACCAAGTTTGGGAACTTGTTGAACAACCTACTGGCTCAAGGCTAGTTGATTGTAAATGGCTTTTCAAAATGAAAACCAACATACATGGAAACTTGGATAAATATAAAGCTAGACTTGTAGCAAACGTTTTCACTCAAACTCAAGGGGTTGACTATGATGAAACTTTTTCGCCTGTGGCAATGCTAAAGTCTATTAGGATATTACTTGCCATTGCTGCTCATTATGATTATGAAATATGGCAAATGGATGTCAAGACTGCTTTCCTAAATGGACATCTTGAGGAAGATGTCTATATGGTTCAGCCTGAAGGTTTTGTTGATCCAAAATATCCTAAAAGGGTATGCAAGTTAAAGAAGTCAATCTACGGATTGAAACAAGCATCTAGAATGTAGAATCATCATTTTAATGAGGAGGCCAAGAAATTTGGCTTCATTAGAAATGGTAATGAAGCTTGTGTATACAAGAAAGCTAGTGGGAGCACTATCATGTTCCTTGTACTATATGTGGATGATATATTGTTATTTGAAAATGATATTCCGGTAATGGAAGGTGTTAAAACTTGGCTAAGTAAATGCTTCTCCATTAAGGATCTTGGAGAAGCACAATATGTTTTGGAGATTGGGATCTACAGGAATAGATCCAAGAAACTGATAGGTTTGAATCAAAGTGCATACATTGAAAAGGTCTTGAAAAGGTTCAAGATGGAGAACTCTAAGAGTGGTTTGGTACCTATTCAAAGAGGAACGCCTCTCAGTTCATCTCAGTGCCCTACCACGAAAGATGAACAAGAGAGAATGATGAGAGTCCCGTATGCATCTGCTATTGGTTCAATCATGTATGCAATGATATGCACTAGACCGGATGTGTCATGCGCCCTAAGCTTGACAAGTAGATACCAGAATAACCCAGGAAATAGTCATTGGATTACGGTTAAAAGTATATTGAAATGCCTTAGGAGGACTAAGGATATGTTTCTCATATACGGGTTTGGTGAGGAGGAACTCGCTATAAAGGGTTACGTGGATGCGAGTTTCCAAACTGATCGAGATGATTCTCGATCACAATCCGGTTATGTCTTCACGTTAAATGGAGGTGCAGTCTCTTGGAAGAGTTCAAAACAGGATGTTGTTGCACTATCCACTACATAGTCGGAGTACATTTCCGCCTCATTGGCAGCTCAAGAAGCTGCATGGATGAAGAAATTCATCAACGACTTAGGAGTAGTCCCTTCCATTCAGGACCCTCTTGAGATCTTTTGTGACAACGAGGGTGCGATTGCTCAAATCAAGGAACCTCGTGCTCACCAAAAGACCCGTCACATTGAGCAGAGATTCAACTACATAAGGGATGAAGTTGAAAAGGGAAAGATAAAAGTTCACACAGATCTTAATATAGCGGATCCTCTCACGAAGCTCTTACATGGATCAAAACATGCAGGACATGTTTGTGCATTAGGGCTTCGATATTCTAGTGATTGGTCATGATCTGTTTTAAGTATTGTAACGGAACGAAATTGTTCAAACTCATTAATATAATTATGGCATTAATTTATTTTGAGTTATGTTCCTATTTTGCATATTTTATCCATGAATAAGTAATTATTCTAAATTCCGTAGTCGATCACATTTGTGGGAACAAGTGTGAGGTTTAGACTATTATGAACTTGGATTGGTATACATTCACGGGATGAATGTGGGGCAAGGTTGCAACCAAGGTTCATAGATATTTGTGGGATACAAATATTGGAGACCCGCCCTCAAGATTTACTTAATGGAGCCTTTGTGGTTGATCACATATAATCTTAAGTAAAGGCGAATATCATTGTATCCTCTGACCTGAGATGCATATTGGGTTCGGATATTTACCAAGTATTGTGCCTTGATTCTTTCCTTCGCTATTCTGAAATATGGTAGTTCATAAGGAAGAGCTCAGGTATAATGCAAGGTATATATTTAGGACGTATGTAGTCAAGATGGAATTTGTCCCTCTTATTCGTTGAGAGTCAGATGTCTAAGGCCTGATAAAGTTAAATCTAGAAGAGAGTGATCACTCTGTGTCTCTTGGATTAACATGACATCTAGGACGAAAGGAAATAATGAAAAGATTCACCTATTCAAATTCGAGATGGGAACTCGAAAGGGATGATGTTATTGAATGGCACAAAGTCAAAACATATTGGAGGTGATGGACGGTCGTTAGGTGGTATCCGTCACTTGCATTAATTTCTTATGTTTCTCGTGCAAGTGGGAGATTGAAGGTTTTTTGTATGCCCGAGAGACATATTAAATTAATGTGGCTAATATGTTATGATCCAAGTCGGGTCATAACCAATACCAAACTTACCTATACCTTATACGTATTTGATCTCAATGATTGGATCATTAAACAAATACGCGACACTTGGATTTTAGAAAATCGGGTTTCTAAAATATTATCACTTGAGATAAATTATTTGAATAATTTATATATGATATAGATTTAGTTATTTAGAGGTTTAAATAACTATATTGTGTTATGTTTTATAAATGGTTTATAAGAATATGAAAGTAACATAAATATATATATGGTTTTATGCAAGTTTTATATAAATTGCAACATTTTATATAAATTGCAACATTTTATATATATTAACTTGAGTGGAAGATTTGGGACTCCAAGAGAGTCCACCCATGCTCACTTTTGTTGCTTTCAACATAGCACAATTACATATAGGCATGCCCTTTGACCAAAGGAAAGTAGAACACATGCATACACATTCTCTCAAGTGAAAAACTAGCAAAAAAAAACTGCTCCTGCAGGCTGTCCAGGCCGTGGCTGTTTAGGACCAAAAGAGGGTTCTTAAATCTTTTTTTGCAAGCTTATTTCAAGGGTTATTAAATCCTAACTAAAGGCTAGGGTGTTGGTGATAAGTTTGGGGTATAATCTCTTGAGGTTTCATGCTTTTAAGGCTTGCATTCTCATCATCCTTTTAGTTGCTGCTGTCCAGAAAATTAGGTGCAAATAAAAGGGTTTTGAGCTAGGTTAATTAGTTAGTTAAGTGCCTAAATCTTAACTAACTTAAAGGGTGGTGTTGGTGCATCAAAGGATTGGGTTTTACACACTTGTTCATCATCTTCATCATCACTTATTAACCTCCTAACTTGGAGAAGGTATAACCTCTAAACTACTTCTATTTTACAAGCATATTTCATGACTTGATGTCTAATTGGAATTCAAATTAATTGGTCAAATATATACACTTGTTTTCTTAATATATCATGCTTCCGCTTGCTATAAATCCTACTAAATTGGTTTAGTGATTATGTTAACATTAAGAACATGTTGTTATATTGAATTCCAACAATATCGTCATGGTATAACATTATCGGGAAATGCGAGTACCGGTGGGAAGTGAGAGTACCATTCCTTGCGTTGTGATTTGGGACGTGAATATTGGGTTGTTTCGGCCATTTTGGTGTGAAATTGTGCAATAGTCATGTTTTGTTAACGTATTTGCGGTAGTTGCGTATTAACCGTGTTTACGTACTACAAGGGTTGATGAGCGGTAAGTTTTATCCGTAAGGATTCGCTTTTATTCGGTCTTCATAGGTTCGGGTGTTGACTTTATCGTGGTTGTTACTAGCGATGTACTTGGTATGGTACGCTAGAAGTTGATATCTCGATACGAGATCGGTGGACTTTTCCCGATGTGAGGGATTGAGCAAGTTCTTGTGCTCGGATTTGTGGATTTTAAATAAATCGCGGGTGACGATTTGGTTGTTAATGGTAACTCTTTGAGAAGGATTGCCTAGAGGAGTTGGAAGAATACGTGGCGAATTCGCGTATTCTAAGTGATCGTTATAGACTTCAGATGTTGTGTGTATTGCACGTCTCGGAATACGTGCACGTGTGTATTTAGTTATTGGATTAATCTTCACGTTAATGTGTATTGTGGTGGAAGTCGGTTTGGAACGTATATTCGAGGACCATAGAGTGTTGGTCCGGTTGGTTAAGTGACGAGGATTACGAGGACGTGATCGATTCTAAGTGGTGGAGAGTTGTAAGACCCTAATATTTATCGTACATAGAGTATTATTGGTGTATTATTGGAGAGTTGTGAAGCGTGGAACAAAATTAAAAGCTCAGAATCTGCTCAGACATGTGTGCGTACCGCGCACACTTAATGGAGCGCGCCGCGCACGTGACCTGCGACAGAATTCAGTCTTTTTCTATTTTGAGTTAAATGATGAGCATTTTGGTCATTTCACTTGAGGACGGATCTGTGGACATCTTGGAAGATTTGGATCTAACTTTGGATCATTTTCACATCCATAAAGACTCTCATCTATATTAGAGAGAGAGATTTCTAGAGAGAGATTTGGGGTTTTGGAGAAGAAGAAGCTTGAATTGATCAAAGGCTCGAGTGTTAAAGTTGTTCACCTCGTTCCTAGCTACGTTTTGGTTGTTGTGGTAAGTTCTAACTCCGAATTTCATTGTTTGATTTTGATATTCAAGTTAGGGTTTGAACTTGGTTTGTTAAGAAACCCATTTAAACTCATGAAGTGAGTTTAGTGTTGCTAGTAATCGGGTTTATTATTGTTGTTGGTGGGTTTTGGGTTGGAAACCGACTTGGCCATGATTTAGGACTTGGATTTGGGTTTAATCACTAGGTTTAGTGATTATGGAAGTATTGGAACCCATTTTGGTGTGTTTGAAAGACTAATTTTGAAATGAGTCATAATTAGGGTTTATGGGTAATTTTGAGAATGATAAGTGTTTAACACTTGTGTTTGGGTTCAATTGGCATATTTGGACCATTGTCACTTATGTTAGTGATTATTGGTTAGTTTGGGCGCGTTTTGTGTTTGGAAGTGCAATTGGTCGAATTTGCACTAAGTATCGAATTGAGTTGGTTTGTAAATCCACTCCAAGTGTGTTGTTGTATTTGTGATAATGGATTAGGTACTTTCCATTGACGAGTTACGGATTATTCGGTAGCATTCATCAAGGCGACAAGGTGAGTGTTAATATCCTATATGCATATGTATGTGTAGGATGGGTGCGGGTCGGGTGTCACGACCCTACTTTTTCCGTTATCTTTTACCGTTAATTATTTAACGACCGTTAACTGTTATTTGTGCCACGTCATTTACATGACCTATATTATTATTTTTGTAATAATATATATATTAATTATTATGTGCTATATTTAATTATTTGTATTCATATTTTGAGTTATACGTTTCTACGTGTCGCAGATTTTTATCCGGCGAATCTTTTCGGTTTCAAACCAACGGTCGAGTTTTTGAGATATTTAAATCCTAAATATTTTAAATATGATATTTTAAGATCATATAATTATATGTAGTATATATATTTATTTTTCATCGCGTATTCGTTATCTCTCCGAATTTTTAATCGCGTAAGCGTGTTTTCGCGTTTCGGGTTTCGTTCGGGCATTCGGGCCACAAGGTTTCTTCCATTTATCAACTTGGCCCACTATGGGGCCCACCCCATCCCAATTTCGGCCAAAGCAAGGGAGGGGAGTACGCCCTTTTCTTTTCATTTTTTTTAATTTCAATTTCACTTCATCAAAATTATCTAAACCTAATTATCAAGTTTTCTCTCTTCTCCTTCTTTTTGCTCCCTTTGGCCATCGCCCCTAACCACCATCATCATCATCATCTTGCTTCAAATCAAGGCTTGGATCATTCATTGTTATACATAAACGCGTTCTACTAATCATCCTCCACACGATTCTATCACTTTTTTCTCGATTAGGGTATAAACCCTAACCCTAAAACTTTTAATTTTTCATTATTTTTCTGTTTTTGATGTATTGTAACATCCGTGTTACATCCGTCCCACATCGATTGGAGACCTTTCCTAGCATGACGCGTTTTGGGGCCACAAGCGCAGCAGATCTCACGAGAACTCTGCAGTTACGCGTGCTCAGGCAGAGCACTACCAGGATGGGTTACCTCCTGTGAAAGTGCTCGTCGTGTGTGGTTTCCAAGAAAAATCCGTGCACCTACGGGCAAAGCAAACAATATCATGCTACGGGGAACGTTTATCTGGGATGTTTCAGATGGTATCAGAGCCAGTCCCCGGACCAAACGTGCACAGCGAGGATGCTGTGTCCCATTAGGGGGAGGATTGTAACATTCGTGTTACATCCGTCCCACATCGGTTGGAGAGGGGAACGAATCATGCATTATAAGGGTGTGGAGACCTTTACTAGCATGACACGTTTTGGGACCACAAGCGCAGCAGATCTCACGAGAACTCTGCAGTTAAGCATGCTCAGGTAGAGCACTACCAGGATGGGTGACCTCCTAGGAAAGTGCTCGTCGTGTGTGGTTGCCAAGAAAAATTCGTGCGCCTACAGGCAAAGTGGACAATATCATGCTACGGGGAACGTTTACCTGGGATGTTACAGATGAAAAATTATTGTAATGGCCTAGGTTCGAACCTAGGACCTCTAGAAAATCACAAACACACCTAACCATGAACACAATAACGAACTTGTCCAGATAGGGTCTACACACGGTTCATGAGGTCTATGAACACAGCAGGTGCATTTGTCAATCCGAACGGCATAACAAGAAACTCAAAGTGACCGTAACGGGTGCAAAAAGTAGTTCTCGAAACATCAGATTCTTTAACACGTAACTGGTGATAGCCGGAACGAAGATCGATTTTTGAATAAACAGATGAACCCTGAAGCTGATCGAACAGATCATCAATTCTCGGAAGGGGGTAACGGTTTTTAATAGTAAGCTTGTTCAACTCACGATAGTCAATGCATAAACGAAAAGAACCATCCTTCTTTTTAACAAACAGAACAGGTGCTCCCCAAGGGGACGAACTAGGACGAATAAAACCCTTGTCTAACAACTCACAGAGTTGATTCAACAATTCTTAAAGTTCGGAAGGCGCAAGGCGATAAGGAGCACGGGCTACAGGAGCAGCACCGGGAACAAGATCAATTTGAAATTCTACCGCGCGTTGCGGCGGAAGGCCATGTAAATCTTCGGGAAATACCTCGGGAAAATCTCTAATAATATGAACATCAGCAACGCTCTTCGTTTCTTTATCGGAATCAACAACATGGGCTAGAATAGCATGACAGCCTTTGCGAAGATGTTTAAGAACTTTCAAACAGCTAATAAGATTTAATTTTCTGCATTTCTTATCTCCAAAAACCATCAGCGGTTCTCCAACCACATTAGTAATACGAATAGCTTTATCATAACACACAATCTCAGCACGATTCACAGACAACCAATCCATCCCAATAACAACATCAAAACTACCAAGTTCAATCGGTACCAAATCTATCTCAAAATCTATACCAGCCAGATTAATGTTACATTTACGATACACAGTCTTAGCAGTAAGCACTTTACCATTAGCTATTTCAACAATGTAAGTATTGTCTAAAGGAGTTAACGGTGTTTTGATTTTTGGACTTAATTTACTCGACACAAAACTCAAATGAGCCCCTGAATCAAATAGTACATAACCTGATAAATCATTGATCGAGAATGTACCCGTAACAAGTTTAGGATCTTCCTCAGCATCCCTGGCGTTAATGTTGAATGCTCTTCCACGTGCATTCTCCGTAGTCTTCTTGTTGGGACAGGCATCACGAAAATGCCCCGGCTTCCCACACTCGTAACAAACCCTCTGATTACCACCATTATTTGGCTTTCCATTACCATTCCCACCTCTATTACCAGCATTAATACCATTATTACCACCTGCAGCAGGAGTAGCAGAACCCGGCAGAAGCACCGTACAATCCTTAGCAATGTGTCCCTGCTTGAAACACCTCTTACAAGTAACCGTATAGTAACCCTCATAAGCCTTATAACAACGAGGACACACAGGCTGATTTCGATTACTAGCACCGGAATTATCTTGTTTCTTTTGCTGACCTTGGTTCTGGTTGCGGTTATTATCCCACTTCCTTTTCCCATTATCAGTCTTCTTAACAACCTCCTCACTTGCATCGGTCACATCAGCCTTACTCCTCTTTAAAATCTTATCATTAAGTTTATGAGCCATAGACATAGCAGCCTCGATAGTCTGGGGCTCACTAGACTCAACCCCATGCTCAATTTTCTCAGATAACCCATCAATGTACGCTTCAATCTTAAGATTCTCATCAGCATAAACATTAGGACACAACAAAGTCAACTTTAAGAACCTTTGCTCGTAGGCATCTAATTCGGTGCCCTTCATTTTCAAGTTCTTAAGTTCAACCTCTAACTTCTTAAGCTCACCCCGGGGACGATAACGGGTGATCATTCTTTCTTTGAAATTATTCCAAGTTAAACCATAAGCCACATCATTTCCCAAACTATTAACCAAGTTGTTTCACCAGGTCAATGCACTATCCTTAAGAGTGCAGCTAGCAAAACTAACCTTGTCCTCCTCTCGGACTCGACTAACCCTGAAAATAGACTCGATTTTCTCGAACCAGCGGGTAAGTCCTATGGGTCCTTCCGTACCACTGAATTCCTGTGGGCGACTTGCCATGAACATTTTGTGGGAGCATCTCACCTGGTTATTATTATTTGCATTAGCATTAGCATTTGCCATCAAATGCTGAGTCAACCCGTGCACCTGCTTAAATTTCGGGACGAAATTTCCGTAACGGGAAGGTACTGTCACGACCCTACTTTTTCCGTTATCTTTTACCGTTAATTATTTAACGACCATTAACTGTTATTTGTGCCACGCCATTTACATGACCTATATTATTATTTTTGTAATAATATATATATTAATTATTATGTGTTATGTGACTATTTGTATTCATATTTTGAGTTATACGTTTCTACGTGTAGCGGATTTTTATCCGGCGAATCTTTTCGGTTTCAAACTAACGGTCGAGTTTTTGGGATATTTAAATCCTAAATATTTTAAATATGATATTTTAAGATCATATAATTATATGTAGTATATATATTTATTTTGCGTCGCGTATTCGTTATCTCTCCGAATTTTTAATCGCGTAAGCGTGTTTTCGCGTTTCGGGTTTCGTTCGGGCATTCGGGCCACAAGGTTTCTTCCATTTATCAACTTGGCCCACTATGGGGCCCACCCCATCCCAATTTCAGCCGAAGCAAGGGAGGGGAGTACTCCCTTTGCTTTTCAATATTTTTTTTAATTTCAATTTCACTTCATCAAAATTATCTAAACCTAATTATCAAGTTTTCTCTCTTCTCCTTCTTTTTGCTCCCTTTGCCCATCGCCCTTAACCACCACTATCATCATCATCATCATCTTGCTTCAAATCAAGGCTTGGATCATCCATTGTTATACATAAACGCGTTCTACTAATCATCCTCTACACGATTCTATCACTTGTTTCTCGATTAGGGTATAAACCCTAACCCTAAAACTTTTAATTTTTCATTATTTTTCTATTTTTGATGTCTATTTTAATAGTATGATGATTACTTGTTGTTGTAATGATGTTTGTATGCGTAGAATTACGCAAATACATATGTTTTCGGTTTGATTTAATTGGGACAGCAGATTGTACCTTCTTTTCTGATATTTTAACTGATATAAAAGTGAAAATAAAGTATTTAGATGAGTTCCTCTCATGAAGACATTAATTTTAGACTCCGGATTCATGTCGTTTCATTTCCGGAGCCCTAAATATGATCAAAATGGTATTTTGTTAAGTTTGAAATGTGATATTGATATGAACCAGGTTTGGTCCGACTTTGTGACCATAATTGGTGACTTTAGGGTGTGTTAGTATGTTAGGATTAATGATGGGATGAACTTTCATGTTCGGGTCATCTAAATCCGAGCCACGAATCACCCGTTATGGCTAAAACACGATTTTGATTGAATTGAAGTCCCAAGTGGTGTCATGGCTGATCACCATGACTTGTGGACTGTTCTTAGTGTGTTCTTGAGTGCACCAAAGTTTTGGGTGGTTTGATTAGGCAGAGATATATATAAGGCTCGTCGAAAACCGACACCCGGGGCTCAAGATACGACCCGATGAACTTTTAATTTAAAACTTATGGTTAATAATTAAACTTATGACATAAATAATAATTTTCATTATTATTAAATTACTTATGATATAAAAAGTAATTATTATAATTTAAGACTTATGATATATATTTATTATATCATTTAATTACTACTTATGATTTAATTAACATTTTAATTAAACTTATGATTAATAATACTTTTATTATTAATGGAAAATACTTATGATAAGTATTAAACTTATATTATAAGATTATTATTATAAGACTTATAATAAGGATTAATTAATTAATTAATTAATTATAAGACTTAGTTATTATTTAATTATAATTTAGTTATTAAATACTTATGATTTAATGATTATAATTAGAAACTTATGATATAATTAATAATTCATTATTAATTAATAATACTTATGATATGATTTAAAATTTATTATTAATTAATAATAATTATTTTATGACTAATATTTAATTAATTAATTAAATACTTATGTTATATTAATTATATCATTTAAACTTATATTAACTTTAATAATTCATTTTAATTTAATTAAACTTATGTTATGACATAACTAGACATATCTAACTTTAATAAACATTATAACTTACATTATTATTACAACTTACACTTTTAAAATTAACGTTGACTATGTTTGACCAAGGTTGACTTTTGAGTTGACTTTCGGTTGACTTTGACTTTCAGTTGACTTTTGTTGACTTTCTAATTAAGGAAACTTTCCTAAATTATAAACTTTCCAAAAATAGCAACTTTCTAAATTTGTAAACTTTCTAAAAATAGAAACTTTCCAAAAATAGAAACTATCCAAAAATAGAAACTTTCCAAAAATGGAAACCTGCTAAAAATAGAAACTTTCTAAAAATAGAAAGTGTGTGTCCGTACGCTGTTCCGATCAAACCGACATGCTGAGTATTGTTCTATGACTACTTGCAACTTGTACAATAGCTATCATACTAAGACTTGACCTAAGTTAGTTATTTATATCGACCTGCTTTATTTATGGGTCGGCGTTGTGATCATTCCTGATCACTGTACTCATTTGTTGTTCGCTTAATTGTGTTGGTTACTTCGTTACTATTAAGGTGAGTTATAGTCCCATTTTTCTATTTAAATATTTTGGGGTGAGAATACAAGCAATTTATTTTATATTTTGGACACAAGTGGAGGTTGGTTTAAATTATTCATTGTGAGTTGAACAAAAATATTCCCTAGTCTGGTAACTGTAATCACTGGCTTCTACTGGTGAACGCAAATCCTACGGATAGATCTATCGGGTTTGACAACCCCACTTCGAGCTAGTCGCGCTAGCAATTTATAATCGGAATGTTTAGTACTTGGTATTTTGTTGTAGATACACTGTCCAGTGCATATTATTATTGTGTTTGGCAAGAGTAAATAAAGGGTTAAGTGGTTACCAGGTGGCTCATTGATAATGGAATAATGTTTAATGTTTTCTAACATTTTTAAATCTTGTGGTCTAAAGTTTATTCAATTATTTAAACCTATAATTCACTCAACCTTTGTGTTGACAGTTTACTCGCATATTTTCACAGGTATTTAAGTTTATGTGATGCTTCCGCTGTGTTTAGAAGAGTCTGCATGCATTTGGGCAGATTTTAATGAAACAATTTATGAAACTTAAGCTTGCATTCTGTTTTTTGATAATTTAAACTTGTGGTTTGTTGACAATGTTTCATGTCAACTTTGGTTAATTAATATGTTGGGTTACTTTTAAACTACATATTTTGGTATGCTTTCCTTTTTGGGAAACTTTTGAAATAAAAGAATGTAATGTCGTTTGTTAAATTCATTTAAGTTGGATCAAGCTGTGGGACCAAGTGACGGAGCCGTTAAGTGTTTTGACGGGGCCATCACATCGGGTGAAGTGGTTCTCGGTTATAGAGCTCACTTCACATATAGGTGGATTTGATGGACTTGTGTATAGGTCCAATTGGCACAATTGTGCATTTTGGTTGACCACCTCTGGCGAGGTACACACTTTGCGTGTACGTTATCACATGGGCGTGTGATGTGGATTATATAACCCCAATGGCGAAGGGTTAATATTGTGACGTGCACCTACATAACCCCAATGGCGAAGGGTTAATATTGTGATGTGGGCTTATACAACCCCTATGGCGAAGGGTTAATTTTGTGAGTGGAATAATTATGCGTATATGTATATGGCGTATTTATTTGCGAATGTTATGGTATGAACCATCAAGCTGGTAGTTGAAAGGACCCGTCCTAAACCATCTGGACGAAGTCACCAACAACTGGTTCCATTGCGATGATCGACTCCAAATACTGTCTTTAAAATGAGCAAATCCACAGCGGAACGTTTCTTTCATACCTGAGAATAAACATGCTTTCAAGTGTCAACCAAAAGGTTGGTGTGTTCATTAGTTTATCATAAATAATCATTTCATAATTTTAAATAGACCACAAGATTTCATATTTCCATTTCTCATAAACATACATCCCGTGCATAGAGACAAAAATATCATTCATATGGATTGAACACCTGGTAACCGACATTCACAATATGTATATAAGAATATCCCCATCATTCCGGGATCCTCCATCGGACATGATATAAATTTCGAAGTACTAAAGCACCCGGTACTTTGGATGGGGCTTGTTGGGCCCGATAGATCTATCTTTAGAGTTCGCGTCAATTAGGGTGTCTGTTCCCTAATTCTTAGATTACCAGACTTAATAAAAAGGGGCATATTCGATTTCGATCATTCAACCATATAATGTAGTTTTAATTACTTGTGTCTATTTCGTAAAACAGTTATAAAACAGCGCATGTATTCTCAACCCAAAAATGTATATAAAAAGGGAAAAATGAAACTCACACATATAAATATTGTAAAACAGTTAATAAAGCATTTGCATGTATTCGCAGTTCAAAATGTATTTTAAAAGAATTTAATAAAGCAGTTGTAAAAGTAGCGCATGTATTCTCAGTCCCAAAAATATATATTGCAAAAATATTTAAAAAGGGATTAATGAAACTCACCATACTGTATTTTGTAGTAAAAATACATATGACGTCATTTAACAAGTGTAGGGTTGACCTCGGATTCACGAACCTATATTAGTAATATATATTAAAACATATAAACACATTTAAACAACTTTGTTTGTTAATATTTATTAATAAATAACTTAATTATATCTATTTATTTATTTTAAATAAATACTTATTATATATATATATATATATATATATATATATATATATATATATATATATATATATTAGATTCATATTAAAATGTTTTTAGGCAAAATATATATATTATGTAATCAATTTTATATATATGATTATATTAAAATATATTTATATATTATATGTAACTTAAATAATAATAACATTAGTATGAAATATGATATATACATATAATAAATATATTTATAAAAATATCATTTGTTTGTTAAAATAATAATTATAATAATAATAATACTAAAGTAATGATAATAATGATTATAATTTTTAATAACAATAACATTTTAATATATATAATGATATCAAAATAATCATAATCATAATATTAATAATAATAATAATAATAATAATAATAATAATAATAATAATAATAATAATAATAATAATAATAATAATAATAATAATAATAATAATAATAATAATAATAATAATAATAATATTAATATCCATAATAAGTATTCTACCTTAAAGAATAGTTTCCAAAAAAAAAAAATGTCGCAGCCCGGACTCGAACCCGAGACCTCTCTCTCACTCAAACACTCCCAAACCACCTGCTCTACTCGTTTTTCTGAATAAATCCTGAGTTTATATGATGTAACCTATATAATCGTTAGTCCCTCTTCTTCTTCTTTTTTCAAAAAAAATATGCCATGGCCGAGGATTGAACCCTCGACCTCTTGAATAAGCAAGCTCAGCCCTAACCAATACTCTATCTGTTTCGTTTCTGACTTAGATCACAGACAAAAAATATATAACCCGAAAATCTATCAGTACTTTCTTCTTCATTAAAAATCAACGTAATCACTCATCATCGATATCATCATCATGTACCCTCATTGATTCAGAAGTATTATTAACAACACGATCATCATTATCAACATCGATTATCATCATAAATCGTGATCATCATCTTAATCACTTCTATCATCATTATCATAATCATATCAATTATCTTATTCATCACCATTATTATTGCATTCATTGAATCGTTATTCCCGGTCACCAATTAACAACACAGTAATAAGATCACCATCAATATTCTAAATCATAACTATCATCTAACATCATACTTAAACTATCATCATGTTCCTCTTCACCATAAATTCCCGTTTTTTCTTATGACCCAATCCGTTAGCCCATGTATACGTACACTGCCCAAAAGAAAACAAGGCGTCCCCTTTTTGTATCCCGTATACACTCATTGTGATTATTATAATATCCTACACTTTCTAAAAGCAAAAGAAAAGGGAATACATAATAGCCACTAGTGAAATCGTTGGTCCTATGTCTTTCTTTCTTTTTCTTTTTATCATTTTATGTACATCACATCATCATCACTCTTTATTTTTACAACAGAAGAGGACTTACAGCAGCAGCACAATAACATGTTGGGGTTCGTCAGGTAATGGAAATAACAAGCAAATCATCATTTATCCTCTTCGGTAATTATCCCATCAAGCCCCACCCATATTCACTTTGAGATTGGTTCCTTCCTTTCTCTTCATCATGCAAAATTAAAAAAAATGTGCGACTATATCCCATAGTATTCCCACTGTCGGCCATAAAATGAGTGGCTTGTCCCACATTATAATTTTCATATACCTATATAACCACAAGTGGTCTTTTGTCTTGATGATCTACGGCCCACACAGATAAAGTAGCATAAACAATCTACCAAGTGGGTATTTAATAAATTAATAAACGACACAGAGAAGAAGAAAAACCATATACTCGAGTTATCCATAACATCGCCTAATATTATCTTTTCATCATAAAAAAAAAGAATTTAAGTGGGTGGCGGTTTAGTGGTTCTAAATGAAACAGAAAACTAGTGTAGCAATTGGGTTTTGTTTGTGGCTGCTGAAGAAACAGAAATATGTGAGTAGCAGTAGCAATAAGAAAGTGGGGTTTCGGTGTGAGTAACGATTGGTTCACAGAAACCAGAAAAATAAAACAAAGAAGGATGGTCATTAAGGTGGTGATTGTTTTGGGTTTCATGAAGATGATGAGGTGGTTATCGATGGCAATAGAATAAGAGATGATGTGATCATCGAAAAGAAAGGAATAAGAGAAGGGTTATGTTAGTGATTGATATTCGAAGGTGTCCACGAATAAGTCTTGGTGTTTCGAAAAGAAAGCAGGATTTAGAGAGAAGAAATGAAGATAATGGTAATGGAGAATGATTTGTTTAACTCCTGAGGTGATTAATTATATCATATACGAATCTGTCGACTTCTCTTTAATCAGACAACAAGGACAAGAGGAAGAATAGATAATTAAAGTTTGGATACGATTGCTAACAGATTTTGGACTTTGTTCAAATAATCCTTTACTGATTTGTACTAGTTAATTGACAGAAAGCAATTCATCTACAGCTTGATAACGAGTTGCAACAGAATACGATTTATTTCAAGTTTATATAATTTTTAAGTATATAATAGTATTCTTTTATATATATACGATATTTGTTTATTTATATATCTATGTATATGTATTTATATATTTATATATATCGATATTCTGTATATGTATAGGTATTTACATATATAACTGTATTTGTATAATTATATGTTGATTATATATATATATATATATATATATATATATATATATAATATATATATATATATATATATATATATATATATATATATATCTTTATATTAATTATGTAAGGAACCTAATACTATTAATTACATATATATTACTATTTAATATTAATAATAATGAAACTAAATATAATAATAATAAAATTAGTATTGTTAATAATAATATTAATGGCAATACTTGTATAAATCATAATTCATATAATAATATTAATAATACAAATGTTTATATTAATAATAATAATGAAAGTAATAATAATAATATTGATATAACCATTTATACACATCAAATCTCATACATATATATATATATACACTATATATTAAATTAATCTATTAATCATATTAATATCATTATTAATAATGAAAGTAATATTATATTCTATCTTATAATTTACATATTATGTACAGTAATCATATATATACATTTAATTTACAAACATTTGTTCGTGAATCTTCGAGAGCAGTCGAAGGTCAATTGAATATATGAACATCGTTTTAAAATTTTCTAGACTCAACATTACATACTTTGCTTATCGTATCGAAATCATATAAAGATTAGAGTTTAAATTTGGTCGGAAATTTCCGGGTCATCACAGTACCTACCCGTTAAAGAAATTTCGTCCCCGAAATTTGATAGAGGTCGTCACGAATAACAATAAGAATGTTTTCATGACAAATATGAGTTGATAAATAGAGTTTTATCATCATTGATTAATATGGATAAAACCATTTGATTTTGTGAAGAGTACGAGTGAAGCTATCACCAAAGAGTGAGATGAGTAAATGAAGATTTGACTTAACCGGTGACGTAGTCACGATTGAATTCTGGAATTCAAGGGATTTAAAGAAAATCTTCAAAATCTAAAAGATTTGATTCTTCGACGAATAAGGAAATTAAGATCGCTTCAATTAAATGCGATGATCTGCCTCGATTGCTATGTCTAATATTTCTATTATAAATTAAACTCTTCCGTTCCATTATTTTCACCATTCCTATACCTTCTTCCTCTATTCCTACTTCCAAAAGATTCTAAAAATGCTTAATCCAGTTCTAATACTTTGTATTTCCTTGTCTATCGCTTCTGTCATTCTTCTCTTTCATTTATCACCAGGGGAATCTGTTTACTTCTATGTTTACCTTGGGGTTATAATGTTTTTAATTCTCCCGTGTCTTTACATTGCAATACGTATTGATACACACAGTTTGTAATTTCGGTGTTGTCGTCGGGCTTTATATTTTCCCTTATATTTCGGAGCCCCATGCTCTTGTTTTCTCTTCCCGACTTCAAGTCAAGCGAATAATGGTCCATAATTCGTAGATATAGAGTTTTGAATGATTATAATGTTCTAAGTAGGAAGGAACGCGATAGCACGATTTGATTTTCAAATTTATCAAAATTACAGAAGATAGAACTATCAAGAATATATTCTTCTTGATATGTTCGGAGGTTATGTAGAATGAAAGAGTTATGTAACATGACACATGACGACGTTATGATCTGTGAATCATCATGTTCCAATAGAAACTCAACATGATTTACTGTAATATAATCACGTTGGCCGGGCGTCATTATATTATACTAACTCATGCTTCAATTTCCAACACTTCTCCGTAATTCATTCATAATTTATACTTAGATTTTACAGTAGTTCCAATATAATGGAGTACAGATAGCACGAAGAGGTATATAATTTCGGACGAGAATATTTATGAAAATATCCTCAGAAATATCGAAGATATTTATGATGATATTTTGGCATTTCTAAGTTCAAAGATTGAGGAAGAAATTGTTTTTTGTTATTTTTTTTTTTTCGCAAGATTTTGACATGAGTACGAAGCAAAATATTCTCTAAAGATTTCATCGAATACAGAATTTCCTGGATTCTTTGAATATAGGGTTTGGTCCTTGTATTTGTTCTTGGTCTCCTTCATGGTTAGCTCAATCTGTTTTTCAGTACCAAATTTTCTATCGAGCGTTCCCAACACTCCATTCTTTATCATCAAACTCTTGGCCATTTAGGCCATCTACAATTTTACTATTTCCTCTGCATTTAATGCAGTCATATCTGAATCGTCGGTTATCAATCCGAGGTGGTTTCAGGAGAATTGTGTTTTTAGATGATTAAACGCTGATGGTAATATGGTGGAATATAAAAGGTTCTCTGGTAACAATAAATGAGCACGCATATATGTCAAAGTTATAATAAGGTTGTTTTGAATGAAAAATCGAAGTTGACTTGCTGGAGCTGTGACAAAATTTGCTACCTTGGAGGGAATTACCAAGTTATTTTGGGTAATAATAACACTAAAGGAATTAGCACTGCTACGTGTTAAACGTTTACTCAGGTTCCAAGAGTTTTTCAGGTGCATACTATATGCATAATTCTTTTCTCTCGTAGATGAAGTGCGGTTGGTTCATCCTCTCGATTGAGGTGTTTTCAAGAATTATTAAAGGTTTGAATCGCAGATTGTAATCGTCAAGATATAAATGAGGTTTAAGATGAAATCAAGTGGCAAACTTGAAGTATTGTTTAGTTTCATATGTTATAATCAATATTTTAATTCATTTTAATTATCCACTGTTGGTAGTCCTCAGTTGATTAATCCACAGTTAGCTAGGAACAGTTAGCTAGGATTTTGTTAGCGTGGATTCTTAACAAAATTTCTCATAGTTAATTTGTTGGTTTCTAACAAATTTTATTTCGTCAAATATTTTCTTCATTATGCCACTTGTTGGATTCTGATAGGTCAAAATCCAAATATGAAATTGAACTTGGATGAAAATAGTTGTTCTTTGGTGAACGGATACGTATATGTGTGAATTTGAGCAGTGTTGTTAATGACTGCTGAATCTGAATTGAAGAATATACAGTGTAACTTATTAATGTGAAAACTTAAGTATTCCTCGGGTATTACCTACCTGTTAAAATATTTTCATCATTAACAGTTTGTACGAAAGAATTTTCAATCACAATCTTTATGAAAATATATATACATATATATTTTATTCAGATGTAATCATGGATTTAATGAGTCAATATAATATTAGACTCATTTGATTTTCGATTTGAGCTAGAATAAGTAATCTCTAAAACTATTAGGATCCACATATTCTTCGCAGAATATTAATGAAGTTATGGTTCAATACTTCATTGTTAATTACTGTTGGTACTCCTTGGTGTCCATGGTGCGTAGGATGTTGATGTTCATGGAACAGATTGTGATATTGAGGTGTGGGATGCGGATATTGTTGTTGGTGGTATTGTTGGTGCCGGTAATGTTGCTGAATCTGGTACATTTTGCACCATACTTTTCAAGGCTACAACTCGTGCGCGAAGCTAGTTGGCTTATTACTCCAGAATGATTGTCGGTAGGAACAAGTGAATGAATAAAGTTTAGAATATGAGATATGATATGTTCGTGGCGAGATATTTGGGAAATGAGAGTGAAAGTGGTGTTTCTAATAGGTTTACCGGTAAGTGTTTCAGGTTCTTCGTCAAGAGGTGAATTTGGTTGGTGGAAAGGATCGCCTTCTTCTCGTCTCCATTGATTAGGTCGACTACAAATCCATCAGATGAATTGGGGATGGATGATTGGTTGCTTCATTCTGGTGACGTTGTTTCCGGAGCTTAGATGACTATCCATTTGGAATAACTGTCGGGATAACTATCGGAATAGTTGTCGGAATCCGAGGGACTCGAACTGGTTGAGGGATTCATCTCGTACGATCAGATGAAGGATTTTCGATAAGAAATAGATTATAGGATGTAGATTAGTACCCTGCAATACATAATTTACATATGCATATATAATACTAAAATCCCATAAGTTATAGAGGAATCTACAGAAGCTGTCAGGCAAAGTCTACAGTAACAGATATGCTAAGATATGAATTAGCAGATACGCTAAGATACGAATTTTGTCTATACACTATTCATGAAATCATTGCAGTAAGATGTGTCTAGACTAGGAATGATAAGCAGGTAATATCCTAAGGATGATAAGCAGATGATTTTCGACAAAAATGGTAAGCAAAACTTTTGACATGCAGATACGGTCGAAGTCCAGACTCACTAATATATCCTAACGACTATCAGTTAGACATACTAATGCAAGACCTGGTTCACTAAGACCACCGCTCTGATACCAACTGAAAGGACCCATCCTAAACCATCTGGACGAAGTCACCAACAACTGGTTCCATTGCGATGATCGACTCCAAATACTGTCTTTAAAATGAGCAAATACACAGCGGAACGTTTCTTTCATACCTGAGAATAAACATGCTTTCAAGTGTCAACCAAAAGGTTAGTGAGTTCATTAGTTTATCATAAATAATCATTTCATAATTTTAAATAGACCACAAGATTTCATATTTCCATTTCTCATAAACATACATCCCGTGCATAGAGACAAAAATATCATTCATATGGATTGAACACCTGGTAACCGACATTCACAATATGTATATAAGAATATCCCCATCATTCCGGGATCCTCCATCGGACATGATATAAATTTCGAAGTACTAAACCACCCGGTACTTTGGATGGGGCTTGTTGGGCCCGATAGATCTATCTTTAGAGTTCGCGTCAATTAGGGTGTCTGTTTCCTAATTCTTAGATTACCAGACTTAATAAAAAGGGGCATATTCGATTTCGATCATTCAACCATATAATGTAGTTTTAATTACTTGTGTCTATTTCGTAAAACAGTTATAAAACAGCGCATGTATTCTCAACCCAAAAATGTATATAAAAAGGGAAAGATGAAACTCACGCATATAAATATTGTAAAACAGTTAATAAAGCATTTGCATGTATTCGCAGTTCAAAATGTATTTCAAAAGAATTTAATAAAGCAGTTGTAAAAGTAGCGCATGTATTCTCAGTCCCAAAAATATATATTGCAAAAATATTTAAAAAGGGATTAATGAAACTCACCATACTGTATTTTGTAGTAAAAATACATATGAAGTCATTTAACAAGTGTAGGGTTGACCTCGGATTCACGAACCTATATTAGTAATATATATTAAAACATATAAACACATTTAAACAACTTTGTTTGTTAATATTTATTAATAAATAACTTAATTATATCTATTTATTTATTTTAAATAAATACTTATTATATATATATATATATATATATATATATATATATATATATATATATATATATATATATATATATATTAGATTCATATTAAAATGTTTTTAGTAAAAATATATATATAATGTAATCAATTTTATATATATGATTATATTAAAATATATTTTTATATTATATGTAACTTAAATAATAATAACATTAGTATGTAATATGATATATACATATAATAAATATATTTATAAAAATATCATTTAGTTATTAAAATAATAATTATAATAATAATAATACTAAAGTAATGATAATAATGATTATAATTTTTAATAACAATAACATTTTAATATATATAATGATATCAAAATAATCATAATCATAATAATAATAATAATAATAATAATAATAATAATAATAATAATAATAATAATAATATTAATATCCATAATAAGTATTCTACCTTAAAGAATAGTTTCCAAAAAAAAAAATGTCGCAGCCCGGACTCGAACCCGAGACCTCTCTCTCACTCAAACACTCCCAAATCACCTACTCTACTCGTTTTTCTGAATAAATCCTGAGTTTATATTATGTAACCTATATAATCGTTAGTCCCTCTTCTTCTTCTTTTTTCGAAAAAAATATGCCATGGCCGAGGATTGAACCCTCGACCTCTTGAATAAGCAAGCTCAGCCCTAACCAATACTCTATCTGTTTCGTTTCTGACTTAGATCACAGACAAAAAATATATAACCCGAAAATCTATCAGTGCTTTCTTCTTCATTAAAAATCAACGTAATCACTCATCATCGATATCATCATCATGTACCCTCATTGATTCAGAAGTATTATTAACAACACGATCATCATTATCAACATCGATTATCATCATAAATCGTGATCATCATCTTAATCACTTCTATCATCATTATCATAATCATATCAATTATCTTATTCATCACCATTATTATTGCATTCATTGAATCGTTATTCCCGGTCACCAATTAACAACACAGTAATAAGATCACCATCAATATTCTAAATCATAACTATCATCTAACATCATACTTAAACTATCATCATGTTCCTATTCACCATAAATTCCCGTTTTTTCTTATGACCCAATCCGTTAGCCCATGTATACGTACACTGCCCAAAAGAAAACAAGGCGTCCCCTTTTTGTATCCCGTATACACTCATTGTGATTATTTTAATATCCTACACTTTCTAAAAGCAAAAGAAAAGGGAATACATAACAGCCACTAGTGAAATCGTTGGTCCTATGTCTTTCTTTCTTTTTCTTTTTATCATTTTATGTACATCACATCATCATCACTCTTTATTTTTACAACAGAAGAGGACTTACAGCAGAAGCACAATAACGTGTTGGGGTTCGTCAGGTAATGGAAATAACAAGCAAATCATCATTTATCCTCTTCGGTAATTATCCCATCAAGCCCCACCCATATTCACTTTGAGATTGGTTCCTTCCTTTCTCTTCATCATGCAAAATTTAAAAAAATGTGCGACTATATCCTATAGTATTCCCACTGTCGGCCATAAAATGAGTGGCTTGTCCCACATTATAATTTTCATATACCTATATAACCACAAGTGGTCTTTTGTCTTGATGATCTACGGCCCACACAGATAAAGTAGCATAAACAATCTACCAAGTGGGTATTTAATAAATTAATAAATGACACAGAGAAGAAGAAAAACCATATACTCGAGTTATCCATAACATCGCCTAATATTATCTTTTCATCATAAAAAAAAAAGAATTTAAGTGGGTGGCGGTTTAGTGGTTCCAAATGAAACAGAAAACTAGTGTAGCAATTGGGTTTTGTTTGTGGCTGCTGAAGAAACAGAAATATGTGAGTAGCAGTAGCAATAAGAAAGTGGGGTTTTGGTGTGAGTAACGATTGGTTCACAGAAACCAGAAAAATAAAACAAAGAAGGATGGTCATTAGGGTGGTGATTGTTTTGGGTTTCATGAAGATGATGAGGTGGTTATCGATGGCAATAGAATAAGAGATGATGTGATCATCAAAAAGAAAGGAACAAGAGAAGGGTTATGTTAGTGATTGATATTCGAAGGTGATGGTGTAGGTGACACAAGTCCACAAATAAGTCTTGGTGTTTCGAAAAGAAAGCAGGATTAAGAGAGAAGAAATGAAGATAATGGTAATGGAGAATGATTTGTTTAACTCCTGAGGTGATTAATTATATCATATACGAATCTGTCGACTTCTCTTTAATCAGACAGCAAGGACAAGAGGAAGAATAGATAATTAAAGTTTGGATACGATTGCTAACAGATTTTGGACTTTGTTCAAATAATCCTTTACTGATTTGTACTAGTTAATTGACAGAAAGCAATTCATCTATAGCTTGATAACGAGTTGCAACAGAATACGATCTATTTCAAGTTTATATAATTTTTAAGTATATAATAGTATTCTTTTATATATATACGATATTTGTTTATTTATATATCTATGTATATGTATTTATATATTTATATATATCGATATTCTGTATATGTATAGGTATTTACATATATAACTGTATTTGTATAATTATATGTTGATAATATATATATATATATATATATATATATATATATATATATATATATATATATATATATATATATATATATATATATATATATATATATATATATATATATATATATATATATATATATATCTTTATATTAATTATGTAAGGAACCTAATACTATTAATTACATATATATTACTATTTAATATTAATAATAAAGAAACTAAATATAATAATAATAAAATTAGTATTGATAATAATAATATTAATGGCAATACTTGTATAAATCACAATTCATATAATAATATTAATAATACAAATGTTTATATTAATAATAATAATGAAAGTAATAATAATAATATTGATATAACCATTTATACACATCAAATCTCATACATATATATATAAACACTATATATTAAATTAATCTATTAATCATATTAATATCATTATTAATAATGAAAGTAATATTATATTCTATCTTATAATTTACATATTATGTACAGTAATCATATATATACATTTAATTTACAAACATTTGTTCGTGAATCTTCGAGAGCAGTCGAAGGTCAATTGAATATATGAACACCGTTTTAAAATTTTCTAGACTCAACATTACATACTTTGCTTATCGTATCGAAATCATATAAAGATTAGAGTTTAAATTTGGTCGGAAATTTCCGGGTCATCACAGTAGTGCCATAACATGTACGTGACGGGTGTCATGATGTGAACCACGAGCCGATAGCATCAAGTGTGAACCACAAGCCGGTAGCAATATAAAATGAAGTGTGAACCATGAGCCGGTAGCACTATAAAATGAAGTGTGAACCACGAGCCGGTAGCACTATAAAATGAAGTGTGAACCACGAGCCGGTAGCACCATAAAATGAAGTGTGAACCACAAGCCGATAGCACTATAAAACGAGGCGTGAACCACGAGTCGGTAGCGTCAAAGTGTGAACGACGAGCCGGTAGCACTATAAAGGAGTATGACTCACATGCTTATGGTGTGAACCACGAGCCAGTAGCACCATATCATTTATGGTTAACCTTGGGTGTTTTACGCGTTGTTATATATATAGTATACGTATAATGTTGTATTGTAGTGATGTAGCTAACCCTCCGGGTGTAGCTTATTGGCATTGTTCACATCGTTGTTGGTGAACTTACTATGTTGATGATGTCGTTAGCTTGTTGCTTAGTGATCGTACAGTATGCTTAGATTAGCTTGCCTTATACTTGGATGCACCGGTATGTGTTATTTGATTATTTGTGTGGCGTGTCCATTTTATACATATATATGTATGTAGTATATTCTCACTCACTAAGAGTTAGCTTACCCTCTCGTTGTTTACATTTTTATAGATTTGCATGGATGCGGTGGCACGGGTATGCGTGGGAACTAGTGACTTGCGTAGTTGCTTAGAAGATCTTGCTTTTAGATTTGATTAAGATTGGGTAGCGTATTCCCAATCACCATGCTCGGTCTTTATTTTGTGTTAAAATCATGTGGTCGAACTTGTATTTTGCACTTAAGGGGTAATTTGGGCATATGTGGGCCCGGTGTCGTAAAACTCATTTTATTATTGGAATGTGTTAATTTTAACTATTATAATATGTTGTGAAAACCGTTTAGTCTAAATGTGTCGGGAAGTCGAAGATCTTTTCGCATAAAATGGAAATTTCGGACAGAGCTGCCAGGCCTCTGTGCGCGCCGCGCACAGAGTGGGTTGCGCGCCGCGCATCCTTCTGCCCTATATAAAAAAAAATTTTATTCCGCGTTTTTGGTTGGTTAATGGGTTGGGTTGTTACAAAATTTGTAATTTTTGTTCCAATGACTTGGACGTTGGAAAACGGTTCATGACTCGGTTCCGGTTTTTCAAACGTTATTTGGTATGCTGTGAAATCTAATACTTTACGTTTCGTGACACGTACATTTATTAATAATTAGACTTAAATCATTGATAAACTATTTTACTCAAAGTATAACTTATTCATTTGAGTGTTTTGGTCATTTACTTCTTTAAATCAAAGTCTCGTTATTTATCAAAGTATATTTAATATTATTATTTTAAATCAAAACGTTTTATAACTAAATAAATGTTATATTTTATCTTATTGTAAAATATATATATATTTATTTAAAAAAAATATAACTTTGTATATATTGAAATATTTATGTAATAATATGATATTTAGTTTTTTCAAAACTAATTATATTAAGAACCATTTTGTTAAAAGTTTAAAATAATGAAAATCGTTATATAATAACATGTTTTAGAAAAGTAAAATCGTATATGACTCATAACAGGTTTTCAAGTTTTTAAATTACCGTTTGCTGGTGAAGTGTAAGATAAAGTCTGAAGGTTAGATAAACGTATGAAATTACTTTAATGAAAAACGTCATTTTTCTTAACTTGACGATATCCATTTTCTAAGTTATCTATATTCCTAACATTTCACTTTCACCCTAAATAATATGAAAGTTAACTAATTAATGTAGTGACCCGAACTTTTCTATGTTTATATATATTAAATGAAATTGATATTTACATGATTAAGTATTTCCAACATGTTAAGCAATCAAACTTGTTAAGACTTGATTAAGTGAAATAGATTTCATATAGACAATTGACCACCCAAGTTGACCGGTGATTCACGAACATTAAAACTTGTAAAAACTATATAATGACATATATATGGATATATATATAGTTAACATGATATTATGATAAGTAAACATATCATTAAGTATATTAACAATGAACTTCATATGTAAAAATAAGACTACTAACTTAAGGGTTTCGAAACGAGACATATATGTAACGATTATCGTTGTAACGACATTTATATATATCATATTAAGATATATTAATACATCTTAATATCATGATAATGTAATAATTTAACATCTCTTTAGATATAATAAACGATGGGTTAACAACATTTAACATGATCGTTAACCTAAAGGTTTCAAAACAACACTTACATGTAACGACTAACGATGACTTAACAACTCAGTTAAAATGTATTAACATGTAGTGTTTTAATATGTATTCATACACTTTTGAAAGACTTCAAGACACTTATCAAAGTACTACTTAACAAAAATGCTTACAATTATATCCTCATTCATTTTCATCAATAATTTTACTCGTATACACCTGTATTCGTACTCGTACAATACACAGCTTCTAAATGTATTTACTATTGGTATATACACTCCAACGATCAGCTCTTAGCAGCCCTTTTGAGTCACCTAACACATGTGGGAATCATCATTTAACATCTAGCAAGAAATATCTAACAAAACAACAAACTAATGGAGCCTATATTGAAGGCCTAATTCACGTGAACTTGCATACACACCAACACATTCACTTTGCAATTTTCTTGAATCAAATTACTCTCTCTCAAGTGTTCTTCCTTTGTTCTAAGTGTTATTCATCATCTTCATCAAAATATAGCTCAATCTAGTTCATAAATCTATACATAAACCAAGTTATAAAACAACAACTCAAGAACACACCAACAACACTTCCAAGTTTGCCAGCTTACTTTCAATCTTGCAAATCCACTTTGAGTGATCATCCAACCTCAAGAAATCTTTCTTATTTACAGTAAGATATCTTTCTAATAAAAGGTAATACTCATATTCAAACTTTGATTCAATTTCTATAACTTTAACAATCTTATTTCGAGTGGAAATCTTACTTGAACTTGTTTTCGTGTCATGACTTTGCTTTAAGAACTTTCAAGCCATCCAAGGATCCTTTGAAGCTAGATCTATTTTTCTCATTTCCAGTAGGTTTATCCACAAAACCTGAGTTAGTAATGATGTTCATAATATTATTCGATTCATATATATAAAACTACCTTATTCGAAGGTTTAAACTTGTAATCACTAAAACATAGTTTAGTTAATTCTAAACTTGTTCGCAAACAAAAGTTAATCCTTCTAACTTGACTTTTAAAATTAACTAGACACATGTTCTATATCTATATGATATGCTAACTTAATGATTTAAAACCTGAAAACACGAAAAACACCGTAAAATCGGATATACGCCGTCGTAGTCACACCGCGGGCTGTTTTAGGTTAGTTAATTAAAAACTATGATAAACTTTGATTTAAAAGTTGTTCTTCTACGAAAATGATTTTTCTTATGAACATGAAACTATATCCAAAAATCATGGTTAAACTCAAAGTGGAAGTATGTTTTCCAAAATGGTCATCTAGACGTCGTTCTTTCGACTGAAATGACTACCTCTACAAAAATGACTTGTAACCTGTATTTCTGACTATAAACTTATACTTTTTCTGTTTAGATTCATAAACTTAAGTTAAATATGAAACCATAGCAACTTGAATCACTCAAAACGGATTTAAAACGAAGAAGTTATGGGTAAAACAAGATTGGATATTTTTACTTGTTGTAGCTACGTGAAAATTGGTAACAAATCTATAGTAATCATATCCTAGCTAACTTATATTGTATAATACATATATTCTAATATATTATGTAATCTTGGGATACCATAGACACGTATGCAAATATTTTGATATATCATATCGACCCATCTATATATATTATTTGGAACAACCATAGACACTCTATATGCAGTAATGTTAGAGTTAGCTATACAGGGTTGAGTCTGATTATAAAAATATATATACTTTGAGTTGTGATCTAGCCTGAGACGTGTATACTGGGTCGTGGATTAGGTCAAGATAATATATATCAATTTATTTTCTGTACATCTAACTATGGACAACTAGTTGTAGGTTACTAACGAGGACAATGACTTAATAAACTTAAAACAGTAAAACATATTAAAAATGTTGTAAATATATTTTGAACATACTTTGATATATATGTACATATTTGTTATAGGTTCGTGAATCGACCAGTGGCCAAGTCTTACTTCCCGACGAATTAAAAATCTGTGAAAGTGATTTATAGTCCCACTTTTAAAATCTAATATTTTGGGATGAGAATACATGCAGTTTTATAAATGTTTTATGAAATAGACACAAATAAATGAAACTACATTATATGGGTGAATGATCGAAGCCGAATATGCCCCTTTTGCTTGGTAACCTAAGAATTAGTAAACCGATCTACTGATTGACGCGAATCCTAAAGATAGATCTATTGGGCCTAACGAACCCCATCCAAAGTACCGGATGCTTTAGTACTTCGAGTTGTTTTATCATGTCTGAAGGATTTTTCGGAATGATAGGGGATATTCTTATATGCATCTTGTTAATGTTGATTACCAGGTGTTCACAATATGAATGATTTTTATCTCTATGAATGGGATGTATATTGAAATATGAAATCTTGTGGTCTATTATTATGATTTGATAATATATAGGTTAAACCTATAACTCACCAATATTTTTGTTGACATTTTAAGCATGTTTATTCTCAGGTGATTATTAAGAGCTTCCGCTGTTGCATGCTAATATATGGACAAGATTTGGAGTCAGCATGCTTGTATAATATAGTTTAAAACTGCATTCGAAATTTACTTTGTTGTAACATATTAATATTGTAAACCAATATGTACTGGTAGTGTGTAAGTGTGATATTTTTAGGTTATCATTTCTGATAATCTAGGTGGTGTCTTTTTAACCTGTCGATAAAATAAAGGTTATGGTTTGTTTTAAAAACGAATGCAGTCTTTGAAAAACATCTCATATAGAGGTCAAACCTCGCAACGAAATCAATTAGTATGGAATGTTTATAATCAATATGAACGGGACATTTCAGTTGGTATCCGAGCGTTGGTCTTAGAGAACCAAAAATTTACATTAGTGTCTTATCGAGTTTGTTAAGATACATTAGTGAGTCTGGACTTCGACCGTATTTTCTTTAAAAATGATTGCTTAACACTTTTGTTGGAAACTATATATTATTAACATGTAAATATTATGTGATATATTAACCTCTTAATGTGTTTGATATTGTGTGATAGATGTCTACCACTAGTACAAATCCCATCAACTCACCTAATAATAATGAAGAGTCGAATATAAATTGGGAAGATTCACAAATTCCCAAAGAGGAACCGGAAGAAGAGGAACCGGAAGAAGAGGAATCAGAAGAGGAGGAACCGGAAGAGGAGGAACCGGAAGAAGAAGAGGTTCCGGAGGAAGAAATTTTGATACCTACAGTAAATCGATTAAATAAAAGAAAATCATCAACCAACGGACCAAAGTTAAAAATGGTCAATGGTGTTTCCGCCGAGGAAGCAAAATATTGGGAAGATTACCAATTTTCTGATGAATCGGATCCCGATGAGGATTCCGATGATGTTATAGAAATTACCTCGACCCAATTTAATATGGCAAAAGAAAATAATAAGGGAAAAGGTATAAAAATAGAGAAACCTGATTCCAACCCCAATGAACTTTATATGTATCGGCAACGTTCGTATTTCCTAAATTGTAACAATAACCCGGGAACCTCTAAACCACTAGGTTTTTCTAAACCATTGTGGAAAATGACGGCTCGTATTAGAGGAACATCATATATCCCTAGAAAATTAGGAAAACGATCCAAGTCCGAAGAAGAAGAAACCAGTGATTCAGATTAGAGGGTTGTAATCATGTTGTGTATTATATGTATTGTAGTGTGCTTGTACTTTTATGTTCTATGTAAAAATTGCTAGTATTGTTTGTTAATTATCTTTTACGAATCTAATCCTTGTCTATTTTACAGTATAAAAACACAAAAATGGACGTTAAGGATAGACAACCAAAAATTTTAGAAGACCTACCAGGAGATATGATTGATGAAATCTTGTCTAGAGTCGGGCAGAATTCATCAGCACAATTAGTTACGGCAAAATTAGTTTGTCAAACGTTTGAAAGACATTCCAGGCATGCCTTAGTATATAAAAGGCTTTCCTTTGAAAGATGGGGTATATCACATTGGGGAGACTTTAAGTTACGCCAAGTTTTCTTTAAGGCATTTATTGCGGGAAACCCAGATGCAATTTTACGCTACGGGTTACGAACCTATTTTGACTCAACATATGCTTACGGGTTAATAATGTTCACTTCTCATCAAATTGAGAAAAAGAACATTGGGTTGAAACTTTTAAATAAAACATTTTTCACAAGTGACGGACTCAGTAGTTGGGGTAAGAAACAAGGTTTTTAGATTGCTACGAGGCTGTTGGGCATTATGAAACCCTCGTCCTTTTGACAACATAACAACATGCTGCTTAGTCAATGGTCATAACGGTTACTTTCCACAAGATCAAGGATGGGAAGTCGTCTTAGTAAAACCAGAATGCATGACTTGTTTCTGGACTTATGAATTACGTGTCTTTATTTCTTTTGCTGAACAACATGCGTATTAACTAGAATTGCCTTTATAGATGCCGGGTAGCAAAGTTATTATGTGCTATATTTCATCCTATATGTATAATAGCGGTTTTGTAAGTTTGTAATATTTTGTATAAAGTTTGAACGCAAAATATTATTGTAATAAGTTTTTCATATAGAAGCGTAGTAGTTGAGTTGTATAGTAGCTAGTAAGTATGAACTTAACGGGTAGGTACTACCCGAATTAAAACTATAAAATGCTAATATGAAGAAAAAGCTTTTATAAATAAGTTCATATAATGCTACGAGATACTATTGACTACTCTTAAATTCTATATGATTAACTCAATTCTTTTGGCTATTTTTGAAGAAAATGGCACCAGCGACTCGTCAGAATTTGAACATGAGCGAGGAAGACTTCCGTGTTTTTCTTGCAGCAAACATAGCCGCAGTACAGGCTGCGGTGCAAAATACAATAACTCTGGATCTAGCAGTGGAACTAATTCCACAAGAAATCGTGTATGATGCTCCTACAAAGAATTCACTGCCTGCAAACCTTTGGAATTTGATGGAACTGAAGGACTAATTGGATTGAAACGATGGACCTAGAAAGTCGAATCGGTGTTTGCCATAAGTAAGTGCACTGAAGATGACAAAGTTAACTACGCTACACATACCTTCACAGGTACTGCGTTAACGTGGTGGAACACCTATCTTGAACAGGTAGGACAAAATGCTGCTTACACACTACCGTGGTCGGCATTCAAGCAATTGATGAACGAGTAGTACCGTCCTAGAAACGAAGTCAATAAGCTCAAGGCGGAACTTAGAGAGTTACGAACACAAGGGTTCTACATTACCACATATGAACGACGATTCACAGAGTTGTGCCTATTGTGTCCGGGAGCATTCGAAGATGAAGATGAGAAGATCGACGCGTTTGTAAAAGGGTTACCAGTAAGGATTCAAGAAGATGTCAGTTCACACGATCCCGCTTCTATATAGAAGGCAAGTCGAATGGCTCATAAACTCATAAATCAGATTGAGGGAAGAATTAAAGAGCAGGCGGCCGAAGAAGCCAACACAAAACAACTCAAGAGGTAGTGGGAGGAAAACGATGACAAGAGTCACCAGAACAACAACAACAACAACAATTACAACCACAATCGCAACAACTATCCCAACAACCGCAACAACAATCGCAACAATAACCGCAATCATAAAAATAACTACAACAAACATCCCAACAACAACAACAATTACAACAACCGTTTCAATAACAACAACAATCCCAACAACAACCTCAATAACAACAACGGCAACAAAAACCAAAAACAGCCATGTCATAGGTGTGAAGAAAATCACCAGGGGTTTTGCACGATATTTTGCAATAGGTGTAAAAGAAATGGTCATAGCGCGACAAGTGTGAGGTCTACGGACCTAAGTTTAACAGAACTAAGGGAACAAATAGTGTCGGAACAAGTAATGCCGGAACAAATAGTGTCAGAGCAAGTAATACCAACGCTGTTTGTTTTAAATGTGGAAAATCAGACCACATTATTAGAAATTTCCCGAATCAGGGGAATACTAATGGGCAGGGCCGTGGAAGAATTTTCAATATTAATGCGGCAGAAGCACAGGAAGACCCGGAGCTTGTTACGGGTACGTTTCTTATTGACGATAAATCTGTTTATGTTTTATTTAATTTGGGTGTGGATAGAAGCTATATGAGTAAAGATTTTTGTGCTAAGTTAACTTGCCCATTGACGTCTTTGGATAGTAAATTTTTACTCGAATTAGCAAACGGTAAATTAATTTCAGCAGATAATATATGTCGGGATAGAGAAATTAAACTGGGGGATGAAACGTTTAAAATTGATTTAATACCAGTCGAGTTAGGGAGTTTTGATGTATTAATTGGCATGGACTGGTTAAAAAAGGTGAGAGTAGAGGTCGTTTGTTACAAAAATGCGATTCGCATTATGCGTGAAAAAGGAAAACCTTTAATGGTGTACAGAGAAAAGAACAACTCGAAATTAAATCTTATTAGTAGTTTGAAGGCGCAAAAACTAATAAGAAAAGGTTGTTACGTCATTCTAGCACACATCGAGGAAGTTAAACCTGAAGAAAAGAATATCAGTGATGTTCCCGTCGCAAAAGAATTTCCCGATGTATTTTCGAAAGAATTACCAGGATTACCCCCACATCGATCCATTGAATTTCAAATAGACGTTGTACCAGCAGCTGCACCAATAGCTCGTGCTGCATACAGACTCGCACCCAGCGAAATGAAAGAATTACAAAGTCAATTACAGGAACTTTTAGAGCGTGGTTTCATTCGACCAAGTACATCACCATGGGGAGCTCCTGTTCTGTTTGTCAAGAAGAAAGATGGTACATTCAGGTTGTGTATCGACTACCGAGAGTTGAACAAACTTACCATCAAGAACCGTTACCCATTACCAAGAATCGACGATTTATTTGATCAACTACAAGGCTCGTCGGTTTATTCGAAGATTGATTTACGTTCTGGGTATCACCAAATGCGGGTGAAGGAGGATGACATTCCGAAGACTGCTTTTAGGACGCATTACGGTCATTATGAGTTTATGGTTATGCCGTTTGGATTGACTAACGCACCAGCTGTGTTCATGGACCTCATGAACCAAGTGTATGGGCCATATCTTGACAAATTTGTCATTGTTTTCATCGATGACATACTTATTTACTTGAAGAATGATCAAGAGCACGAAGAACATTTGAGAAAAGTTCTAGAGTTGCTAAGAAAAGAAAAACTGTACGCTAAGTTTTCAAAGTGTGCATTTTGGTTAGAAGAAGTTCAATTCCTCGGTCACATAGTGAACAAAGAAGGTATTCAGGTGGATCTAGCAAAGATTGAAACCGTTGAAAAGTGGGAAACCCCGAAAACTCTGAAACACATACGCCAATTTTTAGGGCTAGCTGGTTATTACAGGAGATTCATCCAAGATTTTTCCAAAATAGCAAAACCCTTGACTGGATTAACGCATAAAGGGAAGAAATTTGAATGGAAGGATGAAAGAGAGAAAGCGTATCAATTGTTGAAGAAAAAGTTAACTACGGCACCTATATTGTCATTACCTGAAGGGAATGATGATTTTGTGATATATTGTGATGCCTCAAAGCAAGGTCTCGGTTGTGTATTAATTCAACTAACGAAAGTAATTGCTTATGCGTCTAGACAATTGAAGATTCACGAGCAGAATTATACAACGCATGATTTGGAATTAGGCGCGGTTGTTTTTGCATTAAAAACTTGGAGGCACTACTTATATAGGGTCAAAAGTATTATATATACCGACCACAAAAGTCTTCAACACATATTTAATCAAAAACAACTGAACATGAGGCAGTGTAGGTGGATTGAATTGTTGAATGATTACGACTTTGAGATTCGTTACCACCCGAGGAAGGCAAATGTGGTAGCTGACGCCTTGAGCAGAAAGGACAAAGAACCCATTCATGTAAAAGCTATGAATATAATGATTTACACTAACCTTACTACTCAAATAAAAGAGGCACAACAAGAAGTTTTAAAATAGGGAAACTTAAGGGATGAAATACCCAAAGGATCGGAGAAGCATCTTAATATTCGGGAATAAGGAACCCAGTATAGGGCTGAAAGAATTTGGGTACCAAAATTTGGAGATATGAGAGAAATGGTACTTAGAGAAGCTCAAAAAACCAGTTACTCAATACATCCTGGAACGGGAAAGATGTACAAGGATCTTAAGAAACATTTTTGGTGGCCGGGTATGAAAACCGATGTTGTTAAATACGTAGGAGAATGTTTGACGTGTTCTAAGGTCAAAGCTGAGCATCAGAAACCATCAGGTCTACTTCAACAACCCGAAATCCCGGAATGGAAATGGGAAAACATTACCATGGATTCCATCACTAAATTGCCAAGGACTGCAAGTGGTTTTGTTACTATTTGGGTAATAGTTGGTCGTCTCACCAAATCAGCACACTTCCTGCTAATAAGAGAAGATGACAAGATGGAGAAGTTAGCAAAACTGTATTTGTAGGAAGTCGTCTCCAGACATGGAATACCAATCTCTATATTCTCGGATAGGGATGGCAGATTTATTTCAAGATTCTGGCAGACATTACAGCAGGCATTAGGAACTCGTATAGACATAAGTACTGCTTATCATCCACAAACTGATGGGTAGAGTGAAAGGACGATACAAACGCTTGAAGACATTCTACGAGCATGTGTTATTGATTTCGGAAACAGTTGGGATCGACACCTTCCGTTAGCAGAATTTTCCTACAACAACAGCTACCATTCAAGCATTGAGATGGCTTTGTTTGAAGCACTTTATGGTAGAAAGTGCAGATCTTCGATTTGTTGGAGTGAAGTAGGGGATAGACAGATTACGGGTCCGGAGATAATACAAGAAACTACCGAAAAGATCATCCAAATTCAACAACGGTTAAAAGACTTAAGCAAAACAAGATACCAATTGTTAAGGTTCAATGGATTCCTCATAGAGGACCCGAGTTCACCTGGGAATAAGAAGATCAGATGAAGAAGAAATACCCGCACTTATTTCCAGAAGATACGTCAACACCTCCAACTGCATAAAATTTCGGGACGAAATTTATTTAACGGGTAAGTACTGTAGTGACCCGAACTTTTCCATGTTTATATATATTAAATGAAATTGATATTTACATGATTAAGTGTTTCCAACATGTTAAGCAATCAAACTTGTTAAGACTTGATTAAGTGAAATAGATTTCATATAGACAATTGACCACCCAAGTTGACCGGTGATTCACGAACGTTAAAACTTGTAAAAACTATATAATGACATATATATGGATATATATATAGTTAACATGATATTATGATAAGTAAACATATCATTAAGTATATTAACAATGAACTTCATATGTAAAAACAAGACTACTAACTTAAGGGTTTCGAAACGAGACATATATGTAACGATTATCGTTGTAACGACATTTAAATGTATATATATATATATATATATATATATATATATATATATATATATATATATCATATTAAGATATATTAATACATCTTAATATCATGATAATGTAATAATTTAACATCTCTTTGGATATAATAAATGATGGGTTAACAACATTTAACATGATCGTTAATCTAAAGGTTTCAAAACAACACTTACATGTAACGACTAAAGATGACTTAACGTCTCAGTTAAAATGTATTTACATGTAGTGTTTTAATATGTATTCATACACTTTTGAAAGACTTCAAGACACTTATCAAAGTACTTCTACTTAACAAAAATGCTTACAATTACATCCTCATTCATTTTCATCAACAATTTTACTCGTATACACCCGTATTCGTACTCGTACAATACACAGCTTCTAAATGTATTTACTATTGGTATATACACTCTAATGATCAGCTCTTAGCAGCCCTTGTGAGTCACCTAACACATGTGGGAAGTATCATTTAACATCTAGCAAGAAATATCTAACAAAATAACAAACTAATGGAGCCTATATTGAAGGCCTAATTCACGTGAACTTGCATACACACCAACACATTCACTTTGCAATTTTCTTGAATCAAATTACTCTCTCTCTCTCTCAAGTGTTCTTCCTTTGTTCTAAGTGTTCTTCATCAACCTCATCAAAATCTAGCTCAATCTAGTTCATAAATCCATAAATAAACCAAGTTATAAAATAACTACTCAAGAACACACCAACAACACTTCCAAGTTTCCTAGCTTACTTCCAATCTTGCAAATCCACTTTGAGTGATCATCCAACCTCAAGAAATCTTTCTTATTTACAGTAAGATATCTTTCTAATACAAGGTAACACTTATATTCAAACTTTTATTCAATTTCTATAACTTTAACAATCTTATTTCGAGTGGAAATCTTACTTGAACTTGTTTTCGTGTCATGATTTTGCCTCAAGAACTTTCAAGCCATCCAAGGATCCTTTGAAGCTAGATCTATTTTTCTCATTTCCAGTAGGTTTATCCACCAAACCTGAGTTAGTAATGATGTTCATAACATCATTCGATTCATATATATAAAACTACCTTATTCGAAGGTTTAAACTTGTAATCACTAGAACATAGTTTAGTTAATTCTAAACTTGTTCGCAAACAAAAGTTAATCCTTCTAACTTGACTTTTAAAATCAACTAGATACATGTTCTATATCTATATGATATGCTAACTTAATGATTTAAACCTGAAAACATGAAAAACACCGTAAAACCGGATATACGCCGTCGTAGTAACACCGCGGGCTGTTTTGGGTTAGTTAATTAAAAACTATGATAAAAGTTGTTCTTCTGGGAAAATGATTTTTCTTATGAACATGAAACTATATCCAAAAATCATGGTTAAACTGTATTTCTGACTATAAACTTATAATTTTTCTGTTTAGATTCATAAACTTAAGTTCAATATGAAACCATAGCAACTTGAATCACTCAAAACGGATTTAAAACGAAGAAGTTATGGGTAAAACAAGATTGAATATTTTTACTTGTTGTAGCTACTTGAAAATTGGTAACTAATCTATATTAATCATATCCTAATATATTGTATAATACATATATTCTAATATATTATGTAATCTTGGGATACCATAGACACGTATGCAAATGTTTTGACATATCATATCGACCCATCTATATATATTATTTGGAACAACCATAGACACTCTATATGCAGTAATGTTGGAGTTAGCTATACAGGGTTGAGGTTGATTCCAAAAATATATATACTTTGAGTTGTGATCTAGCCTGAGACATGTATACACTGGGTCGTTGATTGGGTCAAGATAATATATATCAATTTATTTTCTGTATATCTAACTATGGACAACTAGTTGTAGGTTACTAACGAGGACAGCTGACTTAATAAACTTAAAACAGTAAAATATATTAAAAATGTTGTAAATATATTTTGAACATACTTTGATATATATGTACATATTTGTTATAGGTTCATGAATCGACCAGTGTGCACGTCTTACTTCCCGACGAAGTAAAAATCTGTGAAAGTGAGTTATAGTCCCACTTTTAAAATCTAATATTTTGGGATGAGAATATATGCAGTTTTATAAATGTTTTACAAAATAGACACAAGTAAATGAAACTACATTATATGGGTGAATGATCGAAGCCGAATATGCCCATTTTGCTTGGTAACCTAAAAATTAGTAAACCGATCTACTAATTGACGCGGATCCTAAAGATAGATCTATTGGGCCTAACGAACCCCATCCAAAGTACCGGATGCTTTAGTACTTCGAGTTGTTTTATCATGTTTGAAGGATTTCCCGGAATGATAGGGGATATTCTTATATGCATCTTGTTAATGTCGGTTACCAGGTGTTCACCATATGAATGATTTTTATCTCTATGAATGGGATGTATATTGAAATAAGAAATCTTGTGGTCTATTATTATGATTTGATAATGTATAGGTTAAACCTATAACTCACCAACATTTTTGTTGACGTTTTAAGCATGTTTATTCTCAGGTGATTATTAAGAGCTTCCACTGTTGCATGCTAATATATGGACAAGATTTGGAGTCAGCATGCTTGTGTAATATTGTTTAAAACTGCATTCGAAATTTACTTTGTTGCAACATATTAATATTGTAAACCAATATGTATTGGTAGTGTGTAAGTGTGATATTTTTAGGTTATCATTTCTGATAATCTAGGTGGTGTCTTTTTAACCTTGTCGATAAAATAAAGGTTATGATTTGTTTTAAAAACGAATGCAGTCTTTGAAAAACGTCTCATATAGAGGTCAAAACCTCGCAACGAAATCAATTAATATGGAACGTTTATAATCAATATGAACGGGACATTTCAATTAACACCTATATAGGAAATCGAACAGGAAACTCCACTAACCCTTATCTAGTTCTCGTTAATTGATACTTTACCAATAATTCAGAATATCGTTAAAAAGAATAGATTTCTTAAATCACAGTGGACCTCACAACAGAGACCCGTAATCATATCACAATGTATCTGATAATTCATTCATTTGATATTATCTTTTAATCTCGTCGATAAATATAATAAACTTATATTGAAACAAATACGTTCATGTAAAGTATTATACATCTAATACTTTGTTAACGTTTTCAATTATTATAACTATATATTATATATACATATCTATACACATAAATGTTCGTGAATCGTCGAGCATGGTCAAAGGGTAATTGATTACATGAATGTATTTATAAAATTTTTGAGACTCAACATTACAGACTTTGCTTATCGTGTCGGAAACATATAAAAATTAAGTTTAAATTTGGTCGGAAATTTCTGGGTCGTCACAGCCGATAACCTAGTATGGGTAATTTTGGGAGGATCGAGTGATGTACGACAATAATAAGTTTTTAAACTGTTGTTGGGAATCACTTCACTATTGATAAAGAAGAAGGTGTTTTGCCACTTCTCTGAAACATCACTGGAAGTAAGCAGAAATCCATCCATATGATACAGAACCATCCTTTATCATAAGATTTCACGGTAGCAAGATGGAAAAAAAGGCATACAGAAAGTGTGATATTTCGAGCCTGACAATACTTTTTGAAAAGAATAATTTTTCGAATATACATAGGCTCAAATTGGCCAACACTAACGCCATAAAAGCTGCAAACATTTAAATAAAAAGTTGTAAAAGGAATACGGACGTGAGAAAAATATAGAGCACGATCGTAAATAGAAAATTTTCTAGAAGGGGATGAGATGCACGTTCATGAGGACTTGGGATTATAGCGTCAGCTCTAAAGAATTTAGGGAATACAATTCTAACGCGATCTAGGTATGTTGATGAAATTTCACTGCGAATATTCTCAACATTAAGGATAACCATTGATTAGATAACTATGAGGGGAATTTTCACGAAAGTTTAAGGTAGATGAGGGTTTAACTGAGGTTGATTAAATGTGAAACAGTGAAATCCGAACATTAAATAAAGGGGCGAAGATGAACAGTTTGATGTTAATCGTATGGATGACATGTTTCCACGTGTAGGATGTACAAATATGCAGGAAAAATAAATTTAATTGAAAACAAAATTGAAAATTCGAAAAGGTTACTTTTTACAGACCGTGATCAAAAAGTAACTAACGCTGCAGAGTAACATAACCGTTGTAGCAGGTTTGTGTTCCCGAGAAAAAGGTATCTTTTATTTTTTAGCTTTTAGTTTAGGAACTTTATTTTTTACAAAAATAAAGACATTAAACTGGGGGACTTAATGGTGTATCTGTAACAATCCGACTTTTTCCGTTTACTTTCGTTACTTGTCCGTTAAGTATTTAACGGTGTTTACTTAGACTTGTGTGTTTAATAGAATTAAATACATGCTTATTAGAGAGATTTTTGAATTAATATGTTATATTAATTTATGAACATATTTCGGATAGCGAAATAACTAGGAAACATTACGATTAAGAATGTCGCCTAGAAAGCTTTACGGTTTACGGAACTCAGAAAATGATGAAATAATTATTTTTAATAATTATTGACTTTGAGAAAAACTTAGTTAATTTATTATTTATTTAATGAATTAAATTCGGTGATTTTGTTTCAATGACTAGTTAACGTTCCGGAGACCTGGTACGGTTAACGGCATTCGAAACGGACCACGCGTGTACAAGCAATTAAGCAAAACGAGCCCAATGACCCCCTAGAAGGGCCATTCGGCAGAACCCTCCCCAACACCCCCATATTAGACTTATTTTGTGTAGTGGATCATCAGTTTAGTGCAGTTAGGCCCTAAATTAATTAAATATAAATAGCACTAACTTAACCTAAACCTAATTAGAAACCTAAAAAAATTACGCAGCTTCTCCGTCCCTTGCTCTCACCATCGACAACCACCATCACCACCATAACACCCCTCACAACTCAAAATTAGATCAAACCTTCAACACGAACGTTGTTCTACGCATCGTTCTCTACGCGATAGTATAAGCAATTTGATCATTAGAGGTATAATTTATAACCCTAGTATTTATAAATCTGAATTTTGTTCAATTTCATAGTGTATTAGAGTCTAGTGCGCAATTAATGGTGTCTTGTGCTGTTAATAATCGTTTGATTGCTTGATTAACGTTGTTTGCATGAAAAATGAATTTGTATTTTAATGATCTGATTAAATTAACATGAGAACTGATCTTGTAATATGTTTTAATGGAAAGATATCGAAAAGTTATTAATTTTAGACTCCAATTTTGCGTGATTTCGTTATCGTATGCTTAAGATATGCTTAATCGAAGATTTGACTAGGTTTTGTTCGTAATCCGAATTTTATGAGTTACATGCTTTGTGTTTTAGCTTATAAAAAGTGTACTACTGTATTCCTTATGAAAATTTATGAAATTTAGACTTAATATTTGCGTCAAAAGGTTATGTAATGCTCCCGTTATGTCAAAACGAAGATTTGGTTCTTAAAGTGAGCTGAATCGGTTTTTAAAGTTACATAAAAATTGCTAGAGTGAACTAGGAATTGATTGAGACTTTGATCTTCTGGAATATGTTAGTTTATATGTTACTTGATATGTTTCATTTGTATGTGAATTTGCGAGAACATGATTTGCCATGAGATATATGCTGGTCTAAGTGATGTGTCTAGTTGATGATTAAAAACTGATAGGTCTGTAAAGGGTTGCTAAACTGTACGAATTGGTTAAAGAAATGTTTCTGATTATTTTATCACTAAAACTTTTATATGTTTTGAGATGACTTCAATTTTCTGTTTGTCAAAATATATTTTCTATATTTTTTTAAAAATGTTTAAAAACTGACGCGCGAGCAGAAATTGCTGTAATGAACTATGATTAGACCCTTTCTAATATTGGACTTTTATATATCGTATGAGGCTTTGGCTAAACTTTTTGGAATTTATTTTAAGTGTAGTTGTGATCTGGAGTTGTTCATAATTTAATGATTTGTGTGCTATGAGCTATAGTTGAATCTTTCTACGACGTACGAATTTCTAAGGCATGCTTTACGATGCAAAAGTGCAATTTGCTTAACTATGACTTGTAAAATGATATTTGACCTAGGTTTGACTTGCTGACCTTGTTTTCATGACCTGCTAAGATGTTTGACTTTAGTTGACCACTTTGACCGAGTTGACTTTTGGGTTGACTTGCTTGGATTAGTTGACTTTTACTTGTTCGTTGAGTCAGTCTGAGCACTAGGACTTTGCGTACACTATGGGTTGACATGGTTTGACCTATAAGTATATACTTAAGATGATTTACTTTTTTAGGTTATGTTGTTCAGTCGAGATTGTTTGAAAACCGTACGTTTTGCTAAGATATTTACAAGTGCTTTTGCTAAGGTGAGTCTACAGTCCCTATTACATTTTTACAGGGATGAGATGCATGCTTTTTACAAATGTTTTACATATTAGGCACAAGTAACTTAAACATATACATATGAGTTCAGATCAAAAATCCCTTAGCTTGATTATATTAGTTACTTTGTAAGCTCGACTTATAGGGACGGTACCGTTAGGTTTGACAAACCTCACCGCAACATAAACTGGTGCTTATTTTGTTGTTACTCGTACACTTGATCGGTGTATCGCTGAGATAGGGTAAACTGAAGATGTGTGGCTCGGCTATACGCAAAGGTTAAAGCTTTATAATCAAGTGCTCATGATAATGTATACTTTTCTTACGATGTTTTCCAGAAAATCTTGTGGCCTAACTTACGAAATGATTAACCAAGCCTGTAGATTCACTCAACGTTTTTCGTTGACGTTTTGCATGTTTTATCTCAGGTACATAGACGTAGTGCTTCCGCTTAACAGAAGTTATTGTGCTGTTTGCTGCTAGAACTGGACGGCGTCGAGCATATTTTATCATTTTCTTTTAAAGAACAAATATTCGCATTTAAACTATTTTCTTTCGAGATGTTTTGGGGTTCATTTACATTAGGCATTTATGTCAAACATTTTCCAGTTACATATTCTTTAATAAATGACTTTGCTTTGATAATTAATGCGAATACTTTTCGGAAACGTCTCATATAGAGGGCGTGATCGCTAAACTGTGGGACCGGAGTTAATATTCCGTTAGTGGATTCTGACGGGGTATTACAGTATCCAAGGGGATACACGCATAAAAATATCATTTTTATACAGCAAAACTGATTAAAAAACATAAAAGATGATAATATTTGGCAGTTTTTATCAGTTACTGTCCAGCGTTTAGCAGGCCGCCCAGCGTTATGCGTAAGCCTTGCAGGCAGCTTCTATGCTTAAGTCCTTTTACTAAGCGCGTGAGCGGCACGCAGCCATGTCAGCCACTCCAAAGTCGGTTCCGGATATTTCACACAACATATTTAATCAGCGTTTGACACGTTTCACATCTAATCTGAACTTCAGTCAGAGAGAAGTACACTTTCTTTCTCACACAGTTCTTTCTCACTCTAAAACATTAACCGCTTAGCAACAGAACGCTAAAAGGATCAATTATAGATTGATCCAAAGATTGATTGAGGACAACCCATGGATCTTTCATCCGTGTTCCAGGTCTGCAAGGAGTATTTTCCAAGGGCAAACATCAATCGACATCCAATCGCTCAGCGCTAGGCGGCTATTGTTCTGTACTGGTACCTTACACACGCTATAAGGAAAATAGTACCAACACGTACGGTTGTGTTTAACGGGTCTGTTTGGGTTTTCAAACTTAAAATCTGACCCAAACACATTGATGATTGAAAAACCAATTGGAATAGATGCTAAAACCTCATAATATCCTATTCTAATAAAGAATTTCAAATCAAACCAACCCAATCGACCTTATTTGATCCTAGGTGTCAAAAACCTAAAAATCCAAATAACTTGAAATTGAATGGATGAAATTGTACCTTTTTTGGATGAAATAGATCACACTGACAAGTAGAGTAATCGAAACAACAGCAAAATCTCCTTCTTACACTTTGCAATTTTAAATGTTTTTACAGTTAGAATATTATGAAAGAACAAACATACACTGTTTTGATTTTGGGTATTTATAACCATTCTTCAACCGTGCAGTTGCAGATGTGTAACTGTCCATAAAACATGCAACCGTAAAATGACTCAAAACCGTTTGATTAAAACCAACCAATTTTTTTTTTTTTTTGAAATGTACAAGAGCGGCGCGCCAAGGCTAGGTGCGGCGCTTTTGGAGACCCTGATATCGGGCAAAAAGTCACGTTTTTACCCCCTAAATTAAGCCCTAAAACAATAAAGATTAAAACTTTGTTGGCAAAATTATCGCTTTTTCGGTTGATTTTGTAGATTAAGTAATTACAAAGGCGATGCAAAAAGAATCAAGTAAAATGGAGCTAAAGCGAAGATTCTAGAGCGAAAACGGTGAAAGACAAGAAATCAAGTTACGATCCAGTGAATCAAGGCAGACCAGCACCAAAAACGGCCTACCATACGGCCTGCCAGTATGGGGTACGACCTGCCAAATGGTCCAGCAAACGGCCCCTTAATATGGCTTGCCATGCAAACGGCCTGCCAAATACGGCCTGCCATACGGCCTGCCAGCCGTTTGCAGGCAAAAATGAGGTCTATTTAAAGGGCTCTCTCCATCCATTCCAACACACACTCAACTTGCAATTCATTTTATATTTTCAATCTTTTAGTTAGTTTTAGTAGTAGCTAGCTTAGCTTTTATTTTCTGGAGGATATCCCGGCGAGTCCCTGCGATCTCGGGCAGATTTGTTCGGCCTTTTCAGGTTTTTATCCGAAACGCTTGTCTTTTTTATTAAACATGTATTCTTACTTTTTATGTTTAATAATGCGTTAGGATATTGCCATGATAGCTTAATTTATCTGTATGTTGCTATGATAAAAGTTTGGGTTAGCGTAATTATGTTAATTTAGTACGATTACTGTTATAATACTGAACTAGGAAGTATGATAGATTTGTATGCTAGCATCTTAAGGATTGACCAATCTAGGGTGTGATCAGGACTTGTCCACCTATATGAAATTAGCTACTTCATAGGATTAAAACCCCTGGTTATATTGTATCTGAAGATTCTATGAACTCGGTATGGCCGGAGTTCCCGAGAGGCATCTAATGCACTTTTAAGACACGGAACTTAGGAATTGAGACATGAATGACCTAGTATACCTATTGACTATTCCAAAGAGACCTCTTAGGATCTGTTAAGATCTAGTTAGTGCCTTTACTGTATGACCCAAGCCTATTGCATGTTCTTGTTTGATTGTTGCCCTAGGACTTAGTCATACCAACTGTTTATGTATTCATTAGGTTTCTATCTGCTTCACTATCAGCATATTAACTGTGATGCTGTATAAAGTTTGAATTGTTGAGATCTCATTAGTATGATGGAATGGTTGTTAGTTTCCATTTAAGGTTTTGCCAACTTAAATCGACAGACTCCTTCCGTTTGTGATCAGTGTTTAATCAACACGACACGTTATTATTCAGTTACCTAAACTGATAACGAGGTTTAGGATTAGAGCTTAACTCACTAATAAACCTAGTACTCTACTAAGGATAATCTCCGAGGTATTGTTACACTTCAGTTATACGACCAAGTGACATACTTCTCACTGCTCAAAGAGAACTCCGAGAGTTCAGAGATAAGTAGGTCTGTGTAATTGGCTCATCCAACAAGATCTACATCATTCCAAGCATAGTCTTAACATAAGCATAATTACCTTTCCCTAACCCAATACTGATATCTTGGTCAATATTTCCCTGATCTGCATACTCCGGATATCCTTCCACTTTATTTACTTTTCTGCATTTAGGACCTTTAGCTAAAATCAACTACTATCTTTTATCCAGGTAATTTAACTAAAAGACAATTATCTACTTGATCTTCAATTCGTTAATCAGCATAAAAATACGACACTAGGTTAACTTACACCTTCTACACCATAGAAAGTAAAAGTAAATTTAGGCCCCGCAAAATATAAATAAACGAAGACACTGTGTGCTACCGAATCGGACATCCTGTGATTTAACGACACCGCACAAATAAAACAGTTCGTTAGTGGCATATTAGTTGCACTCTTTCTTTTTGGTGCCGCTACCAGGAAATCGAATATTTTGATCGAGAAAGATTTTAAACAGACAAAGTATTGTTTGGTGGTGTCTAAGAAAGACAATTATACACGGACTTGGTTGTTGGATTTTCCGAACAGTCTCCAATTATATTGGAACCAAAAGGATCCTGCCTCTCCGTAGTCGGCCTGGCCACCTCGATACGAGTAATCTGTGAGAAGTCCTATCAGTTAAGATATCCGATCTGGTTAGCGACCGAATTTCAAGAATAATTGTTTTTATTAAATTATCGATCCTTTTAGTAAATTAATATTTTCTAAAAGTTACTTTTAAGTATTTTTAAAACCCAAAAAAAAAAAAAATGGAACAACAAGATACCCTTGCTTCTATGCATAAGTCATGCTTAGAGGAAACAGGAGGACCAATCACCTTAGGAACTGAAGGAATTCCTGAAATCAGTTCACACATGATTAAACTAGTCAGTATGATCTGTAAATCTCAAGGATTACCGACTGACGATCCGAACTTTCATATAAACAAATTTAACAGTCTGGTTGACTCTTTTAAGAAGGAATCAAACGAGAAAAACATTTTAAAACTTCATCATTTTCAATATTCACTTTCCGCACACGCTTCGGCATGGTTTGACGAACTTAACCCGAATTCAATCCATACATGGGAGGATTTAGCCACTAAATTTTTAAACAAATTTTATCCACCCTCCCTGCAAACCTGTCTAAGAAATGACATCACAAACTTTTCTCAAAAAAAAAAAATGAGTCAGTGTGTCTAGCATGGAATAGAGTAAAGATGATGCTTAAATGATGTCCGAATCATTCGTTAAGTCAGGCAAACATAATCTGTATGCTTTACAATGGTTTGACCAAGGATGATAAGTCTCTCCTAGACATGGCCTCGCAAGGCAATTTCATGTCCCGAACAGCAGATGAAGCATGGAATCTCTTGGACACAATAGCTGCACAACAGGAAGATTGGAACAATGAAGCTGCTGAGAAGGATGACGCCTTCGCTCATACGGTAAAAATGCTGGAAACCAGGTTACAAGATCTCACCCTCACTCTTCAAAGTTTACCAATTCCTAGAAACTCCGATGCTACTAGAACCAATCTAAGGTATCCTTACCCTATATGGGCACACAAACAGCAAAATAGCTCGGAGCATAATATAATATTCCCGTTGCACAAACCTACTCTCCAATCTATGGAAATTTTAGTTGAATTTATGAAAAAGCAATATATGGTAAGCCTTCAAGTCATAGAATGCCAGAACAAGTTCGACACTTTAATAAAGACTTTTGAAGAATTAATCACTAATTTTTAGCTTACGCTTAAACGATTAACCACTAAAATTGATATAGAGTGTAGTGAGTTTGAAGCCCAAGTAGTTACTAGAGGAGGGAATAAGACAACTGTTAATATACCCATACATGATTTTTTCGATAAGGAACCTGTGCCAATTGACCCAGTCGTCAATCCACCGGAACCTATCTCTCCTAAGGCCCCGAAATTATTCCGCGCACCCGCATACCTTTCCCAGGTAGGCTTAGGAAGGAAAACAATAAGCGAAATTCGCTAAGTATTGGGATATTATTAAGAATTTACATTTGAATGTATGTCTAGTAGATGCTTTAGTAGAAATGCCAAACTGCGCTAAATTTTTCAAAGAACTGCTTTCAAATAAAGAGAGATTAAGAGAGATAGTTAGCTTGCCCTTAAGTGAAGAATGCTCTTTAGTGTTACAACATGGAATTCTCCCTAAGTTAGGAGATACAGGAAGATTTACGGTACCTTGCTACCTGCAAGATGTCCAAATTAGCAATGCGTTAGCAGACTTAGGAGCCAGTGTAAACCTAATGCCCTATTCGTTATTCAAAAAGGTAGGATTAAATGACTTAAGACCAACCTGAATGACTATCCAGCTCGCAGACAGATCAGTTAAAATTCCTCGGGGAATAGCTGAGGATGTCCTAGTTAGAGTGGATAAGTCCGTGTTTCTTGTTGATTTCGTCATTATGGATATTGAGGAAGACACAAAGGTCCCACTCATTCTTGGCAGACCATTCCTGAATACTACCAAGGCCGTAATTGACGTTCACGAAAAATCATTAAAGTTAAGGGTTGGAGGAGAAGAAATCACATTCAATGTTGATCTCCTCATGAACCATCCTAAGGAAGAAGATGTGAATCTCTCTGGTTCTTTTCAAGAACTAGTCAACGAATACCTGGAAGAGACTATGGCTATATGTAGTCAAGATCAAATTTCTAAGGATCTGTTCTTTACACCTTCTGAAGGAAATCTCGACAACCATTCAGCCATGAACCTTAGTCAACACATATCTCCCCTCTCTCAAAGTAATTTTCTTGGCAATACTATTCAAATAGCACCGCTAGGACAAGACATTCCTTTACCTCTATTAAGGAGAAGACCGAATGAAGAAACAGATTTCATTCCAGCATATCAGGAACCCCAGTCAAGGGACTGTGAGGAATTTCTCGAACCTGCATTCGAATCTAAAGAAGATGTTTCTGAAGAGGAAGCATTAAGAAGGACAATTTTCAGAAATGAAGAACAGATAGCATCAGTGACCGCTACTAAAGAATCAGAATTCCCGGAGAAGTATGACTCGTTAGACCGAAAAGAGATAGGTAGGATGAAGCCATCTATCGAGGAGCCTCCGAAATTAGAGTTAAAGAAGTTACCCGACAATCTGGAGTATGCATTCTTTGAAGGAGAATCGAAACTCCCTGTGATCATATCGAAAGACCTCACGCCACAAGAGAAGGCGAGATTGATTCAAGTTTTGAAATCACATAAGAAGGAAATTGCTTGGAAGATCTCTGACATCAAAGGGATCAGCCCCAACAATTGCACCCACAAGATCTTCATGGAAGAAGATTTCAAACCTTCAGTTCAGAGGCGAAGAAGGGTCAACCCTATGAGTCCTGAAGTCATCAAGAAAGAAGTAATCAAACTTCTGGACGCCGGTCTGATCTATCCCATCTCTGATTCGCCATGGGTTAGTCCTGTTCAAGTGGTACCCAAAAAGGGAGGGACGACCGTAATTCAAAATGAGAATAGTGAGCTTATTCCAACTCGGGAAGTCACCGGTTGGAGGGTTTGCATAGATTATCGTAAACTAAACAATGCAACCCGGAAGGATCATTTTCCATTACTTTTCATCGATCATATGTTGGAACGTCTATCAGGAAATGAATACTACTGTTTCCTTGATGGTTTTTCCGGCTACTTTCAAATTTCCCTCGATACAAAGGACCAAGAGAAAACAACCTTTACCTGTCCTTATGGAACATTTGCGTATCGACGTATGCCCTTCGGGTTATGCAATGCACCAGCTACATTCCAGCGATGCATGGTAGCTGTGATGACCCGGGAATTTCCGACTAAATTTAAACTTAATCTTCATATGATTTCGACACGATAAGCAAAGTCTGTAATGTTGAGTCTTAAAAATTCTGAATTTTATTTCATATACCCATTTACCCTTTGACTATTCCCGACGATTTACGAACAACTATTTGTAAATAGATATGTGTGTGTATATATATAAATATATAAATAATAAATGGAAATATAATTTGATGTATTATATGTTGTGTTATTAAAAATTAACAAAATAAAAATGCACACTTAATTAAAAATATGGGATTTTCTTTAGACTTTTAATCGTCATTAATTAACAACGGAACAAGATATATGAACACGAATATAATCGTCAGTAGAAACCAACAAAATGGTGGTTAGATTTTCTTTGTTACACGTTTTCTTTATAATTTTATATTATTATTATTATTATTATTATTATTATTATTATAGTGAATGTTTGTACTATATTTGTATCCATGCAAATTGATCACTAAAATTGTTCTTGTTTGCTACTGATACATAATGTAGCCATAATTCATATATATATTACCCCACTACACTACTAAAGATTCGATAATATCCAAATTTATTAACACATATTCAAAGCATTTAGCATGAAAAGGTTTCACTTTTGACAAACTCACTTACATGTCTCCTATCATGTAAACGTGTTATCAATTAAAAATTTAAAATCGAATAAACTAAGAATTCAGATCGTGTACTGTTTGATCACGTTTCGTTGTTATGCAAATTGGTTATTATAATATTTTTAATTATTAAAGTTTACTGTTATCTTTTGACTATCATTTATCTACCTAAACTAAATCCAATATATATTTATATTATAATTTATATACATACACCTTTACAGCAAAACTTGCACAATCAAATCTTACATCAACTTCCTTCATTATGTCGACAACCCATTTCTTCATTATATATATATATATATATATATATATATATATATATATATATATATATATATATATATATATATATATATATATATATATATATATATATATATATATATATATATATAACACATATGGTTAAGGTATTCATAAAATTATCACCCTTAACTCCTTTCATTGCTAGTACATCCGATAACCATCTTCACTCTATCCCCTTTGTTAATCACCATTAAAATCGGCCACCACCTTCTTGAACGTCACCACACTCTCGGTCGTTATCAACCTACAATAATCACCACCTCATCCGCCAACCCAACCACCATTACTAACAACCATACCCACCATCGGCATTCTCTTGCATCACCTACAAACCACCACAACCAAACACTATCTATCTCTCTTTAATATTTCTATATTCGATGGCAACACACATCGTTATATTTTTCTCTTTTCTTTCAATCACAAATACAATCAACCAAGATAACCTTATGTTACTGCACAATATTTGTCCTTGGTTTCTGTGTTCCAACTAATCATCATCATCTTCATTGCCATCACAGCCTACAAAAACCATTTAAACCCAGCATTAAACAAAACTTGTTGCTACTATTGACTTTTTCTGACCACGATTACATGTAATCACAATCATATCGGCCTGTTAACAACCCACATACCTTAGATTCGACTGCTGCTATTCTATATTCTATTTCATGTCAAGATCACCACTTTGATATCTCAAACAAACTGCACCTGCATATCCCGTAAAGAGTGATTTGAGTTTTGCTTATACGAATTCAATATCAAAATCAAATTGCTAATATATGTGATTACTACTATAGCTGTACGCTTATTTACCTATCTGTTTATACATCTAGAAACACAATCGTGAACCTGCAACCTTCTACTCTACTGTTTCACTGTTGCTACTGCTATTATTCCTGTTTCAGCTGCAACTCATCGAAACCATTTTGACTGTTGTTGCTTCTTTGTTTAAAAACCACCACACACCATCACCACTTCACAACCACCCTACATCATCTTTTCTGTTTTCAAACACCTGCAAATAGATCAAATTACTTTTCTAAGTTATATTTGAAAACCATCACTTACTTTTTCCTCTTGTTAGGATTGAACAACACAAGTAAATGTCCTGTCTTCTTTCATCATACCTGCTACTAATTGTCTTCCTGTTTCTATTTCTCATTCGCATTCAACCCCAAAACCCATCAAAAGGCTGCAGTATTTTCATCCATTCCGGTTATAATCTATAAACGATAACGATTAACGATGATGAAAATTGATAAAGATTAACCTTCGTTGATCATTATTTCAACCTGAAAACACTTACAGCAATTCAACTGAAGATTTCATCTTTCGGTCATAAACCCTAGCCCCAAAAATTTATGAATTATTTGATGTTATGAATCTATTCAAAGCTTCAAATATATGAAACAAACATTCAAGATTATGAAATTATAAATGGATTAACCTGCAAATTAATGGATCGAATCAGAGAAGTTTTTGATTGACTTTAGAGTTGATCTCATGAAGAACATATGAACAAAGACGAAATTGTTGTTGTAAATCACAGATGATACATGATGAAGTTTAGGATCGTGATGAAGAAATTCATTCTTTGAAGATTTGCTCTGCATCTCGATCTGTTATTTTTGGGGAACCCTAATAATAACGCGTACCCATTTATATTAGGTATTATTATTATTAATTATTATTATTATTATTATTATTATTATTATTATTATTATTATTATTATTATTATTATTATTATTATTATTATTATTATTATTATTATTATTGTTATTATTGATGATATGATAAATGTTAAACTTACTAATAATAAAGATATAAATATTATTATCACTAATATGATTAATGTTATTATCATTATTGTTAGTATTAGTAATATCACTATTATTATTATTATCATTAGTATTATAAAATCTATTATCATCATTATCAATGTTATAAAAGGTTATCGTTAAAATTATCAGTAATATCTATATTGTTATTAAGAATTAAGTATTATTATCAAAAAGAAATACTTTCACTACTATCATTTTTAGATTATGCATTTTATTAAAAGCTACTGTTAGTATTATTTTTACTAATATGAGTATTATCATTATTATTAATTTTATCACTACAAGTATTATCTTAGTATTATTTAAATACTGTTCTTAACAAACAGATAATATATATAAATATATATATAATTACACTTCATATATAATATAACAAAATTTATATTTTTTTAGCTAAAATATATAAAAATGAATACCTAGAACATATAAATTATTAACATAAAAAGGATATAATTAATAATTTTATATATATATAATTGTCTGATTGCAAATATGTATATTAATAAATATACTACTGATTTAGGTTCGTGAATCCGAGGCAAACCATACACTTGTTCAATGACGTCATATGTATTTTTACTACAAAATACATTATAGTGAGTTTCATTTACCTTTTTACCCTTTATATTTTTGGGCTGAGAATACATGCGCAATTTTTATAACTATTTTACGAAATAGACACAAGTACTTAAAACTACATTCTATGACTGGATTATTAAACCGAATATGCCCCTTTATAGTCTGGTAATCTAAGAATTAGGGAACAGACACCCTAATTGACGCGAACTCTAAAGATAGATCTATTGGGCCTAACAAACCCCATCCAAAGTACCGGATGCTTTAGTACTTCGAAATTTATATCATGTCCGAAGGAGGATCCCGGAATGATGGGGATATTCTTATATGCATATTGTTAATGTCGGTTACCAGGTGTTCAATCCATATGAATGATATTTTTGTCTCTATGCATGGGACGTATATTTATGAGAAATGGAAATCTTGTGGTCTATTAAAATGATGGAAATGATTATTTATGTTAAACTAATGAACTCACCAACCTTTTGGTTGACACTTGAAAGTATGTTTATTCTCAGGTATGAAAGAAGTCTTCTGCTGTGCAATTGCTCATTTTAAAGATATTACTTGGAGTCATTCATAACATATTTCAAGAGACGTTGCATTCGAGTCGATGAGTTTATCAAGATTATTATTAAGTCAATTATAGTTAGATATATTATAAAATGGTATGCATGCCGTCAACTTTCGATGTAATGAAAGATTGTCTTTTCAAAAACGAATGCAATGTTTGTAAAATGTATCATATAGAGGTCAAGTACCTCGCAATGTAATCAACTGTTGTGAATCGTTTATAATCGATATGGACTTCATCCGGATGGATTAGGACGGGTCTTCACAGTAGCAATATTCCACGACATGATTGAGCGTTGTATGGAAGTCTTCATGGACGACTTCTCGGTCTTTGGTAGTACCTTTGATTCATGCCTTTCAAACCTTGACAAGATGCTCACCCGGTGCGAAGAGTCAAATTTAGTTATGAATTGGGAAAAATGTCACTTCATGGTAAAAGAAGGGATAGTTTTAGGACATAAGATCTCAAAAGCAGGAATAGAAGTTGATAAGGCTAAGATTGAGACCATTACTAAACTTCCAGAACCTACCACAGTAAGAGTAGTAAGGAGTTTCCTAGGACACGCCAGTTTTTACCGACGCTTCATTAAGGATTTTTCAAAGGTCACACGACCTCTCACTCATCTCCTAGGGAAGGAACTCCAGTTTGTCTTCGATGAAGAATGTCGAAAAGCATTCAACTATCTAATAGAACAGCTAACACATGCGCCCATCATGATAGCTCCTAATTGGAGTCTACCCTTTGAGATCATGTGTGATGCGAGTGATTTCGCAGTTGGATCTGTGCTTGGACAACGGGTAAATAAACACTTTCATCCAATCTATTACGCAAGCAAAACCTTAACCGGAGCTCAAGAGAATTACACTACCACAGAGAAGGAGCTACTAGCCGTAGTATTCACGTTCGACAAATTCCGTTCCTATCTCATTCTGTCCAAGACTACAGTCTATACAGATCATTCAGCCCTCAAATATTTATTCACTAAGTAAGACGCGAAACCAAGACTCCTACGATGGATCTTACTCCTTCAGGAATTCGATATTGAGATTAAAGATAAGAAAGGAGCAGAGAATGTCGCAACTGACCATCTTAGTCATTTGGAGAACCCAACGATGGAAAAACTTGCTGAACAAGATATCAGAGATAAATTTCCAGAAGAATAGCTTATGAGTTTAGGACAAACTCACATAGGATCACAATTTACTAACACTCCTTGGTATGCCGACATGGCCAACTACCTAGTTTCCGGAGTAGTACAAAAGGGAATGAGTACCTCCCAAAGAAGGAAGTTCTTCAGGGATGCCAAGTACTACTACTGGGAAGATCCTTACCTGTTTAGAATTTGCCCTGATCAGATAATCAGGAGGTGCGTAGATGAAAAGCAAGCATCATGGATTCTTCACCAATGTCACCATGGACCAACTGGAGGTCATCATGGAGCAAACTTAACCGCGAGAAAAGTCTACGAATCAGGATTCTACTGGCCGTCTGTATTCCGAGATGCGCAAGAGCTTGTAAAGCATTGTGAGGCATGCCAAAGGCAAGGTATTATCTCTATGAAGAACGAGATGCCTCGGACTAATATCCAATCTTGCGAGATCTTCGATATATGGGGATTAGACTTCATGGGCCCATTCCCAAAGTCTAACGGGAAAGAATATGTCCTCGTAGCAGTAGATTACGTCTCCAGATGGGTCGAAGCTCAAGCATTTCTGACTAATGATTCCAAAGTCGTCACAAATTTCCGGAAGAGACTCTTCTGCAGATTTGGAGCTCCCCGTGCGATAATAAGTGATAGAGGCACACACTTCTGTAATACTCAATTTATGAATGTGATGCAACAATACGGAGTTACCCACAAAATGTCCACTGCCTATCATCCGCAGACCAACGGACAAGCAGAGGTCACGAACAGAGCACTCAAAAGAATCTTAGAACAAACTGTCGGCCATCATGGAAATAAATGGGCTGAGAAGCTAGATGATGCTCTGTGGGCATTCCGGACTACCCACAAGAATCCTCTAGGAACTACACCCTACCGCATGATCTATGGAAAAGCTCATCACCTTTCGCTGGAACTTGAATATAAAGCTCTCTGGGCGCTGAAGATCTGCAACCTCGATCCCTCAGTTACCGGAAGACATAGGAAAATGCAAATGAACGAACTCGCCGAATTGAGAGACCTGTGACGACCCAAAAATTTCCGATCAAATTTAAACCTAATCTTAATATGATTTGACACGATAAGCAAAGTCTGTTAGAGTGCGTCTCAAAATTTCTGATCTATTTTCGTACATTCATTTAACCTCGACCAGTTTCAACGATTCACGAACATTTAATTGAAAATAGATATGTGTGTGTGTGTGTGTGTGTGTATATATATATATATATATATATATATATATATATTAATATTAATTGGAAATATAATTTGAAGTTTTATATGTTATTGTTATTAAAAATTAATTATGTAAAATTAAAATAAAAATAGGATATTATAATAATTATTATCTAAAACATATCTATAAATAAAGTATATTAAAAATAAATATTAAATGATTGTAATACTCGTTTGATGTTCCGATTGATATTAAGCATGTTAAATTCGAACTTATGTGATTTTAAAATAAACGGTGATCCGAAAATGGGTTTTATAACTTATAGGCTTAGTAAAAATGTATTTAGGAGCTATTTATTAAATTTTAAAACTTTTTATATTTTACTTGAGATTGGGAGTGAATAAATAATGTAATTTTAATTTAATAGTTAATGATCGAATTTTATACCATAATGACTAAAATAAATAAATATAATTTCTGTAAAAATTTGGGATTTTTTCGAAGACTTTTATCCGCCACTGATTTCAAATAGTGCACGATACACAGTCCGTGAAAAACTGTCGATAGGAAAATATCAAGGAAGTAGCTGTCTCCTTTTAAAAAGAAAAGTGAGATTTTTAAATCTCTTTTTCTTTTTTGTTCGTTTGCTAATCTCATACAATTATAGATGATAATTGAATTGAACTTACTATATTGGATTACTGCATAAACACGTTTACTTTATGTTATGATTATATATATATATATATATATATATATATATATATATATATATATATATATATATATATATATATATATATATATATATATATATATATATATATATATATATATGTTTATATTATTTAAACACGATAGATTTAATCATCAAACAACTTGAGGAAACTTTCTACTAGTGCTCACTGTTTTCTTTTTGTTTTGTTTCCACTGACCATCACATATCTCATGTATCTAGTCTCTATATACAATATATGAAAGGACCCGTTCATATACATTATAAACGATTCACAATAGTTGATTACATTGCGAGGTATTTGACCTCTATATGATACATTTTACAAACATTGCATTCGTTTTTAAAAGACAAACTTTCTTTACATCGAAAATTGACAGGCATGCATACCATTTCATAATATCCACTATCCAACTATAAATTGATTTAATAATAATCTTTGATGAACTCAATGACTCGAATGCAACGTTCTTCGAAATATGCTATGAAAGACTCGAAGTAATATCTTTAAAATGAGCAAATGCACAGCGGAAGATTTCTTTAACACCTGAGAATAAACATGCTTTAAAGTGTCAACCAAAAGGTTGGTGAGTTCATTAGTTTATCATAATCATTTATTTCCATCATTTTAATAGACCACAAGAATTTCATTTTCAGTTCTCATAAATATACGTCCCATGCATAGAGACAAAAATAATCATTCATATGGTGAACACCTGATAACCGACATTAACTAGATACATATAAGAATATCCCCTATCATTCCGGGATCCTCCTTCGGATATGATATAAATTTCGAAGTACTAAAGCATCCGGTACTTTGGATGGGGTTTGTTAGGCCCAATAGATCTATCTTTAGGATTCGCGTCAATTAGGGTGTCTGTTCCCTAATTCTTAGATTACCAGACTTTAATAAAAAATGGGCATATTCGATTTCGATAATTTAACCATAGAATGTAGTTTTAATTACTTGTGTCTATTTCGTCAAACATTTATAAAAGCGCATGTATTCTCAGTCCCAAAAATATAAAGGGTAAAAAAGGCAAATGAAACTCACCATACTGTATTTCGTAGTAAAAATACATATAACGTCATTGAACAAGTGCAAGGTTGGCCTCCGATTCACGAACCTAAATTAATTATATATATTTATGTGTTGGTCAATATTTATCTAACAAATTAGGTCAAATCATAGTGTACCACAATCCTAATGCTCGAGACTAATATGCAAAAGTTGACAAAAGTAAATTTGACTCAAAATAATTTCCAAAAATCTATACATGATTAATATATAGTTTAAATATCGTCATTTTATATTTTTAAATATTTTTAAAAGATTTATTAGAGTAAATAATATAATTTATTTATTTATAAATAAAATGTATATTAAATTTATATAATAAAATATACTTATATATATATTAAGTAATAAAATTTATAGGGTTCATTTAATATCATAAAGATAATATGATAGGTATTATTAAAGTAAGTTATTACACGTAGTAAAATAAGTTTATATCACATATTTATTTGATAAAATAATATCTATATTGATAGTAAGTAAAAGTTGTATTATTTTGTAATAATTATTATTATTATAAAAATATTAATATTTATAATTACTAAGATGACATTATGATAAAACGATAATTCTAATTTTGATAACTTTAATATTTACGATAATTTTTAATATTATCTTTAAAATAATAATTCTATTTAAAATAATAATAATAATAATCTTTTATAGTAACAATGACATTTATATTAAAATGATAATTTTTGTTAAAATGATAGTTTTAATACTAACGATACTTTTAATAATAATAGTAATGATAAAAATAATAAGAACGATAATTTTATCTAAATCAATATCTTATAATATTTTAATTTTATCATGATACTCTTACTCATTATTTCCTAATCATTTCGTTTAATAGCTTTTAATCGTCTTTTATATCGTGTTCATAATAATGATAATAATAGTAATCAAAATAATTAGGTGTTACAAATATTTGTTTTAATTACACTAATATTAATAATGATAGTTACTATAACATTATTAACGATAATACTAATAATTATCTTAATGATAATATAGTAATAATAATAATAACAATAACCATAACCATTTTTAAATAATGATATATATATATTAATAATGATAATAATAATAATAATACTAATAATAATAATAATAATAATAATAATAATAATAATAATAATAATAATAATAATAATAATAATAACAATAACAATAATAATAATAATAATAATAATAATAATAATAATAATTGGATAATAATAATAATTGGATAATAATAATAATACTAATTATAACTTTAACGATAATAACGATAGTAATTAAAAAAATAACAATTTTTAATGATAAATCCTTTTTATTGATAAAGATAATAATAATGATAATAATAAGATAAAACTAGAATGACGATAAAAACGACGATAATAATAATCATTTTTAATAAAAATATCGAAAATTCAATTGATTATAACTTCTAATCTGTTCATCGAAACCATTCGATATCTAAAGGAAAAGTTCTTAATTTTTTCTAGCTTTCCAAGGACATGCATATCTTATACCTTATCTCAACCGCAAGTGTAACTAATTCAAGATTCAACCTAACATGTCTAAGGGCAATATCAAAAGTACAAGCATGCATAATCCTAAATACTCGAGCACTAGTCAGGGATACACTATTAGTATGTAAAAGTTAAATTATGAGTACTCATGTATCAATATTGAGATTCAATATTGCAGGAAAGGTACGTAGATGCAACGGAAATGATACACACTCTATTGACCTCACGAGCATACCCATAAACCATACTCAATCACCTCCATAGCTATAACCCATAATTTCCTTAATCCTATCCTACTCGAAAAACAATTTCGAAATCACTCGGACAGCACTCCATCGTAATATTTTATGTATACTAATAATATCTTGAAATAATACGGAGTAAATATATATATGTAAATCGATTGAGAGAGTTTAGAGAAAAATATTTTTAAGTTTCTATGAAATAATGAAACCTATTGAATTCTATTTATAATAGATTTTTGAATTATTAAAGTGAATTATTAAAGTATGAATTATTAAAGTGAATTATTAAAGTATGAATTATTAAAGTGAATTATTAAAGTATGAATTATTAAAGTGAATTATTAAAGTTAAAGTAAAGTAAAAATAAAGTAAAGGTAAAGTTTAAGTATAGTAAAAGTATAAAACTTTGTACGTATAATACGCGTATAAATATATATAATATTAATTTAAATTGTTATATATATTTAATAAAATAAAATATAAATATCGTTATCTTTATCATACTAGTTAAGTAATGAGTTGTCAAAAGTGATTCTAGATATTTATAAAAGTTATATATGTTTTAATAATAAAGTTCTTTTTAAACTGAAAACGTTTTTGTATGTTTGAAACTAAATAGATCAATCGAGTCTTTATGAGATTCAATCTTCCACTATCCTTTGTCTAGTTCTCAATGATTGACAATTTGTTCTTATTTATAAATCACTTTACCATTTTTCGAATATTGTTAAAATGGAAAGATTTCTCAAATCAACGTGGGCCTTTCAACAGAGACTTGTAATCATAATTCAATATATCTGATAATTCAATCATTTAATCTTATCTTCCAATTCCATTGATAAACATTTTGAAACAGATACAATTATATAAAGTATTTAATCTAATATTTTGTTTACGTTTCAAGTTATAATATATATACACATATACATATATAAGCATATTCGTTTAATGGTTCGTGAATCGTTGGAACTTGATCGAGGTTGAATGAATGTATGAACATAGTTTAAAATTCTTGAAATTTAACTTAACAAATATTGCTTATCGTGTCGGAAACATATAAAGATTAAAGTTTAAATTTGGTTAGAAATTTCCGGGTTGTTACAATATACACATATACATATGCATTTAGAGGAAAAACACATCCAAGTTATTACCATCCTTCTCCTTCCATCTTTCGACAACCATCCACTAACACCCTCCAAACTTCACCACCGCCACCCTCTTCCATCACATACAACCGCCACCACCTTCATTTTACTATCACCACCATTCGACCAACATCAAACCCACAACTAAGTCATCACCGTCATCAAATCATCGAGACCCATTTGTTTGCTACTAGTATCTTCGAACAACCATAACCATTACAACACTCATTAAAAAGTTACTACAACTCAAAAGTATCTGTTTTATTTCTCTTCGTGGGTTGACAGACCCAAACACCATCAAAGATTACTGCTACACACACCCACCTTGCATCACCACGACAATCACCTCACTCTCTCTCTCGTCTTCTCTCTCCCTTTATTCACCAAGAAACACCACCATTTGTTACCCTGCTACTGCGTTTTCTTATATCTATTTCTGTATTTACAACCATAAACCATCTGAAAATGTTTGATCAGACCACTAATGTTACGTGGATGTTTTAATTCTGTTTTCCTGTTTCATATTCGAACAATCACCATTTAACACCTCACTCGATCATTTATAAACTGCAGTTACTCTTCTTGCTACTACTGCTTCGTTATTGAATGCGAACCACCGTACACCACATCTTCACCACCAACTTCATCAACCATCGAACCTGCTGTAACCACGAACAAAATTTTTTTCTCTTTTCTTTCTCTTTTTCGTTCAAAATGTCATGCTACAAACCTGCAACTGCAACTGCAAACAGTTCTGTTGATGTGCGAACTACAACTGCAGTCTGTTTTACGAATGAAGCTTGAAGAAGTGGGCCTTTCAATAGAGACTTGTAATCATAATTCAATATATCTGATAATTCAATCATTTGATCTTATCTTCTAATTCCATTGATAAACATTTTGAAACAGATACAATTATATAAAGTATTTAATCTAATATTTTGTATACGTTTCAAGTTATAATATATATACACATATACATATATAATCATATACATATATAATCAACTTGGTCGAGGTTGAATGAATGTATGAACATAGTTTAAAATTCTTGAAATTTAACTTAACAAATATTGCTTATCGTGTCGGAAACATATAAAGATTAAAGTTTAAATTTGGTTGGAAATTTCCGGGTTGTTACAGTACCTACCTGTTAAAGAAATTTCGTCCCGAAATTTGAGTGGAAAGGTCGTGAATGATAATAAGTATGTTTTCATGATGCATACGGGCTGAAAATTAGAGTTTTATCATCTGTGAATAATTTGGATAAACAATCCATTTATATGAAGAGTACGAATGAAGCTAACATAGAAGAGTGAAATGAGTAAGTGTAGATTCATCTTATCATTTGACGTAGATATGATTGATTCCCAGATTTCAAGGAATTTGAAGAAAATCTTCTTAATAAGATTTGACTCTCCAGTAATCAAGGGAATTAGGATCCTCTTTAAATGCGATCGTTCATTTTAATTGTTCTGTCAGAGATTTTCTTATAAATTCACCTCCTTCGTTTCCTTACAACTCACACCTTCTGTTGATGCATTTTATGTAAGTCCCTAGACATCTACCCACGTCCTATTGCAGGTACAACAGTTTACAGGCCACCATGATTGCTCGTTATTATCCTATCCGTGTTTGTATGTGGTTACAGGAATTGCAGGAACGAGATTTAGATGTTTGACTATGTTAGACTTAGTCAGACGTACGAGTGAAGCCTCACTAGTACGGCTGACAGGCTCATACGCACGGTTGATGCTAAACTAAGTCACAATTACAACCTAAATGAGAAGACACGATTGAGTGATCACCCGTACAGCTGATGAAGCCAACTAGTACGTGTGATGAATGAATCATATGGGTGAGTCAACAACAGGGGTATATAAAGTCTTATGTTCTTCATTTTAGGTTAAGCCTCTCATTTGTTACACACACTCAGATCTAGTGAGCTCCTCCGATTCTCTCTCAGTCCAAATCACCCAGGTGGTGAATAATAGCTCTAGGTGTTGATCTAATCACACTTGATTTAGTTGTGGTTTAACTAAATTAATTAAAAAAAAAACTTAACCTATTCACTAGAGGGTTTGATTCACTTATTCTGACATTGTGTGAGTTAAATCTGTTGATTTCTAAGTTCCTAGTCATGTTTCATCACCTTCTATTCTTTCTCCCCTCAACTCATATTTTAAAGTATTCATCAATATGCTCCATCCAGTTCTGATTCTCGATATACTTCTAACTTTCATATCGGTCATTCTTCTTTTTCATCTACCGCTGGAAGAATCTATTTACTTCTACTATACTCTTTGGTTTATAGTGTTTCTAGTTCTCCCGTGTCTTTATATTGCTATATGCATCGATATATATGGTTTATAATTTCTGGTATGTCGTTGGGCTTTATATGTTCCCTTATATTTCAAAGTCTCTGCTTCTGTCTTCTATAATCATTATCATTCACAGTTAATGCTCTCTTTTATTTGCTGCAATTTATACCCCAATTTCTATTTCGAAGTTTTGTCCTTTCGTTTCTTCTTCTTGTGATTAAGCACCGCTTGTAATGGTCCAGAATTCACAGATATGAATTTCGGAATGAATATTTTTAATGTTCTAGGAAGGAAATTGTGATGGCACGATCTTGACTTGTCAAATTACTAGAATACCTTGGAAAAGGCCGAATCATCAAGAAATATTTTCTTGATATTTTAGAGGTTAAATAGAATACAAGAGTCGTATAACATGGCACATGATGATGTTATGATCTGTGAATCATTACGTTCCATTTAGAAACTCAGCATGACTTACTGTAATATAATCACATTGATCAAGTGTCATTATATTATACTAATTCATGCTTCAGGTCCCAACACTACTTCAAAATATTCCTATTTTAAACTTGAATATTTTAGAATTTAGAAACTAAAATAGTTTCTCTTATGATGTAATACAGATAGCACGAAGAGGTAAATGATTTCTAATAAGAAAAATTAAGAAAATATCTTCAGAAATATGGAGGATATTTATAATGAAAGATATGATGATATTTTAGAATTTCTAATATCAGAGGATGATGAAGAATATTGTCTGCAGGGGTTTAGAGTCAGGAGCAAGGTATTCGTTAATGACTTCAGCAGGTACTGAATCATTTGGATCCTTTGAAGTCAGGTTCAGTCTTTGTAATTTGTCCACAGCCTCCTTCCTACTTTGCTCAATCCGTTTTCCAGTTCCAAAACTTCTCTTTTTATGCGCTTTGCCAGCACACTTCATCATTATCATCCAGCTTTTACCGTTTAAAGTCGTTTATAGTTTTTGCTGCTTCAACAGCATTTTTTTTTCTATTTTCGGAGAATCAATTCGTAGTTCGGAGTGTTTTTCAGAAACTTCACATTCAAATTAAGTCCAGAAGATAGACGTTATATATACACATATCACTGTTGGCGTAGACATGCTGTGAGATTTCAAAATACTGATTGCTAATTCTCAATGATTCGTATGACAATTCTCATTACAAGATGCGAATGAGTAAATGATGGGGTTTCAATCAATAATTATAATGACTTTTTGGAGAGGCTAAAGTCAAAGGGTAATGAAGTTGTTGGTATATCTGCTAATAATGTGGTGGAATGTAAAAAGTTCCCTGGTAACGATGGTGTATATCTCAAGGTTATAATAAGGTTAGTCTGACTGAAAAGTCGAAGTTGACTTGCTGGAGCTGTGACAAAACTGGCTACTTTGAATAGGAGTCGCAAAGTTATTTTTGCTAATACATGCCAAAGAATCTGACGCGAATACGTTGTTTAAACTTTTACTTTGGTTTCAAGAGTTTTTCGGGTACATAACTGTGGGTAACATGTGGTTGGATCATCATCTCGATTGCTCATCATTCGAAGTGTCTTCAGAAATTTTCTAAGGGTTTGAACACAGATTGAAATCGTTAATATACATTTGATGTTCTAACACAGTTTTGAAGTCAAAATATAGCTTGTGAAAGATGTAAGGATCTAAGAGTGATGATTTTGGTCATATCTCAAGTTAAATTTTGAGATTTCAAAAATCAGAATATGTAATTAAATTTTGAATGAGTATGGTTGTTTTGATTTCTATAAAAGAATGTATATTGTTGTGAAAGTAGGGAGTATAATGGATGATTTGCTGAATCAGATTCGAAGAATGTAACATATTAATTGTGAATTTATATATCTCTCGGGTATTACCTACCCGTTAAAAAAAATTTCACAATTAATATTTTGTACAAAAATTTTTTATTACAGTCTTTATGAAAATATATATATGTATATTTTCTTCAGATGTAACATAGATTTAATGAGTTAATGTTAAATTAAACTCATTTGATTTACGGTTGAAACTAGAATTGAATAATCCCTAAAGTCTTTAAAAAGTACATAACTTTTACGCAGTATTTCTTTAATGACATTGAAATTATGAATCAATACTTCGTTATTTGTTGATGTATGATGTTCGGTTCGTGGAATTCTTGTGAATTTCGGAAAGTACGAATGATGTTATCTGAAAAGTTTCGGGTACATCGATGATGAAAGTGTAAAATCAAATATATACTTGATTTATTATGAATTGGAATTTGTTGAATTGCGACAGAGATTGTAGTTAATGCTGGTTAAGTTGCGACCGAAGGACGTACATTATTGCATATTTGTAATATGAATTAACCGAGTAGTTAAGATTCACACACAATAGCTTAGCACGAAAAGATTTATTTAAATATATATATATATATATATATATATATATATATATATATATATATATATATATATATATATATATATATATATATATATATATATATATATATATATATATATATATATATATAATATACATATAATTTCTTTAGATGGAATGAGTTAATTCTTCATAACTCGTTGACACAATATACACGTTATTGATTCGTAATGATGTCCACAGTGATTCTTGAATTGACGGAGTTTATGATGTTATCTGTGTTGTTGATTAGGATGTTGACTGTACTGACAATGCTGGTAAAGCTGACGGTACTGTTGATGATGTTGGTAAAGCAAGTTTAGCTTGTTAATCACACACCATTTTTGTCAGGGTTTTTACTCTTCCTTCTATCATTTTGGTTCGCTTAACTGATTTATGGTTAGGGCTAGATTAGATAATCTCTAAGACTTTAGAGATTACATAATCGCCGCGAAATGTTTCTCCAATGAAGTTATGAATTAGTACTTCGTCAGTTATTGTTGTTGGTACTCCTTAGTATCTATGGTGCGTATGACGTTGATGCTCGTGGGACAGATTGTGAAGTTGAGGTTTACGACGCGGTTGTGGTTGGAGGTGGTAATGGTACTGTTGGCGTTGATGATGGTGGTACTTGTTATACTGCTGATGCTGCTGCTGGTGTTTGTAATCTCTGCACCATATTCTCCAAAGCCACTACCCGAGCGCGAAGCTCGTTGACTTCTTCTATTACACCGGGGTGATTGTCGGTTCGGACGAACGGATAAATAAAATCTAAATTTTGATGTAATATATAATCGTGACGAGATACTCTGGAAATGAGCGAGAAAATGGTGTTTCGGACAGGTTCGCCAGTAAGTTCTTCAGGTTCTTCGTCAAGAGGGCAATGTGGTGGATGGAAGGGATCACCTTCTTCTTGTCTCCAATGATTGAGGAGGCTACGAACCCATCCCCAATTCATCCAGAATAGGTGATGACTGATTGGTTGATCTATTCCGGTCACACTGCTTTCGGAGCTTGAATGGGATTCCATTTCGGAATCTGAGTGACTTGAACTGATGAAGAATTCCATTTCGTACGATTGGATAAAGGATTTTTTTTTCGATATGAAATGATTTTGGCTAACGGATGGTATTCTAATTACATAATATATATATATATATATATATATATATATATATATATATATATATATATATATATATATATATATATATATATATATATATATATATATATATATATATAGATCAAAAAATTTCGTAGATTACGGAGGACTTTGCGGGATATGTCAGGCAAAGCTTAAAGTAACAGATACGATAAGATATGATTTAGCAGATATGCTAAGATATGAATTTTTGTCTATACACTATTCATGCAATCAATGCAGTAAGACGTGTCTTAGACTAGAAATGATAAGCAGGTAATTTCCTGAGGATGATAAGTAGTTAATTTTTGACACAAAATGATAAGTAAAACTTTTGACATGCAGACACGGTCGAAGTCCAGACTCACTAATGCATCCTATCGACTTATCAGTTAGACACACTAATGCAGACCTGGTTCGCTAAGACCACCGCTCTGATACCAACTGAAAGGACCCGTTCATATACATTATAAACGATTCACAATAGTTGATTACATTGCAAGGTATTTGACCTCTATATGATACATTTTACAAACATTGCATTCGTTTTTAAAAGACAAACTTTCTTTACATCGAAAATTGACAGGCATGCATACCATTTCATAATATCCACTATCCAACTATAAATTGATTTAATAATAATCTTTGATGAACTCAATGACTCGAATGCAACGTTCTTCGAAATATGCTATGAAAGACTCCAAGTAATATTTTTAAAATGAGCAAATGCACAGCGGAAGATTTCTTTAACACCTGAGAATAAACATGCTTTAAAGTGTCAACCAAAAGGTTGGCGAGTTCATTAGTTTATCATAATCATTTATTTCCATCATTTTAATAGACCACGAGAATTTCATTTTCAGTTCTCATAAATATACGTTCCATGCATAGAGACAAAAATAATCATTCATATGGTGAACACCTGGTAACCGACATTAACTAGATACATATAAGAATATCCCCTATCATTCTGGGATCCTCCTTCGGACATGATATAAATTTCGAAGTACTAAAGCATACGGTACTTTGGATGGGGTTTGTTAGGCCCAATAGATCTATCTTTAGGATTCGCGTCAATTAGGGTGTCTGTTCCCTAATTCTTAGATTACCAGACTTTAATAAAAAAGGGGCATATTCGATTTCGATAATTCAACCATAGAATGTAGTTTTAATTACTTGTGTCTATTTCGTCAAACATTTATAAAAGCGCATGTATTCTCAGTCCCAAAAATATAAAGGGTAAAAAAGGCAAATGAAACTCACCGTACTGTATTTCGTAGTAAAAATACATATAACGTCATTGAACAAGTGCAAAGTTGGCCTCGAATTCACGAACCTAAATTAATTATATATATTTATGTGTTGGTCAATATTTGTCTAACAAATTAGGTCAAATCATAGTGTACCACAATCCTAATGCTCGAGACTAATATGCAAAAGTCAACAAAAGTAAATTTGACTCAAAATAATTTCCAAAAATCTATACATGATTAATATATAGTTTAAATATCGTCGTTTTATATTTTTAAATATTTTTAAAAGATTTATTAGAGTAAATAATATAATTTATTTATTAATAAATAAAATGTATATTAAATTTATATAATAAAATATACTTTTATATATATTAAGTAATAAAATTTATAGGGTTCATTTAATATCATAAAGTTAATATGATAGGTATTATTAAAGTAAGTTATTACACGTAGTAAAATAAGTTTGTATCACATATTTATTTGATAAAATAATATCTATAATGATAGTAAGTAAAAGTTGTATTATTTTTTAATAATAATTATTATTATAAAAATATCAATATTTATAATTACTATGATGACATTATGATAAAACGATAATTCTAATTTTGATAACTTTAATATTTACGATAATTTTTAATATTATCTTTAAAATAATAATTCTATTTAAAATAATAATAATAATGATCTTTTATAGTAACAATGACATTTATATTAAAATGATATTTTTTGTTAAAATGATAGTTTTAATACTAACGATACTTTTAATAATAATAGTAATGATAAAAATAATAAGAACGATAATTTTATCTAAATCAATATCTTATAATATTTTAATTTCATCATGATACTCTTACTCATTATTTCCTAATCGTTTCGTTTAATAGCTTTTAATCGTCTTTTATATCGTGTTCATAATAATGATAATAATAGTAATCAAAATAATTAGGTGTTACAAATATTTGTTTTAATTACACTAATATTAATAATGATAGTTACTATAACATTATTAACGATAATACTAATAATTATCTTAATGATAATATAGTAATAATAATAATAACAATAACAATAACCATTTTTAAATAATGATATATATATTAATAATAATAATAATAATAATAATAATAATAATAATAATAATAATACTAATAATAATAATAATAATAATAATAATAATAATAATAATAATAATAATAATAATATTAATAATAATAATAATAATAATAATAATAATAATAATAATAATAATAATTAGATAATAATAATAATACTAATTATAACTTTAACGATAATAACGATAGTAATAAAAAAAATAACAATTTTAATGATAAATCCTTTTTATTGATAAAGATAATAATAATGATAATATTAAGATAAAACTAGAATGACGATAAAAACGACGATAAAATAATCATTTTTAATAAAAATATCGAAAATTCAATTGATTATAACTTCTAATCCGTTCATCGAAACCATTCGATATCTAAAGGAAAAGTTCTTAATTTTTTCTAGTTTTCCAAGGACATGCATATCTTATACCTTATCTCAACCGCAAGTGTAACTAATTCAAGATTCAACCTAACATGTCTAAGGGCAATATCAAAAGTACAAGCATGCATAATCCTAAATACTCGAGCACTAGTCAGGGATACACTATTAGTATGTAAAAGTTAAATTATGAGTACTCACGTATCAATATTGAGATTCAATATTGCAGGAAAGGTACGTAGACGCAACGGAAATGATACACACTCTATTGACCTCACGAGCATACCCATGAACCATACTCAATCACCTCCATAGCTATAACCCATAATTTCCTTAATCCTATCCTACTCGAAAAACAATTTCGAAATCACTCGGACAGCACTCCGTCGTAATATTTTATGTATACTAATAATATCTTGAAATAATACGGAGTAAATATATATATGTAAATCGATTGAGAGAGTTTAGAGAAAAATATTTTCAAGTTTCTATGAAATAATGAAACCTATTGAATTCTATTTATAATAGATTTTTGAATTATTAAAGAGAATTATTAAAGTATGAATTATTAAAGTATGAATTATTAAAGTGAATTATTAAAGTATGAATTATTAAAGTGAATTATTAAAGAATGAATTATTAAAGTGAATTATTAAAGTTAAAGTAAAGTAAAAATAAAGTAAAGGTAAAGTTTAAGTATAGTAAAAGTATAAAACTATGTACGTATAATACGCGTATAAATATATATAATATTAATTTAAATCGCTATATATATTTAATAAAATAAAATATAAATATCGTTATCTTTATCATACTAGTTAAGTAATGAGTTGTCAAAAGTGGTTCTAGATATTTATAAAAGTTAAATATGTTTTAATAATAAAGTTCTTTTTAAACTGAAAACGTTTTTGTACGTTTGAAACTAAATAGATCAATCGAGTCTTTATGAGATTCAATCTTCCACTATCCTTTTTCTAGTTCTCAATGATTGACAATTTGTTCTTATTTATAAATCACTTTACCATTTTTCGAATATTGTTAAAATGGAAAGATTTCTCAAATCAACGTGGGCCTTTCAATAGAGACTTGTAATCATAATTCAATATATCTGATAATTCAATCATTTGATCTTATCTTCTAATTCCATTGATAAACATTTTGAAACAGATACAATTATATAAAGTATTTAATCTAATATTTTGTTTACGTTTCAAGTTATAATATATATACACATATACATATATAATCATATTCGTTTAATGGTTCGTGAATCGTTGGAACTTGGTCGAGGTTGAATGAATGTATGAACATAGTTTAAAATTCTTGAAATTTAACTTAACAAATATTGCTTATCGTGTCGGAAACATATAAAGATTAAAGTTTAAATTTAGTTGGAAATTTCCGGGTTGTTACAATATACACATATACATATGCATTTAGAGGAAAAACACATCCAAGTTATTACCATCTTTCTCCTTCCATCTTTCGACAACCATCCACTAACACCCTCCAAACTTCACCACTGCCACCCTCTTCCATCACATACAACCGCCACCACCTTCATTTTACTGTCACCACCATTCGACCAACATCAAACCCACAACTAAGTCATCACCGTCATCAAATCATCGAGACCCATTTGTTTGCTACTATTATCTTCGAACAACCATAACCATTACAACACTCATTAAAAAGTTACTACAACTCAAAAGTATCTGTTTTATTTCTCTTCGTGGGTTGACAGACCCAAACACCATCAAAGATTACTGCTGCATACACCCACCTTGCATCACCACGACAATCACCTTACTCTCTCTCTCTCGTCTTCTCTCTCCCTTTATTCACCAAGAAACACCACCATTTGTTACCCTGCTACTGCGTTTTCTTATATCTATTTCTGTATTTACAACCATAAACCATCTGAAAATGTTTGATCAGACCACTAATGTTACGTGGATGTTTTAATTCTGTTTTCCTGTTTCATATTCGAACAATCACCATTTAACACCTCACTCGATCATTTATAAACTGCAGTTACTCTTCTTGCTACTACTGCTTCGTTATTGAATGCGAACCACCGTACACCACATCTTCACCACCAACTTCATCAACCATCGAACCTGCTGTAACTACGAACCAAATTTTTTTTCTCTTTTCTTTCTCTTTCTCGTTCAAAACGTCATGCTACAAACCTGCAACTGCAAACAGTTCTGTTGATGTGCGAACTACAACTGCAGTCTGTTTTACGAATGAAGCTTGAAGAAGTGGGTGCCGTTAATCATGCTACCACTTTATTCTTTTGGTCGGCAAGCACAAAGCAGATAAACCACACCCACTTAAACAACGAATAAGTTAATTAAACTTGTTTTGGCTGTGTTCCCTTTGGACTATTAACGCAATTTGGGCTGCAGTTTACAAGAAATTGGGGTGGACCGCTAGGTGTTGGGTTTATGGGGTTTAGTAATTAAATTGTTGGGGTTGAATAGTATCTAGATATTGATGATGATGGGTATGAGTTGAATGATAAGTCGGTGATGAAAAATTATGATTACATAGATGATTGTGATCATGAGAATAATATAAGTTGGATGATGATATAATAATAATGGAAGTTGGTGATGGCGACTGTGGACGATGATGATAATGATCTTGTTGATAATTCGATAGTGAACATGATAAATAATATCAATAATGATACATGAAATAATAATCGAATGAAGATTTAAGTTGTTACTAATCTAGTGATGATATGGGGTAAAGATTATGGTGCCGAGAAAGATAGTTTAAGTATGATGATGATTATGATAATCGTAATGAGTCACGATGATGTGATGATCGAAAATGAAGATGATGAATAAGTAAATGGGTTCTTTAAAAAGAAACAAATTTGGATCCGTATTATATCAGGAAATCACAAATGGAGAATGGTTAAGGATATTATCGGGTTAGCGGGACATCGCGGGTTCAAACCCGGAATTGGGCATTATTTTTAGGGCTATTTCCTTGAGGTAGTTATTTATCTTATTATTATTATTATTATTATTATTATTATTATTATTATTATTATTATTATTATTATTATTATTATTATTATTATTATTATTATTATTATTATTATTATTATTATTATTATTATTTTTATTATTATTTGTTATAATAATAATAATAATATAGATATGGATAGTCAATTTTGGTGTATACATATAGTCAATTTTGGTACACAAAGTATGTATTTTTATATTGAGATTTTAGGCTATAAATACTCATGAATGCAAGCATTAAACTTGCACCATTTCTCACACTTACAAAGTGTTTCTTTCTTTCTCTCCATTATCATCTTTGTTCTTACACTTCATTATTAGTATTCTAAATGAAGAATCAAACCACTAAAGGTAGTTATAAGCCTACTGAATTATAACATCAAGAATCAAACCACTAAAGGTAGTTATAAGCCTACTGAATTATAACATCAAGAATCAAACCACTAAAGGTAGTTATAAGCCTACTGAATTATAACATCAAGAATCAAACCACTAAAGGTAGTTATAAGCCTACTGAATTATAACACGTTATCAGCACGATAATCTTAATACTAAATATGGTTGGCTCTGCCACCAAAATGATATATGGTCGGTTATACCACCAAAATGATATATGGTCGGTTATACCACCAAAATGATATATGGTCGGTTATACCACCAGAATGATATAGGTCGGTTATACCACCTGAAAAAATATATGGTCGACACTGTCGCCAAATTTTCATTTATGTTTACTAATATTTATATTTTTGTTATATAACATTTATTTATGATTGCTTACACATGGTCGACACTGTCACCTACTTATCATTTATGTTATATTAAATTTATGTTTAATGTTTATATACTTATGAATATAAATTGACTCTAATTTATCATGATGTTTGTTTTAATTTTTGATAATAGAAAATGTCGAATCTGGAAAAGCTTAAATTTACTCCTTTAGAATCAACTGGAAACAACTACATGCCATGGGTTATAAAAGTAAAAATGCATCTTAAATCAATGGGCATTCTTGAAACCATAAATGAAAACAACACTTGTTCTGAAAAAGAACAAGCTACGGCATGTTGCTTTATTCATCAACATATTGATGAATGCTTACAAAATAATTATGTGACTGTAGAAGATCCCCATGTTTTATGGGAAGGTCTCAAAAGCAGATTCAATAATCAAAGAGAAATTTTACTTCCAGCTGCAATGGAACAATGGAGAACATTAAGAAAGTAAATGAATACAGCTCAGCTCTGTATAATACATGTTCACAACTTAAATTCTGTGGACATGAAATTAGTGATGCAGACATGATGGAGAAAACTTTCTCCACAATGAATGCTGCAAACATCACAGTGCAAAGAAATTTGAGAATGCTAAAGTTCAAAACATATCCTGAACTTAATTCATATCTCTTAGTTGCAGAGCAAAATGATGAGCTATTAATGAAAAATCAGCAATCCCGTCCTACTGGTACACTTGCAATCCCTGAAGCAAATACTGCAAATAATTATAAACAGGGACAAGGACGCGGGCAAGGTCGTGGTTATAATAACCATCACCATCATCATGCCAAAAGCCATAACTATGGTAGAAACCATCCTTATGGTAATGGTAATGGGCGTGGACGTGGTCGTGGTCGTGGCCGTGGTGGTCAAAGAAATAGTAATCCACGAAAATATAAATATCAACCACAAAACAAGCCCATTAAACAAGATGTTGAAGAAAATTCTTCTAAAAATTCTGAAGAATCTTGCTACAGATGTGGTAGAATGGGCCACTGGGCTAATACTTGCCGAACATCTAAACATCTTGTTAAGATGTATCAGGATTCGCTGAAAGGTAAAGAAAAGGAAGTAAATTTTGTGGATAATATTGATCCAACAGTCACTGAGAAACCATCTGATTTATATGAAGATTTCTTGAATGTTTAAGTTGTGTGTCTTTTGAAAAATAAACGATTTAATATCGTCTGTCTTTGTCATTATGTTTGCTAAATGTTTCAGTACTATCTATTTGCGTTTAAAATATTGTGTAATATTAATGTACTCACTATTTATTTCTTATATATGAAGTTCAATATGAATTTTGCTGGAATACAACATCAATCAAGTGGTGGAGATCTCTGTATAGCAGACAGTGGAACTACACACACTATACTTAAATCCGAGAAATATTTTATTGATCTAAAACCAACGGAAGGAACTATACATACAATATCAGGACCTGCTAACTTGATAAAAGGGATAGGAAAGGCAAATTTCATACTACCAAATGGTACAAAATTTTTAATAAATGATGCCTTATTTTCTCCCAAGTCAAGCAGAAATTTATTGAGTTTCTCCGAAATATACCTTAACGGGTATGATTATCAGTCAGTGACAACAGAAAATGAGAAATATTTAAGTATCACTGACAAGAGTCATGTGGTTGAAAAACTGCCAAGACTTAGTTCTGGATTACATTATACACATATAAATGTACCAGAAATACATATGGTAGTTAACGAAAAATATATTGATCCTGGTGTATTCAGTTTATGGCATAACAGATTAGGCCATCCAGGATCAACAATGATGAAAAGGATTATTAAATGTACTCATGGACATCCACTAAAGGATAGAAAAATCCATCATGATACAATGGTTCCATGTACATCTTGCTCTCTTGGAAAATTGATAACTAGACCCTCACCACTTAAGGTTGAGAAAGAATCACCAATGTTTCTTGAAAGAATTCAAGGTGATATATGTGGACCAATTCATCCACCATGTGGACCATTTAGATATTTCATGGTTCTAATAGACGCATCTAGCAGATGGTCTCATGTTTGTCTGTTATCAAGCCGTAATGTGGCATTTGCAAAATTTCTTGCCCAAATTATTAAATTGAGAGCTCATTTTCCTGATTACACCATTAAAAGGGTGAGACTTGATAATGCTGGTGAATTTACATCTCAAGCATTTAATGACTATTGCATGTCTATAGGAATTGTTGTTGAACATTCTGTTGCTCATGTGCATACACAAAATGGTTTAGCCGAGTCATTGATTAAACGTTTACAGTTAATCGCTAGACCATTGATAATGAGAACAAAACTCCCTGTATCTATATGGGGTCATGCAATTTTACATGCTGCTGCATTGATTCGCATCAGACCAAGTGCAAGTCATAAATATTCCCCCCAACAACTTGCTTTTGGTCAAGAGCCAAATATTTCCCATCTTAGAACATTTGGTTGTGCAGTGTATGTTCCAATTGCGACACCACAACGTACAAAAATGGGTCCTCAAAGGAGGTTGGGAATATATGTTGGATATGAAACATCTTCAATATTAAGGTATATTGAACCTATGACAGGTGACGTTTTTACAGCACGTTTTGCTGATTGTCATTTTAATGAAACATTGTTCCCTAGATTAGGGGGAGAAATGAAAAATAAAGAAAATGATGTTTCATGGTGTGAACCTCAATTAAAGTATCTTGATCCTCGCACAAAAGAATGCGAGACAGAAGTTCAAAAGATAATGCATATACAAGAACTTGCAAATCAATTGCCTGATGCATTTACAGATACAAAAACGGTGACAAAATCATATATACCAGCAGTAAATACTCCAGCTCGAATTGAAATTCCAAAAGCTGGCAATAACGCCACTCATGAATCTTTGCCACGTCAGAAACGTGGAAGACCAATCGGTTCAAAGGATAAAAATCCTCGAAAAAGAAAATCAGCTGATAATGAAGTAAAAGAAAGTGTTCAAGAAGAACCACAAATCAGTACTCCTACTGCAGAGGAGATTGATGATGTCAATACAGAAATTGCAATCAATTATGCATATTCAAAAATATTATGGAACCGAAATGAAATGAAAAATCTTGATGAGAAATTTTCATTTAATGTTGCATATGACATCATGAATAATGATGATGATCCAGAACCAACATCTATGGTTGAATGTCAAAATAGACATGATTGGGCTCAATGGAAAGAAGCAATACGAGCTGAATTAGAATCACTCAATAAAAGAAAAGTTTTCGGATCCATCATTCTCACTCCTAAAGATGTGAAACCTGTAGGATACAGATGGATTTTTGTCCGAAAAAGAAATGAGAAAAATGAAGTTACAAGGTATAAAGCTAGACTTGTAGCTCAAGGTTTTTCTCAAAGACCGGGAATTGATTATGAAGAAACTTATTCTCCTGTTATGGATGCAATTACTTTTAGGTACTTAATCAGTCTGGCAGTTTCTAAAAATTTAGAAATGCATCTCATGGATGTTGTGACTGCTTATCTATATGGATCACTTGATAGTGATATATATATGAAGATACCTGAAGGATTTAAGGTACCAGAAGCATCAAATGCAAAACCCAAAGAAATGTATTCGATTAAATTACAAAGATCTTTATATGGGTTAAAACAATCGGGACGTATGTGGTATAACCGATTAAGTGATTACTTGATAAGCAAAGGGTATACAAATAATCTTACTTGCCCTTGTGTTTTCATTAAGAAAACAACATCCGGATATGTGATCATAGCTGTTTATGTTGATGATCTTAACATCATAGGTACAAATAAAGAGATCCATGAAGCCATTCAACTTCTAAAGAAAGAATTTGAAATGAAAGATCTCGGAAAAACCAAGTATTGCCTTGGTTTACAAATTGAGCATATGCCTAATGGTTTACTTGTACATCAAACAACATATACTGAAAAGATTTTGAAACGTTTCAATATGGACAAGGCAAAACCATTAAGTACTCCTATGGTTGTTAGATCACTCAATGTTGAAGCTGATCCATTTCGTCCATGTGAAGATCAAGAAGACATTCTTGGACCAGAAGTACCATATCTTAGTGCAATTGGAGCTCTTATGTATCTTACAAATTGTACAAGACCTGACATTTCTTTTGCAGTTAATTTGTTGGCAAGGTTCAGCTCTGCTCCTACCAAAAGACACTGGAATGGGATCAAACACATATTTCGATACCTTCGAGGAACTACTGATTTAGGATTATTTTATTCTAATGAATCAAAACAAGATTTGGTTGGTTATGCAGATGCAGGTTATTTATCTGATCCACATAAAGCTAAATCTCAAACTGGATATGTATTCCTAAATGGAGGTACTGCAATATCATGGCGTTCTCAAAAACAAACACTTGTTGCTACATCGTCAAATCATGCCGAAGTGATTGCATTACATGAAGCTACTCGAGAATGTTTTTGGTTGAGATCAATGACACAACTCATTACTGATTCTTGTGGAATAGAACGCGATAAAAGTCCAACAACTATCTATGAAGATAATGCAGCTTGCATAGCACAGATGAAAGAAGGGTATATCAAAAGTGACCGAACAAAACACATACCACCTAGATTCTTCTCATACACTCAAAATCTCATTAAGGACAACCAGATTGAAATGAGATATGTGCAATCTAGCAAAAACTCTGCTGATCTTTTCACGAAAGCACTTCCAACTGCTATTTTCAGAACACACGTTCATAACATTGGCATGAGACATGTTCAAAAGATGTAACAGCTGAAGCGATGTCTACTTGAGGGGGAGTCAACTCCATGCTGCACTCTTTTTCCCTTAGCTAAAGTTTTTTCCCACTGGGTTTTCTTTAGCAAGGTTTTTAACGAGGCAGTAATTTATAGTTGATCTTCAACAAAATAAAATTGCTATCCAAGGGGGAGTGTTATAATAATAATAATAATATAGATATGGATAGTCAATTTTGGTGTATACATATAGTCAATTTTGGTACACAAAGTATGTATTTTTATATTGAGATTTTAGGCTATAAATACTCATGAATGCAAGCATTAAACTTGCACCATTTCTCACACTTACAAAGTGTTTCTTTCTTTCTCTCCATTATCATCTTTGTTCTTACACTTCATTATTAGTATTCTAAATGAAGAATCAAACCACTAAAGGTAGTTATAAGCCTACTGAATTATAACATCAAGAATCAAACCACTAAAGGTAGTTATAAGCCTACTGAATTATAACATCAAGAATCAAACCACTAAAGGTAGTTATAAGCCTACTGAATTATAACATCAAGAATCAAACCACTAAAGGTAGTTATAAGCCTACTGAATTATAACATTATTATTATTATTATTATTATTATTATTATTATTAAATATATAATTAATAATATCATTAATATTATTATTAGTATCATTTTTATTAAAAACTATCATTTATATTAAAAGTATCTTTCTTTACTATTATTATTATCATTATTAGAGAAATTATCATTTTTATCAAAATTATTATTATTATTATTATTACTATCATTATTATTATTTTATATTATCAATATTATTATCATAATAACTATTATTATTATTATTATTGTAAAATAAAACAACTTTTATTTATTATTATTATCAATATTATTTTATCAAATAACTATTAGTTATATAAAACTATATTTACTACACATAACATAACTATATTAATACTTTTATAATAAATATTAATAAATATAATTAATAAGGTTACTAATGAAAAACCTAATTAAAATAACAATTTAATCTCTAATAATTTATAAATTTGTTCGATTACCATTTTATGTGTTAATATATATAAATGATATAGGTTCGTGAATCCGAAGCCAACCCTGCATTGTTCTGTATCGTCGTATGCATATTTTTACTACAAAATATCGTATAGTGAGTTCATTTGCTCCCTTTTACTCTTTACATTTTTGGAACTGAGAATACATGCGCTGATTTTATAAATGCTTTATTAAATGCTTTTGAAATATATTTTTGAACTGAGAATACATGAGATGCTTTTATAAATGTTTGACGAGATAGACACAAGCAAAATATTCCTCGAATGAATTAGTATGCAGACAGAAGTTATGCGAATTATTATGGAATTATGTGGATATGATAATTGCCAACAATTGATGAATATATTTTCCACTGATTATTATTGCTTGGTAACCTAAGAATTAGAATCGGGTATGGCCCTAATTCACACGAATCCTAAAGGTAGCTACCATGTTTAACACCCCCACCTAGAATGTTCACTAGATGGAAGAGCTAGTGTACGTGGTGTTTAGTACTTCGAAGTTTATATATTATACAGACGAGATGTTCTGTTTTGGGGATATTATTGATGCGCATTATATGTTAAGGTCGGTTACCATGTTGAGCAATGAAATCGAAATGAATGTTATGTATCGAGAGAATGATTTTTATACACAGGTTATGTGTATTATTTTTGTGCACGAGATATGTGTACGGTTATTTAAAAATCGCGAAGCAACCTACGGGGGAGAAAAGGATACGAACCTACTCTGCTAAGCATTATGAAAAATGGTTTCGTACACGTGATAGGTGTACTGTATTTGAATCTTGTGGTCTATCAAAATTATAAATTTTATTGTTTATGATAAACCTATGAACTCACTAACCTTTTGGTTGACACTTTTAAAACATGTTTATTCTCAGGTATGAAAGAAATCTTCCGCTGTGCATTTTTTCATTTTAGAGATATTACTTGGAATCGTTCATAGCATATGGAGGTCAGTACCTCGCAATGGGACCAGATGTTGAAGACTTCATCCGGATGGATTAGGACGGGTCACTACAGGTGGTATCAGAGCTGGTATAACCGCGTCCAGTTGTGGCGGGTTAGTCGTAAAGGAGGTTCTCACAGTGTGACATGTGGCGAAGCATTGGCTCTTACTCTTTGCGATCCCTTATGAGGGTTGGCAGTAGCCGAGAGGCAGGCCCTAAAATCAATATCTGAGGTACACTCAGTAGTCGCCAAATAGTTAAGTCACTGGGTAGGATGGTAGTTATCCCCACATACTACAGGTGGTATCAGAGCGGTGGTCTTAGCGAACCAGGTCTTGCATTAGTGTGTCTAACTGATAGTCGTTAGGATGCATTAGTGAGTCTGGACTTCGACCGTGTCTTCATGTCAAAAAGTTTTTCTTATCATTTCTTGTCAAAAATTACCTGCTTATCATTCTTAAGTCTAGACACGTCTTACTGCACTTACTACATTGATTGTGTATAGACAAATTCATATCATAGCGTATCTATTATTGTAAACTTTGCCTGACAGTTCCGAAGAATCCTCCGTAACTTATGGGATTTTGGAATATCAATCTAAGTCCTATAATCTATTTCATATCAAAAATCAATTCCCTGATCATACAAGATGGATCCCTCAACCAAATTGAGTCCCTCGGATTCAATAAGCTATTCCGATAGTTATTCCGACCGCTATTCCGATTTCGATTTTCACTCGAGCTCCGAAAGCAGTGTTACCGGAATGGATCAACCAATTAGTCATCATCTATTCTGGACGAATTGGGGATGGGTTCGTAGCCTACTTAATCAATGGAGATAAGAAGAAGGTGATCCCTTCCATCTACCACAATCCCCTCTTGGCAAAGAACCTGAAGCACTTACCGGTGAACCAGTCCGAAACACCATTTTCAGCCTCATTTCCTGAATATCTCGCCACGATTATATTCTATCTAAGATTCTAAACCTTATTCATCCATTTATTCTGACCGACAATCATTCCGGAGTAATAAGTCAACAAGCTTCACGCACGAATTGTAGCCTTAGAAAATATGGTGTAAAACGTACCAGCTTCAGCAACACCACCGGCGTCAACAGTACCATCAGTAACAGCACCAGTACCATCAACAATCCATGTCTCAACTTCTCATTATGTACCACGAGCATAATCATAGTTCTACGTATCATTCTATCTATATTATCTTCGTTCGACATGGTGACTATGTAATCTCTAATATTTTAGAGATTATATATTCTTGTTCTAACAAAAATCAAATGAATTTAATACCAAGCTAACTCGTTAAATCCATGACTACATCTGAAGGAAATATATATGTATATATGTTTTCATAAAGATTGTAATTAAAAATTCTTTTGTACAAACGGATTATGGTGAAAATATTTTAACGGGTAGGTAATACCCGAAGAATATTTAGATTTCACATTAATAAGTTACACTGCACATTCTTCAATTCAGATTCAGTAATCATTAACAATACTGCCCAAATCCACTTGATTTCATCTTAAACCTCGTTTGTATCTTGAGTATTACAATATGCGTTCAAACCTTTCATAATTCTTGAAAACACCTCAATCGAGAGAATGAACCAACTGCATCTCATCTACGGAAGGAGAGATTTATGCATATAGTTATGCACCTGAAAACACTCGGAACCTGAGTAAATGTTTAACACGTATCTTTGATAGCTTCTTTGGCATTGTTATTACCGAAAATAACATTGCAATTCTTTTTTTAGATTAGCCAATTTTGTCACAGCTCCAATAAGTCAACTTCGACTTTCATTTGGATTAGCCTTATTATAACCGTAATATATAAGTTACCCTTCGTTATCGTTATCGGGGAACCGTTTATATTCCACCACCTTAGCAGTAAACTTACCAGCAACTTCATTAATCATTGACTTAAGTCTCTCCGAAAAACCATTATATCTGTTCATTAAAACCCTATCATATACATCCACATCTATTAATGAAAATTGTCATGCTAATCACTGAGAATTAGCCATTAGTATTTTGAATTTTGCAGCGTTTCTACATCAACAGTTATATGTATACATATAACAATTATCTCTTAGAATTATGATCTTCCATTATGAAATTCTGAAAAGCACCCAGTCTACGAATCAATACTCTGAAGTTTGAAAAAGCTGAAAGAAGCAACAAAAACTGAAGATTGCCTTAACAGTCAAAAGTTTGATGATGAAGAATGGAGTGTTCAAAAAGCTCAAAGATTTTGATACTGAAAATGAATTGAGCAAATCATGAAGGAGACTCTGAAAAATAACAAGGGCTAAATTTGTACATAAAGAATCCTGATGATTCTGTTCTGATGAAATCTTTAGCGAATACCTTGTTCCGTAATTGTTCTAAATCATTATGAATGAATTTCTTCATCACATTTTGATTGTAGAATTATAAGATATTATCATATCTTTCATTATAAATATCCTCAATATTTCTGAAGATATCTTCATAAATATTCTTGTTCGATATTAATTATCTCTCTGCTCTATCTATGTTATATCATAAAAGAAACTTTTTAGTTTCTAAAATTCTGAAAAATTCGAATTTGAGTTATGAATGATTTTGAAGTAGTGTTGGAAATTGATGCATGAGTTAGTATAATATAATGACACTTGATCAACGTGATTATATTAATGTAAGTCATGCTGAGTTTCTAATGGGACGGGATGATTCACAGATCATAACGTCATCATGTGCCATGTTACATAACTCTTTCATTCTGCTTAACTTCTGAACATATCAAGAAAGTATATTCTTGGTAGTTCTATTCTCAGTAATTTTGGTAATTTGACAAATCAAATCGTGTGATTACGTTCTTTCTTGTTTAGAACATTAAGTTCATTCGAAACTCCATACTTATGAATTCTGGACCATTACTCGCTTTACTAGAGGTCGAGAAGAAAATAAAAAGGCAAAGAGCTCCAAAATATAAGAGAAAATATAAAGCCCAGTAACAACACAGGAATTACAAACCGTGTATATCAATGCGTATAGCAATATAAAGACACGGGAGAATAAAAAAATACTATAACCCCAAGGTAATAGTAGAAGTGAATAGATTCCTCTGGTGGTAGTTGAAAAAGAAGTGTGATTGATACGATAATCAAGAAGATATTAAGGATTAGAACTGGATTAAGCATTTTCAAAATCTTTGGAAATATGAATTAAGAAAGAAATTAGTGATGTGGTGAAAATCAATGAAACGGGAGAGGTTGATTTATAATGGAAGTATTCGACAAAGCAATCGAAGCAGATGTCCGCATTTAATTAAAGAGATTCAAATTTCCCTATTTTCCGAAGAATCAAATCTAATATAGATTACGAAGATTTTCTTCAAATCCCTTGAATTCTGGAAATCCACCATAACTACGTCAAAAGTTAAATCTCTATCTCAATCTTTTGTGATAGCTTCACTCGTACGCATCACATAATCGAATTGTTTTATCTATATTAATCAATAATGATAAAACTCTAATTATCAACTCTTATTCGTCATGAAAACATTTTTATTATTAGCCATGATGACCTCACTCAAATTTCGGGATGAAATTTCTTTAACGGGTAGGTACTGTGACGACTCGAAAATTTCCGATCAAATTTAAACCTAATCTTAATATGATTCGACACGATAAGCAAAGTCTGTTAGAGTGCGTCTCAAAATTTCTGATCTATTTTTGTACATTCATTTAACCTCGACAGTTTCGACAATTCACGGACATTTAATTAAAAATAGATATTAATACTTTTATAATAAATATTAATTAATATAATTAATAAGGTTATTAATGAAAAACCTAATTAAAATAACAATTTAATATCTAATAATTTATAAATTTGTTCGATTACCATTTTATGTGTTAATATATATAAATGATATAGGTTCGTAAATCCGAAGCCAACCCTGCATTGTTCTGTATCATCGTATGCATATTTTTACTACAAAATATCGTATAGTGAGTTCATTTGCTCCCTTTTACTCTTTACATTTTTGGGACCGAGAATACATGCGCTGATTTTATAAATGCTTTATTAAATGCTTTTGAAATATATTTTTGAACTGAGAATACATGAGATGCTTTTATAAATGTTTGACGAGATAGACACAAGCAAAACATTCCTCGAATTAATTATTATGCAGACAGAAGTTATGCGAATTATTATTGAATTATGTGGACATGATAATTGCTACCAATTGATGAATATATTTTCCCCTGATTATTATTGCTTGGTAACCTAAGAATTAGAATTGGGTATGACCCTAATTCACGCGAATCCTAAAGGTAGCTACCGGGTTTAACACCCCCACCCAGAACGTTCACTAGACGGAAGAGCTAGTGGGCGTGGCGTTTAGTACTTCGAAATTTATATATTATACAGACGAGATGTTCTGTTTTGGGGATATTATTGATGCGCATTATATGTTAAGGTCGGTTACCATGTTGAGCAATGAAATCGAAATGAATGTTATGTATCGAGAGAATGATTTTTATACACATGTTATGTGTATTATTTTTGTGCACGAGATATGTGTACGGTTATTTAAAAATCGCGAGGCAACCTACGGGGGAGAAAAGGATACGAACCTACTCTGCTAAGCATTATGAAAAATGGTTTCGTACATGAGATAGGTGTACTGTATTTGAATCTTATGGTCAATCAAAATTATAAATTTTATTGTTTATGATAAACCTATGAACTCACCAACCTTTTGGTTGACACTTTTAAAACATGTTTATTCTCAGGTATGAAAGAAATCTTCCAATGTGCATTTGTTCATTTTAGAGATATTACTTGGAGTCGTTCATGGCATATAGAGGTCAGTACCTCTCAATGGGACCAGCTGTTGAAGACTTCGTCCGGATGGATTAGGACGGGTCACTACAAGACCAAGCATATGAAATGTCATACATCTACAAGGAACGAACAAAGCTTACGCATGATGAAAAATTGATCCCTATAAAGTTCGCCCCTGGAGATAAAGTTCTTCTCTTCAATTCTCGGTTCAAGAAGTTCGCGGAAAAATTTAGATCAATATGGAGTGGCCCATACAAAGTTGTACACGCTTTTCAATACGGAGTCGTGGAATTGGAAGGACCTACTGGTAACTTCAAAGTTAATGGCCACCGGTTGAAAGCTTATCTAGATGACCACGATAAGGAGGAGAACCTCTTTTCCTTTGATCCATTCTGAAGATCTGACAAGGAAAGGTCGAGCTGTAACGACTTGATAAACAAAGCGCTCTTGGGAGGCACCCATTGCTTATCCTTTTTATTACTTATTTATTTTTATTTCAATTATTTTCAGTCTTAAGATATTATCTGTGTACTAACAACTAAGCGCCATACTTGCACTTAGTACTTATAAGTTTGTTGAATGTGTTTAGGCGAAATGCCAAGTTCAGGAGCTTCAGCTTACATTCCAGTTCGCTGGAGGAGGACTCCTAGAGTTTACTCTTCCGGAAGCAGTGCTGATCAGAACAGGCCATCAACAGGGCAATTAGGCCCAAGGTGATTGATATTGGAGAGCGTTGAGGAGGATATCGGCACAGCACCTCCAGCTCCTCCCGTTCGACAATCTAGACGTTTAGCCAGGAGACCAGCCGGGCACACACAATTGCCAGATACGCATGAGCCAAAGATAGTGATACATTACGGAGCCACTTTGAGTGACCCTGATGTTGCATGGGCACTACTCAGAGATCAGCAGAGACTCTACAGAGCTCTGAGAGCATACCTTCAGCGCGAGGGGATGCCACGCAGTACTCTGGGCCCGTCTTCATTTAGGCTAGCACGTCGTGTTCAGTTGACACGACAAGCTACGCCCATGCATTCCACACCGGCCTCAGTTCACTCAGTTGCCTTAGCTGCTATGCCTGCACACGCTACTCCAATTCCTATCACGCCGCCTACTCTAGTCGCTGAGCCAGTTACAGTCACTGAGTTACCAGAGGGTTGTCACCTAGTCACTATTCCCATTTCAGTGGAGCCACCAACAGCCCAGCATTTGAGATCATTGGGAGCATACCTAACGAGGAGCCTTTCCCAAACTTATCCTACCTGGAGATGCCGTCAGACTTACGTCTGGATTCATTACTAGGCCCTGAGTTGGATATAGGGCAACCTCTCGAGTACTTGCAGCTAGAGGATGATGAGATCTTCAGATACTTCGCAGAGCCGACTTAGCGCATTGACCAGGATAGTATCCCATAGACTACTTTATCTTTATTTTATCTTTTAAGTTTTTATTTTTTTAAATCATTGTACTGAAAGTTATATATAGTGGAAATGCCGCCTTTCTCTTTTTGTTCTTCATGCAGAAATATTATCAAAAGAGACTGGTCCATAGGAGATTGACCGTAGGAAGGCCCAGCACTAGGAAAGTAACACGACCATAGGGAAGTAATCCTTCCTCAAACCTGTTTTGATTATAACGCACTAAAATCTCTAAGTGTGGGGTAACCCCTGCAACTAACTTAGAATTTTAGAAGTCAATGTCCTTAATTTATATAGTATAAAAATATTATTTCTAGAGAACATTAGGGACAATGTTCTTCTAAGTGTGGGGTAATGGGTAAGGTTTTTAAAGGTCGAAGTTTTAATAGTCAAGTAACCATAAAAAGCCAAGTTTTGAAGAAAAAAAATTTGTCCAAAAGTAATTAAGCAATGGATATTGGGTAATTTTGAAAAATTCTTACTTTGTTTTTACCCAAAAGATCTAATAAAATTGCTAGAAATCGGTTTTCGGAACATTTATTAGAACGGAACGAATAAGCTGAAACTTATGTTTTTTGTCAAAAGATTTCTTTTAAGAAATATGTAAAAGGCTACGCATGATCAAGCACGACCCCTACTCCTAAAAAGTGAGGAATCTTGGACCCAAAGTATCTGTATGACCCATCAAATCTACAGTACTTTGTTATTTCAATTGATGAGCGTGCCGGTGTACGGTTCAAGTTAGAACTTGGTTCAGACATACGTTTCAAGACCAATGGTTAGTAAGCGCCATACGTGGTGCAGGTGCGATACTCCTTCCGAAATCATTCTGAATAGAGAAGACTAAAACCATCCGTTTCTGTTTCCACTTCACGCAATTTAAACCAACCAACTCACATAAAGAGTTGATGAATCAGAAATATTCACCCCAAATTCACTCCCAAAATACACCATTTACCATTCACTCCCCTTTCCATTTACCAAAAGATCTAGAGATTAATAAAGAGATAGATCGATCAAATTCACTTCAAAAGCACTAGTTGAAAGATTCCGAACCCCTAATTGTTTTTGATAGGTCAAAAACCTAGTTTCAGTGGATTATCACTTCCTCTCTGGGCACCAGGAACGAAAGACAAAAGTTATGAAGAAAGGGTATGCACATATATATATATATATATATATATATATATATATATATATATATATATATATATATATATATATATATATATATATATATATATATATATATATATGATTATGAAAGAGCAAAGTCTCTAAATAAGGTAAAAAGAAACCCGAGAAGATGCCCTGAAGAAGAATGCTAGAAGAGCAAAAGAAAATTCTAGACAAAGTCTTAGCAAAATCCGCCTTTTCCGAAGAAAACTTTTACGGAATTCTAAGCCATTCTCTATTTAAAATGGATACTCTGAAGAATCAAAGTCTATCAATTCTCTCAAAAATCAAAAGATCTGGATACCTTTCACCGAATCATAAATTTCCAACCAAACCCTATAAGCCGTCTTCCTCTTGAAAGAATGCTTAGGAAGAAGATCAGTGTCGTCCTTACTTAACCGGTGGAGATATCGATGCTTTACCAACCCTATGATGAGAACTGTTACACGACTGGCTTCTGAGTGACAATACAATTAGAATAGGACACCCTAAACACTTGAGTGATACGAGTGATCCGTCAGTGAGGAGCCTGTATCACACCCCCAATTAAGGCCTGGGTGAATGTGACATTAATATCAAATAAACCAACATATTATAATATACGAGAACAATACTAAATGATAAGAACAAACTTTATTGAGTACGCAGCAGAAAATGAAATGTCGTTACAATAATGGGAATTACAATAAAGTAATTTTTTTCAAATGCAAGAATAATAAATGCGATATCTCTTGATCCTAAGTCCAAGTAGCATCACATAAGCAGTAAGTAAATATGCTTGATCAATCGGTACCTGAGACAAACATGCTAAAGTGTCAACCAAAAAGAGTGAAGTTCATAGGTTTAACAAAAATGTTTAACCGTTGTTTTAGACCACAAGATTTAGTTTATAAAGTTGATCTCGCAGGGATCAAAAGGTTATGCCAATTCGTGATATTTAGACTAAACGTTCAAAGTTTGCTCCAATGACAAGTTGTGTTTGTCCTTGTTGGTTTAATTTCATTATTAAGTAATACAATGACTTGGTCAAATGTATCGGGAACGTTACTCCCGATAGGCCTACCCCCAATAATTAAGAATGCATTTAACGAGCAATTAAAAATATCACTGTAGGGACTTAGTCGAACATATCCGGGTATAGCATAGTTTAACAGTTGGTACTTGTGTCTAAATTGTAAATAGTAAAAGTAGCATGTGTCTCACCCCAAAAAGTTAAATAAGTTGCATGCAATAAAGAGTGGGGTTATGAGTTCACCTTAGTAAGTAGAGAGAGATGGTTATTCCTTGGAATAGAAAGTTTAGATGAACGAGTAGAAAGTTAACCGATTGACATTTAAGAGTAGTTAAGTGTTTTGCCCAAGTTTAAGTTTAGGTATGAAAGTGTTTTAAGTATAGTTCGTTTTACTAAGTTTCCATTCCTAGTAAGTTTCCACTTTTAGAAAGTTTCCATTTTTAGTAAGTCTCCAGTTTTAGTAAGTTTCCATTTTTAGTAAGTTAGTTTTGAACACTAGTGAGTTGTCCTTAATAAGTCTACCACCTATTAAATGTGAAAAATAACTAAGTGTATGATTACTATAGTCGGGTTGATATTGTGGATCGTACCCAAACATCTATGCTACCGCCGAGTCACCAAGATGATCTATTGTTACCGGTTGGCCCAGGATTTCTTGACCAAAATCTAAGTTTGGCATTCGTAATCCACAAGCGTCCCTTAAGTGGTACCAAGGATCACCCTAGGCCTTAAGTAGCGTTGACGTTCAAGTGACTTCACGTTATCGTGGATGACTATTGTAACATAAGTACTATAAAAAAAGTAGTATATTATAAGTGTTAGTAATAGTAATAGTCTATAAATATTATATAGTAGTAATAGTAGTATTAGGGTTTCATTAATTAATTAGGTTTAATTAATTAAAGTATTTAATGATTAGGGCTTTGTAATAAATGTTTAGGTTTAGGGTTTAGTGTAGTAATGATTATGTAATGATTAGGTAATGATTAGGATTTTAATTAATTAAAGTAGTATTAGGGTTTTAGGGTTTTAATTAATTAAAGTAGTATTAGGGTTTTAATAAATTAGAGTTTAATAATTAGGGTTAGGTTTAGGGTTTTAGTTAATATTTTATTTTTTTCCGCGTGTGCGTGTTCTTCCCGAATATTTAATCGCCTAGCCGTGTTTTCACGAACCGGAATCTGTTCGGGCTTTGGGCCAAAATAAAAATTTATGAAACCAAATTGGGTTGAGTGGAGCCCACCCCATGCCCATTTTAGACAGCCCACTCCCCCCTTTTACCCATTCTTTGAATTATTTTTACATACACTCAATTTTACACTTCATTTGTAAATTTCCACCAAAAACCTAACCCTAGTTCTCACCTCTTTCTCCTCCCTCACTTCTTGAATGAATATAGCTCCCTCCATACACCAAAATTTAGCCAAGATCATCTAGGATTGACTGATCATCATTTTGCAAGGCTTATTACACAACCGGGTGCTCCTTTTCGTGCTCTACATCCCTCTTCTTCTCGATTTTTGATTTGGGTATAACATAAACCCTAGCTTTTTCAATTTCATCTATTTATACTGATTTTGATTGTCTGTTAATGTATTATTACTTTTATTTGATTGTGGTGTTGATTATTTGCTTAGAAATGCTGATTTGTGTATGATTTCTGTTGATTAAATTTGAGACAGCACATAAATGATTAAAATCGGTGACTTTGACCTTCGGTTGACTTTGACTTTTGGTTGACTTTTGTTGACCTTTCTAAATAAGGAAACCATCTAAATAAGGAAACTTTCTAAAGGAGGAAACTTTCCAAAAATAGAACTTTCCAAAAATAGAAACTATCCAAAACTAGAAAACTTTTTAAAAATAGAAAGTATGCGTTATTTCTTTGTCCTGATCATACCGAGTCATACTGATTGATGTTGTTTGCTTAACCACAACAAGTACTAAGACTTGACCTAAGTTAGTTATATATCCCGACCTACTTTATTTTTAGGTCGGAGTTGTGATCATTCTTGATCACTTTACCTTTGCTGTTCGCTTATCTGTTCGTTCTGGAATGAGATCACATGCAACTTTTGTTTTACATTTTAGACACAAGTGGAAATTAATTTAAATTATTCAATGTGAGCTGAACAAAAATATTCCCTAATATGGTAATTCTAATCACTGGTTTCTACTGGTGAACATGAATCCAATGGATAGATCTATCATGCCTGACAGCCCCATTTCATGCTAGTCGCGCTAGCAATTTATAATCGGAATGTATTAGTACATTGTATTTTTGGAAGATACACATGTTCAGTGTATATTGTTATATGTTAAGGGTAATAAATTGTTAAGTGGTTCCAGGTGGCTCACGGGGTAACGAATACTATTTTTATGTTTTCAAACATTTGAAATCTTGTGGTCTAAATCATATACGTTACTTAAACCTATAATTCACTCAACATCTTTGTTGACAGTTTTCTCGCATGTTTTCTCAGGAACTTGATTGCTTTCTTCTTCCGCTGTGCTTAGAGGGTCTGCATATGTTTTGGCAGATTCGTTAAACATTTAAACTTGCATTCTATTTTATTACATTAAATTGTGGGTGTTTGTTGACATGGTTTTGGTCAACTTTTTATATTTACTTATGTTGGTTTTACTAAACTTACATTTATTACAGGTTTCCTTTATAGGAAATTATTTTTAAATAAAGAATGTAATGTTATTTATTAAATTCATTTAGAGTTATGATCATGTTGTGGGACCAAGTGACGGAGCCGTTAAGTGTACTTGGCGGACTGTCATACCTGATCAGTGCTGATTAGTACACTTCACCATAATGTGATCTCAAGCACTGAACCTCGCTTGAGGGATTCTTAGTTAATTAATGAACTGTTTATTTAAACTCATAAATGATTAGACCGTTAGGATAACCGAACATGTTCATGGAAGTCACACCGACTTGGCCATGGTGTTCTTTATGGTTGAACTCATTTTAAGGGCTTAACTACCTCTTAAACCCAATCATTAACGAAAGCATCGATACACATCACCTATCTCGGATATGGCATACATTGTAGTTCATTGCGCTTAAAAAGGTTAGACCTTTTGGAACGTTAATACGTCACGTAACTGAGTCACTCAATTGGATGAGCCGTTTGAACATGTATGCATGTAGTCAAGCTACACAGGCGTCGGGGGTATGGGACGTTGCTGTCTTTTCAGAATCTTCAAGCCTAACGCATTACCCAGTGACATGTCTTATGTAAGATCCTGTTTTCCCAGGTGCTTTGGACTCCTTCAAAATTGGTTGGACGCCGTCCCATTGTGAAGGGCTGGACGCTGTCCAGAAATCTGGACGCCGTCCAGATTAGCTGGCCGGCCAGCTGCCTTGTTTTTAGATATTTTAAGTGGGTATTTTGGTAAATTCACTTGGGGACCAAATTTAAGGCCTTAGATCAGTTGGTGGAGCCTCATTCACTCCATTATTAACCACCTCATCCTTCCACTTCAAGTTTAGAGAGTGAGAGGAAAGTTTTAGAGTGAGAAAGCTCCATCTAAGGAAGAAGAAGCTTGTTTCGGGTTAGAGCTCGAGCATTAAAGTTGTTCATCTCCTCACTAGCTACGTTTTGATTGTGGTGGTAAGCCCTAAACTTGATTTCCTTAGTTTAAATTGTTTAAGGGTTAGGGTTTGGGCTAGTGATGAACATCAAAACCCATTTGTTAGTGATTTGGGGGGTTTTTGGGTAAGTTTTGGTCATGAAGACTCAAAGATGACTAACCTAGGGTTTTGAAAAGTTAAAGTATGTAAATGGGTCTTAAAGGCCTAGTAAATCGCTAGCACACTTGTAGTTAATGTTAGTGGGTGTCATTTGGGTTAGTGGATGACCCGAATAGGGTATGTTGACTTTAAATTAGTCAAAGGGCTAATGATTGACCTAGTTGGGAAATGTGGGTGTGAAATACCCTAATGGTGAAATAGTTAGTGTTGTTGGACCTTAATCACTAGCTTTTAAGTGATTAATGATGGTCTTGACCCTTAAGGGGCGGTTTTGGTGTAATGGGGCATTTAATGCATTTAAGTCACTAAATGCACATAAGTGAATTGTTGGTATTTAGTCCAACTAGATTGTGTGTTGATTGAAGTATTTATTATATTAGGTACTTTGCTTTGAAGTTTGCGGAAGTATAAAACCATCATCGAATCGTTAAGGTGAGTGGAATAATTATGCGTGTCCATATATAATGTATTTATTTGAGTTGTATGAATGTGGCATTGTCACGTTGTTCAAGACACCACATTCTAAGTAACGAGTAGTATTGTCGCGGTGTTTAAGACACTACTCATTGGTTGATTGACATGTGGATGCCGCGGTGTTCAAGGCACCACATTGTCATGGGAGTGGATGCCGTGGTGTTCAAGGCACCACTCATTGTTTTGATTGACATGTAGATTCGTCGCGTTGTTCAAGATGCCACATTGTTATTGAAATGTCCCGTTCTTATTGATTAAAAACGTTCCATATTAATTGATTTCGTTGCGAGGTTTTGACCTCTATATGAGACGTTTTTCAAAGACTGCATTCATTTTTAAAACAAACCATAACCTTTATTTCATAGATAAAGGTTTTAAAAAAGCTTTACGTAGATTATCAAATTGTAGTGACCCGAACTTTTCCATGTTTATATATATTAATTGAGATTGATATTTACATGATTAAATGTTTCCAACATGTTAAGCAATCAAACTTGTTAAGACTTGATTAATTGAAATATGTTTCATATAGACAATTGACCACCCAAGTTGACCGGTGATTCACGAACGTTAAAACTTGTAAAAACTATATGATGACATATATATGGATATATATATAGTTAACATGATACTATGATAAGTAAACATATCATTAAGTATATTAACAATGAACTACATATGTAAAAACAAGACTACTAACTTAATGATTTTTAAACGAGACATATATGTAACGATTATCGTTGTAAAGACATTTAATGTATATATATCATATTAAGAGATATTCATACATGATAATATCATGATAATATAATAATTTAAAATCTCATTTGATATTATAAACATTGGGTTAACAACATTTAACAAGATCGTTAACCTAAAGGTTTCAAAACAACACTTACATGTAACGACTAACGATGACTTAACGACTCAGTTAAAATGTATATACATGTAGTGTTTTAATATGTATTTATACACTTTTGAAAGACTTCAATACACTTATCAAAATACTTTTACTTAACAAAAATGCTTACAATTACATTCTCGTTCAGTTTTATCAACAATTCTACTCGTATGCACCTGTATTCGTACTCGTACAATACATAGCTTTTAGATGTATGTACTATTGGTATATACACTCCAATGATCAGATCTTAGCAGCCCATGTGAGTCACCTAACACATGTGGGAACCATCATTTGGCAACTAGCATGAAATATCTCATAAAATTACAAAAATATGAGTAATCATTCATGACTTATTTACATGAAAACAAAATTACATATCCTTTATATCTAATCCATACACCAACGACCAAAAACACCTACAAACACTTTCATTCTTCAATTTTCTTCATCTAATTGATCTCTCTCAAGTTCTATCTTCAAGTTCTAAGTGTTCTTCATAAATTTCAAAAGTTCTAGTTTCATAAAATCAAGAATACTTTCAAGTTTGCTAGCTCACTTCCAATCTTGTAAGGTGATCATCCAACCTCAAGAAATCTTTGTTTATTACAGTAGGTTATCATTCTAATACAAGGTAATAATCATATTCAAACTTTGGTTCAATTTCTATAACTATAACAATCTTATTTTAAGTGATGATCTTACTTGAACTTGTTTTCGTGTCATGATTCTGCTTCAAGAACTTCGAGCCATCCAAGGATCCATTGAAGCTAGATCCATTTTTTCTCTTTTCCAGTAGGTTTATCCAAGGAACTTAAGGTAGTAATGATGTTCATAACATCATTCAATTCATACATATAAAGCTATCTTATTCGAAGGTTTAAACTTGTAATCACTAGAACATAGTTTAGTTAATTCTAAACTTGTTTGCAAACAAAAGTTAATCCTTCTAACTTGACTTTTAAAATCAACTAAACACATGTTCTATATCTATATGATATGCTAACTTAATGATTTAAAACCTGGAAACACGAAAAACACCGTAAAACCGGATTTACGCCGTCGTAGTAACACCGCGGGCTGTTTTGGGTTAGTTAATTAAAAACTATGATAAACTTTGATTTTAAAGTTGTTATTCTGAGAAAATGATTTTTATTATGAACATGAAACTATATCCAAAAATTATGATTAAACTCAAAGTGGAAGTATGTTTTCTAAAATGGTCATCTAGACGTCGTTCTTTCGACTGAAATGACTACCTTTACAAAAACGACTTGTAACTTATTTTTCCGTCTATAAACCTATACTTTTCTGTTTAGATTCATAAAATAGAGTTCAATATGAAACCATAGCAATTTGATTCACTCAAAACGGATTTAAAATGAAGAAGTTATGGGTAAAACAAGATTGGATAATTTTTCTCATTTTAGCTACGTGAAAATTGGTAACAAATATATTCCAACCATAACTTAATCAACTTGTATTGTATATTATGTAATCTTGAGATACCATAGACACGTATACAATGTTTCGACCTATCATGTCGACACATCTATATATATTTCGGAACAACCATAGACACTCTATATGTGAATGTTGGAGTTAGCTATACAGGGTTGAGGTTGATTCCAAAATATATATAGTTTGAGTTGTGATCAATACTGAGATACGCATACACTGGGTCGTGGATTGATTCAAGATAATATTTATCGATTTATTTCTGTACATCTAATTGTGGACAACTAGTTGTAGGTTACTAACGAGGACAGCTGACTTAATAAACTTAAAACATCAAAATATATTAAAAGTGTTGTAAATATATTTTGAACATACTTTGATATATATGTATATATTGTTATAGGTTCGTGAATCAACCAGTGGCCAAGTCTTACTTCCCGACGAAGTAAAAATCTGTGAAAGTGAGTTATAGTCCCATTTTTAAAATCTAATATTTTTGGGATGAGAATACATGCAAGTTTTATAAATGATTTACAAAATAGACACAAGTACGTGAAACTACATTCTATGGTTGAATTATCGAAATCGAATATGCCCCTTTTTATTAAGTCTGGTAATCTAAGAATTAGGGAACAGACACCCTAATTGACGCGAATCCTAAAGATAGATCTATTGGGCCTAACAAACCCCATCCAAAGTACCGGATGCTTTAGTACTTCGAAATTTATAACATATCCGAAGGGTGTCCCGGAATGATGGGGATATTCTTATATATGCATCTTGTTAATGTCGGTTACCAGGTGTTCACCATATGAATGATTTTTATCTCTGTGTATGGGATGTGTATTGAAATATGAAATCTTGTGGTCTATTGTTACGATTTGATATATATAGGTTAAACCTATAACTCACCAACATTTTTGTTGACGTTTAAAGCATGTTTATTCTCAGGTGAATATTAAGAGCTTCCGCTGTTGCATACTAAAATAAGGACAAGATTTGGAGTCCATGTTTGTATGATATTGTGTAAAAACTGCATTCAAGAAACTGATTTCGATGTAACATATTTGTATTGTAAACCATTATGTAATGGTCGTGTGTAAACAGGATATTTTAGATTATCATTATTTGATAATCTACGTAAAGCTTTTTAAACCTTTATTTATGAAATAAAGGTTATGGTTTGTTTTAAAAATGAATGCAGTCTTTGAAAAACGTCTCATATAGAGGTCAAAACCTCGCAACGAAATCAATTAATATGGAACGTTTTTAATCAATAAGAACGGGACATTTCAGTTGGTATCCGAGCGTTGGTCTTAGAGAACCAGAATTTTTCATTAGTGTGTCTTATCGAGTTTGTTAGGATGCATTAGTGAGTCTGGACTTCGACCGTGTTTACTTGAAAAATGATTGCTTAACAAATTTTGTTGGAAACTATATATTTTTAACATGTGAATATTATGTGATATATTAATCTCTTAACGCGTTTGATATTATGTGATAGATGTCTACCTCTAGAACAAGTCTCATTGACTCACCTAATAATAATGAAGAGTCAAATGTAAATTGGAATGATTCGTGGACTGATTCACAAGTTCCCGAAGAGGAACCGGAAGAAGAGTCGGAACCGGAAGAAGAATCGGAACCGGAAGAAGAATCGGAACCGGATGAAGAAATAGAACCGGTGGGGGAAATAATAAAACGGTTAAGTAAAAGAAAATCCTCAACCAACCGACCAAGGTTAATTATGGTCAATGGTGTTTCCGCCAAGGAAGCAAAATATTGGGAGGATTACCAATTCTCCGATGAATCGGATTCCGACGAGAATTCCGATGATGTTATAGAAATTACCCCAACTGAATTTAAAAAGGCAAAAGAAAATAATAAGGGAAAGGGCATAAAAATAGAGAAATCTAATTCCAACCCCGATGAACTTTATATGTATCGTCAACGCCCGAAGTCCTTAAGTTGTAACAATGACCCGGGAACCTCTAAACCACCAGGTTTTTCTAAACCAATGTGGACAACGACAGCTCGTATTAGGGGAACATCATATATCCCTAGAAACTTGGCAAAACGAACTAAAACCGAAGAAGAAGAAACGAGCGAGTCGGAATAAGATAGTTGTATTCGTGTGGTGTAATATATGTAATATAGTGTTCTTATGCTTTATGATATATGTAAAAATTGCTTGTATTAATAAGTATTTTTTTTATGAATCTAACTCTTGTCTATTTTACAGTTTAAAAACACAAAATGGATAGACAACCCAATATTTTAAGAGACCTACCCGGAGACATGATTGATGAAATCTTGTCTAGAGTCGGCCAGAATTCCTCGGCACAACTATTTAAGGCGAGATCAGTTTGTAAGACATTCGAAGAACGTTCCAAGAATGTCTTGGTTTATAAGAGACTTTCGTTTGAAAGATAGGGGATATCACATTGGGAAACCCATAAGTTACGATGTGTTTACTTTGACGCATATATTGCGGGGAACCCAAATGCTATTTTACGCAACGGGTTAAGAAATTATTTTGACTCAATATATCCGAATATTGGACTTCGTGATTTAGAAAAAGCGGCTAACATGCAACATAAAGAAGCATGTTATGCTTACGGATTAGTAATGTTCGCTTCTCACCAAAGTGAGAACAAGAACATCGGGCTACAACTATTAAACAAAACGTTTCCACAAGTGACGGAGTCGGTAATTGGGGTAAGAAATGAGGTTTTTAGATTATTACGGGACTGTTGGACATTACGTAACCCTCGTCCCTTTGACGACGTTACAACACGCTGTCTTATCAACGGCCATAACGGTTATGTTGCACAAGACCAAGGATGGGAAGTAGTCCTAGTAAAACCAGAATGCATGACTTGTTTCTGGACGTATGAATTACGTGTCTTTATTGCCTTTGCTGAACGACTTGTGTACTAGCTAGAATTATCTTCACAACTATCTTGTATCAAAGTTATTGTGTGCTATATTTCATGCTTTATGTAAAATAAGCGGTATTGTAAGTTTGTAAAATATTGTATAAAAGTTTGAACGCGAAATATTATTATAATCAGTTTTTCATATAGAATTGTAGTAGTTGAATTGTATATTAGCTACTAAGTATGAACTTAACGGGTAGGTACTACCCGAATTTAAACTTATAAAACGCTAATATGAAGAAAAAGCTTTTATAAATGAGTTCATATTATGCTACGAAATACTATTAACTACTCTTAATATTCTGTATGATTAACTTGTTCCATTTAACTATTTTGAAGGAAATGGCACCGACTACTCGACACACCGTGAATATGAATGAAGAGGAATTCCGTACTTTTCTAGCTTCAAACATAGCCGCAGTACAGGCTGCGCTACATACCAACAATAACCTTGGATCTAGCAGTACAGGAAATCGTGTAGGATGCACCTACAAAGAATTCACTGCCTGCAAACCTTTGGAATTTGATGGAACCGAAGGACCGATCGGATTGAAACGGTGGACCGAGAAGGTCGAATCGGTGTTTGCCATAAGTAAGTGTACTGAAGAGGACAAAGTAAAGTACGCTACGCATACCTTCACAGGTTCTGCGTTAACATGGTGGAAAACCTATCTAGAGCAAGTGGGACAAGACGATGCGTACGCACTACCGTGGTCAGCATTCAAGCACTTGATGAACGAGAAGTACCGTCCCAGAACCGAGGTCAATAAGCTCAAGACAGAACTTAGAGGGTTACGAACCCAAGGATTTGATATTACCACGTACGAAAGACGATTCACAGAATTGTGCCTATTGTGTCCGGGAGCATTCGAAGATGAGGAAGAGAAGATCGACGCGTTTGTGAAAGGATTACCGGAAAGAATCCAAGAAGATATAAGTTCACACGAGCCCGCCTCCATACAACAGGCATGTAGAATGGCTCACAAACTCGTGAACCAAATTGAAGAAAGAATTAAAGAACAGACTGCTGAAGAGGCCAATGTGAAGCAAGTCAAAAGAAAGTGGGAGGAAAACGGTGATAAGAATCACCAATACAACAACAACAGCAATTACAACAATAATCGCAACAATTATCCCAACAATCGCAACATCAATCGCAACTACAACAAACGTCCCAACAACAACAACAAAAACAACAACAGCAACTACAACAATCATCCCAACAACAATAATAACCGCAACAACAACAACAATCAGAAGCAGCTATGCCAAAGGTGTGAAAAGAATCACTCGGGGTTCTGCACCAAATTTTGCAACAAGTGTAAAAGAAATGGTCATAGCGCGGCGAAGTGTGAGGTCTACGGACCAGGGGTTAATAGAACGAAAGGAACAAATGGTGTCAGAACGAGTAATGGCGGAGCAAGTAGTGTCGGAGCAAGTTATGCCAATGTAGTTTATTATAAATGTGGAAAACCGGGCCACATTATTAGAAATTGCCCGAACCAGGAGAACACGAATGGACAAGGCCGTGGAAGAGTTTTCAATATTAATGCGGCAGAGGCACAGGAAGACCCGGAGCTTGTTACGGGTACGTTTCTTATTGACAATAAATCTGCTTACGTTTTATTTGATTCGGGTGCGGATAGAAGCTATATGAGTAGAGATTTTTGTGCTAAATTAAGTTGTCCATTGACGCCTTTGGATAGTAAATTTTTACTCGAATTAGCAAATGGTAAATTAATTTCAGCAGATAATATATGTCGGAATCGAGAAATTAAACTGGTTAGCGAAACATTTAAGATTGATTTGATACCAGTAGAGTTAGGGAGTTTTGATGTGATAATCGGTATGGACTGGTTGAAAGAAGTGAAAGCGGAGATCGTTTGTTACAAAAATGCAATTCGCATTATACGAGAAAAAGGAAAACCCTTAATGGTGTACGGAGAAAAGGGCAACACGAAGCTACATCTTATTAGTAATTTGAAGGCACAAAAACTAATAAGAAAAGGTTGCTATGCTGTTCTAGCACACATCGAGAAAGTACAAACTGAAGAAAAGAGCATCAATGATGTTCCCATCGCAAAAGAATTTCCTGATGTATTTCCGAAAGAATTACCGGGATTACCCCCACATCGATCCGTTGAATTTCAAATAGATCTTGTACCAGGAGCTGCACCAATAGCTCGTGCTCCTTACAGACTCGCACCCAGCGAGATGAAAGAACTACAAAGCCAATTACAAGAACTTTTAGAGCGTGGTTTCATTCGACCAAGCACATCACCGTGAGGAGCTCCTGTTTTGTTTGTCAAGAAGAAAGATGGTACATTCAGGTTGTGTATCGACTACCGAGAGTTGAACAAACTTACCATCAAGAACCGCTACCCACTACCGAGAGTTGAACAAACTTACCATCAAGAACCGCTACCCACTACCGAGAATCGATGACTTATTTGATCAACTACAAGGCTCGTCTGTTTATTCAAAGATTGACTTACGTTCTGGGTATCATCAAATGCGGGTGAAAGAAGATGATATTCCAAAGACTGCTTTCAGAACACGTTACGGTCATTACGAGTTTATGGTCATGCCGTTTGGTTTAACTAATGCACCAGCTGTGTTCATGGACCTTATGAACCGAGTGTGTGGACCATACCTTGACAAGTTTGTCATTGTTTTCATTGATGACATACTTATTTACTCAAAGAATGACCAAGAACACGGTGAACATTTGAGAAAGGTGTTAGAAGTATTGAGGAAGGAAGAATTGTACGCTAAGTTTTCAAAGTGTGCATTTTGGTTGGAAGAAGTTCAATTCCTCGGTCACATAGTGAACAAAGAAGGTATTAAGGTGGATCCGGCAAAGATAGAAACTGTTGAAAAGTGGGAAACCCCGAAAACTCCGAAACACATACGCCAGTTTTTAGGACTAGCTGGTTACTACAGAAGGTTCATCCAAGACTTTTCCAGAATAGCAAAACCCTTGACTGCATTAACGCATAAAGGGAAGAAATTTGAATGGAATGATGAACAAGAGAAAGCGTTTCAGTTATTGAAGAAAAAGCTAACTACGGCACCTATATTGTCATTGCCTGAAGGGAATGATGATTTTGTGATTTATTGTGATGCATCAAAGCAAGGTCTCGGTTGTGTATTAATGCAACGAACGAAGGTGATTGCTTATGCGTCTAGACAATTGAAGATTCATGAACAAAATTATACGACGCATGATTTGGAATTAGGCGCGGTTGTTTTTGCATTAAAGACTTGGAGGCACTACTTATATGGGGTCAAAAGTATTATATATACCGACCACAAAAGTCTTCAACACATATTTAATCAGAAACAACTGAATATGAGGCAGCGTAGGTGGATTGAATTATTGAATGATTACGACTTTGAGATTCGTTACCACCCGGGGAAGGCAAATGTGGTAGCCGATGCCTTGAGCAGGAAGGACAGAGAACCCATTCGAGTAAAATCTATGAATATAATGATTCATAATAACATTACTACTCAAATGAAGGAGGCGCAACAAGGAGTTTTAAAAGAGGGAAATTTAAAGGATGAAATACCTAAAGGATCGGAGAAGCATCTTAATATTCGGGAAGACGGAACCCGGTATAGGGCTGAAAGGATTTGGGTACCAAAATTTGGAGATATGAGAGAAATGGTACTTAGAGAAGCTCATAAAACCAGATACTCAATACATCCTGGAACGGGGAAGATGTACAAGGATCTCAAGAAACATTTTTGGTGGCCGGGTATGAAAGCCGATGTTGCTAAATACGTAGGAGAATGTTTGACGTGTTCTAAGGTCAAAGCTAAGCATCAGAAACCATCAGGTCTACTTCAACAACCCGAAATCCCGGAATGGAAATGGGAAAACATTACCATGGATTTCATCACTAAATTGCCAAGGACTGCAAGTGGTTTTGATACTATTTGGGTAATAGTTGACCGTCTCACCAAATCAGCACACTTCTTGCCAATAAGAGAAGATGACAAGATGGAGAAGTTAGCACGACTGTATTTGAAGGAAGTCATCTCCAGACATGGAATACCAATCTCTATTATCTCTGATAGGGATGGCAGATTTATTTCAAGATTCTGGCAGACATTACAGCAAGCATTAGGAACTCGTCTAGACATGAGTACTGCCTATCATCCACAAACTGATGGGCAGAGCGAAAGGACGATACAAACGCTTGAAGACATGCTACGAGCATGTGTTATTGATTTCGGAAACAGTTGGGATCGACATCTACCGTTAGCAGAATTTTCCTACAACAACAGCTACCATTCAAGCATTGAGATGGCGCCGTTTGAAGCACTTTATGGTAGAAAGTGCAGGTCTCCGATTTGTTGGAGTGAAGTGGGGGATAGACAGATTACGGGTCCGGAGATTATACAAGAAACTACCGAGAAGATCATCCAAATTCAACAACGGTTGAAAACCGCCCAAAGTCGACAAAAGAGCTACGCTGACATTAAAAGAAAAGATATAGAATTTGAAATTGGAGAGATGGTCATGCTTAAAGTTGCACCTTGGAAAGGCGTTGTTCGATTTGGTAAACGAGGGAAATTAAATCCAAGGTATATTGGACCATTCAAGATTATTGATCGTATCGGACCAGTAGCTTACCGACTAGAGTTACCTCAACAACTCGCGGCTGTACATAACACTTTCCACGTCTCGAATTTAAAGAAATGTTTTGCTAAAGAAGGTCTCACTATTCCATTAGATGAAATCCAAATCAACGAAAAACTTCAATTCATCGAAGAACCCGTCGAAATAATGGATCGTGAGGTTAAAAGACTTAAGCAAAACAAGATACCAATTGTTAAGGTTCGATGGAATGCTCGTAGAGGACCCGAGTTCACCTGGGAGCGTGAAGATCAGATGAAGAAGAAATACCCGCATCTATTTCCAGAAGATTCGTCAACACCTTCAACAGCTTAAAATTTCGGGACGAAATTTATTTAACGGGTAGGTACTGTAGTGACCCGAACTTTTCCATGTTTATATATATTAATTGAGATTGATATTTACATGATTAAATGTTTCCAACATGTTAAGCAATCAAACTTGTTAAGACTTGATTAATTGAAATATGTTTCATATAGACAATTGACCACCCAAGTTGACCGGTGATTCACGAACGTTAAAACTTGTAAAAACTATATGATGACATATATATGGATATATATATAGTTAACATGATACTATGATAAGTAAACATATCATTAAGTATATTAACAATGAACTACATATGTAAAAACAAGACTACTAACTTAATGATTTTTAAACGAGACATATATGTAACGATTATCGTTGTAAAGACATTTAATGTATATATATCATATTAAGAGATATTTATACATGATAATATCATGATAATATAATAATTTAAAATCTCATTTGATATTATAAACATTGGGTTAACAACATTTAACAAGATCGTTAACCTAAAGGTTTCAAAACAACACTTACATGTAACGACTAACGATGACTTAACGACTCAGTTAAAATGTATATACATGTAGTGTTTTAATATGTATTTATACACTTTTGAAAGACTTCAATACAATTATCAAAATACTTTTACTTAACAAAAATGCTTACAATTACATTCTCGTTCAGTTTTATCAACAATTCTACTCGTATGCACCCGTATTCGTACTCGTACAATACACAGCTTTTAGATGTATGTACTATTGGTATATACACTCCAATGATCAGATCTTAGCAGCCCATGTGAGTCACCTAACACATGTGGGAACCATCATTTGGCAACTAGCATGAAATATCTCATAAAATTACAAAAATATGAGTAATCATTCATGACTTATTTACATGAAAACAAAATTACATATCCTTTATATCTAATCCATACACCAACGACCAAAAACACCTACAAACACTTTCATTCTTCAATTTTCTTCATCTAATTGATCTCTCTCAAGTTCTATCTTCAAGTTCTAAGTGTCTTCATAAATTTCAAAAGTTCTAGTTTCATAAAATCAAGAATACTTTCAAGTTTGCTAGCTCACTTCCAATCTTGTAAGGTGATCATCCAACCTCAAGAAATCTTTGTTTCTTACAGTAGTTTATCATTCTAATACAAGGTAATAATCATATTCAAACTTTGGTTCAATTTCTATAACTATAACAATCTTATTTTAAGTGATGATCTTACTTGAACTTGTTTTCGTGTCATGATTCTGCTTCAAGAACTTCGAGCCATCCAAGGATCCATTGAAGCTAGATCCATTTTTTCTCTTTTCCAGTAGGTTTATCCAAGGAACTTAAGGTAGTAATGATGTTCATAACATCATTCAATTCATACATATAAAGCTATCTTATTCGAAGGTTTAAACTTGTAATCACTAGAACATAGTTTAGTTAATTCTAAACTTGTTTGCAAACAAAAGTTAATCCTTCTAACTTGACTTTTAAAATCAACTAAACACATGTTCTATATCTATATGATATGCTAACTTAATGATTTAAAACCTGGAAACACGAAAAACACCGTAAAACCGGATTTACGCCGTCGTAGTAACACCGCGGGCTGTTTTGGGTTAGTTAATTAAAAACTATGATAAACTTTGATTTTAAAGTTGTTATTCTGAGAAAATGATTTTTATTATGAACATGAAACTATATCCAAAAATTATGATTAAACTCAAAGTGGAAGTATGTTTTCTAAAATGGTCATCTAGAGGTCGTTCTTTCGACTGAAATGACTACCTTTACAAAAACGACTTGTAACTTATTTTTCCATCTATAAACCTATACTTTTCTGTTTAGATTCATAAAATAGAGTTCAATATGAAACCATAGCAATTTGATTCACTCAAAACGGATTTAAAATGAAGAAGTTATGGGTAAAACAAGATTGGATAATTTTTCTCATTTTAGCTACGTGAAAATTGGTAACAAATATATTCCAACCATAACTTAATCAACTTGTATTGTATATTATGTAATCTTGAGATACCATAGACACGTATACAATGTTTCGACCTATCATGTCGACACATCTATATATATTTCGGAACAACCATAGACACTCTATATGTGAATGTTGGAGTTAGCTATACAGGGTTGAGGTTGATTCCAAAATATATATAGTTTGAGTTGTGATCAATACTGAGATACGTATACACTGGGTCGTGGATTGATTCAAGATAATATTTATCGATTTATTTCTGTACATCTAATTGTGGACAACTAGTTGTAGGTTACTAACGAGGACAGCTGACTTAATAAACTTAAAACATCAAAATATATTAAAAGTGTTGTAAATATATTTTGAACATACTTTGATATATATGTATATATTGTTATAGGTTCGTGAATCAACCAGTGGCCAAGTCTTACTTCCCGACGAAGTAAAAATCTGTGAAAGTGAGTTATAGTCCCATTTTTAAAATCTAATATTTTTGGGATGAGAATACATGCAAGTTTTATAAATGATTTACAAAATAGACACAAGTACGTGAAACTACATTCTATGGTTGAATTATCGAAATCGAATATGCCCCTTTTTATTAAGTCTGGTAATCTAAGAATTAGGGAACAGACACCCTAATTGACGCGAATCCTAAAGATAGATCTATTGGGCCTAACAAACCCCATCCAAAGTACCGGATGCTTTAGTACTTCGAAATTTATATCATATCCGAAGGGTGTCCCGGAATAATGGGGATATTCTTATATATGCATCTTGTTAATGTCGGTTACCAGGTGTTCACCATATGAATGATTTTTATCTCTGTGTATGGGATGTGTATTGAAATATGAAATCTTGTGGTCTATTGTTACGATTTGATATATATAGGTTAAACCTATAACTCACCAACATTTTTGTTGACGTTTAAAGCATGTTTATTCTCAGGTGAATATTAAGAGCTTCCGCTGTTGCATACTAAAATAAGGACAAGATTTGGAGTCCATGTTTGTATGATATTGTGTAAAAACTGCATTCAAGAAACTGATTTCGATGTAACATATTTGTATTGTAAACCATTATGTAATGGTCGTGTGTAAACAGGATATTTTAGATTATCATTATTTGATAATCTACGTAAAGCTTTTTAAACCTTTATTTATGAAATAAAGGTTATGGTTTGTTTTAAAAATGAATGCAGTCTTTGAAAAACGTCTCATATAGAGGTCAAAACCTCGCAACGAAATCAATTAATATGGAACGTTTTTAATCAATAAGAACGGGACATTTCACAAATAATGATAATCTAAAATATCCTGTTTACACACGACCATTACATAATGGTTTACAATACAAATATGTTACAACAAAATAAGTTTCTTGAATGCAGTTTTTACACAATATCATACAAGTATGGACTCCAAATCTCGTCCTTATTTAAGTATGCGACAGCGGAAGCTCTTACTAATCACCTGAGAATAAACATGCTTAAAACGTCAACAAAAATGTTGGTGAGTTATAGGTTTAACCTATATATATCAAATCATAATAATAGACCACAAGATTTCATATTTCAATACACATCCCATACATAGAGATAAAAATCATTCATATGGTGAACACCTGGTAATCGACATTAACAAGATGCATATATAAGAATATCCCCATCATTCCGGGACACCCTTCGGATATGATATAAATTTCGAAGTACTAAAGCATCCGGTACTTTGGATGGGGTTTGTTAGGCCCAATAGATCTATCTTTAGGATTCGCGTCAATTAGGGTGTCTGTTCCCTAATTCTTAGATTATCAGACTTAATAAAAAGGGGCATATTCGATTTCGATAATTCAACCATAGAATGTAGTTTCACGTACTTGTGTCTATTTTGTAAATCATTTATAAAACCTGCATGTATTCTCATCCCAAAAATATTAGATTTTAAAAGTGGGACTATAACTCACTTTCACAGATTTTTACTTCTTCGGGAAGTAAGACTTGGCCACTGGTTGATTCACGAACCTATAACAATATATACATATATATCAAAGTATGTTCAAAATATATTTACAACACTTTTAATATATTTTGATGTTTTAAGTTTATTAAGTCAGCTGTCCTCGTTAGTAACCTACAACTAGTTGTCCACTGTTAGATGTACAGAAATAAATCGATAAATATTATCTTGAATCAATCCACGACCCAGTGTATACGTATCTCAGTATTGATCACAACTCAAACTATATATATTTTGGAATCAACCTCAACCCTGTATAGCTAACTCCAACATTCACATATAGAGTGTCTATGGTTGTTCCGAAATATATATAGATGTGTCGACATGATAGGTCGAAACATTGTATACGTGTCTATGGTATCTCAAGATTACATAATATACAATACAAGTTGATTAAGTTATGGTTGGAATAGATTTGTTACCAATTTTCACGTAGCTAAAATGAGAAAAATTATCCAATCTTGTTTTACCCATAACTTCTTCATTTTAAATCCGTTTTGAGTGAATCAAATTGCTATGGTTTCATATTGAACCCTATTTTATGAATCTAAATAGAAAAAGTATAGGTTTATAGTCAGAAAAATAAGTTACAAGTCGTTTTTGTAAACGTAGTCATTTCAATCGAAAGAACGACGTCTAGATGACCATTTTAGAAAACATACTTCCACTTTGAGTTTAACCATAATTTTTGGATATAGTTTCATGTTCATAATAAAAATAATTTTCTCAGAATAACAACTTTTAAATCAAAGTTTATCATAGTTTTTAATTAACTAACCCAAAACAGCCCGCGGTGTTACTACGACGGCGTAAATCCGGTTTTACGGTGTTTTTCGTGTTTCCAGGTTTTAAATCATTAAGTTAGCATATCATATAGATATAGAACATGTGTGTAGTTAATTTTAAAAGTCAAGTTAGAAGGATTAACTTTTGTTTGCGAACAAGTTTAGAATTAACTAAACTATGTTCTAGTGATTACGAGTTTAAACCTTCGAATAAGATAGCTTTATATGTATGAATCGAATGATGTTATGAACATCATTACTACCTTAAGTTCCTTGGATAAACCTACTAGAAAAGAGAAAAATGGATCTAGCTTCAACGGATCCTTGGATGGCTCGAAGTTCTTGAAGCAGAATCATGACACGAAAACAAGTTCAAGTAAGATCATCACTTAAAATAAGATTGTTATAGTTATAGAAATTGAACCAAAGTTTGAATATGATTATTACCTTGTATTAGAATGATAACCTACTGTAAGAAACAAAGATTTCTTGAGGTTGGATGATCACCTTACAAGATTGGAAGTGAGCTAGCAAACTTGAAAGTATTCTTGATTTTATGAAACTAGAACTTTTGGAATTTATGAAGAACACTTAGAACTTGAAGATAGAACTTGAGAGAGATCAATTAGATGAAGAAAATTAAAGAATGAAAGTGTTTGTAGGTGTTTTTGGTCGTTGGTGTATGGATTAGATATAAAGGATATGTTATTTTGTTTTCATGTAAATAAGTCATGAATGATTACTCATATTTTTGTAATTTTATGAGATATTTCATGCTAGTTGCCAAATGATGGTTCCCACATGTGTTAGGTGACTCACATGGGCTGCTAAGAGCTAATCATTGGAGTGTATATACTAATAGTACATACATCTAAAAGCTGTGTATTGTACGAGTATGAATACGGGTGCATACGAGTAGAATTGTTGATGAAACTGAACGAGGATGTAATTGTAAGCATTTTTGTTAAGTAGAAGTATTTTGATAAGTGTCTTGAAGTCTTTCAAAAGTGTATGAATACATATTAAAACACTACACGTATATACATTTTAACTGAGTCGTTAAGTCATCGTTAGTCGTTACATGTAAATGTTGTTTTGAAACCTTTAGGTTAACGATCTTGTTAAATGTTGTTAACCCAATGTTTATAATATCAAAAGAGATTTTAAATTATTATATTATCATGATATTATGATGTACGAATATCTCTTAATATGATATATATATATATACATTAAATGTCGTTACAACGATAATCGTTACATATATGTCTCGTTTCAAAATCATTAAGTTAGTAGTCTTGTTTTTACATATGTAGTTCATTGTTAATATAATTAATGATATGTTTACTTATCATAATATCATGTTAACTATATATATAACCATATATATGTCATCATATAGTTTTTACAAGTTTTAACGTTCGTGAATCACCGGTCAACTTGGGTGGTCAATTGTCTATATGAAACATATTTCAATTAATTAAGTCTTAACAAGTTTGATTGCTTAACATGTTGGAAACATTTAATCATGTAAATATCAATCTCAATTAATATATATAAACATGGAAAAGTTCGGGTCACTACAGTACCTACCCGTTAAATAAATTTCGTCCCGAAATTTTAAGCTGTTTAAGGTGTTGACGAATCTTCTGGAAATAGATGTGGGTATTTCTTCTTCATCTGATCTTCACACTCCCAGGTGAACTCGGGTCCTCTACGAGCATTCCATCGAACCTTAACAATTGGTATCTTGTTTTGCTTAAGTCTTTTAACCTCACGGTCCATTATTTCGACGGGTTCTTCGATGAATTGAAGTTTTTCGTTGATTTGGATTTCATCTAACGGAATAGTGAGATCTTCTTTAGCAAAACATTTCTTCAAATTCGAGACGTGGAAAGTGTTATGTACAGCCGCGAGTTGTTGAGGTAACTCAAGTCGGTAAGCTACTGGTCCGACACGATCAATAATCTTGAATGGTCCAATATACCTTGGATTTAATTTCCCTCGTTTACCAAATCGAACAACGCCTTTCCAAGGTGCAACTTTAAGCATGACCATCTCTCCAATTTCAAATTCTATATCTTTTCTTTTAATGTCAGCGTAGCTCTTTTGTCGACTTTGGGCGGTTTTCAACCGTTGTTGAATTTGGATGATCTTCTCGGTAGTTTCTTGTATAATCTCCGGACCCGTAATCTGTCTATCCCCCACTTCACTCCAACAAATCGGAGACCTGCACTTTCTACCATAAAGTGCTTCAAACGGCGCCATCTCAATGCTTGAATGGTAGCTGTTGTTGTAGGAAAATTCTGCTAACGGTAGATGTCGATCCCAACTGTTTCCGAAATCAATAACACATGCTCGTAGCATGTCTTCAAGCATTTGTATCGTCCTTTCGCTCTGCCCATCAGTTTGTGGATGATAGGCAGTACTCATGTCTAGACGAGTTCCTAATGCTTGCTGTAATGTCTGCCAGAATCTTGAAATAAATCTGCCATCCCTATCAGAGATAATAGAGTTTGGTATTCCATGTCTGGATATGACTTCCTTCAAATACAGTTGTGCTAACTTCTCCATCTTGTCATCTTCTCTTATTGGCAGGAAGTGTGCTGATTTGGTGAGACGATCAACTATTACTCAAATAGTATCAAAACCACTTGCAGTCCTTGGCAATTTAGTGATGAAATCCATGGTAATGTTTTCCCATTTCCATTCTGGGATTTCGGGTTGTTGAAGTAGACCTGATGGTTTCTGATGCTCAGCTTTGACCTTAGAACACGTCAAACATTCTCCTACGTATTTAGCAACATCGGCTTTCATACCCGGCCACCAAAAATATTTCCTGAGATCCTTGTACATCTTCCCCGTTCCAGGATGTATTGAGTATCTGGTTTTATGAGCTTCTCTAAGTACCATTTCTCTCATATCTCCAAATTTTGGTACCCAAATCCTTTCAGCCCTATACCGGGTTCCATCTTCCCGAATATTAAGATGCTTCTCCGATCCTTTGGGTATTTCATCCTTTAAATTTCCCTCTTTTAAAACTCCTTGTTGCGCCTCCTTTATTTGAGTAGTAAGGTTATTATGAATCATTATATTCATAGATTTTACTCGAATGGGTTCTCTGTCCTTCCTGCTCAAGGCATCGGCTACCACATTTGCCTTCCCCGGGTGGTAACGAATCTCAAAGTCGTAATCATTCAACAATTCAATCCACCTACGCTGCCTCATATTCAGTTGTTTCTGATTAAATATGTGTTGAAGACTTTTGTGGTCGGTATATATAATACTTTTGACCCCATATAAGTAGTGCCTCCAAGTCTTTAATGCAAAAACAACCGCGCCTAATTCCAAATCATGCGTCGTATAATTTTGTTCGTGAATCTTCAATTGTCTAGACGCATAAGCAATCACCTTCGTTCGTTGCATTAATACAAAACCGAGACCTTGCTTTGATGCGTCACAATAAATCACAAAATCGTCATTACCTTCAGGCAATGACAATATAGGTGCCGTAGTTAGCTTTTTCTTCAATAACTGAAACGCTTTCTTTTGTTCATCATTCCATTCAAATTTCTTCCCTTTATGCGTTAATGCAGTCAAGGGTTTTGCTATTCTGGAAAAGTCTTGGATGAACCTTCTGTAGTAACCAGCTAGTCCTAAAAACTGGCGTATGTGTTTCGGAGTTTTCGGGGTTTCCCACTTTTCAACAGTTTCTATCTTTGCCGGATCCACCTTAATACCTTCTTTGTTCACTATGTGACCGAGGAATTGAACTTCTTCCAACCAAAATGCACACTTTGAAAACTTAGCGTACAATTCTTCTTTCCTCAATACTTCTAACACCTTTCTCAAATGTTCACCGTGTTCTTGGTCATTCTTTGAGTAAATAAGTATGTCATCAATGAAAACAATGACAAACTTGTCAAGGTATGGTCCACATACTCGGTTCATAAGGTCCATGAACACAGCTGGTGCATTAGTTAAACCAAACGGCATGACCATAAACTCGTAATGACCGTAACGTGTTCTGAAAGCAGTCTTTGGAATATCATCTTCTTTCACCCGCATTTGATGGTACCCGGAACGTAAGTCAATCTTTGAATAAACAGACGAGCCTTGTAGTTGATCAAATAAGTCGTTGATTCTCGGTAGTGGGTAGCGGTTCTTGATGGTAAGTTTGTTCAAATCTCGGTAGTCGATACACAACCTGAATGTACCATCTTTCTTCTTGATAAACAAAACAGGAGCTCCCCACGGTGATGTGCTTGGTCGAATGAAACCACGCTCTAAAAGTTCTTGTAATTGGCTTTGTAGTTCTTTCATCTCGCTGGGTGCGAGTCTGTAAGGAGCACGAGCTATTGGTGCAGCTCCTGGTACAAGATCTATTTGAAATTCAACGGATCGATGTGGGGGTAATCCCGGTAATTCTTTCGGAAATACATCGGGAAATTCTTTTGCAATGGGAACATCATTGATGTTCTTTTCTTCAGTTTGTACTTTCTCGACGTGTGCTAGAACAGCATAGCAACCTTTTCTTATTAGTTTTTGTGCCTTCAAATTACTAATAAGATGTAGCTTCGTGTTGCCCTTTTCTCCGTACACCATTAAGGGTTTTCCTTTTTCTCGTATAATGCGAATTGCATTTTTGTAACAAACGATCTCTGCTTTCACTTCTTTCAACCAGTCCATATCGATTATCACATCAAAACTCCCTAAATCTACTGGTATCAAATCAATCTTAAATGTTTCGCTAACCAGTTTAATTTCTCGATTCCGACATATATTATCTGCTGAAATTAATTTACCATTTGCTAATTCGAGTAAAAATTTACTATCCAAAGGCGTCAATGGACAACTTAATTTAGCACAAAAATCTCTACTCATATAGCTTCTATCCGCACCCGAATCAAATAAAACGTAAGCAGATTTATTGTCAATAAGAAACGTACCCGTAACAAGCTCCGAGTCTTCCTGTGCCTCTGCCGCATTAATATTGAAAACTCTTCCGTGGCCTTGTCCATTCGTGTTCTCCTGGTTCGGGCAATTTCTAATAATGTGGCCCGGTTTTCCACATTTATAACAAACTACATTGGCATAACTTGCTCCGACACTACTTGCTCCGCCATTACTCGTTCCGACACTATTTGTTCCTTTCGTTCTATTAACCCCTGGTCCGTAGACCTCACACTTCGCCGCGCTATGACCATTTCTTTTACACTTGTTGCAAAACTTGGTGCAGAACCCCGAGTGATACTTTTCACACCTTTGGCATAGCTGCTTCTGATTGTTGTTGTTGTTGCGGTTATTATTGTTGTTGGGATGATTGTTGTAGTTGCTGTTATTGTTGTTGTTGTTGTTGTTGGGCCGTTTGTTGTAGTTGCGATTGATGTTGCGATTGTTGGGATAATTATTGCGATTATTGTTGTAATTGCTGTTGTTGTTGTATTGGTGATTCTTATCACCGTTTTCCTCCCACTTTATTTTTACTTGCTTCACATTGGCCTCTTCAGCAGTCTGTTCTTTAATTCTTTCTTCAATCTGGTTCACTAGTTTGTGAGCCATTCTACATGCCTGTTGTATGGAGGCGGGCTCATGTGAACTTATATCTTCTTGGATTCTTTCCGGTAATCCTTTTACAAACGCGTCGATCTTCTCTTCCTCATCTTCGAATGCTCCCGGACACAATAGGCACAATTCTGTGAATCGTCTTTCGTACGTGGTAATATCAAATCCTTGGGTTCGTAACCCTCTAAGTTCTGTCTTGAGCTTATTGACCTCGGTTCTGGGACGGTATTTCTCGTTCATCAAGTGCTTGAATGCTGACCACGGTAGTGCGTAGACATCGTCTTGTCCCACTTGCTCTAGATAGGTATTCCACCATGTTAACGCAGAACCTGTGAAGGTATGCGTAGCGTACTTCACTTTGTCCTCTTCAGTACACTTACTTATGGCAAACACCAATTCGACCTTCTCGGTCCACCGTTTCAATCCGATCGGTCCTTCGGTTCCATCAAATTCCAAAGATTTGCAGGCAGTGAATTCTTTGTAGGTGCATCCTACACGATTTCCTGTACTGCTAGATCCAAGGTTATTGTTGGTATGTAGCGCAGCCTATACTGCGGCTATGTTTGAAGCTAGAAAAGTACGGAATTCCTCTTCATTCATATTCACGGTGTGTCGAGTAGTCGGTGCCATTTCCTTCAAAATAGTCAAATGGAACAAGTTAATCATACAGAATATTAAGAGTAGTTAATAGTATTTCGTAGCATAATATGAACTCATTTATAAAAGCTTTTTCTTCATATTAGCGTTTTATAAGTTTAAATTCGGGTAGTACCTACCCGTTAAGTTCATACTTAGTATCTAATATACAATTCAACTACTACAATTCTATATGAAAAACTGATTATAATAATATTTCGCGTTCAAACTTTTATACAATATTTTACAAACTTACAATACCGCTTATTTTACATAAAGCATGAAATATAGCACACAATAACTTTGATACAAGATAGTTGTGAAGATAATTCTAGCTAGTACACAAGTCGTTCAGCAAAGGCAATAAAGACACGTAATTCATACGTCCAGAAACAAGTCATGCATTCTGGTTTTACTAGGACTACTTCCCATCCTTGGTCTTGTGCAACATAACCGTTATGGCCGTTGATAAGACAGCGTGTTGTAACGTCGTCAAAGGGACGAGGGTTACGTAATGTCCAACAGTCCCGTAATAATCTAAAAACCTCATTTCTTACCACAATTACCGACTCCGTCACTTGTGGAAACGTTTTGTTTAATAGTTGTATCCCGATGTTCTTGTTCTCACTTTGGTGAGAAGCGAACATTACTAATCCGTAAGCATAACATGCTTCTTTATGTTACATGTTAGCCACTTTTTCTAAATCACGAAGTCCAATATTCGGATATATTGAGTCAAAATAATTTCTTAACCCGTTGCGTAAAATAGCATTTGGGTTCCCCGCAATATATGCGTCAAAGTAAACACATCGTAACTTATGGGTTTCCCAATGTGATATCCCCCATCTTTCAAACGAAAGTCTCTTATAATCCAAGACATTCTTGGAACGTTCTTCGAATGTCTTACAAACTGATCTCGCCTTAAATAGTTGTGCCGAGGAATTCTGGCCGACTCTAGACAATATTTCATCAATCATGTCTCCGGGTAGGTCTCTTAAAATATTGGGTTGTCTATCCATTTTGTGTTTTTAAACTGTAAAATAGACAAGAGTTAGATTCATAAAAAAATACTTATTAATACAAGCAATTTTTACATATATCATAAAGCATAAGAACGCTATATTACATATATTACACCACACGAATACAACTATCTTATTCCGACTCGCTCATTTCTTCTTCTTAGGTTTTGGTTCGTTTTGCCAAGTTTCTAGGGATATATGATGTTCCCCTAATACGAGCCGTCGTTGTCCACATTGGTTTAGAAAAACCTGGTGGTTTAGAGGTTCCCGGGTCATTGTTACAACTTAAGAACTTCGGGGGTTGACGATACATATAAAGTTCATCGGGGTTGGAATTAGATTTCTCTATTTTTATGCCCTTTCCCTTATTATTTTCTTTTGCCTTTTTAAATTCAGTTGGGGTAATTTCTATAACATCATTGGAATTCTCGTCGGAATCCGATTCATCGGAGAATTGGTAATCCTCCCAATATTTTGCTTCCTTGGCGGAAACACCATTGACCATAATTAACCTTGGTCGGTTGGTTGAGGATTCTCTTTTACTTAACCGTTTTATTATTTCCCCCACCGGTTCCGATTCTTCTTCCGGTTCCGATTCTTCGTCCGGTTCCGATTCTTCTTCCGGTTCCGACTCTTCTTCCGGTTCCTCTTCGGGAACTTGTGAATCAGTCCATGAATCATTCCAATTTACATTTGACTCTTCATTATTATTAGGTGAGTCAATGGGACTTGTTCTAGAGGTAGACATCTATCACATAATATCAAACACGTTAAGAGATTAATATATCACATAATATTCATATGTTAAAAATATATAGTTTACAACAAAAATGTTAAGCAATCATTTTTAAAGAAAACACGGTCGAAGTCCAGAATCACTAATGCATCCTAACAAACTCGATAAGACACACTAATGCAAATTTTCTGGTTCTCTAAGACCAACGCTAGGATACCAACTGAAATGTCCCGTTCTTATTGATTAAAAACGTTCCATATTAATTGATTTCGTTGCGAGGTTTTGACCTCTATATGAGACGTTTTTCAAAGACTGCATTCATTTTTAAAACAAACCATAACCTTTATTTCATAGATAAAGGTTTTAAAAAGCTTTACGTAGATTATCAAATAATGATAATCTAAAATATCCTGTTTACACACGACCATTACATAATGGTTTACAATACAAATATGTTACAACAAAATAAGTTTCTTGAATGCAGTTTTTACACAATATCATACAAGTATGGACTCCAAATCTCGTCCTTATTTAAGTATGCGACAGCGGAAGCTCTTAATAATCACCTGAGAATAAACATGCTTAAAACGTCAACAAAAATGTTGGTGAGTTATAGGTTTAACCTATATATATCAAATCATAATAATAGACCACAAGATTTCATATTTCAATACACATCCCATACATAGAGATAAAAATCATTCATATGGTGAACACCTGGTAATCGACATTAACAAGATGCATATATAAGAATATCCCCATCATTCCGGGACACCCTTCGGATATGATATAAATTTCGAAGTACTAAAGCATCCGGTACTTTGGATGGGGTTTGTTAGGCCCAATAGATCTATCTTTAGGATTCGCGTCAATTAGGGTGTCTGTTCCCTAATTCTTAGATTACCAGACTTAATAAAAAGGGGCATATTCGATTTCGATAATTCAACCATAGAATGTAGTTTCACGTACTTGTGTCTATTTTGTAAATCATTTATAAAACCTGCATGTATTCTCATCCCAAAAATATTAGATTTTAAAAGTGGGACTATAACTCACTTTCACAGATTTTTACTTCGTCGGGAAGTAAGACTTGGCCACTGGTTGATTCACGAACCTATAACAATATATACATATATATCAAAGTATGTTCAAAATATATTTACAACACTTTTAATATATTTTGATGTTTTAAGTTTATTAAGTCAGTTGTCCTCGTTAGTAACCTACAACTAGTTGTCCACAGTTAGATGTACAGAAATAAATCGATAAATATTATCTTGAATCAATCCACGACCCAGTGTATACGTATCTCAGTATTGATCACAACTCAAACTATATATATTTTGGAATCAACCTCTACCCTGTATAGCTAACTCCAACATTCACATATAGAGTGTCTATGGTTGTTCCGAAATATATATAGATGTGTCGACATGATAGGTCGAAACATTGTATACGTGTCTATGGTATCTCAAGATTACGTAATATACAATACAAGTTGATTAAGTTATGGTTGGAATAGATTTGTTACCAATTTTCACGTAGCTAAAATGAGAAAAATTATCCAATCTTGTTTTACCCATAACTTCTTCATTTTAAATCCGTTTTGAGTGAATCAAATTGCTATGGTTTCATATTGAACCCTATTTTATGAATCTAAATAGAAAAAGTATAGGTTTATAGTCAGAAAAATAAGTTACAAGTCGTTTTTGTAAAGGTAGTCATTTCAGTCGAAAGAACGACGTCTAGATGACCATTTCAGAAAACATACTTCCACTTTGAATTTAACCATAATTTTTGGATATAGTTTCATGTTCATAATAAAAATCATTTTCTCAGAATAACAACTTTTAAATCAAAGTTTATCATAGTTTTTAATTAACTAACCCAAAACAGCCCGCGGTGTTACTACGACGGCGTAAATCCGGTTTTACGGTGTTTTTCGTGTTTCCAGGTTTTAAATCATTAAGTTAGCATATCATATAGATATAGAACATGTGTGTAGTTAATTTTAAAAGTCAAGTTAGAAGGATTAACTTTTGTTTTCGAACAAGTTTAGAATTAACTAAACTATGTTCTAGTGATTACGAGTTTAAACCTTCGAATAAGATAGCTTTATATGTATGAATCGAATGATGTTATGAACATAATTACTACCTTAAGTTCCTTGGATAAACCTACTGGAAAATAGAAAAATGGATCTAGCTTCAACGGATCCTTGGATGGCTCGAAGTTCTTGAAGCAGAATCATGACACGAAAACAAGTTCAAGTAAGATCATCACTTAAAATAAGATTGTTATAGTTATAGAAATTGAACCAAAGTTTGAATATGATTATTACCTTGTATTAAAATGATAACCTACTGTAAGAAACAAAGATTTCTTGAGGTTGGATGATCACCTTACAAGATTGGAAGTGAGCTAGCAAACTTGAAAGTATTCTTGATTTTATGAAACTAGAACTTTTGGAATTTATGAAGAACACTTAGAACTTGAAGATAGAACTTGAGAGAGATCAATTAGATGAAGAAAATTGAAGAATGAAAGTGTTTGTAGGTGTTTTTGGTCGTTGGTGTATGGATTAGATATAAAGGATATGTTATTTTGTTTTCATGTAAATAAGTCATGAATGATTACTCATATTTTTGTAATTTTATGAGATATTTCATGCTAGTTGCCAAATGATGGTTCCCACATGTGTTAGGTGACTCACATGGGCTGCTAAGAGCTGATCATTGGAGTGTATATACCAATAGTACATACATCTAAAAGTTGTGTATTGTACGAGTACGAATACGGGTGCATACGAGTAGAATTGTTGATGAAACTGAACGAGGATGTAATTGTAAGCATTTTTGTTAAGTAGAAGTATTTTGATAAGTGTCTTGAAGTCTTTCAAAAGTGTATGAATACATATTAAAACACTACATGTATATACATTTTAACTGAGTCGTTAAGTCATCGTTAGTCGTTACATGTAAATGTTGTTTTGAAACCTTTAGGTTAACGATCTTGTTAAATGTTGTTAACCCAATGTTTATAATATCAAAAGAGATTTTAAATTATTATATTATCATGATATTGTGATGTACAAATATCTCTTAATATGATATATATATATATACATTAAATGTCGTTACAACGATAATCGTTACATATATGTCTCGTTTCAAAATCATTAAGTTAGTAGTCTTGTTTTTACATATGTAGTTCATTGTTAATATAATTAATGATATGTTTACTTATCATAATATCATGTTAACTATATATATAACCATATATATGTCATCATATAGTTTTTACAAGTTTTAACGTTCGTGAATCACCGGTCAACTTGGGTGGTCAATTGTCTATATGAAACATATTTCAATTAATCAAGTCTTAACAAGTTTGATTGCTTAACATGTTGGAAACATTTAATCATGTAAATATCAATCTCAATTAATATATATAAACATGGAAAAGTTCGGGTCACTACAGTTATGGGGGTGAGTGAGTCGCGTTGTTCAAGACATCACCCGGGGGATTAGCGATTACGCGGTGTTTAAGTAACACTAATGGATGTTATGACCTCCGACGATCTTTTAAGTACCGTTCCCTTGTTCGATTGGTTAACCATGGTTGTATAAATTTTGTATCGGCATATTTTAATTATGAACTATATGCTATTGGTATTGCTAGCTCATTGTGAACTTCGGTTACTTGTATATACATAATGTTTTGCATGATTGTCGAATTGCTAGCTCGTGGATGGTATTGTGTAAGTGATGCATGTAAGTAGGTTATATATGTATATGTATAATTGTTGCACTCACTAAGCTTTAGCTTACCCTCTCGTTGTTTACCTTTTTAGGCTCTGGAGCGGACAAAGGAAAAGGTATTCGGTTAGATTAGTGGTCTCCCACTTATTTTGATAGGGGATGCTTTTGGGTAGCTTTTGGAAGTTCGGCCAAGATTTGTGTAGTTTAACCCCAAACACCATGCTCTAGTGTCGTTTGGAAATTAAACTAGTATGGTCGAAACTTGTGTTTTTGAATGAAACGCGTAATTCGGGCCGATGTGGGCCTGGTGATGTAAAACTTGTTTTGATGATGAAAACCTCTTAGTTTATTATATTGTGATATGTTGTGAAAAGGTTTTCCTTTAAAAGCGTCAGGAAGCGGGATTTTCGCTCGTGTAATTTGGACCCGGGGACAGCAGCTGGAAGGCCAATTGGACGCCATCCAGATCTACTGGACGCCGTCCCACCCTTCATTGCTGGACGCCGTCCAGATGTGCTGCACCAGAAATTTGTTTTTGGTACACGTTTTTGGTGAATTGAAGTCGGGTTGTTACAAGTGGTATCAGAGCATGGTCTTAGGGATTTAGGCGACTTGAGATAGGTGCCTAGACTTAGACTTTAATGTGTATACGTTTAAATGCAGGACTTGTAGGAGACGTGTCGGACCGGGTGTTGATTAGTGTTTAGGTTTATGTAAACTAACCTTGCGCTAATTGTTTGTGTTGTGTTAGCAATCGTCAAGCGAGATAGATGTTGTACTAACAAGTTAATGCGACGTGCTCGCGTAACAATTATTAGCTACCATTGTTACGGGATCAAATCGTGTCAAACAAGCAATGTACGACGATTGTTGAGCAAGATGGGGTAGTGTGGTGTATATGTATATACATATGTGTTAAGTCCTTTCGTTTCATTGTTTAATCTTTTCTGTTTTATAGAATGAAGATGAGAAATGGACACGACACCAATGACGGAAGTACGAGTGAGGACGTTGAGTTCACGGCCAAAGTTGAGGCCATCTTTAAACGTCAAAAGGCGGAGTTCCTCGAGGATGTTAAGAAAATGTTTCTTGATACGATTGACGAGCAACTAGTCAATGTAGTAAAGGAGCAAGTGTAACACCCCAGGTAAACATTCCCCGTAGCATGATATTGTCCGCTTTGCAGAGATAGGGACATACCCTTGTCTCCCCCTTAGGTTACTCAAGGATTTTTCTTGGCGACTACATACGACGAACACTTTCCCAGGAGGTCACCCATCCTAGTAATGCTCTCTCCTGAGCACGCTTAACTGCAGAGTTCTCATGGGATCTGCTGCGCTTGTGGTCCCAAAACGCGTCATGCTAGGAAAGGTCTCCACACCCTTATAAGGCATGCTTCGTTCCCTTCTCCAACCGATGTGGGACAGATGTAACACAGGTGTTACAATCCTCCCCCTTAATGGGACACAGCGTCCTCGCTGTGCACGTTTGGTCCGGGGCCTGGCTCTGATACCATCTGTAACACCCCAGGTAAACGTTCCCCGTAGCATGATATTGTCCGCTTTGCAGAGATAGGGACGTACCCTTGTCTCCCCCTTAGGTTGCTCACGGATTTTTCTTGGCGACCACATACCACGAACACTTTCCCAGGAGGTCACCCATCCTAGTAGTGCTCTCTCCTGAGCACGCTTAACTGCAGAGTTCTCATGGGATCTGCTGCGCTAGTGGTCCCAAAACGCGTCATGCTAGGAAAGGTCTCCACACCCTTATAAGGCATGCTTTGTTCCCCTCTCCAACCGATGTGGGACAGATGTAACACATGTGTTACAATACCTGTGAGGACCCGTCCTTATCCACCTGGACGAAGTCATCAACATTTGGTCCCATTGCGATGATCGACTCCAAGTAATGTCCTTAAAATGAGCAAATGCACAGCGAAAGACTTAATTCGTACCTGAGAATAAACATGCTTAAAGTGTCAACCAAAAGGTTGGTGAGTTCATAGGTTTATCATAACAATCATATCAATATCTTAATAGACCACAAGATTTCATATTTATAAACATAATACACTCGCAAGTGTATGTAAAGCATTCTAAGTGGTTGAGCACTTGGTAACCATACTTAACTATTAATCAACGTCGCATATTCCCTTTATTATGAAATCTCACTACACTGTACCAAGTGTAGCCTACAAAACGAAGTACTGTGCAACCGTTGAATACTGGTCGTCCAGTCCGGTTGGGGTTGTCAGGCCCGATAGATCTATCAACAGGATTCGCGTTTACAATACCCATGTAAATAGTAGTTACCAAGCTACAGGGAAGTATGCCAGTGGTACAACTCAACGTAGAACGTAATTTTAAGTACTTGTGTCTATTTCGTAAATATTTATAAAAGCAGCGCATGTATTCTCAGCCCAAAAATATATATTGCAAAAGCAATTAAAAAGGGAGCAAATGAAACTCACCATACTGTATTTTGTAGTAAAAATACATATGACGTCATTTAACAAGTATAGGTTTGGCCTCAGATTCACGAACCTATATCATGTATATATATTTATTAACACATATAATTATAATCGCACAAATTTATATATACCTCATTATTAATTGTTATTTAATTTATATATATTAATAAATTAATTAAATATTTATTTTATATATTTTAATTGAATAGTTAATATTTATTACAAAAATATTGTTATAGTTATGTGTTATGTCGTAAATATATTTTTATATAGAAAATCTTTATTTAATATATTAATAATAATAATAATAATATTGTTAATAATAATAATAGTAATAATAATGTTAATAGATATAATGATAATAAAATATATACAATATGTTACTAATAATAATACTAATAATAATAATAGTAATAATAACAAATAATACCTTAGAAGCATTAAAAATAAATAAACTGCCCGGGACGAGACTCGAACCCGCAACCTCTAGTTCACCCATAACCTCCCCTAACCATTCTGCTATTTCTGTTTATTTGTTTTATTTTCCAATGAATATACCTATAACTCGTACTCCTGTTTCTTTCTTTCTTCTTTCTTTTAATCAAACCAATCGGACAGATACATATACTTAAGATTTTTGTTAACGAGTTTAGGTATCAAAATAGGAACAGATTCGATCATCATAAATATTTGTCATCATCACCTCGTCATCGTAATCTAATTATCAAACTGTCATCATTACATACAACAAATATGAGTGTTTTCGGCCTCTAAGCATAATCACGAGCCCAACTAGGACCCGATGCACAAGCTCATTAATCAATTCTTAGTTTAAGGCCCGGTTGGATTTGAAGCCCACCTAGCAAGTTAGTTGGCTTGTTGACCCAACTTCATTTCAGTCCAATAGCATGACCAAGAACATAACACATCCCAACTGCATGTTATATGGGGCTCAAGGGTCACGGCCCAACAAGACTAAATTAGTAAGCCTGTTTCATCGATCAGAATTTTATAAGAATAGGAAGTAATAATTTAGTAATATAAAAAGGATCTCCTATGTGCTGTACAGCTCACCATTCTTCATCCAACATTATCATTACCCTTTTCACGTTTCATAATCATCCTCAATGTGACTGTAACAGAAACGTAGCAGTAGCAGTAAACTGAAGTGGAGTTGTGCTTGGGTTTCGATTAATAACAGGAAGGTAAGAGAAAACGAATAAATGAATATAGGTTGTGTTGGTGGTTCACGACAGAGAGAGGGAATTAAGTAGCGAGCAGTAGCAGGCTTAATAGGTGGGTGTGTGGTGGTGTTATGGTGGAGATGGGTGGTTATAGTAGGTGTTTCATGGTGATGTTTTAAATGGGTTTCGATGGTTGTGACCTTCGAATATAGAAACAGAAAACAGTATAGAAGAACAAAAATGATAACCTCATAAGTGGGTTTCGTGGGTTTAATTAAGTAGCAAAACAGAAGAAAAAAAATGGACATGATGTTTTGGTGATGGTGTGGTTCGATGGTGATGAAAGGTGGTTACGAGTGGCCAAACTTAGTGATGGTTGTTTTGTGTATTCCCTTTCTCAATTTCTCGATAAGCATATATATAACTTGTTATATATTAATTATAATATTAATAATAATTAATAATAATAATAAAATATTAAATTGAATCATTTAAGAAGCTAGAAAGCAAATAGTAATCGAAATAGTAATATCACGTTTTCTTGTGTTTATAATATACTCCGTAAATATATAATGTAATTAGAAAACATAAGACAAAATTAAACAATATATAATGTAATCATTTTATCAATCAGGAGCAATCAGGCACAGTAATCTCAAATGATTAATCAATTTGACACAGTGGATTTTAAAATATCTACCGACACTTTTTAATGGAGAGAGTATTGTGTCCATTGCTAAACAGTTGTCGTATAAAAGTGTTCCTAAAAATCCCAAACTTTTAGATTAAATATAATTAATTATTTCACTCATTAACTGTTTGAAACCTGATCAGAAAGGTTCTATAATTTTTTATTTTATGTTCCAATTTTTATGTACGGAGTACTAAAACTCAACTTTTCAAACTAAAATAGTTTTAATAAATCTAAACTTTACATAACCTAATTATGGACCAATAATTAATTCCCCCTTTTCATAAGAGTCTTAGCTTGCTTAATATCGTTCATAAAAATTTACCTTTCATTCGAGCTCGATCCCAACTAAAATTAACAATTTTTAAAATTGATCAAATAGATTCTAAATATATTTTTAATAAAGCTAAAATTGGTACAACCCATTTTCGTATCATCGTTTATTCTAAAATCACGTAAGTTCCTTTTTAAGTCATTTACTATCAATCGAATAATAATTGAGCATTACCGTTGTTTACTAAATAACTCCGAAATCACTAAATATATATTCTATACACTTTATTTATAATATTTATTATATATTATTATTATTTAATATAATGGATTCTAACAATTTACTATACACAATATTTCATATTATTATATATATATATATATATATATATATATATATATATATATATATATATATATATATATATATATATATGCATTTTTGTTTATAAGTAATCGTATCGTGAGTCGTCGGAAACAGTCGAAGGTCAAATGAACATAGAGATTAGTTCGAAATTTTTGAGATCCAACCTAACAGACTTCTCTTATCGTGTCAAGAATATTAATTCGTATAGAGAGTTTAGTTTAAAATTAGTCGAAATTTTCCGGGTCGTGACAATACCCACCCGTTAAAGAAATTTCGTCCTGAAATTTGATCGAGGTCGTCATGGCTAACAATAAGAATGTTTTCATAACGAATAAGAGTTGACAAAATAGGGTTTTATCAACCTTGAGTAATACTGATAAAATAATTGAGTTATTCGAAGCGTATGAGTGAAGCTATCACAAAAGAGTGAAATGAAGTATATAGAGGTTCGTTTTAACTTTTGAAGTAGTCACTGTTGAATTCTGGAATTCAAGGGATTTAAGGAAATCTTCTAATCAGAAAGAAAATGTAATAGCACGATTTATTAGAAATTTGTTGGAATTACGGAAGAACATGAATACCAAAGGAAATATTTTCTTGATATGTTTAGAGCTTAAGTAGAATGAAAGAGTCGTGTAACATGACACATGATGAGGGTAAGGTCTGCGAATCATCATCACGTTACATTAGAAATTTAGCATGACTTACTATAATATAACCACGTTGGCATGACGTCATTACATTATACTAACTCATGCTTCAATTCCCAACACTTCTCTAGGAAATCATTCATAATTTAACTTGAATTTTAAAGAATATAGAAACTAAAACAGTTTCTTTTAGGATGTAGCACAGATAGCACGAAGAGATATATAATTTCGGACAAAAGTATTTATGAATGTATCTTCAGAAATATCGGAGATATTTATGACGATATTTTGGAATTTCTAAGATCGAAGGTTGATGAAGAAAAGATTTTCCGCAAGATTTTAACATGACTTTGGAGCAAGATATTCTCTAAAGATTTCATCGGATTCGGAATTACCTGAATTCTTTAAATATAGGGTTTAGTCCTTGCATTTATCCTTGGTCTTCTTCATGGTGTGCTCAATCCGATTTTCAGTACCAAATTTTCTATCGAGCGTTCCTAACACTTCCTTCTTTATCATCAACTTTTGGCCATTAAAACCATCTACAACATGCTGCTTCGTCAGCATTTTCAAAGTTAACGGATCTGGGTCATCGGTTATCAAACCGAGGTAGTTTCAGGAAAATTGTGTTTTAAAAGATTCCCCAGTAACAATAAAAGAGCACACATATATATCAAAGTTATAATATGGTTGTTTCGAACGAAAAGTCGAAGTTGACTAGTTGGAGTTGTGACAAAATTGGCTACTTTGGAAATGGATTGCAAAGTGATTTTCGGTAATATCATCGCCAAAGGAGCTAGCGCAGATACGTGTTAAATCTTTACTCAGGTTCCAAGAGTTTTTCAGGTGCATAACTATATGCATAAATCTTTTCTTCCGTAGTTAAAGTGTGGTTGGTTCATCTTCTCGATTGAGGTGTTTTCAAGAATCATGAAAGATTTGAACATGGATTGGAATCGTCAAGATTCAAATGAGATTTAAGATGAAATCAAGTGGCAAACTTGAAGAGTTGTTTAGTTTCATATGTTATAGTCAATATTTTAATTCATTTTAATTGTCCAATGTTAGCAGTCCAATAGTCCAATAGTCCAGTCCAATAATTCATATATAATTTTAATATATAATATTCGAATTAATTAATACGTATCGTGACCTATGTACCGGTCTCAGTATTGATCACAACTCAAACTTTATATATATTTTGGAATCAACCTCAACCCTGTATAGCTAACTCCGTCATTTTCATATAGAGTGCCTTTGATTGTTCCGAGATATATATATAGATGGGTCGATATGATATGTCGAAACCTTGTATACGTGTCCCGTTTTAAAGTGCGTAAAAGTAAATAACAGAAATTAAATGACGATAAATAAAATTGCGAGAATGTAATTTGCGAGAATGTAAATTGCGATAATTAAATTGCGGTAAATAAAATATAACCAGTTAGCTAGGAACAGTTAGCTAGGAACAGTTAGCGTAGATTCTTAACAAAATTCTTTATAATTAATTTGTTTGTTTCTAACAAATTATATTTTGTCCAATGTTTTCTTCATTATGCCACTTGTTGGATTCTGATAGGTCAAAATCCAAATATGAAATTGAATTTGAATGGAAATAGTTATTCTTTGGTGAACTGATACGTATATGTATAGATTTGAGCAGTATTTGTTAATGATCGCTGAATCAGAACTGAAGAGTGTACCGTGTAACTCATTAATGTGAATTCTAAATATTCCTCGGGTATTACCTACCCGTTAAAATATTTTCATCATTAACAGTTGGTACAAAAGAATTTTTAATTACAATCTTTATGAAAATATACCTACATATATATTTTCTTCATATGTAATCATGGATTTAATGGGTCAATAAGGTATTAAACTCATTTGATTTACCGTTAGAACTAGAATACATAATCTCTAAAACATTAAAGATTACATAATTGACGTGTTGAATGAAGATAAATGAGGTAGAACGATACGTAGAATGAAGATAATCGATGTTGAACGATATGTAGAACGAAGATCATACTCGAAATACAAGTAGTGATATTGAGGTATGTGATGTTGAGGCTTATGTTATTGGTATTAATAGTGCCAATGCTGGTGGTACTATTGATGTCGGTGATACTGCTGGTGCTTGTAAGCTTTGCACTATATTCTCCAAAGCCACTACTCGAACGCGAGGTTCGTTGACTTCTTCTATTACTCCGGGATGATTGGCGGTCAGAACGAGCGGTTGAATAAGGTTTAGAATTTTAGATAGAAGATAATCGTGACGAACTACTCTGGAGATGAGGCTAAAAATGGTGTTTCGGATAGGTTCACCGGTAAGTGCTTCAGGTTCTTCGCCGAGAGTGCAGGTTGGTGGGTGGAAAATATCGCCTTCTTCTTATTTCCATTGGTTAAGTCGACTACGAACCCATCAGATGAATTGGGGATGGCTGATTGATTGATTCATTCTGGTGACGCTGCTTTCGGAGCTGAAGTGGGACTCCATATCGGAATCCGAGGGACTTGATCTAATGGTGAGTTCCATTGCGTACGATTGAATAAGGGATTTTTTCTATATGAAATGATTTTCGGATATCGGATGATATTCTAATTATATAGTATACCTATACATAGTACAGAAGATCCCGTAGATTACGGAGGGAATTAAGGAAACATGTCAGATAAAGTCTACAGTAACAGATACGCTAAGATATGAATTTATCTATACACTATCAATCAAATAAGTGCAGGAAGTCATGTCTAGTCTTAGGAATAATAAGCAGGTAATTTTCCACTAAGTATGATAAACAATACGTATAATATGCACCTAAGGTCGAAGTCCAGACTCGCTAATGCATCCTAACAACTATCAGTTAGACACACTAATGCAAGACCTGATTCGCTAGGACCAACGCTCTGACACCACCTGTGAGGACCCGTCCTTATCCACCTGGATGAAGTCATCAACATTTGGTCCCATTGCGATGATCGACTCCAAGTAATATCCTTAAAATGAGCAAATGCACAGCGAAAGACTTAATTCGTACCTGAGAATAAACATGCTTAAAGTGTCAACCAAAAGGTTGGTGAGTTCATAGGTTTATCATAACAATCATATCAATATCTTAATAGACCACAAGATTTCATATTTATAAACATAATACACTCGCAAGTGTATGTAAAGCATTCTAAGTGGTTGAGCACTTGGTAACCATACTTAACTATTAATCAATGTCGCATATTCCCTTTATTATGAAATCTCACTACACTGTACCAAGTGTAGCCTACAAAACGAAGTACTGTGCAACCGTTGAATACTGGTCGTCCAGTCCGGTTGGGGTTGTCAGGCCCGATAGATCTATCAACAGGATTCGCGTTTACAATACCCATGTAAATAGTAGTTACCAAGATACAGGGAAGTATGCCAGTGGTACAACTCAACGTAGAACGTAATTTTAAGTACTTGTGTCTATTTCGTAAATATTTATAAAAGCAGCGCATGTATTCTCAGCCCAAAAATATATATTGCAAAAACAATTAAAAAGGGAGCAAATGAAACTCACCATACTGTATTTTGTAGTAAAAATACATATGACGTCATTTAACAAGTATAGGTTTGGCCTCAGATTCACGAACCTATATCATGTATATATATTTATTAACACATATAATTATAATCGCACAAATTTATATATATCTCATTATTAATTATTATTTAATTTATATATATTAATAACTTAATTAAATATTTATTTTATATATTTTAATTGAATAGTTAATATTTATTACAAAAATATTGTTATAGTTATGTGTTATGTCGTAAATATATTTTTATATAGAAAATCTTTATTTAATATATTAATAATAATAATAATAATAATAATATTGTTAATAATAATAATAGTAATAATAATGTTAATAGATATAATGATAATAAAATATATACAATATGTTACTAATAATAATACTAATAATAATAATAGTAATAATAACAAATAATACCTTAGAAGCATTAAAAATAAATAAACTGCCCGGGACGAGACTCGAACCCGCAACCTCTAGTTCACCCATAACCTCCCCTAACCATTCTGCTATTTCTGTTTATTTGTTTTATTTTCCAATGAATATACCTATTTCTGTTTATTTGTTTTACTTGGAGTCGTTCATGGCATATAGAGGTCAGTACCTCTCAATGGGACCAGCTGTTGAAGACTTCGTCCGGATGGATTAGGACGGGTCACTACAAGACCAAGCATATGAAATGTCATACATCTACAAGGAACGAACAAAGCTTACGCATGATGAAAAATTGATCCCTATAAAGTTCGCCCCTGGAGATAAAGTTCTTCTCTTCAATTCTCGGTTCAAGAAGTTCGCGGAAAAATTTAGATCAATATGGAGTGGCCCATACAAAGTTGTACACGCTTTTCAATACGGAGTAGTGGAATTGGAAGGACCTACTGGTAACTTCAAAGTTAATGGCCACCGGTTGAAAGCTTATCTAGATGACCACGATAAGGAGGAGAACCTCTTTTCCTTTGATCCATTCTGAAGATCTGACAAGGAAAGGTCGAGCTGTAACGACTTGATAAACAAAGCGCTCTTGGGAGGCACCCATTGCTTATCCTTTTTATTACTTATTTATTTTTATTTCAATTATTTTCAGTCTTAAGATATTATCTGTGTACTAACAACTAAGCGCCATACTTGCACTTAGTACTTATAAGTTTGTTGAATGTGTTTAGGCGAAATGCCAAGTTCAGGAGCTTCAGCTTACATTCCAGTTCGCTGGAGGAGGACTCCTAGAGTTTACTCTTCCGGAAGCAGTGCTGATCAGAACAGGCCATCAACAGGGCAATTAGGCCCAAGGTGATTGATATTGGAGAGCGTTGAGGAGGATATCGGCACAGCACCTCCAGCTCCTCCCGTTCGACAATCTAGACGTTTAGCCAGGAGACCAGCCGGGCACACACAATTGCCAGATACGCATGAGCCAAAGATAGTGATACATTACGGAGCCACTTTGAGTGACCCTGATGTTGCATGGGCACTACTCAGAGATCAGCAGAGACTCTACAGAGCTCTGAGAGCATACCTTCAGCGCGAGGGGATGCCACGCAGTACTCTGGGCCCGTCTTCATTTAGGCTAGCACGTCGTGTTCAGTTGACACGACAAGCTACGCCCATGCATTCCACACCGGCCTCAGTTCACTCAGTTGCCTTAGCTGCTATGCCTGCACACGCTACTCCAATTCCTATCACGCCGCCTACTCTAGTCGCTGAGCCAGTTACAGTCACTGAGTTACCAGAGGGTTGTCACCTAGTCACTATTCCCATTTCAGTGGAGCCACCAACGGCCCAGCATTTGAGATCATTGGGAGCATACCTAACGAGGAGCCTTTCCCAAACTTATCCTACCTGGAGATGCCGTCAGACTTACGTCTGGATTCATTACTAGGCCCTGAGTTGGATATAGGGCAACCTCTCGAGTACTTGCAGCTAGAGGATGATGAGATCTTCAGATACTTCGCAGAGCCGACTTAGCGCATTGACCAGGATAGTATCCCATAGACTACTTTATCTTTATTTTATCTTTTAAGTTTTTATTTTTTTAAATCATTGTACTGAAAGTTATATATAGTGGAAATGCCGCCTTTCTCTTTTTGTTCTTCATGCAGAAATATTATCAAAAGAGACTGGTCCATAGGAGATTGACCGTAGGAAGGCCCAGCACTAGGAAAGTAACACGACCATAGGGAAGTAATCCTTCCTCAAACCTGTTTTGATTATAACGCACTAAAATCTCTAAGTGTGGGGTAACCCCTGCAACTAACTTAGAATTTTAGAAGTCAATGTCCTTAATTTATATAGTATAAAAATATTATTTCTAGAGAACATTAGGGACAATGTTCTTCTAAGTGTGGGGTAATGGGTAAGGTTTTTAAAGGTCGAAGTTTTAATAGTCAAGTAACCATAAAAAGCCAAGTTTTGAAGAAAAAAAATTTGTCCAAAAGTAATTAAGCAATGGATATTGGGTAATTTTGAAAAATTCTTACTTTGTTTTTACCCAAAAGATCTAATAAAATTGCTAGAAATCGGTTTTCGGAACATTTATTAGAACGGAACGAATAAGCTGAAACTTATGTTTTTTGTCAAAAGATTTCTTTTAAGAAATATGTAAAAGGCTACGCATGATCAAGCACGACCCCTACTCCTAAAAAGTGAGGAATCTTGGACCCAAAGTATCTGTATGACCCATCAAATCTACAGTACTTTGTTATTTCAATTGATGAGCGTGCCGGTGTACGGTTCAAGTTAGAACTTGGTTCAGACATACGTTTCAAGACCAATGGTTAGTAAGCGCCATACGTGGTGCAGGTGCGATACTCCTTCCGAAATCATTCTGAATAGAGAAGACTAAAACCATCCGTTTCTGTTTCCACTTCACGCAATTTAAACCAACCAACTCACATAAAGAGTTGATGAATCAGAAATATTCACCCCAAATTCACTCCCAAAATACACCATTTACCATTCACTCCCCTTTCCATTTACCAAAAGATCTAGAGATTAATAAAGAGATAGATCGATCAAATTCACTTCAAAAGCACTAGTTGAAAGATTCCGAACCCCTAATTGTTTTTGATAGGTCAAAAACCTAGTTTCAGTGGATTATCACTTCCTCTCTGGGCACCAGGAACGAAAGACAAAAGTTATGAAGAAAGGGTATGCATATATATATATATATATATATATATATATATATATATATATATATATATATATATATATATATATATATATATATATATATATATATATATATATATATATATATATATATATATATATATATATATATATATATGATTATGAAAGAGCAAAGTCTCTAAATAAGGTAAAAAGAAACCCGAGAAGATGCCCTGAAGAAGAATGCTAGAAGAGCAAAAGAAAATTCTAGACAAAGTCTTAGCAAAATCCGCCTTTTCCGAAGAAAACTTTTACGGAATTCTAAGCCATTCTCTATTTAAAATGGATACTCTGAAGAATCAAAGTCTATCAATTCTCTCAAAAATCAAAAGATCTGGATACCTTTCACCGAATCATAAATTTCCAACCAAACCCTATAACCCGTCTTCCTCTTGAAAGAATGCTTAGGAAGAAGATCAGTGTCGTCCTTACTTAACCGGTGGAGATATCGATGCTTTACCAACCCTATGATGAGAACTGTTACACGACTGGCTTCTGAGTGACAATACAATTAGAATAGGACACCCTAAACACTTGAGTGATACGAGTGATCCGTCAGTGAGGAGCCTGTATCACACCTCCAATTAAGGCCTGGGTGAATGTGACATTAATATCAAATAAACCAACATATTATAATATACGAGAACAATACTAAATGATAAGAACAAACTTTATTGAGTACGCAGCAGAAAATGAAATGTCGTTACAATAATGGGAATTACAATAAAGTAATTTTTTTCAAATGCAAGAATAATAAATGCGATATCTCTTGATCCTAAGTCCAAGTAGCATCACATAAGCAGTAAGTAAATATGCTTGATCAATCGGTACCTGAGACAAACATGCTAAAGTGTCAACCAAAAAGAGTGAAGTTCATAGGTTTAACAAAAATGTTTAACCGTTGTTTTAGACCACAAGATTTAGTTTATAAAGTTGATCTCGCAGGGATCAAAAGGTTATGCCAATTCGTGATATTTAGACTAAACGTTCAAAGTTTGCTCCAATGACAAGTTGTGTTTGTCCTTGTTGGTTTAATTTCATTATTAAGTAATACAATGACTTGGTCAAATGTATCGGGAACGTTACTCCCGATAGGCCTACCCCCAATAATTAAGAATGCATTTAACGAGCAATTAAAAATATCACTGTAGGGACTTAGTCGAACATATCCGGGTATAGCATAGTTTAACAGTTGGTACTTGTGTCTAAATTGTAAATAGTAAAAGTAGCATGTGTCTCACCCCAAAAAGTTAAATAAGTTGCATGCAATAAAGAGTGGGGTTATGAGTTCACCTTAGTAAGTAGAGAGAGATGGTTATTCCTTGGAATAGAAAGTTTAGATGAACGAGTAGAAAGTTAACCGATTGACATTTAAGAGTAGTTAAGTGTTTTGCCCAAGTTTAAGTTTAGGTATGAAAGTGTTTTAAGTATAGTTCGTTTTACTAAGTTTCCATTCCTAGTAAGTTTCCACTTTTAGAAAGTTTCCATTTTTAGTAAGTCTCCAGTTTTAGTAAGTTTCCATTTTTAGTAAGTTAGTTTTGAACACTAGTGAGTTGTCCTTAATAAGTCTACCACCTATTAAATGTGAAAAATAACTAAGTGTATGATTACTATAGTCGGGTTGATATTGTGGATCGTACCCAAACATCTATGCTACCGCCGAGTCACCAAGATGATCTATTGTTACCGGTTGGCCCAGGATTTCTTGACCAAAATCTAAGTTTGGCATTCGTAATCCACAAGCGTCCCTTAAGTGGTACCAAGGATCACCCTAGGCCTTAAGTAGCGTTGACGTTCAAGTGACTTCACGTTATCGTGGATGACTATTGTAACATAAGTACTATAAAAAAAGTAGTATATTATAAGTGTTAGTAATAGTAATAGTCTATAAATATTATATAGTAGTAATAGTAGTATTAGGGTTTCATTAATTAATTAGGTTTAATTAATTAAAGTATTTAATGATTAGGGCTTTGTAATAAATGTTTAGGTTTAGGGTTTAGTGTAGTAATGATTATGTAATGATTAGGTAATGATTAGGATTTTAATTAATTAAAGTAGTATTAGGGTTTTAGGGTTTTAATTAATTAAAGTAGTATTAGGGTTTTAATAAATTAGAGTTTAATAATTAGGGTTAGGTTTAGGGTTTTAGTTAATATTTTATTTTTTTCCGCGTGTGCGTGTTCTTCCCGAATATTTAATCGCCTAGCCGTGTTTTCGCGAACCGGAATCTGTTCGGGCTTTGGGCCAAAATAAAAATTTATGAAACCAAATTGGGTTGAGTGGAGCCCACCCCATGCCCATTTTAGACAGCCCACTCCCCCCTTTTACCCATTCTTTGAATTATTTTTACATACACTCAATTTTACACTTCATTTGTAAATTTCCACCAAAAACCTAACCCTAGTTCTCACCTCTTTCTCCTCCCTCACTTCTTGAATGAATATAGCTCCCTCCATACACCAAAATTTAGCCAAGATCATCTAGGATTGACTGATCATCATTTTGCAAGGCTTATTACACAACCGGGTGCTCCTTTTCGTGCTCTACATCCCTCTTCTTCTCGATTTTAGATTTGGGTATAACATAAACCCTAGCTTTTTCAATTTCATCTATTTATACTGATTTTGATTGTCTGTTAATGTATTATTACTTTTATTTGATTGTGGTGTTGATTATTTGCTTAGAAATGCTGATTTGTGTATGATTTCTGTTGATTAAATTTGAGACAGCACATAAATGATTAAAATCGGTGACTTTGACCTTCGGTTGACTTTGACTTTTGGTTGACTTTTGTTGACCTTTCTAAATAAGGAAACCATCTAAATAAGGAAACTTTCTAAAGGAGGAAACTTTCCAAAAATAGAACTTTCCAAAAATAGAAACTATCCAAAACTAGAAAACTTTTTAAAAATAGAAAGTATGCGTTATTTCTTTGTCCTGATCATACCGAGTCATACTGATTGATGTTGTTTGCTTAACCACAACAAGTACTAAGACTTGACCTAAGTTAGTTATATATCCCGACCTACTTTATTTTTAGGTCGGAGTTGTGATCATTCTTGATCACTTTACCTTTGCTGTTCGCTTATCTGTTCGTTCTGGAATGAGATCACATGCAACTTTTGTTTTACATTTTAGACACAAGTGGAAATTAATTTAAATTATTCAATGTGAGCTGAACAAAAATATTCCCTAATATGGTAATTCTAATCACTGGTTTCTACTGGTGAACATGAATCCAATGGATAGATCTATCATGCCTGACAGCCCCATTTCATGCTAGTCGCGCTAGCAATTTATAATCGGAATGTATTAGTACATTGTATTTTTGGAAGATACACATGTTCAGTGTATATTGTTATATGTTAAGGGTAATAAATTGTTAAGTGGTTCCAGGTGGCTCACGGGGTAACGAATACTATTTTTATGTTTTCAAACATTTGAAATCTTGTGGTCTAAATCATATACGTTACTTAAACCTATAATTCACTCAACATCTTTGTTGACAGTTTTCTCGCATGTTTTCTCAGGAACTTGATTGCTTTCTTCTTCCGCTGTGCTTAGAGGGTCTGCATATGTTTTGGCAGATTCGTTAAACATTTAAACTTGCATTCTATTTTATTACATTAAATTGTGGGTGTTTGTTGACATGGTTTTGGTCAACTTTTTATATTTACTTATGTTGGTTTTACTAAACTTACATTTATTACAGGTTTCCTTTATAGGAAATTATTTTTAAATAAAGAATGTAATGTTATTTATTAAATTCATTTAGAGTTATGATCATGTTGTGGGACCAAGTGACGGAGCCGTTAAGTGTACTTGGCGGACTGTCATACCTGATCAGTGCTGATTAGTACACTTCACCATAATGTGATCTCAAGCACTGAACCTCGCTTGAGGGATTCTTAGTTAATTAATGAACTGTTTATTTAAACTCATAAATGATTAGACCGTTAGGATAACCGAACATGTTCATGGAAGTCACACCGACTTGGCCATGGTGTTCTTTATGGTTGAACTCATTTTAAGGGCTTAACTACCTCTTAAACCCAATCATTAACGAAAGCATCGATACACATCACCTATCTCGGATATGGCATACATTGTACTTCATTGCGCTTAAAAAGGTTAGACCTTTTGGAACGTTAATACGTCACGTAACAGAGTCACTCAATTGGATGAGCCGTTTGAACATGTATGCATGTAGTCAAGCTACACAGGCGTCGGGGGTATGGGACGTTGCTGTCTTTTCAGAATCTTCAAGCCTAACGCATTACCCAGTGACATGTCTTATGTAAGATCCTGTTTTCCCAGGTGCTTTGGACTCCTTCAAAATTGGTTGGACGCCGTCCCATTGTGAAGGGCTGGACGCTGTCCAGAAATCTGGACGCCGTCCAGATTAGCTGGCCGGCCAGCTGCCTTGTTTTTAGATATTTTAAGTGGGTATTTTGGTAAATTCACTTGGGGACCAAATTTAAGGCCTTAGATCAGTTGGTGGAGCCTCATTCACTCCATTATTAACCACCTCATCCTTCCACTTCAAGTTTAGAGAGTGAGAGGAAAGTTTTAGAGTGAGAAAGCTCCATCTAAGGAAGAAGAAGCTTGTTTCGGGTTAGAGCTCGAGCATTAAAGTTGTTCATCTCCTCACTAGCTACGTTTTGATTGTGGTGGTAAGCCCTAAACTTGATTTCCTTAGTTTAAATTGTTTAAGGGTTAGGGTTTGGGCTAGTGATGAACATCAAAACCCATTTGTTAGTGATTTGGGGGGTTTTTGGGTAAGTTTTGGTCATGAAGACTCAAAGATGACTAACCTAGGGTTTTGAAAAGTTAAAGTATGTAAATGGGTCTTAAAGGCCTAGTAAATCGCTAGCACACTTGTAGTTAATGTTAGTGGGTGTCATTTGGGTTAGTGGATGACCCGAATAGGGTATGTTGACTTTAAATTAGTCAAAGGGCTAATGATTGACCTAGTTGGGAAATGTGGGTGTGAAATACCCTAATGGTGAAATAGTTAGTGTTGTTGGACCTTAATCACTAGCTTTTAAGTGATTAATGATGGTCTTGACCCTTAAGGGGCGGTTTTGGTGTAATGGGGCATTTAATGCATTTAAGTCACTAAATGCACATAAGTGAATTGTTGGTATTTAGTCCAACTAGATTGTGTGTTGATTGAAGTATTTATTATATTAGGTACTTTGCTTTGAAGTTTGCGAAAGTATAAAACCATCATCGAATCGTTAAGGTGAGTGGAATAATTATGCGTGTCCATATATAATGTATTTATTTGAGTTGTATGAATGTGGCATTGTCACGTTGTTCAAGACACCACATTCTAAGTAACGAGTAGTATTGTCGCGGTGTTTAAGACACTACTCATTGGTTGATTGACATGTGGATGCCGCGGTGTTCAAGGCACCACATTGTCATGGGAGTGGATGCCGTGGTGTTCAAGGCACCACTCATTGTTTTGATTGACATGTAGATTCGTCGCGTTGTTCAAGATGCCACATTGTTATTGAAATGTCCCGTTCTTATTGATTAAAAACGTTCCATATTAATTGATTTCGTTGCGAGGTTTTGACCTCTATATGAGACGTTTTTCAAAGACTGCATTCATTTTTAAAACAAACCATAACCTTTATTTCATAGATAAAGGTTTTAAAAAAGCTTTACGTAGATTATCAAATTGTAGTGACCCGAACTTTTCCATGTTTATATATATTAATTGAGATTGATATTTACATGATTAAATGTTTCCAACATGTTAAGCAATCAAACTTGTTAAGACTTGATTAATTGAAATATGTTTCATATAGACAATTGACCACCCAAGTTGACCGGTGATTCACGAACGTTAAAACTTGTAAAAACTATATGATGACATATATATGGATATATATATAGTTAACATGATACTATGATAAGTAAACATATCATTAAGTATATTAACAATGAACTACATATGTAAAAACAAGACTACTAACTTAATGATTTTTAAACGAGACATATATGTAACGATTATCGTTGTAAAGACATTTAATGTATATATATCATATTAAGAGATATTCATACATGATAATATCATGATAATATAATAATTTAAAATCTCATTTGATATTATAAACATTGGGTTAACAACATTTAACAAGATCGTTAACCTAAAGGTTTCAAAACAACACTTACATGTAACGACTAACGATGACTTAACGACTCAGTTAAAATGTATATACATGTAGTGTTTTAATATGTATTTATACACTTTTGAAAGACTTCAATACACTTATCAAAATACTTTTACTTAACAAAAATGCTTACAATTACATTCTCGTTCAGTTTTATCAACAATTCTACTCGTATGCACCTGTATTCGTACTCGTACAATACATAGCTTTTAGATGTATGTACTATTGGTATATACACTCCAATGATCAGATCTTAGCAGCCCATGTGAGTCACCTAACACATGTGGGAACCATCATTTGGCAACTAGCATGAAATATCTCATAAAATTACAAAAATATGAGTAATCATTCATGACTTATTTACATGAAAACAAAATTACATATCCTTTATATCTAATCCATACACCAACGACCAAAAACACCTACAAACACTTTCATTCTTCAATTTTCTTCATCTAATTGATCTCTCTCAAGTTCTATCTTCAAGTTCTAAGTGTTCTTCATAAATTTCAAAAGTTCTAGTTTCATAAAATCAAGAATACTTTCAAGTTTGCTAGCTCACTTCCAATCTTGTAAGGTGATCATCCAACCTCAAGAAATCTTTGTTTATTACAGTAGGTTATCATTCTAATACAAGGTAATAATCATATTCAAACTTTGGTTCAATTTCTATAACTATAACAATCTTATTTTAAGTGATGATCTTACTTGAACTTGTTTTCGTGTCATGATTCTGCTTCAAGAACTTCGAGCCATCCAAGGATCCATTGAAGCTAGATCCATTTTTTCTCTTTTCCAGTAGGTTTATCCAAGGAACTTAAGGTAGTAATGATGTTCATAACATCATTCAATTCATACATATAAAGCTATCTTATTCGAAGGTTTAAACTTGTAATCACTAGAACATAGTTTAGTTAATTCTAAACTTGTTTGCAAACAAAAGTTAATCCTTCTAACTTGACTTTTAAAATCAACTAAACACATGTTCTATATCTATATGATATGCTAACTTAATGATTTAAAACCTGGAAACACGAAAAACACCGTAAAACCGGATTTACGCCGTCGTAGTAACACCGCGGGCTGTTTTGGGTTAGTTAATTAAAAACTATGATAAACTTTGATTTTAAAGTTGTTATTCTGAGAAAATGATTTTTATTATGAACATGAAACTATATCCAAAAATTATGATTAAACTCAAAGTGGAAGTATGTTTTCTAAAATGGTCATCTAGACGTCGTTCTTTCGACTGAAATGACTACCTTTACAAAAACGACTTGTAACTTATTTTTCCGTCTATAAACCTATACTTTTCTGTTTAGATTCATAAAATAGAGTTCAATATGAAACCATAGCAATTTGATTCACTCAAAACGGATTTAAAATGAAGAAGTTATGGGTAAAACAAGATTGGATAATTTTTCTCATTTTAGCTACGTGAAAATTGGTAACAAATATATTCCAACCATAACTTAATCAACTTGTATTGTATATTATGTAATCTTGAGATACCATAGACACGTATACAATGTTTCGACCTATCATGTCGACACATCTATATATATTTCGGAACAACCATAGACACTCTATATGTGAATGTTGGAGTTAGCTATACAGGGTTGAGGTTGATTCCAAAATATATATAGTTTGAGTTGTGATCAATACTGAGATACGTATACACTGGGTCGTGGATTGATTCAAGATAATATTTATCGATTTATTTCTGTACATCTAATTGTGGACAACTAGTTGTAGGTTACTAACGAGGACAGCTGACTTAATAAACTTAAAACATCAAAATATATTAAAAGTGTTGTAAATATATTTTGAACATACTTTGATATATATGTATATATTGTTATAGGTTCGTGAATCAACCAGTGGCCAAGTCTTACTTCCCGACGAAGTAAAAATCTGTGAAAGTGAGTTATAGTCCCATTTTTAAAATCTAATATTTTTGGGATGAGAATACATGCAAGTTTTATAAATGATTTACAAAATAGACACAAGTACGTGAAACTACATTCTATGGTTGAATTATCGAAATCGAATATGCCCCTTTTTATTAAGTCTGGTAATCTAAGAATTAGGGAACAGACACCCTAATTGACGCGAATCCTAAAGATAGATCTATTGGGCCTAACAAACCCCATCCAAAGTACCGGATGCTTTAGTACTTCGAAATTTATAACATATCCGAAGGGTGTCCCGGAATGATGGGGATATTCTTATATATGCATCTTGTTAATGTCGGTTACCAGGTGTTCACCATATGAATGATTTTTATCTCTGTGTATGGGATGTGTATTGAAATATGAAATCTTGTGGTCTATTGTTACGATTTGATATATATAGGTTAAACCTATAACTCACCAACATTTTTGTTGACGTTTAAAGCATGTTTATTCTCAGGTGAATATTAAGAGCTTCCGCTGTTGCATACTAAAATAAGGACAAGATTTGGAGTCCATGTTTGTATGATATTGTGTAAAAACTGCATTCAAGAAACTGATTTCGATGTAACATATTTGTATTGTAAACCATTATGTAATGGTCGTGTGTAAACAGGATATTTTAGATTATCATTATTTGATAATCTACGTAAAGCTTTTTAAACCTTTATTTATGAAATAAAGGTTATGGTTTGTTTTAAAAATGAATGCAGTCTTTGAAAAACGTCTCATATAGAGGTCAAAACCTCGCAACGAAATCAATTAATATGGAACGTTTTTAATCAATAAGAACGGGACATTTCAGTTGGTATCCGAGCGTTGGTCTTAGAGAACCAGAATTTTTCATTAGTGTGTCTTATCGAGTTTGTTAGGATGCATTAGTGAGTCTGGACTTCGACCGTGTTTACTTGAAAAATGATTGCTTAACAAATTTTGTTGGAAACTATATATTTTTAACATGTGAATATTATGTGATATATTAATCTCTTAACGCGTTTGATATTATGTGATAGATGTCTACCTCTAGAACAAGTCTCATTGACTCACCTAATAATAATGAAGAGTCAAATGTAAATTGGAATGATTCGTGGACTGATTCACAAGTTCCCGAAGAGGAACCGGAAGAAGAGTCGGAACCGGAAGAAGAATCGGAACCGGAAGAAGAATCGGAACCGGATGAAGAAATAGAACCGGTGGGGGAAATAATAAAACGGTTAAGTAAAAGAAAATCCTCAACCAACCGACCAAGGTTAATTATGGTCAATGGTGTTTCCGCCAAGGAAGCAAAATATTGGGAGGATTACCAATTCTCCGATGAATCGGATTCCGACGAGAATTCCGATGATGTTATAGAAATTACCCCAACTGAATTTAAAAAGGCAAAAGAAAATAATAAGGGAAAGGGCATAAAAATAGAGAAATCTAATTCCAACCCCGATGAACTTTATATGTATCGTCAACGCCCGAAGTCCTTAAGTTGTAACAATGACCCGGGAACCTCTAAACCACCAGGTTTTTCTAAACCAATGTGGACAACGACAGCTCGTATTAGGGGAACATCATATATCCCTAGAAACTTGGCAAAACGAACTAAAACCGAAGAAGAAGAAACGAGCGAGTCGGAATAAGATAGTTGTATTCGTGTGGTGTAATATATGTAATATAGTGTTCTTATGCTTTATGATATATGTAAAAATTGCTTGTATTAATAAGTATTTTTTTTATGAATCTAACTCTTGTCTATTTTACAGTTTAAAAACACAAAATGGATAGACAACCCAATATTTTAAGAGACCTACCCGGAGACATGATTGATGAAATCTTGTCTAGAGTCGGCCAGAATTCCTCGGCACAACTATTTAAGGCGAGATCAGTTTGTAAGACATTCGAAGAACGTTCCAAGAATGTCTTGGTTTATAAGAGACTTTCGTTTGAAAGATAGGGGATATCACATTGGGAAACCCATAAGTTACGATGTGTTTACTTTGACGCATATATTGCGGGGAACCCAAATGCTATTTTACGCAACGGGTTAAGAAATTATTTTGACTCAATATATCCGAATATTGGACTTCGTGATTTAGAAAAAGCGGCTAACATGCAACATAAAGAAGCATGTTATGCTTACGGATTAGTAATGTTCGCTTCTCACCAAAGTGAGAACAAGAACATCGGGCTACAACTATTAAACAAAACGTTTCCACAAGTGACGGAGTCGGTAATTGGGGTAAGAAATGAGGTTTTTAGATTATTACGGGACTGTTGGACATTACGTAACCCTCGTCCCTTTGACGACGTTACAACACGCTGTCTTATCAACGGCCATAACGGTTATGTTGCACAAGACCAAGGATGGGAAGTAGTCCTAGTAAAACCAGAATGCATGACTTGTTTCTGGACGTATGAATTACGTGTCTTTATTGCCTTTGCTGAACGACTTGTGTACTAGCTAGAATTATCTTCACAACTATCTTGTATCAAAGTTATTGTGTGCTATATTTCATGCTTTATGTAAAATAAGCGGTATTGTAAGTTTGTAAAATATTGTATAAAAGTTTGAACGCGAAATATTATTATAATCAGTTTTTCATATAGAATTGTAGTAGTTGAATTGTATATTAGCTACTAAGTATGAACTTAACGGGTAGGTACTACCCGAATTTAAACTTATAAAACGCTAATATGAAGAAAAAGCTTTTATAAATGAGTTCATATTATGCTACGAAATACTATTAACTACTCTTAATATTCTGTATGATTAACTTGTTCCATTTAACTATTTTGAAGGAAATGGCACCGACTACTCGACACACCGTGAATATGAATGAAGAGGAATTCCGTACTTTTCTAGCTTCAAACATAGCCGCAGTACAGGCTGCGCTACATACCAACAATAACCTTGGATCTAGCAGTACAGGAAATCGTGTAGGATGCACCTACAAAGAATTCACTGCCTGCAAACCTTTGGAATTTGATGGAACCGAAGGACCGATCGGATTGAAACGGTGGACCGAGAAGGTCGAATCGGTGTTTGCCATAAGTAAGTGTACTGAAGAGGACAAAGTAAAGTACGCTACGCATACCTTCACAGGTTCTGCGTTAACATGGTGGAAAACCTATCTAGAGCAAGTGGGACAAGACGATGCGTACGCACTACCGTGGTCAGCATTCAAGCACTTGATGAACGAGAAGTACCGTCCCAGAACCGAGGTCAATAAGCTCAAGACAGAACTTAGAGGGTTACGAACCCAAGGATTTGATATTACCACGTACGAAAGACGATTCACAGAATTGTGCCTATTGTGTCCGGGAGCATTCGAAGATGAGGAAGAGAAGATCGACGCGTTTGTGAAAGGATTACCGGAAAGAATCCAAGAAGATATAAGTTCACACGAGCCCGCCTCCATACAACAGGCATGTAGAATGGCTCACAAACTCGTGAACCAAATTGAAGAAAGAATTAAAGAACAGACTGCTGAAGAGGCCAATGTGAAGCAAGTCAAAAGAAAGTGGGAGGAAAACGGTGATAAGAATCACCAATACAACAACAACAGCAATTACAACAATAATCGCAACAATTATCCCAACAATCGCAACATCAATCGCAACTACAACAAACGTCCCAACAACAACAACAAAAACAACAACAGCAACTACAACAATCATCCCAACAACAATAATAACCGCAACAACAACAACAATCAGAAGCAGCTATGCCAAAGGTGTGAAAAGAATCACTCGGGGTTCTGCACCAAATTTTGCAACAAGTGTAAAAGAAATGGTCATAGCGCGGCGAAGTGTGAGGTCTACGGACCAGGGGTTAATAGAACGAAAGGAACAAATGGTGTCAGAACGAGTAATGGCGGAGCAAGTAGTGTCGGAGCAAGTTATGCCAATGTAGTTTATTATAAATGTGGAAAACCGGGCCACATTATTAGAAATTGCCCGAACCAGGAGAACACGAATGGACAAGGCCGTGGAAGAGTTTTCAATATTAATGCGGCAGAGGCACAGGAAGACCCGGAGCTTGTTACGGGTACGTTTCTTATTGACAATAAATCTGCTTACGTTTTATTTGATTCGGGTGCGGATAGAAGCTATATGAGTAGAGATTTTTGTGCTAAATTAAGTTGTCCATTGACGCCTTTGGATAGTAAATTTTTACTCGAATTAGCAAATGGTAAATTAATTTCAGCAGATAATATATGTCGGAATCGAGAAATTAAACTGGTTAGCGAAACATTTAAGATTGATTTGATACCAGTAGAGTTAGGGAGTTTTGATGTGATAATCGGTATGGACTGGTTGAAAGAAGTGAAAGCGGAGATCGTTTGTTACAAAAATGCAATTCGCATTATACGAGAAAAAGGAAAACCCTTAATGGTGTACGGAGAAAAGGGCAACACGAAGCTACATCTTATTAGTAATTTGAAGGCACAAAAACTAATAAGAAAAGGTTGCTATGCTGTTCTAGCACACATCGAGAAAGTACAAACTGAAGAAAAGAGCATCAATGATGTTCCCATCGCAAAAGAATTTCCTGATGTATTTCCGAAAGAATTACCGGGATTACCCCCACATCGATCCGTTGAATTTCAAATAGATCTTGTACCAGGAGCTGCACCAATAGCTCGTGCTCCTTACAGACTCGCACCCAGCGAGATGAAAGAACTACAAAGCCAATTACAAGAACTTTTAGAGCGTGGTTTCATTCGACCAAGCACATCACCGTGAGGAGCTCCTGTTTTGTTTGTCAAGAAGAAAGATGGTACATTCAGGTTGTGTATCGACTACCGAGAGTTGAACAAACTTACCATCAAGAACCGCTACCCACTACCGAGAGTTGAACAAACTTACCATCAAGAACCGCTACCCACTACCGAGAATCGATGACTTATTTGATCAACTACAAGGCTCGTCTGTTTATTCAAAGATTGACTTACGTTCTGGGTATCATCAAATGCGGGTGAAAGAAGATGATATTCCAAAGACTGCTTTCAGAACACGTTACGGTCATTACGAGTTTATGGTCATGCCGTTTGGTTTAACTAATGCACCAGCTGTGTTCATGGACCTTATGAACCGAGTGTGTGGACCATACCTTGACAAGTTTGTCATTGTTTTCATTGATGACATACTTATTTACTCAAAGAATGACCAAGAACACGGTGAACATTTGAGAAAGGTGTTAGAAGTATTGAGGAAGGAAGAATTGTACGCTAAGTTTTCAAAGTGTGCATTTTGGTTGGAAGAAGTTCAATTCCTCGGTCACATAGTGAACAAAGAAGGTATTAAGGTGGATCCGGCAAAGATAGAAACTGTTGAAAAGTGGGAAACCCCGAAAACTCCGAAACACATACGCCAGTTTTTAGGACTAGCTGGTTACTACAGAAGGTTCATCCAAGACTTTTCCAGAATAGCAAAACCCTTGACTGCATTAACGCATAAAGGGAAGAAATTTGAATGGAATGATGAACAAGAGAAAGCGTTTCAGTTATTGAAGAAAAAGCTAACTACGGCACCTATATTGTCATTGCCTGAAGGGAATGATGATTTTGTGATTTATTGTGATGCATCAAAGCAAGGTCTCGGTTGTGTATTAATGCAACGAACGAAGGTGATTGCTTATGCGTCTAGACAATTGAAGATTCATGAACAAAATTATACGACGCATGATTTGGAATTAGGCGCGGTTGTTTTTGCATTAAAGACTTGGAGGCACTACTTATATGGGGTCAAAAGTATTATATATACCGACCACAAAAGTCTTCAACACATATTTAATCAGAAACAACTGAATATGAGGCAGCGTAGGTGGATTGAATTATTGAATGATTACGACTTTGAGATTCGTTACCACCCGGGGAAGGCAAATGTGGTAGCCGATGCCTTGAGCAGGAAGGACAGAGAACCCATTCGAGTAAAATCTATGAATATAATGATTCATAATAACATTACTACTCAAATGAAGGAGGCGCAACAAGGAGTTTTAAAAGAGGGAAATTTAAAGGATGAAATACCTAAAGGATCGGAGAAGCATCTTAATATTCGGGAAGACGGAACCCGGTATAGGGCTGAAAGGATTTGGGTACCAAAATTTGGAGATATGAGAGAAATGGTACTTAGAGAAGCTCATAAAACCAGATACTCAATACATCCTGGAACGGGGAAGATGTACAAGGATCTCAAGAAACATTTTTGGTGGCCGGGTATGAAAGCCGATGTTGCTAAATACGTAGGAGAATGTTTGACGTGTTCTAAGGTCAAAGCTAAGCATCAGAAACCATCAGGTCTACTTCAACAACCCGAAATCCCGGAATGGAAATGGGAAAACATTACCATGGATTTCATCACTAAATTGCCAAGGACTGCAAGTGGTTTTGATACTATTTGGGTAATAGTTGACCGTCTCACCAAATCAGCACACTTCTTGCCAATAAGAGAAGATGACAAGATGGAGAAGTTAGCACGACTGTATTTGAAGGAAGTCATCTCCAGACATGGAATACCAATCTCTATTATCTCTGATAGGGATGGCAGATTTATTTCAAGATTCTGGCAGACATTACAGCAAGCATTAGGAACTCGTCTAGACATGAGTACTGCCTATCATCCACAAACTGATGGGCAGAGCGAAAGGACGATACAAACGCTTGAAGACATGCTACGAGCATGTGTTATTGATTTCGGAAACAGTTGGGATCGACATCTACCGTTAGCAGAATTTTCCTACAACAACAGCTACCATTCAAGCATTGAGATGGCGCCGTTTGAAGCACTTTATGGTAGAAAGTGCAGGTCTCCGATTTGTTGGAGTGAAGTGGGGGATAGACAGATTACGGGTCCGGAGATTATACAAGAAACTACCGAGAAGATCATCCAAATTCAACAACGGTTGAAAACCGCCCAAAGTCGACAAAAGAGCTACGCTGACATTAAAAGAAAAGATATAGAATTTGAAATTGGAGAGATGGTCATGCTTAAAGTTGCACCTTGGAAAGGCGTTGTTCGATTTGGTAAACGAGGGAAATTAAATCCAAGGTATATTGGACCATTCAAGATTATTGATCGTATCGGACCAGTAGCTTACCGACTAGAGTTACCTCAACAACTCGCGGCTGTACATAACACTTTCCACGTCTCGAATTTAAAGAAATGTTTTGCTAAAGAAGGTCTCACTATTCCATTAGATGAAATCCAAATCAACGAAAAACTTCAATTCATCGAAGAACCCGTCGAAATAATGGATCGTGAGGTTAAAAGACTTAAGCAAAACAAGATACCAATTGTTAAGGTTCGATGGAATGCTCGTAGAGGACCCGAGTTCACCTGGGAGCGTGAAGATCAGATGAAGAAGAAATACCCGCATCTATTTCCAGAAGATTCGTCAACACCTTCAACAGCTTAAAATTTCGGGACGAAATTTATTTAACGGGTAGGTACTGTAGTGACCCGAACTTTTCCATGTTTATATATATTAATTGAGATTGATATTTACATGATTAAATGTTTCCAACATGTTAAGCAATCAAACTTGTTAAGACTTGATTAATTGAAATATGTTTCATATAGACAATTGACCACCCAAGTTGACCGGTGATTCACGAACGTTAAAACTTGTAAAAACTATATGATGACATATATATGGATATATATATAGTTAACATGATACTATGATAAGTAAACATATCATTAAGTATATTAACAATGAACTACATATGTAAAAACAAGACTACTAACTTAATGATTTTTAAACGAGACATATATGTAACGATTATCGTTGTAAAGACATTTAATGTATATATATCATATTAAGAGATATTCATACATGATAATATCATGATAATATAATAATTTAAAATCTCATTTGATATTATAAACATTGGGTTAACAACATTTAACAAGATCGTTAACCTAAAGGTTTCAAAACAACACTTACATGTAACGACTAACGATGACTTAACGACTCAGTTAAAATGTATATACATGTAGTGTTTTAATATGTATTTATACACTTTTGAAAGACTTCAATACAATTATCAAAATACTTTTACTTAACAAAAATGCTTACAATTACATTCTCGTTCAGTTTTATCAACAATTCTACTCGTATGCACCCGTATTCGTACTCGTACAATACACAGCTTTTAGATGTATGTACTATTGGTATATACACTCCAATGATCAGATCTTAGCAGCCCATGTGAGTCACCTAACACATGTGGGAACCATCATTTGGCAACTAGCATGAAATATCTCATAAAATTACAAAAATATGAGTAATCATTCATGACTTATTTACATGAAAACAAAATTACATATCCTTTATATCTAATCCATACACCAACGACCAAAAACACCTACAAACACTTTCATTCTTCAATTTTCTTCATCTAATTGATCTCTCTCAAGTTCTATCTTCAAGTTCTAAGTGTTCTTCATAAATTTCAAAAGTTCTAGTTTCATAAAATCAAGAATACTTTCAAGTTTGCTAGCTCACTTCCAATCTTGTAAGGTGATCATCCAACCTCAAGAAATCTTTGTTTCTTACAGTAGGTTATCATTCTAATACAAGGTAATAATCATATTCAAACTTTGGTTCAATTTCTATAACTATAACAATCTTATTTTAAGTGATGATCTTACTTGAACTTGTTTTCGTGTCATGATTCTGCTTCAAGAACTTCGAGCCATCCAAGGATCCATTGAAGCTAGATCCATTTTTTCTCTTTTCCAGTAGGTTTATCCAAGGAACTTAAGGTAGTAATGATGTTCATAACATCATTCAATTCATACATATAAAGCTATCTTATTCGAAGGTTTAAACTTGTAATCACTAGAACATAGTTTAGTTAATTCTAAACTTGTTTGCAAACAAAAGTTAATCCTTCTAACTTGACTTTTAAAATCAACTAAACACATGTTCTATATCTATATGATATGCTAACTTAATGATTTAAAACCTGGAAACACGAAAAACACCGTAAAACCGGATTTACGCCGTCGTAGTAACACCGCGGGCTGTTTTGGGTTAGTTAATTAAAAACTATGATAAACTTTGATTTTAAAGTTTTTATTCTGAGAAAATGATTTTTATTATGAACATGAAACTATATCCAAAAATTATGATTAAACTCAAAGTGGAAGTATGTTTTCTAAAATGGTCATCTAGAGGTCGTTCTTTCGACTGAAATGACTACCTTTACAAAAACGACTTGTAACTTATTTTTCCATCTATAAACCTATACTTTTCTGTTTAGATTCATAAAATAGAGTTCAATATGAAACCATAGCAATTTGATTCACTCAAAACGGATTTAAAATGAAGAAGTTATGGGTAAAACAAGATTGGATAATTTTTCTCATTTTAGCTACGTGAAAATTGGTAACAAATATATTCCAACCATAACTTAATCAACTTGTATTGTATATTATGTAATCTTGAGATACCATAGACACGTATACAATGTTTCGACCTATCATGTCGACACATCTATATATATTTCGGAACAACCATAGACACTCTATATGTGAATGTTGGAGTTAGCTATACAGGGTTGAGGTTGATTCCAAAATATATATAGTTTGAGTTGTGATCAATACTGAGATACGTATACACTGGGTCGTGGATTGATTCAAGATAATATTTATCGATTTATTTCTGTACATCTAATTGTGGACAACTAGTTGTAGGTTACTAACGAGGACAGCTGACTTAATAAACTTAAAACATCAAAATATATTAAAAGTGTTGTAAATATATTTTGAACATACTTTGATATATATGTATATATTGTTATAGGTTCGTGAATCAACCAGTGGCCAAGTCTTACTTCCCGACGAAGTAAAAATCTGTGAAAGTGAGTTATAGTCCCATTTTTAAAATCTAATATTTTTGGGATGAGAATACATGCAAGTTTTATAAATGATTTACAAAATAGACACAAGTACGTGAAACTACATTCTATGGTTGAATTATCGAAATCGAATATGCCCCTTTTTATTAAGTCTGGTAATCTAAGAATTAGGGAACAGACACCCTAATTGACGCGAATCCTAAAGATAGATCTATTGGGCCTAACAAACCCCATCCAAAGTACCGGATGCTTTAGTACTTCGAAATTTATATCATATCCGAAGGGTGTCCCGGAATAATGGGGATATTCTTATATATGCATCTTGTTAATGTCGGTTACCAGGTGTTCACCATATGAATGATTTTTATCTCTGTGTATGGGATGTGTATTGAAATATGAAATCTTGTGGTCTATTGTTACGATTTGATATATATAGGTTAAACCTATAACTCACCAACATTTTTGTTGACGTTTAAAGCATGTTTATTCTCAGGTGAATATTAAGAGCTTCCGCTGTTGCATACTAAAATAAGGACAAGATTTGGAGTCCATGTTTGTATGATATTGTGTAAAAACTGCATTCAAGAAACTGATTTCGATGTAACATATTTGTATTGTAAACCATTATGTAATGGTCGTGTGTAAACAGGATATTTTAGATTATCATTATTTGATAATCTACGTAAAGCTTTTTAAACCTTTATTTATGAAATAAAGGTTATGGTTTGTTTTAAAAATGAATGCAGTCTTTGAAAAACGTCTCATATAGAGGTCAAAACCTCGCAACGAAATCAATTAATATGGAACGTTTTTAATCAATAAGAACGGGACATTTCACAAATAATGATAATCTAAAATATCCTGTTTACACACGACCATTACATAATGGTTTACAATACAAATATGTTACAACAAAATAAGTTTCTTGAATGCAGTTTTTACACAATATCATACAAGTATGGACTCCAAATCTCGTCCTTATTTAAGTATGCGACAGCGGAAGCTCTTACTAATCACCTGAGAATAAACATGCTTAAAACGTCAACAAAAATGTTGGTGAGTTATAGGTTTAACCTATATATATCAAATCATAATAATAGACCACAAGATTTCATATTTCAATACACATCCCATACATAGAGATAAAAATCATTCATATGGTGAACACCTGGTAATCGACATTAACAAGATGCATATATAAGAATATCCCCATCATTCCGGGACACCCTTCGGATATGATATAAATTTCGAAGTACTAAAGCATCCGGTACTTTGGATGGGGTTTGTTAGGCCCAATAGATCTATCTTTAGGATTCGCGTCAATTAGGGTGTCTGTTCCCTAATTCTTAGATTATCAGACTTAATAAAAAGGGGCATATTCGATTTCGATAATTCAACCATAGAATGTAGTTTCACGTACTTGTGTCTATTTTGTAAATCATTTATAAAACCTGCATGTATTCTCATCCCAAAAATATTAGATTTTAAAAGTGGGACTATAACTCACTTTCACAGATTTTTACTTCTTCGGGAAGTAAGACTTGGCCACTGGTTGATTCACGAACCTATAACAATATATACATATATATCAAAGTATGTTCAAAATATATTTACAACACTTTTAATATATTTTGATGTTTTAAGTTTATTAAGTCAGCTGTCCTCGTTAGTAACCTACAACTAGTTGTCCACTGTTAGATGTACAGAAATAAATCGATAAATATTATCTTGAATCAATCCACGACCCAGTGTATACGTATCTCAGTATTGATCACAACTCAAACTATATATATTTTGGAATCAACCTCAACCCTGTATAGCTAACTCCAACATTCACATATAGAGTGTCTATGGTTGTTCCGAAATATATATAGATGTGTCGACATGATAGGTCGAAACATTGTATACGTGTCTATGGTATCTCAAGATTACATAATATACAATACAAGTTGATTAAGTTATGGTTGGAATAGATTTGTTACCAATTTTCACGTAGCTAAAATGAGAAAAATTATCCAATCTTGTTTTACCCATAACTTCTTCATTTTAAATCCGTTTTGAGTGAATCAAATTGCTATGGTTTCATATTGAACCCTATTTTATGAATCTAAATAGAAAAAGTATAGGTTTATAGTCAGAAAAATAAGTTACAAGTCGTTTTTGTAAACGTAGTCATTTCAATCGAAAGAACGACGTCTAGATGACCATTTTAGAAAACATACTTCCACTTTGAGTTTAACCATAATTTTTGGATATAGTTTCATGTTCATAATAAAAATAATTTTCTCAGAATAACAACTTTTAAATCAAAGTTTATCATAGTTTTTAATTAACTAACCCAAAACAGCCCGCGGTGTTACTACGACGGCGTAAATCCGGTTTTACGGTGTTTTTCGTGTTTCCAGGTTTTAAATCATTAAGTTAGCATATCATATAGATATAGAACATGTGTGTAGTTAATTTTAAAAGTCAAGTTAGAAGGATTAACTTTTGTTTGCGAACAAGTTTAGAATTAACTAAACTATGTTCTAGTGATTACGAGTTTAAATCTTCGAATAAGATAGCTTTATATGTATGAATCGAATGATGTTATGAACATCATTACTACCTTAAGTTCCTTGGATAAACCTACTAGAAAAGAGAAAAATGGATCTAGCTTCAACGGATCCTTGGATGGCTCGAAGTTCTTGAAGCAGAATCATGACACGAAAACAAGTTCAAGTAAGATCATCACTTAAAATAAGATTGTTATAGTTATAGAAATTGAACCAAAGTTTGAATATGATTATTACCTTGTATTAGAATGATAACCTACTGTAAGAAACAAAGATTTCTTGAGGTTGGATGATCACCTTACAAGATTGGAAGTGAGCTAGCAAACTTGAAAGTATTCTTGATTTTATGAAACTAGAACTTTTGGAATTTATGAAGAACACTTAGAACTTGAAGATAGAACTTGAGAGAGATCAATTAGATGAAGAAAATTAAAGAATGAAAGTGTTTGTAGGTGTTTTTGGTCGTTGGTGTATGGATTAGATATAAAGGATATGTTATTTTGTTTTCATGTAAATAAGTCATGAATGATTACTCATATTTTTGTAATTTTATGAGATATTTCATGCTAGTTGCCAAATGATGGTTCCCACATGTGTTAGGTGACTCACATGGGCTGCTAAGAGCTAATCATTGGAGTGTATATACCAATAGTACATACATCTAAAAGCTGTGTATTGTACGAGTACGAATACGGGTGCATACGAGTAGAATTGTTGATGAAACTGAACGAGGATGTAATTGTAAGCATTTTTGTTAAGTAGAAGTATTTTGATAAGTGTCTTGAAGTCTTTCAAAAGTGTATGAATACATATTAAAACACTACACGTATATACATTTTAACTGAGTCGTTAAGTCATCGTTAGTCGTTACATGTAAATGTTGTTTTGAAACCTTTAGGTTAACGATCTTGTTAAATGTTGTTAACCCAATGTTTATAATATCAAAAGAGATTTTAAATTATTATATTATCATGATATTATGATGTACGAATATCTCTTAATATGATATATATATATATATATACATTAAATGTCGTTACAACGATAATCGTTACATATATGTCTCGTTTCAAAATCATTAAGTTAGTAGTCTTGTTTTTACATATGTAGTTCATTGTTAATATAATTAATGATATGTTTACTTATCATAATATCATGTTAACTATATATATAACCATATATATGTCATCATATAGTTTTTACAAGTTTTAACGTTCGTGAATCACCGGTCAACTTGGGTGGTCAATTGTCTATATGAAACATATTACAATTAATCAAGTCTTAACAAGTTTGATTGCTTAACATGTTGGAAACATTTAATCATGTAAATATCAATCTCAATTAATATATATAAACATGGAAAAGTTCGGGTCACTACAGTACCTACCCGTTAAATAAATTTCGTCCCGAAATTTTAAGCTGTTTAAGGTGTTGACGAATCTTCTGGAAATAGATGTGGGTATTTCTTCTTCATCTGATCTTCACACTCCCAGGTGAACTCGGGTCCTCTACGAGCATTCCATCGAACCTTAACAATTGGTATCTTGTTTTGCTTAAGTCTTTTAACCTCACGGTCCATTATTTCGACGGGTTCTTCGATGAATTGAAGTTTTTCGTTGATTTGGATTTCATCTAACGGAATAGTGAGATCTTCTTTAGCAAAACATTTCTTCAAATTCGAGACGTGGAAAGTGTTATGTACAGCCGCGAGTTGTTGAGGTAACTCAAGTCGGTAAGCTACTGGTCCGACACGATCAATAATCTTGAATGGTCCAATATACCTTGGATTTAATTTCCCTCGTTTACCAAATCGAACAACGCCTTTCCAAGGTGCAACTTTAAGCATGACCATCTCTCCAATTTCAAATTCTATATCTTTTCTTTTAATGTCAGCGTAGCTCTTTTGTCGACTTTGGGCGGTTTTCAACCGTTGTTGAATTTGGATGATCTTCTCGGTAGTTTCTTGTATAATCTCCGGACCCGTAATCTGTCTATCCCCCACTTCACTCCAACAAATCGGAGACCTGCACTTTCTACCATAAAGTGCTTCAAACGGCGCCATCTCAATGCTTGAATGGTAGCTGTTGTTGTAGGAAAATTCTGCTAACGGTAGATGTCGATCCCAACTGTTTCCGAAATCAATAACACATGCTCGTAGCATGTCTTCAAGCATTTGTATCGTCCTTTCGCTCTGCCCATCAGTTTGTGGATGATAGGCAGTACTCATGTCTAGACGAGTTCCTAATGCTTGCTGTAATGTCTGCCAGAATCTTGAAATAAATCTGCCATCCCTATCAGAGATAATAGAGTTTGGTATTCCATGTCTGGATATGACTTCCTTCAAATACAGTTGTGCTAACTTCTCCATCTTGTCATCTTCTCTTATTGGCAGGAAGTGTGCTGATTTGGTGAGACGATCAACTATTACTCAAATAGTATCAAAACCACTTGCAGTCCTTGGCAATTTAGTGATGAAATCCATGGTAATGTTTTCCCATTTCCATTCTGGGATTTCGGGTTGTTGAAGTAGACCTGATGGTTTCTGATGCTCAGCTTTGACCTTAGAACACGTCAAACATTCTCCTACGTATTTAGCAACATCGGCTTTCATACCCGGCCAATAAAAATATTTCCTGAGATCCTTGTACATCTTCCCCGTTCCAGGATGTATTGAGTATCTGGTTTTATGAGCTTCTCTAAGTACCATTTCTCTCATATCTCCAAATTTTGGTACCCAAATCCTTTCAGCCCTATACCGGGTTCCATCTTCCCGAATATTAAGATGCTTCTCCGATCCTTTGGGTATTTCATCCTTTAAATTTCCCTCTTTTAAAACTCCTTGTTGCGCCTCCTTTATTTGAGTAGTAAGGTTATTATGAATCATTATATTCATAGATTTTACTCGAATGGGTTCTCTGTCCTTCCTGCTCAAGGCATCGGCTACCACATTTGCCTTCCCCGGGTGGTAACGAATCTCAAAGTCGTAATCATTCAACAATTCAATCCACCTACGCTGCCTCATATTCAGTTGTTTCTGATTAAATATGTGTTGAAGACTTTTGTGGTCGGTATATATAATACTTTTGACCCCATATAAGTAGTGCCTCCAAGTCTTTAATGCAAAAACAACCGCGCCTAATTCCAAATCATGCGTCGTATAATTTTGTTCGTGAATCTTCAATTGTCTAGACGCATAAGCAATCACCTTCGTTCGTTGCATTAATACAAAACCGAGACCTTGCTTTGATGCGTCACAATAAATCACAAAATCGTCATTACCTTCAGGCAATGACAATATAGGTGCCGTAGTTAGCTTTTTCTTCAATAACTGAAACGCTTTCTTTTGTTCATCATTCCATTCAAATTTCTTCCCTTTATGCGTTAATGCAGTCAAGGGTTTTGCTATTCTGGAAAAGTCTTGGATGAACCTTCTGTAGTAACCAGCTAGTCCTAAAAACTGGCGTATGTGTTTCGGAGTTTTCGGGGTTTCCCACTTTTCAACAGTTTCTATCTTTGCCGGATCCACCTTAATACCTTCTTTGTTCACTATGTGACCGAGGAATTGAACTTCTTCCAACCAAAATGCACACTTTGAAAACTTAGCGTACAATTCTTCTTTCCTCAATACTTCTAACACCTTTCTCAAATGTTCACCGTGTTCTTGGTCATTCTTTGAGTAAATAAGTATGTCATCAATGAAAACAATGACAAACTTGTCAAGGTATGGTCCACATACTCGGTTCATAAGGTCCATGAACACAGCTGGTGCATTAGTTAAACCAAACGGCATGACCATAAACTCGTAATGACCGTAACGTGTTCTGAAAGCAGTCTTTGGAATATCATCTTCTTTCACCCGCATTTGATGGTACCCGGAACGTAAGTCAATCTTTGAATAAACAGACGAGCCTTGTAGTTGATCAAATAAGTCGTTGATTCTCGGTAGTGGGTAGCGGTTCTTGATGGTAAGTTTGTTCAAATCTCGGTAGTCGATACACAACCTGAATGTACCATCTTTCTTCTTGATAAACAAAACAGGAGCTCCTCACGGTGATGTGCTTGGTCGAATGAAACCACGCTCTAAAAGTTCTTGTAATTGGCTTTGTAGTTCTTTCATCTCGCTGGGTGCGAGTCTGTAAGGAGCACGAGCTATTGGTGCAGCTCCTGGTACAAGATCTATTTGAAATTCAACGGATCGATGTGGGGGTAATCCCGGTAATTCTTTCGGAAATACATCGGGAAATTCTTTTGCAATGGGAACATCATTGATGTTCTTTTCTTCAGTTTGTACTTTCTCGACGTGTGCTAGAACAGCATAGCAACCTTTTCTTATTAGTTTTTGTGCCTTCAAATTACTAATAAGATGTAGCTTCGTGTTGCCCTTTTCTCCGTACACCATTAAGGGTTTTCCTTTTTCTCGTATAATGCGAATTGCATTTTTGTAACAAACGATCTCTGCTTTCACTTCTTTCAACCAGTCCATATCGATTATCACATCAAAACTCCCTAAATCTACTGGTATCAAATCAATCTTAAATGTTTCGCTAACCAGTTTAATTTCTCGATTCCGACATATATTATCTGCTGAAATTAATTTACCATTTGCTAATTCGAGTAAAAATTTACTATCCAAAGGCGTCAATGGACAACTTAATTTAGCACAAAAATCTCTACTCATATAGCTTCTATCCGCACCCGAATCAAATAAAACGTAAGCAGATTTATTGTCAATAAGAAACGTACCCGTAACAAGCTCCGAGTCTTCCTGTGCCTCTGCCGCATTAATATTGAAAACTCTTCCGTGGCCTTGTCCATTCGTGTTCTCCTGGTTCGGGCAATTTCTAATAATGTGGCCCGGTTTTCCACATTTATAACAAACTACATTGGCATAACTTGCTCCGACACTACTTGCTCCGCCATTACTCGTTCCGACACTATTTGTTCCTTTCGTTCTATTAACCCCTGGTCCGTAGACCTCACACTTCGCCGCGCTATGACCATTTCTTTTACACTTGTTGCAAAACTTGGTGCAGAACCCCGAGTGATACTTTTCACACCTTTGGCATAGCTGCTTCTGATTGTTGTTGTTGTTGCGGTTATTATTGTTGTTGGGATGATTGTTGTAGTTGCTGTTATTGTTGTTGTTGTTGTTGTTGGGCCGTTTGTTGTAGTTGCGATTGATGTTGCGATTGTTGGGATAATTATTGCGATTATTGTTGTAATTGCTGTTGTTGTTGTATTGGTGATTCTTATCACCGTTTTCCTCCCACTTTATTTTTACTTGCTTCACATTGGCCTCTTCAGCAGTCTGTTCTTTAATTCTTTCTTCAATCTGGTTCACTAGTTTGTGAGCCATTCTACATGCCTGTTGTATGGAGGCGGGCTCATGTGAACTTATATCTTCTTGGATTCTTTCCGGTAATCCTTTTACAAACGCGTCGATCTTCTCTTCCTCATCTTCGAATGCTCCCGGACACAATAGGCACAATTCTGTGAATCGTCTTTCGTACGTGGTAATATCAAATCCTTGGGTTCGTAACCCTCTAAGTTCTGTCTTGAGCTTATTGACCTCGGTTCTGGGACGGTATTTCTCGTTCATCAAGTGCTTGAATGCTGACCACGGTAGTGCGTAGACATCGTCTTGTCCCACTTGCTCTAGATAGGTATTCCACCATGTTAACGCAGAACCTGTGAAGGTATGCGTAGCGTACTTCACTTTGTCCTCTTCAGTACACTTACTTATGGCAAACACCAATTCGACCTTCTCGGTCCACCGTTTCAATCCGATCGGTCCTTCGGTTCCATCAAATTCCAAAGATTTGCAGGCAGTGAATTCTTTGTAGGTGCATCCTACACGATTTCCTGTACTGCTAGATCCAAGGTTATTGTTGGTATGTAGCGCAGCCTGTACTGCGGCTATGTTTGAAGCTAGAAAAGTACGGAATTCCTCTTCATTCATATTCACGGTGTGTCGAGTAGTCGGTGCCATTTCCTTCAAAATAGTCAAATGGAACAAGTTAATCATACAGAATATTAAGAGTAGTTAATAGTATTTCGTAGCATAATATGAACTCATTTATAAAAGCTTTTTCTTCATATTAGCGTTTTATAAGTTTAAATTCGGGTAGTACCTACCCGTTAAGTTCATACTTAGTATCTAATATACAATTCAACTACTACAATTCTATATGAAAAACTGATTATAATAATATTTCGCGTTCAAACTTTTATACAATATTTTACAAACTTACAATACCGCTTATTTTACATAAAGCATGAAATATAGCACACAATAACTTTGATACAAGATAGTTGTGAAGATAATTCTAGCTAGTACACAAGTCGTTCAGCAAAGGCAATAAAGACACGTAATTCATACGTCCAGAAACAAGTCATGCATTCTGGTTTTACTAGGACTACTTCCCATCCTTGGTCTTGTGCAACATAACCGTTATGGCCGTTGATAAGACAGCGTGTTGTAACGTCGTCAAAGGGACGAGGGTTACGTAATGTCCAACAGTCCCGTAATAATCTAAAAACCTCATTTCTTACCACAATTACCGACTCCGTCACTTGTGGAAACGTTTTGTTTAATAGTTGTAGCCCGATGTTCTTGTTCTCACTTTGGTGAGAAGCGAACATTACTAATCCGTAAGCATAACATGCTTCTTTATGTTACATGTTAGCCACTTTTTCTAAATCACGAAGTCCAATATTCGGATATATTGAGTCAAAATAATTTCTTAACCCGTTGCGTAAAATAGCATTTGGGTTCCCCGCAATATATGCGTCAAAGTAAACACATCGTAACTTATGGGTTTCCCAATGTGATATCCCCCATCTTTCAAACGAAAGTCTCTTATAAACCAAGACATTCTTGGAACGTTCTTCGAATGTCTTACAAACTGATCTCGCCTTAAATAGTTGTGCCGAGGAATTCTGGCCGACTCTAGACAATATTTCATCAATCATGTCTCCGGGTAGGTCTCTTAAAATATTGGGTTGTCTATCCATTTTGTGTTTTTAAACTGTAAAATAGACAAGAGTTAGATTCATAAAAAAATACTTATTAATACAAGCAATTTTTACATATATCATAAAGCATAAGAACGCTATATTACATATATTACACCACACGAATACAACTATCTTATTCCGACTCGCTCATTTCTTCTTCTTAGGTTTTGGTTCGTTTTGCCAAGTTTCTAGGGATATATGATGTTCCCCTAATACGAGCCGTCGTTGTCCACATTGGTTTAGAAAAACCTGGTGGTTTAGAGGTTCCCGGGTCATTGTTACAACTTAAGAACTTCGGGGGTTGACGATACATATAAAGTTCATCGGGGTTGGAATTAGATTTCTCTATTTTTATGCCCTTTCCCTTATTATTTTCTTTTGCCTTTTTAAATTCAGTTGGGGTAATTTCTATAACATCATTGGAATTCTCGTCGGAATCCGATTCATCGGAGAATTGGTAATCCTCCCAATATTTTGCTTCCTTGGCGGAAACACCATTGACCATAATTAACCTTGGTCGGTTGGTTGAGGATTCTCTTTTACTTAACCGTTTTATTATTTCCCCCACCGGTTCCGATTCTTCTTCCGGTTCCGATTCTTCGTCCGGTTCCGATTCTTCTTCCGGTTCCGACTCTTCTTCCGGTTCCTCTTCGGGAACTTGTGAATCAGTCCATGAATCATTCCAATTTACATTTGACTCTTCATTATTATTAGGTGAGTCAATGGGACTTGTTCTAGAGGTAGACATCTATCACATAATATCAAACACGTTAAGAGATTAATATATCACATAATATTCATATGTTAAAAATATATAGTTTACAACAAAAATGTTAAGCAATCATTTTTAAAGAAAACACGGTCGAAGTCCAGAATCACTAATGCATCCTAACAAATTCGATAAGACACACTAATGCAAATTTTCTGGTTCTCTAAGACCAACGCTCGGATACCAACTGAAATGTCCCGTTCTTATTGATTAAAAACGTTCCATATTAATTGATTTCGTTGTGAGGTTTTGACCTCTATATGAGACGTTTTTCAAAGACTGCATTCATTTTTAAAACAAACCATAACCTTTATTTCATAGATAAAGGTTTTAAAAAGCTTTACGTAGATTATCAAATAATGATAATCTAAAATATCCTGTTTACACACGACCATTACATAATGGTTTACAATACAAATATGTTACAACAAAATAACTTTCTTGAATGCAGTTTTTACACAATATCATACAAGTATGGACTCCAAATCTCGTCCTTATTTAAGTATGCGACAGCGGAAGCTCTTAATAATCACCTGAGAATAAACATGCTTAAAACGTCAACAAAAATGTTGGTGAGTTATAGGTTTAACCTATATATATCAAATCATAATAATAGACCACAAGATTTCATATTTCAATACACATCCCATACATAGAGATAAAAATCATTCATATGGTGAACACCTGGTAATCGACATTAACAAGATGCATATATAAGAATATCCCCATCATTCCGGGATACCCTTCGGATATGATATAAATTTCGAAGTACTAAAGCATCCGGTACTTTGGATGGGGTTTGTTAGGCCCAATAGATCTATCTTTAGGATTCGCGTCAATTAGGGTGTCTGTTCCCTAATTCTTAGATTACCAGACTTAATAAAAAGGGGCATATTCGATTTCGATAATTCAACCATAGAATGTAGTTTCACGTACTTGTGTCTATTTTGTAAATCATTTATAAAACCTGCATGTATTCTCATCCCAAAAATATTAGATTTTAAAAGTGGGACTATAACTCACTTTCACAGATTTTTACTTCGTCGGGAAGTAAGACTTGGCCACTGGTTGATTCACGAACCTATAACAATATATACATATATATCAAAGTATGTTCAAAATATATTTACAACACTTTTAATATATTTTGATGTTTTAAGTTTATTAAGTCAGTTGTCCTCGTTAGTAACCTACAACTAGTTGTCCACAGTTAGATGTACAGAAATAAATCGATAAATATTATCTTGAATCAATCCACGACCCAGTGTATACGTATCTCAGTATTGATCACAACTCAAACTATATATATTTTGGAATCAACCTCTACCCTGTATAGCTAACTCCAACATTCACATATAGAGTGTCTATGGTTGTTCCGAAATATATATAGATGTGTCGACATGATAGGTCGAAACATTGTATACGTGTCTATGGTATCTCAAGATTACGTAATATACAATACAAGTTGATTAAGTTATGGTTGGAATAGATTTGTTACCAATTTTCACGTAGCTAAAATGAGAAAAATTATCCAATCTTGTTTTACCCATAACTTCTTCATTTTAAATCCGTTTTGAGTGAATCAAATTGCTATGGTTTCATATTGAACCCTATTTTATGAATCTAAATAGAAAAAGTATAGGTTTATAGTCAGAAAAATAAGTTACAAGTCGTTTTTGTAAAGGTAGTCATTTCAGTCGAAAGAACGACGTCTAGATGACCATTTCAGAAAACATACTTCCACTTTGAATTTAACCATAATTTTTGGATATAGTTTCATGTTCATAATAAAAATCATTTTCTTAGAATAACAACTTTTAAATCAAAGTTTATCATAGTTTTTAATTAACTAACCCAAAACAGCCCGCGGTGTTACTACGACGGCGTAAATCCGGTTTTACGGTGTTTTTCGTGTTTCCAGGTTTTAAATCATTAAGTTAGCATATCATATAGATATAGAACATGTGTGTAGTTAATTTTAAAAGTCAAGTTAGAAGGATTAACTTTTGTTTTCGAACAAGTTTAGAATTAACTAAACTATGTTCTAGTGATTACGAGTTTAAACCTTCGAATAAGATAGCTTTATATGTATGAATCGAATGATGTTATGAACATAATTACTACCTTAAGTTCCTTGGATAAACCTACTGGAAAATAGAAAAATGGATCTAGCTTCAACGGATCCTTGGATGGCTCGAAGTTCTTGAAGCAGAATCATGACACGAAAACAAGTTCAAGTAAGATCATCACTTAAAATAAGATTGTTATAGTTATAGAAATTGAACCAAAGTTTGAATATGATTATTACCTTGTATTAAAATGATAACCTACTGTAAGAAACAAAGATTTCTTGAGGTTGGATGATCACCTTACAAGATTGGAAGTGAGCTAGCAAACTTGAAAGTATTCTTGATTTTATGAAACTAGAACTTTTGGAATTTATGAAGAACACTTAGAACTTGAAGATAGAACTTGAGAGAGATCAATTAGATGAAGAAAATTGAAGAATGAAAGTGTTTGTAGGTGTTTTTGGTCGTTGGTGTATGGATTAGATATAAAGGATATGTTATTTTGTTTTCATGTAAATAAGTCATGAATGATTACTCATATTTTTGTAATTTTATGAGATATTTCATGCTAGTTGCCAAATGATGGTTCCCACATGTGTTAGGTGACTCACATGGGCTGCTAAGAGCTGATCATTGGAGTGTATATACCAATAGTACATACATCTAAAAGTTGTGTATTGTACGAGTACGAATACGGGTGCATACGAGTAGAATTGTTGATGAAACTGAACGAGGATGTAATTGTAAGCATTTTTGTTAAGTAGAAGTATTTTGATAAGTGTCTTGAAGTCTTTCAAAAGTGTATGAATACATATTAAAACACTACATGTATATACATTTTAACTGAGTCGTTAAGTCATCGTTAGTCGTTACATGTAAATGTTGTTTTGAAACCTTTAGGTTAACGATCTTGTTAAATGTTGTTAACCCAATGTTTATAATATCAAAAGAGATTTTAAATTATTATATTATCATGATATTGTGATGTACAAATATCTCTTAATATGATATATATATATATATATACATTAAATGTCGTTACAACGATAATCGTTACATATATATCTCGTTTCAAAATCATTAAGTTAGTAGTCTTGTTTTTACATATGTAGTTCATTGTTAATATAATTAATGATATGTTTACTTATCATAATATCATGTTAACTATATATATAACCATATATATGTCATCATATAGTTTTTACAAGTTTTAACGTTCGTGAATCACCGGTCAACTTGGGTGGTCAATTGTCTATATGAAACATATTTCAATTAATCAAGTCTTAACAAGTTTGATTGCTTAACATGTTGGAAACATTTAATCATGTAAATATCAATCTCAATTAATATATATAAACATGGAAAAGTTCGGGTCACTACAGTTATGGGGGTGAGTGAGTCGCGTTGTTCAAGACATCACCCGGGGGATTAGCGATTACGCGGTGTTTAAGTAACACTAATGGATGTTATGACCTCCGACGATCTTTTAAGTACCGTTCCCTTGTTCGATTGGTTAACCATGGTTGTATAAATTTTGTATCGGCATATTTTAATTATGAACTATATGCTATTGGTATTGCTAGCTCATTGTGAACTTCGGTTACTTGTATATACATAATGTTTTGCATGATTGTCGAATTGCTAGCTCGTGGATGGTATTGTGTAAGTGATGCATGTAAGTAGGTTATATATGTATATGTATAATTGTTGCACTCACTAAGCTTTAGCTTACCCTCTCGTTGTTTACCTTTTTAGGCTCTGGAGCGGACAAAGGAAAAGGTATTCGGTTAGATTAGTGGTCTCCCACTTATTTTGATAGGGGATGCTTTTGGGTAGCTTTTGGAAGTTCGGCCAAGATTTGTGTAGTTTAACCCCAAACACCATGCTCTAGTGTCGTTTGGAAATTAAACTAGTATGGTCGAAACTTGTGTTTTTGAATGAAACGCGTAATTCGGGCCGATGTGGGCCTGGTGATGTAAAACTTGTTTTGATGATGAAAACCTCTTAGTTTATTATATTGTGATATGTTGTGAAAAGGTTTTCCTTTAAAAGCGTCAGGAAGCGGGATTTTCGCTCGTGTAATTTGGACCCGGGGACAGCAGCTGGAAGGCCAATTGGACGCCATCCAGATCTACTGGACGCCGTCCCACCCTTCATTGCTGGACGCCGTCCAGATGTGCTGCACCAGAAATTTGTTTTTGGTACACGTTTTTGGTGAATTGAAGTCGGGTTGTTACAAGTGGTATCAGAGCATGGTCTTAGGGATTTAGGCGACTTGAGATAGGTGCCTAGACTTAGACTTTAATGTGTATACGTTTAAATGCAGGACTTGTAGGAGACGTGTCGGACCGGGTGTTGATTAGTGTTTAGGTTTATGTAAACTAACCTTGCGCTAATTGTTTGTGTTGTGTTAGCAATCGTCAAGCGAGATAGATGTTGTACTAACAAGTTAATGCGACGTGCTCGCGTAACAATGATTAGCTACCATTGTTACGGGATCAAATCGTGTCAAACAAGCAATGTACGACGATTGTTGAGCAAGATGGGGTAGTGTGGTGTATATGTATATACATATGTGTTAAGTCCTTTCGTTTCATTGTTTAATCTTTTCTGTTTTATAGAATGAAGATGAGAAATGGACACGACACCAATGACGGAAGTACGAGTGAGGACGTTGAGTTCACGGCCAAAGTTGAGGCCATCTTTAAACGTCAAAAGGCGGAGTTCCTCGAGGATGTTAAGAAAATGTTTCTTGATACGATTGACGAGCAACTAGTCAATGTAGTAAAGGAGCAAGTGTAACACCCCAGGTAAACATTCCCCGTAGCATGATATTGTCCGCTTTGCAGAGATAGGGACATACCCTTGTCTCCCCCTTAGGTTACTCAAGGATTTTTCTTGGCGACTACATACGACGAACACTTTCCCAGGAGGTCACCCATCCTAGTAATGCTCTCTCCTGAGCACGCTTAACTGCAGAGTTCTCATGGGATCTGCTGCGCTTGTGGTCCCAAAACGCGTCATGCTAGGAAAGGTCTCCACACCCTTATAAGGCATGCTTCGTTCCCTTCTCCAACCGATGTGGGACAGATGTAACACAGGTGTTACAATCCTCCCCCTTAATGGGACACAGCGTCCTCGCTGTGCACGTTTGGTCCGGGGCCTGGCTCTGATACCATCTGTAACACCCCAGGTAAACGTTCCCCGTAGCATGATATTGTCCGCTTTGCAGAGATAGGGACGTACCCTTGTCTCCCCCTTAGGTTGCTCACGGATTTTTCTTGGCGACCACATACCACGAACACTTTCCCAGGAGGTCACCCATCCTAGTAGTGCTCTCTCCTGAGCACGCTTAACTGCAGAGTTCTCATGGGATCTGCTGCGCTAGTGGTCCCAAAACGCGTCATGCTAGGAAAGGTCTCCACACCCTTATAAGGCATGCTTTGTTCCCCTCTCCAACCGATGTGGGACAGATGTAACACATGTGTTACAATACCTGTGAGGACCCGTCCTTATCCACCTGGACGAAGTCATCAACATTTGGTCCCATTGCGATGATCGACTCCAAGTAATGTCCTTAAAATGAGCAAATGCACAGCGAAAGACTTAATTCGTACCTGAGAATAAACATGCTTAAAGTGTCAACCAAAAGGTTGGTGAGTTCATAGGTTTATCATAACAATCATATCAATATCTTAATAGACCACAAGATTTCATATTTATAAACATAATACACTCGCAAGTGTATGTAAAGCATTCTAAGTGGTTGAGCACTTGGTAACCATACTTAACTATTAATCAACGTCGCATATTCCCTTTATTATGAAATCTCACTACACTGTACCAAGTGTAGCCTAAAAAACGAAGTACTGTGCAACCGTTGAATACTGGTCGTCCAGTCCGGTTGGGGTTGTCAGGCCCGATAGATCTATCAACAGGATTCGCGTTTACAATACCCATGTAAATAGTAGTTACCAAGCTACAGGGAAGTATGCCAGTGGTACAACTCAACGTAGAACGTAATTTTAAGTACTTGTGTCTATTTCGTAAATATTTATAAAAGCAGCGCATGTATTCTCAGCCCAAAAATATATATTGCAAAAGCAATTAAAAAGGGAGCAAATGAAACTCACCATACTGTATTTTGTAGTAAAAATACATATGACGTCATTTAACAAGTATAGGTTTGGCCTCAGATTCACGAACCTATATCATGTATATATATTTATTAACACATATAATTATAATCGCACAAATTTATATATACCTCATTATTAATTGTTATTTAATTTATATATATTAATAAATTAATTAAATATTTATTTTATATATTTTAATTGAATAGTTAATATTTATTACAAAAATATTGTTATAGTTATGTGTTATGTCGTAAATATATTTTTATATAGAAAATCTTTATTTAATATATTAATAATAATAATAATAATATTGTTAATAATAATAATAGTAATAATAATGTTAATAGATATAATGATAATAAAATATATACAATATGTTACTAATAATAATACTAATAATAATAATAGTAATAATAACAAATAATACCTTAGAAGCATTAAAAATAAATAAACTGCCCGGGACGAGACTCGAACCCGCAACCTCTAGTTCACCCATAACCTCCCCTAACCATTCTGCTATTTCTGTTTATTTGTTTTATTTTCCAATGAATATACCTATAACTCGTACTCCTGTTTCTTTCTTTCTTCTTTCTTTTAATCAAACCAATCGGACAGATACATATACTTAAGATTTTTGTTAACGAGTTTAGGTATCAAAATAGGAACAGATTCGATCATCATAAATATTTGTCATCATCACCTCGTCATCGTAATCTAATTATCAAACTGTCATCATTACATACAACAAATATGAGTGTTTTCGGCCTCTAAGCATAATCACGAGCCCAACTAGGACCCGATGCACAAGCTCATTAATCAATTCTTAGTTTAAGGCCCGGTTGGATTTGAAGCCCACCTAGCAAGTTAGTTGGCTTGTTGACCCAACTTCATTTCAGTCCAATAGCATGACCAAGAACATAACACATCCCAACTGCATGTTATATGGGGCTCAAGGGTCACGGCCCAACAAGACTAAATTAGTAAGCCTGTTTCATCGATCAGAATTTTATAAGAATAGGAAGTAATAATTTAGTAATATAAAAAGGATCTCCTATGTGCTGTACAGCTCACCATTCTTCATCCAACATTATCATTACCCTTTTCACGTTTCATAATCATCCTCAATGTGACTGTAACAGAAACGTAGCAGTAGCAGTAAACTGAAGTGGAGTTGTGCTTGGGTTTCGATTAATAACAGGAAGGTAAGAGAAAACGAATAAATGAATATAGGTTGTGTTGGTGGTTCACGACAGAGAGAGGGAATTAAGTAGCGAGCAGTAGCAGGCTTAATAGGTGGGTGTGTGGTGGTGTTATGGTGGAGATGGGTGGTTATAGTAGGTGTTTCATGGTGATGTTTTAAATGGGTTTCGATGGTTGTGACCTTCGAATATAGAAACAGAAAACAGTATAGAAGAACAAAAATGATAACCTCATAAGTGGGTTTCGTGGGTTTAATTAAGTAGCAAAACAGAAGAAAAAAAATGGACATGATGTTTTGGTGATGGTGTGGTTCGATGGTGATGAAAGGTGGTTACGAGTGGCCAAACTTAGTGATGGTTGTTTTGTGTATTCCCTTTCTCAATTTCTCGATAAGCATATATATAACTTGTTATATATTAATTATAATATTAATAATAATTAATAATAATAATAAAATATTAAATTGAATCATTTAAGAAGCTAGAAAGCAAATAGTAATCGAAATAGTAATATCACGTTTTCTTGTGTTTATAATATACTCCGTAAATATATAATGTAATTAGAAAACATAAGACAAAATTAAACAATATATAATGTAATCATTTTATCAATCAGGAGCAATCAGGCACAGTAATCTCAAATGATTAATCAATTTGACACAGTGGATTTTAAAATATCTACCGACACTTTTTAATGGAGAGAGTATTGTGTCCATTGCTAAACAGTTGTCGTATAAAAGTGTTCCTAAAAATCCCAAACTTTTAGATTAAATATAATTAATTATTTCACTCATTAACTGTTTGAAACCTGATCAGAAAGGTTCTATAATTTTTTATTTTATGTTCCAATTTTTATGTACGGAGTACTAAAACTCAACTTTTCAAACTAAAATAGTTTTAATAAATCTAAACTTTACATAACCTAATTATGGACCAATAATTAATTCCCCCTTTTCATAAGAGTCTTAGCTTGCTTAATATCGTTCATAAAAATTTACCTTTCATTCGAGCTCGATCCCAACTAAAATTAACAATTTTTAAAATTGATCAAATAGATTCTAAATATATTTTTAATAAAGCTAAAATTGGTACAACCCATTTTCGTATCATCGTTTATTCTAAAATCACGTAAGTTCCTTTTTAAGTCATTTACTATCAATCGAATAATAATTGAGCATTACCGTTGTTTACTAAATAACTCCGAAATCACTAAATATATATTCTATACACTTTATTTATAATATTTATTATATATTATTATTATTTAATATAATGGATTCTAACAATTTACTATACACAATATTTCATATTATTATATATATATATATATATATATATATATATATATATATATATATATATATATATATATATATATATATGCATTTTTGTTTATAAGTAATCGTATCGTGAGTCGTCGGAAACAGTCGAAGGTCAAATGAACATAGAGATTAGTTCGAAATTTTTGAGATCCAACCTAACAGACTTCTCTTATCGTGTCAAGAATATTAATTCGTATAGAGAGTTTAGTTTAAAATTAGTCGAAATTTTCCGGGTCGTGACAATACCCACCCGTTAAAGAAATTTCGTCCTGAAATTTGATCGAGGTCGTCATGGCTAACAATAAGAATGTTTTCATAACGAATAAGAGTTGACAAAATAGGGTTTTATCAACCTTGAGTAATACTGATAAAATAATTGAGTTATTCGAAGCGTATGAGTGAAGCTATCACAAAAGAGTGAAATGAAGTATATAGAGGTTCGTTTTAACTTTTGAAGTAGTCACTGTTGAATTCTGGAATTCAAGGGATTTAAGGAAATCTTCTAATCAGAAAGAAAATGTAATAGCACGATTTATTAGAAATTTGTTGGAATTACGGAAGAACATGAATACCAAAGGAAATATTTTCTTGATATGTTTAGAGCTTAAGTAGAATGAAAGAGTCGTGTAACATGACACATGATGAGGGTAAGGTCTGCGAATCATCATCACGTTACATTAGAAATTTAGCATGACTTACTATAATATAACCACGTTGGCATGACGTCATTACATTATACTAACTCATGCTTCAATTCCCAACACTTCTCTAGGAAATCATTCATAATTTAACTTGAATTTTAAAGAATATAGAAACTAAAACAGTTTCTTTTAGGATGTAGCACAGATAGCACGAAGAGATATATAATTTCGGACAAAAGTATTTATGAATGTATCTTCAGAAATATCGGAGATATTTATGACGATATTTTGGAATTTCTAAGATCGAAGGTTGATGAAGAAAAGATTTTCCGCAAGATTTTAACATGACTTTGGAGCAAGATATTCTCTAAAGATTTCATCGGATTCGGAATTACCTGAATTCTTTAAATATAGGGTTTAGTCCTTGCATTTATCCTTGGTCTTCTTCATGGTGTGCTCAATCCGATTTTCAGTACCAAATTTTCTATCGAGCGTTCCTAACACTTCCTTCTTTATCATCAACTTTTGGCCATTAAAACCATCTACAACATGCTGCTTCGTCAGCATTTTCAAAGTTAACGGATCTGGGTCATCGGTTATCAAACCGAGGTAGTTTCAGGAAAATTGTGTTTTAAAAGATTCCCCAGTAACAATAAAAGAGCACACATATATATCAAAGTTATAATATGGTTGTTTCGAACGAAAAGTCGAAGTTGACTAGTTGGAGTTGTGACAAAATTGGCTACTTTGGAAATGGATTGCAAAGTGATTTTCGGTAATATCATCGCCAAAGGAGCTAGCGCAGATACGTGTTAAATCTTTACTCAGGTTCCAAGAGTTTTTCAGGTGCATAACTATATGCATAAATCTTTTCTTCCGTAGTTAAAGTGTGGTTGGTTCATCTTCTCGATTGAGGTGTTTTCAAGAATCATGAAAGATTTGAACATGGATTGGAATCGTCAAGATTCAAATGAGATTTAAGATGAAATCAAGTGGCAAACTTGAAGAGTTGTTTAGTTTCATATGTTATAGTCAATATTTTAATTCATTTTAATTGTCCAATGTTAGCAGTCCAATAGTCCAATAGTCCAGTCCAATAATTCATATATAATTTTAATATATAATATTCGAATTAATTAATACGTATCGTGACCTATGTACCGGTCTCAGTATTGATCACAACTCAAACTTTATATATATTTTGGAATCAACCTCAACCCTGTATAGCTAACTCCGTCATTTTCATATAGAGTGCCTTTGATTGTTCCGAGATATATATATAGATGGGTCGATATGATATGTCGAAACCTTGTATACGTGTCCCGTTTTAAAGTGCGTAAAAGTAAATAACAGAAATTAAATGACGATAAATAAAATTGCGAGAATGTAATTTGCGAGAATGTAAATTGCGATAATTAAATTGCGGTAAATAAAATATAACCAGTTAGCTAGGAACAGTTAGCTAGGAACAGTTAGCGTAGATTCTTAACAAAATTCTTTATAATTAATTTGTTTGTTTCTAACAAATTATATTTTGTCCAATGTTTTCTTCATTATGCCACTTGTTGGATTCTGATAGGTCAAAATCCAAATATGAAATTGAATTTGAATGGAAATAGTTATTCTTTGGTGAACTGATACGTATATGTATAGATTTGAGCAGTATTTGTTAATGATCGCTGAATCAGAACTGAAGAGTGTACCGTGTAACTCATTAATGTGAATTCTAAATATTCCTCGGGTATTACCTACCCGTTAAAATATTTTCATCATTAACAGTTGGTACAAAAGAATTTTTAATTACAATCTTTATGAAAATATACCTACATATATATTTTCTTCATATGTAATCATGGATTTAATGGGTCAATAAGGTATTAAACTCATTTGATTTACCGTTAGAACTAGAATACATAATCTCTAAAACATTAAAGATTACATAATTGACGTGTTGAATGAAGATAAATGAGGTAGAACGATACGTAGAATGAAGATAATCGATGTTGAACGATATGTAGAACGAAGATCATACTCGAAATACAAGTAGTGATATTGAGGTATGTGATGTTGAGGCTTATGTTATTGGTATTAATAGTGCCAATGCTGGTGGTACTATTGATGTCGGTGATACTGCTGGTGCTTGTAAGCTTTGCACTATATTCTCCAAAGCCACTACTCGAACGCGAGGTTCGTTGACTTCTTCTATTACTCCGGGATGATTGGCGGTCAGAACGAGCGGTTGAATAAGGTTTAGAATTTTAGATAGAAGATAATCGTGACGAACTACTCTGGAGATGAGGCTAAAAATGGTGTTTCGGATAGGTTCACCGGTAAGTGCTTCAGGTTCTTCGCCGAGAGTGCAGGTTGGTGGGTGGAAAATATCGCCTTCTTCTTATTTCCATTGGTTAAGTCGACTACGAACCCATCAGATGAATTGGGGATGGCTGATTGATTGATTCATTCTGGTGACGCTGCTTTCGGAGCTGAAGTGGGACTCCATATCGGAATCCGAGGGACTTGATCTAATGGTGAGTTCCATTGCGTACGATTGAATAAGGGATTTTTTCTATATGAAATGATTTTCGGATATCGGATGATATTCTAATTATATAGTATACCTATACATAGTACAGAAGATCCCGTAGATTACGGAGGGAATTAAGGAAACATGTCAGATAAAGTCTACAGTAACAGATACGCTAAGATATGAATTTATCTATACACTATCAATCAAATAAGTGCAGGAAGTCATGTCTAGTCTTAGGAATAATAAGCAGGTAATTTTCCACTAAGTATGATAAACAATACGTATAATATGCACCTAAGGTCGAAGTCCAGACTCGCTAATGCATCCTAACAACTATCAGTTAGACACACTAATGCAAGACCTGATTCGCTAGGACCAACGCTCTGACACCACCTGTGAGGACCCGTCCTTATCCACCTGGATGAAGTCATCAACATTTGGTCCCATTGCGATGATCGACTCCAAGTAATATCCTTAAAATGAGCAAATGCACAGCGAAAGACTTAATTCGTACCTGAGAATAAACATGCTTAAAGTGTCAACCAAAAGGTTGGTGAGTTCATAGGTTTATCATAACAATCATATCAATATCTTAATAGACCACAAGATTTCATATTTATAAACATAATACACTCGCAAGTGTATGTAAAGCATTCTAAGTGGTTGAGCACTTGGTAACCATACTTAACTATTAATCAATGTCGCATATTCCCTTTATTATGAAATCTCACTACACTGTACCAAGTGTAGCCTACAAAACGAAGTACTGTGCAACCGTTGAATACTGGTCGTCCAGTCCGGTTGGGGTTGTCAGGCCCGATAGATCTATCAACAGGATTCGCGTTTACAATACCCATGTAAATAGTAGTTACCAAGATACAGGGAAGTATGCCAGTGGTACAACTCAACGTAGAACGTAATTTTAAGTACTTGTGTCTATTTCGTAAATATTTATAAAAGCAGCGCATGTATTCTCAGCCCAAAAATATATATTGCAAAAACAATTAAAAAGGGAGCAAATGAAACTCACCATACTGTATTTTGTAGTAAAAATACATATGACGTCATTTAACAAGTATAGGTTTGGCCTCAGATTCACGAACCTATATCATGTATATATATTTATTAACACATATGATTATAATCGCACAAATTTATATATATCTCATTATTAATTATTATTTAATTTATATATATTAATAACTTAATTAAATATTTATTTTATATATTTTAATTGAATAGTTAATATTTATTACAAAAATATTGTTATAGTTATGTGTTATGTCGTAAATATATTTTTATATAGAAAATCTTTATTTAATATATTAATAATAATAATAATAATAATAATATTGTTAATAATAATAATAGTAATAATAATGTTAATAGATATAATGATAATAAAATATATACAATATGTTACTAATAATAATACTAATAATAATAATAGTAATAATAACAAATAATACCTTAGAAGCATTAAAAATAAATAAACTGCCCGGGACGAGACTCGAACCCGCAACCTCTAGTTCACCCATAACCTCCCCTAACCATTCTGCTATTTCTGTTTATTTGTTTTATTTTCCAATGAATATACCTATAACTCGTACTCCTGTTTCTTTCTTTCTTCTTTCTTTTAATCAAACCAATCGGACAGATACATATACTTAAGATTTTTGTTAACGAGTTTAGGTATCAAAATAGGAACATATTCGATCATCATAAATCTTTGTCATCATCACCTCGTCATCCTAATCTAATTATCAAACTGTCATCATTACATACAACAAATATGAGTGTTTTCGGCCTCTAAGCATAATCACGAGCCCAACTAGGACCCGATGCACAAGCTCATTAATCAATTCTTAGTTTAAGGCCCGGTTGGATTTGAAGACCACCTAGCAAGTTAGTTGGTTTGTTGACCCAACTTCATTTCAGTCCAATAGCATGACCAAGAACATAACACAGCCCAACTGCATGTTATATGGGGCTCAAGGGTCACGGCCCAACAAGACTAAATTAGTAAGCCTGTTTCATCGATCAGAATTTTATAAGAATAGGAAGTAATAATTTAGTAATATAAAAAGGATCTCCTATGTGCTGTACAGCTCACCATTCTTCATCCAACATTATCATTACCCTTTTCACGTTTCATAATCATCCTCAATGTGACTGTAACAGAAACATAGCAGTAGCAGTAAACTGAAGTGGAGTTGTGCTTGGGTTTCGATTAATAACAGGAAGGTAAGAGAAAACGAATAAATGAATATAGGTTGTGTTGGTGGTTCATGACAGAGAGAGGGAATTAAGTAGCGAGCAGTAGCAGGCTTAATAGGTGGGTGTGTGGTGGTGTTATGGTGGAGATGGGTGGTTATAGTAGGTGTTTCATGGTTATGTTTTAAATGGGTTTCGATGGTTGTGACCTTCGAATATAGAAACAGAAAATAGTATAGAAGAACAAAAATGATAACCTCACAAGTGGGTTTCATGGGTTTAATTAAGTAGCAAAACAGGAAAAAAAATGGACATGATGTTTTGGTGATGGTGTGGTTCGATGGTGATGAAAGGTGGTTACGAGTGGCCAAACTTAGTGATGGTTGTTTTGTGTATTCCCTTTCTCAATATCTCGATAAGCATATATATAACTTATTATATATTAATTATAATATTAATAAAAATTAATAATAATAATAAAATATTAAATTGAATCATTTAAGAAGCTAGAAAGTAAATAGTAATCGAAATAGTAATATCACGTTTTCTTGTGTTTATAATATACTCCGTAAATATATAATGTAATTAGAAAACATAAGACAAAATTAAACAATATATAATGTAATCATTTTATCAATCAGGAGCAATCAGGCACAGTAATCTCAAATGATTAATCAATTTGACACAGTGGATTTTAAAATATCTACCGACAGTTTTTAATGGAGAGAGTATTGTGTCCATTGCTAAACAGTTGTCGTATAAAAGTGTTCCTAAAAATCCCAAACTTTTAGATTAAATATAATTAATTATTTCACTCATTAACTGTTTGAAACCTGATCAAAAAGGTTCTATAATTATTTATTTTATGTTCCAATTTTTATGTACGGAGTACTAAAACTCAACTTTTCAAACTAAAATATTTTTAATAAATCTAAACTTTACATAACCTAATTATGGACCAATAATTAATTCCCCCTTTTCATAAGAGTCTTAGCTTGCTTAATATCGTTCATAAAAATTTACCTTTCATTCGAGCTCGATCCCAACTAAAATTAACAATTTTTAAAATTAATCAAATAGATTCTAAATATATTTTTAATAAAGCTAAAATTGGTACAACCCATTTTCGTATCATCGTTTATTCTAAAATCACGTAAGTTCCTTTTTAAGTCATTTACTATCAATCGAATAATAATTGAGCATTACCGTTGTTTACTAAATAACTCCGAAATCACTAAATATATATTCTATACACTTTATTTATAATATTTATTATATATTATTATTATTTAATATAATGGATTCTAACAATTTACTATACACAATATTTCATATTATTATATACAAATATATATATATATATATATATATATATATATATATATATATATATATATATATATATGCATTTTTGCTTATAAGTAATCGTATTGTGAGTCGTCGGAAACAGTCGAAGGTCAAATAAACATAGAGATTAGTTCGAAATTTTTGAGATCCAACCTAACAGACTTCTCTTATCGTGTCAAGAATATTAATTCGCATCGAGAGTTTAGTTTAAAATTAGTCGAAATTTTCCTGGTCGTGACATCAAGTTAAGGCCGTTCTTAATGAAGATAATGCGGGAAGACGAGACTTTTTCTATAAGAACTTCAAGGATTCTCAACCTTTCACCTTTGAAGGTGAACGAGACCCTCTTAAGAGTGCCCGTTGGATCTCCAATATGGAGGGGGCCTTCCGTACTTATGAATGTCCTCTCGATAAGAAGACAAGGTACGGGTGTAGTATGTTGAGGGGCGATGCTAAGTTGTGGTGGGACGCAAAGCTCCAAGTTTATGGTGAAGAGCAATGCATGGAATTCACTTGGGATGAATTCAAGTCCGAATTTTTCAAAGAATACCGAACTTCGGCTGATATTACTAGGCTTAAGGATGAGTTATGTTCCTTGAGGCAAGGGTCGATGGATTTGAACACTCTCAAATCCGTGTTTTTGTCCAAGACCCAATTTTGCCCGGAGTATGTCGGGAATGATAAAATGTTGAAAGAAGATTTCTATCGAATCTTGAATGATAGTTATCAAGAGAAGATAAGTGTGAATGTAGTGAAGAGCTTTGATGAGTTGTTCAATATGGCCAAAGGGTTTGAGGCGCTTGTGTTGAGAAAAGATGGCTTTACGTTCGACAAGAGAAAGATTGAAGGTTCGATCCATTCGAACTTTTCAAACAAAAAGAGTAAGAAGGGTTCCGAAAGTCCTAATAGTGTGAAGAAGAGTGTTCCGGGAGAATTCCGTTATTCTTGTCACAATTGTGGACGAAAGGGGCATATGGCCCGTGATTGCACCAACCCATCTTCTACAACCAAAGTCACTTGTTATAATTGTGGTAAAGAAGGGCACAAGAGGCCGGAATGTCTCGAGTTGCGAAATGATAATGTCAAGCGGCTTGAAAAGGCGGCGAGTATGGCTAGGGGTCACAATTACTTGATGACCAATGATGAGGCCAAGCAATCCAATGAAGTTGTCTCAGGTACTTTTATGGTTAACTCTAATCCGGCAAGGATTCTATTTGATAGCGGTGCAAATTTGTCGTTTGTGTCTCCAAAATTTGTGCCTAGACTTAATAGACCATTAGCTAAGTTAAATTGTCTGGTAGAAGTCGAAGTAGCGGACGACAAGATGGTGCTAGTGGTTGATGTGTGTAAAAATTGTGATGTCATTTTTGGTGCCGAAAACTTTAAGATTGATCTTATCCCGATGACTTTGGGTGATTTTGATATCGTTGTTGGTATGGATTGGCTTGATCATAATAGAGCCGATATTGCATGCCATAAAAAATTTATTCGAGTGAAGACCCCAATTGGGGGAGAGTTAATTATTCACGGTGATAAGCGTAGAAGACTTGTGCCGATATGCACTTTTGCACGGGCACGACGTTTTCTTGTTAGTGGTGGCATGGCTTTTCTTGCCCATATTGTTGATACTCGTGATGAGCCACCACCCATTCGTGAAATTCCGGTGGTTAGTGAATTCGAAGACGTTTTTCCGGACGAGTTACCGGGTGTTTCGGAGGAAAGACAAGTTGAATTTCGCATTGAGTTGGTTCCGGGAGCTACCCCAATTTCTAAAACTCCTTATCGTTTAGCGCCAATGGAAATGCAAGAGTTGTTAAATCAAACCCAAGAGTTGCTTGAGAAGGGTTTCATTCGACCGAGTGCTTCGCCATAGGGTGCTCCGGTTTTATTCGTGAAGAAAAAGGATGGTAGTATGCGGATGTGCATCGATTATTGGGAGTTGAACAAAGTGACGATCAAGAATCGTTATCCATTGCCTCGGATTGACGATTTGTTTGACCAACTCCAAGGTGCAACGTATTTCTCTAAAATCGACCTACGGTCCGGTTATCACCAAATGCGGGTCTGTGAGGAAGATATTTAGAAAACGGCTTTTCGAACGCATTATGGGCATTTTGAATTCGTGGTAATGCCTTTTGGTCTTACGAATACACCGGCGGCATTCATGGATCTTATGAACCGAGTGTACCAACCTATGTTGGACAAGTCTGTAATTGTGTTCATTGATGACATACTTGTCTATTTGAAGAGTATGAAGGAACATGAACATCATTTGCAGAGTGTGTTAAAGACGTTACGTAAGGAGAAGTTGTATGCTAAATTCTCCAAATGTGAATTTTGGCTAAGGGAAGTTCAATTCCTTGGTCACATTATTAACAAAGACGGTATTCAAGTAGATCCGGGGAAGATAGAGACGGTGAAGAGTTGGAGACGACCGACTACGCCTACGGAAATCCGAAATTTTCTCGGATTGACCAGTTATGATCGTCGGTTTATCCAAGACTTTTCTAATGTAACGACCCAACCCGTATTAAAACCGGCCCATAAAAATTTTTCCTTTTAATACGCTTTAAATAACACTTCAGGTCCCAATTGTGTTTCCAAAAATATCTTTAATTACAATAGAAGGTTTAATAACCTTAAAACATTTAATACATTAGTTAATTGTCCAAACGGACATACACGACCCGACTAGTTAAGTTTTCAACCAAAACCGAGCATGGTGATTTGGGACAACGCTACCCAAATCCTAATCGAATACAAAAGCAAGATCTTCTAAGAAACCTAGCTAAGATCTCTAATCCCTAAGCTTACCCGAGCCGCCAAGCATGCGAACCTATAAAAATATCAACAACGAGAGGGTAAGCTAACGCTTAGTGAATGATAATATACTACATACATATATATGTATAAAATGGACACGCCACACAAATATCAGATACCGCATACCGAAGCATCCATGTATAAGGCAACTACACTAAGCATACCGTACGATCTCTAAGCAACAAGCTAAAGATATCAACAAGGTATAAGTTCACCAACGACGATGTGAACAACGCCAATAAGCTACACCCGGAGGGTTAGCTACAACAACATTAGATTAATATATATAACAATATAAAACGAATAAGGTTAACCCCTTAACCCATTACCGAATACCAAACGCCACAATGAAGATTGGCCGATCTACACGAGCCTTAGTAATCCGAAACCACACGAGATTACTATCTTCACAACATCGAGGATGGCCGAACTACACGAGCCTTAGTAATCCGAAACCACACGAGATTACTACCTCAATAAGATGACCGAACTACACGAGTCACCATGAATCCGAACTACACGCGATTCATTTTAGATAAGATGACCGAACTACACGCGTCATCGTGAATCCGAACTACACACGATTCACTTCTCCAACTCAACCCACGGTCACGGGATTATAAAATCCACCACATCGGGGTTATCCACATCACGACAATATCAACCCTTCGCCATTGGGGTTATAACATCCACATCACAACCACGTGTGATAACGTACACACAAAACGTTTACCTCGCCAAAGGTGGTCAACCAAAACGCACTACCATGCCAATTGGACTCATACAAAAGTTTCATCAAATCCACCTATATGTGAAGTGAGCTCTAATAGTCGAGAATCACTTCACCCGACCCGCAGCCATCCTACACATACATATGCATATAGGATATTAACACTCACCTTGTCGCCTTGAAGAAACGCTTCCAAATAATCCGCAACTCATCAATGGAAAACACCTATTCCATAATCATAAATACCACAACACAATTAGGATGGATTTACAAACCAACCCAATTCGACACTTAGTGCAATTTTGACCCAATTGCACTTCCAAGCATAAACCGTGCCCAAACTAACCAATAATCACTAATACAAGTGATAATGGTCCTAATATGTCAATTAAACTCGAACACAAGTGTTAAACACCTATCGTTCTCAAAATTACCCATAAACACTAATTTTGACCCATTAAGTCAAAATCTCACCAATTACAAGTTTTGACACCAAAACATATTTAACTTTGTTTTATACTTCAACTTAATCCATTTTAAGTTTATAAACCTCATCGAATCGACATTCGGGTTATAATCATCAAAAAACCCTAATTTCGACTCTAGTCAAAGTTAGTCAATCACGAAAACCCTAAAAGTCTCCAAAGCACCAATAATCACTAATACTAGTGATTTATACACCATTCTCAAGTCTTAAACGTGGTTAAATCATTAACCAACCCAAAACCCGCCTTTAACACTTACAAACCCGAATCTTGGTGTTAATCTCCAATTAACAACTAAATGGGTTCCATCTACGAATCATACAATCAAAAGCCCCAAATTTGAATGATGAACACGAAAATGAAATTCGGAGTTAGAGCTTACCACTAGTATCACCGTGTAGCTAAGAACGAGGAGAACAACCTAGTCAACTACGCCAAAGATCAAAACCCGCTTCTTCCTTTCCAAAATCCCACTTGAATCACTTGGGTGTTTGAGTTTTCTTGAGAGAAAATGAAAAGAAACGATAAAAGAAAATAAGAAAAAGAATGAGTGGATGAGGTTAAAACCCCAAATCTGGCTCAAACGTGAAAAGACTAAAAAGCCCTTGCTCCTCATTTAAAATTACACAAAATCGGTGCCAGTCTGCCCGTATTGCCGCGCCGCGGCCTAATTTGTCACGCCACGACGATTGCCTCGAACTGGTGACTTTGTTTACAAGCTTTCTGATCCTGATTCTAGTGTAATGCCGCGCCGCGACCCAAGGCGTGACCTGTCATAACTTCTCGCACCCAAATCTTTATTACTAAAAAACGCCCCGAACCTTTCTTACACCATTCGTACATACCCAATTTACCTATAAATCATATACGGGGAAAACGGGGTGTTACAACTCTCCCCCACTTAAATTCTATCACGTCCTCGTGATCCTCGTCACTTAACCAAACGGACCACACTTCACGGTCCTCAAACATAAGTCCCAACTGACTTTTCTAAGCAATTCTTCCCACTGAAATGCCTTTAACAACTAAATCGTCACCCGCAATTTATCAAATCCACTATCCGAGCACTAAAACCATGCTCATTCCCTAACATCGGGAAAACTCAACCAATCTCGTACCGAGATATCAACCCCTTAGCGTACCCTTACCGAGTACAACGCTAAAAGCAACCAAGTCTCAACCTAAGGTCAATAATCCGAGACGATGAAGAGCGAACCAAACGAATCCTGATGGATAACACCAATCACTAAACATCCCTTGTAGTGCACAATACGAACAATACACAACTACCGTAACATCATAATCCAACGGCTAAAACCAATAGCGCCCCAAACGACTATGGAAACGCAAATCTCATGGTGTACCAAATCGACTATTGTCACACCCATAACAACATGTGAGCGAAACACGGCTATCACATCACTAATCAGACAACACAGTCCTCACGACCCCACCATCGGCGTATAAAACAACTGATAGATCAAACAACCCGAAGGCTGGCCGAAAACACACGCGCCTTAGTGAATCCGAACTACACGCGACTCACTACCTTCACCACAACAACGCTCGGGATTGGCCGAACTACACGCGCCTTAGTGAATTCGAACTACACGAGAGTCACTATCCCAGAGGAATGACCGAACTACACGCGTCATTTGTGAATCCGAACTACACGCGATTCACTTCCACAATCAGATGACCGAAATACACGTGTCATCGTGAATCCGCAAACACACGCGATCCATAATCTCAACACAGGAATGGTACTCGCATTTCCCACCGGTACTCGCATTTTCCGATAATGTTATACCATGCCGATATAACACTACTCCCATCACACACGCTCTTTTGGCCTCCATCACGATGAGTAGTGTAACATCGCGCACTGCTACACCATAGTGCATCCTAACAGAATACACTAACCATCAACACACGCTCTTTTAGCCTCGATCAACGAGTAGTGTAACATCACGCACTGCTACACCATAGTGAATCCTAACGGATACCACTAACCATCACCATACGTACGCGTACACAACGCCAACACAATCGAGCAAGAACCACCTATATCGCACATAGGCACAAAACAACAATTCTCCATAAGAGAACCCGGCACGCACATCCCTTAACCGAGGGATTTCACCCTGCTCGCCAAACACGTCCTTTATCTCTCAACTAGATTTTCCACATTACCACCTCAGTGTAATTTAAATACAAACCATAAGTACAATTTTTCCAAAATTGTAATCTACCACAAATCGACCAAAACCAGGTCTCGACAACATTTTTCGGATTTACCAAAAGCATCATCCGAAATCTCACACTAAAACTTCCTCGTGCGAGAGTGTAACTCCCCCACTTGGAACTACGTTCCATATCTACAACTCGTACAACCGTACAATGCTACCAACGGTAGACTTTACAAACAATTGGGTTCACACGACCCATCACCATATCTTGCTCCAGCCTTGAGCACACGAAGGATTTCAATCAATCCTTAAACACTTCGAACAAAAAGTGTACCACGATTACACAAACCACACCCTCGCAATCATCCAATTGCTCTAGTTTGTCAATTTCCACCTAGTCACTCATGTACCTAAGGGCTTCACTCCGGTACCCTAAGTACAATGTAACCACAACACAATCGGAGTTGAACTCCACGCTAGTAGGTATAAAAGAGGCACCTAATATCGCGTCTTATATACTCCATTACCAACATACATCGAGATTCAAAACACTCGATCTCAAGGTTTTCCAACCACCCGACGAACCTCATGGTTCATCAACTTCCACACTATAGCGAACACGCGCTTAACAATCGAACACCAAAACCCATTTCCATGGCTTGGTAGAAACATCTCCCAAATACTAAGGAATGCTTGGTTGCACCAAGTCTTACGCCCTTCGCCCATTAATCACAACATCACCATAGCGTACTTCCATTAGGAACGTCACCCATAACAACAATATGCACAACACAAGGCATTTTACAAACTCAAATTCAATGGCACTTAATAAATAATCAAAGAACATATTTATTAAAACGAAATGTACCTTAACGTCTCCTTGCCGCACCCGTCCCCGCTAACTTGGGACATTCCGACTTACGATGTCCTTCTTCTTGGCAATTGATACACACCATACCATCACCCGTTGGTACCGAACATTCCCAAGACTTGTGACCCCTCATGCCATAATTGTAACATCTAGATGCACTAGAATCCGGTATACCCGTCCGCGTACCACCCGTGCTCACACTCGGACCCTTAGTCCTCTTACTCGGAGCACCATACGAAACAACCCTTCTCTTACTTGAAGGTTCACCAATCTTTGATCGCGTATACGACTCGAAACCTCTAGCCACGGTGAATAATTCCGCAAACGATTTCGCGTGACCCCGGCTAATTTTATTCTTCAAGACATCATTAAAGGTTCGATAGAAATCTTGCATCAACAAATTATCATTCCCCAAATACTCCGGGCAAAAACGAGCCTTCGCCATAAAGGTCGTCTTGAGAGTATTCAAATCTATAGAACCCTGTTGCAAATTTCGCAACTCTCGCAACTCATTACGCATTTCCGACAAATCGGCTGAAGTTCGGAACTCCTCGAAGAATTCCTTCTTAAACCCGTCCCACGATAACGCCATAAATGGTTCACCACCGACAAGATCAATCTTACCATCCAACCAATCCTTTGCCCTACCACGCAACAAACTAGTAGCGAGTCTTGTCCTCTTCTCGGGAGGGCATTCAATAGTACGAAAACACCCTTCGACATCCGAGATCCAAGTCGTGCTTATCAAAGGATCCGGTTTCCCGTCATACATCGGGGGTTTAGTCCTCATGAAGCTCTTAAGACAACGCTCCATTTCACTACTACCCCGAAATTCGAAATACTTCTTATCCATTTCTTCTCGAAACGCACTCATTTGCTACGCAACGGCGACTGCAACTCTAGTGTTAAACTCAGAATTGTTCGTCTCGATCCCACTTCCCGTCGCCATTCTAAGGAATGCAAAGTGATTAGATCACAAACGTATAAAACAACAGGCTCCACACCAGTCCATCTTGCTAAACACTCATCGTACGTCACTTGCTAGACACGATTTGCACCCGTAATAAGGTTTGCAAGTCCTTATTACGCACACACGTCGTATCAACTCGTTAGTACAACGACCGCCTCGCTTGATGATATAAACAAACACAAACAAAATTCTACGCGATATGCACATACGCGAGAATTATTATCACAACACAATTAATATATTAATAATATCCGCATTACTAATATAAACGTTAGTCCACCTACAAACAAGGCACTAACTATAACCTATTCCGACTTATACTCCTACAAGTCCCGCAACAAATAAGCACACACAAAAGTCTAAGTCTAGGCACCTATCTCAAGTCACCTAAATCCCTTAGACCATGCTCTGATACCACTTATAACGACCCAACCCGTATTAAAACCGGCCCATAAATTTTTTTCCTTTTAATACGCTTTAAATAACACTTTAGGTCCCAATTGTGTTTCCATAAACATCTTTAATTACAATAGAAGGTTTAATAACCTTAAAACATTTAATACATTAGTTAATTATCCAAACGGACATACACGACCCGACTAGTTTAGTATCCAACCAAAACCAAGCATGGTGATTTGGGACTACGCTACCCAAATCCTAATCGAATACAAAAGCAAGATCTTCTAAGCAACCTAGCCAAGATCTCTAATCCCCAAGCTTACCCGAGCCGCCAAGCATGCGAACCTATAAAAATATCAACAACGAGAGGGTAAGCTAACGCTTAGTGAATGATAATATACTACATACATATATATGTATAAAATGGACACGCCACACAAATATCAAATACCGCATACCGAAGCATCCATGTATAAGGCAACTACACTAAGCATACCGTACGATCTCTAAGCAACAAGCTAAAGATATCAACAAGGTATAAGTTCACCAACGACGATGTGAACAACGCCAATAAGCTACACTCGGAGGGTTAGCTACAACAACATTAGATTAATATATATAATAATATAAAATGAATAAGGTTAACCCCTTAACCCATTACCGAATACCAAATGCCACAATGAAGATTGGCCGAACTACACGAACCTTAGTAATCTGAAACCACACGAGATTACTATCTTCACAACATCGAGGTTGGCCGAACTACACGAGCCTTAGTAATCCGAAACCACACGAGATTACTACCTCAATAAGATGATCGAACTACACGAGTCACCATGAATCCGAACTACACGTGATTCATTTTAGATAAGATGACCGAACTACACGCGTCATCGTGAATCCAAACTACACGCGATTCACTTCTCCAACTCAACCCACGGTCATGGGATTATAAAATCCACCACATCGGGGTTATCCACATCAAGACAATATCAACCCTTCACCATTGGGGTTATAACATCCACATCACAACCACGTGTGATAACGTACACACAAAACGTGTACCTCGCCAAAGGTGGTCAACTAAAATGTACAACCGTGCCAATTGGACTCGTACAAAAGTTCCATCAAATCCACCTATATGTGAAGTGAGTTCTAATAGTCGAGAATCACTTCACCCGACCCGCACCCATCCTACACATACATATGCATATAGGATATTAACACTCACCTTGTCGCCTTGAAGAAACGCTTCCAAATAATCCGCAACTCATCAATGGAAAACACCTATTCTATAATCATAAATACCATAACACAATTAGGATGGATTTACAAACCAACCCAATTCGACACTTAGTGCAATTTCGACCCAATTTCACTTCCAAGCATAAACCGTACCCAAGCTAACCAATAATCACTAACACAAGTGATAATGGTCCTAATATGCCAATTAAACTCAAACACAAGTGTTAAACACCTATTGTTCTCAAAATTGCCCATAAACCCTAATTTTGACCCATTAAGTCAAAATCTCACCAATTACAAGTTTTGACACCAAAACATATTTAACTTTGTTTTATACTTCAACTTAATCCATTTTAAGTTTATAAACCTCATCGAATCGACATTTGGGTTATAATCATCAACAAACCCTAATTTCGACTCTAGTCAAAGTTAGTCAACCACGAAAACCCTAAAAGTCTCCAAAACACCAATAATCACTAACACTAGTGATTTATACCCTATTCTTAAGTCTTAAACGTGGTTAAATCATTAACTAACCTAAAACCCGCCTTTAACACTTACAAACCCGAATCTTGGTGTTAATCTCCAATTAACAACTAAATGGGTTCCATCTACGAATCATACAATCAAAAGCCCCAAATTTGAATGATGATCACGTAAATGAAATTCGAAGTTAGAGCTTACCACTAGTATCATTGTGTAGCCAAGAACGAGGAGAACAACCTAGTCAACTACGCCAAAGATCAAAACCCGCTTCTTCCTTTCCAAAATTCCACTTGAATCACTTGGGTGTTTGAGTTTTCTTGAGAGAAAATGAAAAGAAAAGATAAAAGAAAATAAGAAAAAGAATGAGTGGATGAGGTTAAAACCCCAAATCTGGCTCAAATGTGAAAAGACTAAAATGCCCATGCTCCTCATTTAAAATTACACAAAATCGGTGCCAGTCTGCCCGTATTGCCGCGCCGCGGCCTAATTCGTCGCGCCGCGATGATTGCCTCGAAATGGTGACTTTGTTTACAAGCTTTCTGATCCTAATTCTAGTGTAATGCCGTGCCGCGACCCAAGGCGTGACCTGTCATAACTTCTCGCACCCAAAGCTTTAATACTAGAAAATGCCCCGAACCTTTCTTACACCATTCGTACATACCCAATTTACCTATAAATCATATACGGGGAAAACGGGGTGTTACATCTAAGATCGCTTCTTCGTTGACGAAATTGATGAGGAAGAACGCGAGGTTTATTTGGGGGAACGAGCAAGAAATTGCTTTTCAATTGTTAAAAGAAAAGTTTTGTCAAGCTCTGGTGTTGGTGTTGCCAGAAGGTGCGGAAGACATGACGGTTTATTGTGATGCTTCGCTAAATGGGCTCGGGTGTGTTCTAATGCAAAGAAGTAAAGTCATCGCTTACGCCTCTCAACAATTAAAGGAACACGAGACGAGATATCCGACTCATGATCTTGAGTTTGCAGCGGTTGTGCATGCATTGAAAATTTGGCGCCGTTACTTGTATTGTGTCAAGAGTACGATTTATTCGGATCATAAGAGTTTGAAACATCTCTTTAACCAAAGAGATTTGAATTATCGTCAACGTAGGTGGATGGATGTGGTAAAAGATTATGATTGTGAAATACTTTATCATCCGGGCAAGGCGAATGTGGTCGCGGATGCATTAAGTCGAAAGAGTCATCTCCCGGTGTTATGATTGGGATTGTTACATATGATTATTACTAACGATTTTCTTGAAAAACTTGGTGTGATTCAAATAGAGGCTTACGTTCACAACAAGCATGCGGAACAAATAGTGGGGCAATCGGAGTTCATTACTATGGGCTTGCGTGGTTTGTTGTCTTTTCAAGGAAGAGTGTGGGTGCCTAAGATGGGGGATTATCGACGAGTGCTACTTGATGAAGCACATAAGTCAAAGTATTCCATTCATCCGGGCGCAACAAAAATGTATCTTGATTTAAGGAAGGAGTATTGGTGGCCGGGCATGAAACGTGATGTTGTAAAGTATGTTGAACAATGCGTTACATGTTTGCAAGTTAAGGCCGAGCACCAAAAGCCGTATGGTAAGTTGCAACCGTTAGAAATCCTGAAATGGAAATGGGAGCATATTACCATGGATTTCATTACAAAGTTACCTAAGACGGTGAGAACCCAATTTGATACGATTTGGGTGATAGTTGACCGATTGACGGAAAGTTCTTTGTTTCTTCCCATTCGGGAAGCGATATCGTCGGAAACTTTGGCTAAATTGTTTATCAAGGAAGTAGTCGCTCTACATGGGGTTCCTATATCTATTATTTCGGATCGAGATACCCGTTTTACATCTCGGTTTTGGGAAAAGTTTCATGACAATATGGGTACACAATTAAAATTGAGCATGGCGTATCATCCTCAAACGGACGGTCAAATCGAACATACGAATCAAACATTAGAGGATATGTTACGGGCGTGTATTATTGATTTCGGTGGTAGTTGGGACGAGCACTTACCTTTGGTGGAATTCTCGTACAATAATAGTTATCATACTAGTATCGGGATACCACCGTATGAGATGCTTTATGGGGGAAGATGTCGAACTCCAATTTGTTAGGGTGAAGTGGGACAAAAGGAAATCGGGAGTACCGATTTGGTTTTAGAAACGAATAGAAAAATCGATATGATTCGGGCTCATTTTAAAAAGGCGCAAGATAGACAAAAGTCGTATGCCGACAAACGTAGGCGAATGATCGAATTCCAAGAAGGTGACATGGTGATGCTTAAGGTTTCGCCATGGAAAGGTATTATTCGGTTTCGAAAATGGTGAAAGTTAGCTCCGTGGTTTATTGGCCCATTTAAAGTTTTAGCTCGGGTTGGCGAAGTAGCGTATTGTTTGGAATTACCTGAAGAACTTGCGGGGATCCATAATACATTCCATGTTTACCATCTCCGTAAGTGTCTTACGGATGATTCATAATGGGTACCATTAGACGAGATTGAGCTAAATAATAAACTGGAGTATGTTGAGGATCCGATTGCTATACTCGATGAGAAGGTCAAAAGATTGAGAAATAAAGTGGTTAGGACTTTTAAAGTTCAATGGCGTCGTAGTAAAGGTTCCGAGTTTACTTGGGAGCCCAAAGATTTTGTTCTTGTGTATCTTCCTGCTTGTCATGCGGCTTGGATTGCGAGGTCGCAATCCTGTTCAAGTGGGGGATAGTTGTAAGATCCTGTTTTCCCAGGTGCTTTGGACGCCGTCCAAATTGGTGGGACGTTGTCCCATTGTGAAGGACTGGACGCCATCCAGAAATCTAGACGCCGTCCAAATTAGCTGGCAGGCCAGCTGCCTTGTTTTTAGATATTTTAAGTGGGTATTTTGGTAAATTCACTTGGAGAACGAATTTAAGGCCTTAGATCAGTTGGTGGAGCCTCATTCACTCCATTATCAACCACCTCATCCTTCCACTTCAAGTTTAGAGAGAGAGTGAGGAAAGTTTTAGAGTGAGAAAGCTCCATCTAAGGAAGAAGAAGCTTGTTTTGGGTTAGAGCTCGAGTATTAAAGTTGTTCATCTCCTCACTAGCTACATTTTGATTGTTTAAGGGTTAGGGTTTGGGCTAGTGTTGAACATTAAAACCCATTTGTTAGTGATTTGGGGGTTTTTGGGTAAGTTTTGGCCATGAAGACTCAAAGATGACTAACCTAGGGTTTTGAAAAGTTAAAGTATGTAAATGGGTCTTAAAGGCCTAGTAAATTGGTAGCACACTTGTAGTAAATGTTAGTGAGTGTCATTTGGGTTAGTGGATGACCCGAAATGGGTATGTTGACTTTAAATTAATCAAAGGGCTAATGATTGACCTAGTTGGGAAATGTGGGTGTGAAATACCCTAATGGTGAAATAGTTAGTGTTGTTGGACCTTAATCACTAGCTTTTAAGTGATTAATGATGGTCTTGACCCTTAAGGGGCGGTTTTGGTGAAATGGGGCATTTAATGCATTTAAGTCACTAAATGCACATAAGTGAATTGTTGGTATTTAGTCCAACTAGATTGTGTATTGATTGAAGTATTTATTATATTAGGTACTTTGCTTTGAAGTTTGCGAAAGTATAAAACCATCATCGAATTGTTAAGGTGAGTGGAATAATTATGTGTGTTCGTATATAATGTATTTATTTGTGTTGTATGAATGTGGCATTGTCGCGTTGTTCAAGACACCACATTCTAAGTAACGAGCAGTATTGTCGCAGTGTTTAAGACACTACTCATTGGTTGATTGACATGTGGATGCTGCAGTGTTCAAGGCACCACATTGTCATGGGAGTGGATGCCGCGGTGTTCAAGGCACCACTCATTGTTTTGATTGACATGTGGATTCGTCGCATTGTTCAAGATGCCACATTGTCATGGGGGTGAGTGAGTTACGTTGTTCAAGACATCACCCAGGGGATTAGCAATTACGCGGTGTTTAAGTAACGCTAATGAATGTTATGAACTCCGACGGTCTTTTAAGTACCGTTCCCTTGTTCGATTGGTTAACCATGGTTGTATGAATTTTGTATCAACATATTTTAATTATGAACTATATGATATTGGTATTGCTAACTCATTGTGAACTTCGGTTATTGGTTATTGCATAATGTTTTGCATGATTGTCGAATTGCTAGCTCGTGGACGATATTGTGTAAGTGATACATGTAAGTAGGTTATATATGTATATGTATAATTGTTGCACTCACTAAGCTTTAGCTTACCCTCTCGTTATTTACCTTTTTAGGCTCTGGCGCGGACAAATGAAAAGGTATTCGGTTGGATTAGTGGTCTCCCGCTTATTTTGATAGGGGATGCTTTTGGGTAGCTTTTGGAAGTTCGGCCAAGATTTGGTTAGTTTAACCCCAAACACCATGCTCTAGTGTCGTTTGGAAATTAAACTAGTATGGTGGAAACTTGTATTTTTGAACGAAATGCGTAATTCGGGCGAATGTGGGCCCGGTGATGTAAAACTTGTTTTGATGATGAAAACCTCTTAGTTTATTATATTGTGATATGTTGTGAAAAGGTTTTCATTTAAAAGCGTCGGGAAGCGGGATTTCCGTTCGTGTAAATTGGACCCGGGGACAGTAGCTGGAAGGCCAATTGGACGCCGTCCAAATCTCCTGGACGCCGTCCCACCCTTCATTGCTGGACGCCGTCCAGATATCTGGACACCGTCCAGATGTGCTGCACCAGAATTTTTTTTTTTGGTACACGTTTTTGGTGAATTGAAGTCTGGTTGTTACATCTTATGACACGGGCGGTAGGACCAGTTTAATAAATACAAGGTCACTACCTATTCATGTGCCAGCATTCCATAATCTCGGCAAAGTAACTAACGAAATCATAGTATGCAATTGCTTTAACCTTATCTGAATTACAAATTTTATCGCATTTACTTTATTCTATCTTATAAACTAGAAAACTCAAAATTAGGTAATTTACAACTACTCCTCTACTTTAGGATTATCTTAAGTTATAAATATAGGTTTGATTCTACTGATCTCTTGAAAATTCGACCCTAGGTCATACTTCCCTTACTCACCATAATAAGGAGTAGTACGATTTAGGCCCCGCTAAATATAATTTTAAAACTATTGCCCCTCTCCTGATAGCTGATTCTGACGTCTTACGACCTAACGATACCGCATAGAGGATCAAACTTTATAGGGTTTAGTAATCATAACGCACACTGATTCGTACAAAGATAAATCTAAGATTTTAAGTCTTAAGTTTAAATTTAATTTTCAATTATAACTAAAATCATATCTATGCTTGTGTATTTGTCCACTTTAACTTCTTAAATAGTCAAGCTCATGCCCTTGTCTACATTAATATTAGAGTGCATAAGTATTAAGTTAAAATTAATTGATGGATGAATTTTTATAACAATCATCTCCATGTAGTTTGGAGTTAGCGCAATAAGAATAAGCTCTATACCGTCAGTGGTCCATGCTTCTTTAGAGCAGTCGTTTCACCATTTTTGGTATTATCATTTGAATGTTGCTTTCATAGTTTACATGAGATTTTCTTTTTATGACTATCATGTATGATGTATGAACTCTTAAAAGTATTATCAGTGTAATAATATCTTTTTCGATTTGTCATGGATGAAAATGTAATAAGCATTTTTAAATAATGGATGATGGTTTTTATTATGAGTTATGCACTTTTAATATTAATGAGTAAATCGTGGAAAACCACTTTGGGTCAGGACTAAAGTCAAAAGTCACAAACACTAAATATAATAGCCAAGTATAATTAAAATTTTAATTTAAACCGATTATTTCTTTGTAGAATAAGTGTTTGAACAAAAACTAAACAAGATAAAGTAAGATTAAAATTTAATATTAATAACCTAAAATAAGGGTAGGAATGGGAATTAGGTTTCATAAGGGTTTTTAACTTAAGACTAAAACTTCTAAGGGTAACTAGTTGGAGTGTTCATACACTATACCGAGTACTCACGACCTAGGTAACTGGCTTTAAAAGGTGTAAAATTAAAAAGGCTAAAATAAATTTAAAATCCTAAATATTTCTTTATCATTTACATTACCTTAATTTTAGGTGTTTTATATTTCTTTACAATTTATTCCATCTCAAAATTCAAAATTTTCACCATATAGGGATTTACAAAAAAACTAGTTACTTTCAAAGGTATAAATTATTAATCAAAAGAAACAATTTTCATAATGTAGGACAAATAAAACCAAGTGTGACTTTTAAACCATAAAAATCTTATTTTATTAGTATTTCCTTAACAATTTTGGTGAAAAATTTATCTTAGATTTTTAATTTAGTGAAGAATTCACCCCTCCCTTGAAATGTCCCGTTCATATTGATTATAAACGTTCCATATGAGACGAGGTTTTGACCTCTATATGAGACATTTTTCAAAGACTGCATTCGTTTTTAAAACAAACCATAACCTTTATTTTATCGACAAGGTTAAAAGGACACCACCTAGATTATCAGAAATGATAATCTAAAATATCACACTTATACACTACCAATACATATTGGTTTACAATATTAAGATGTTACAACAAAGTAAATTTCGAATGCAGTTTTAATCAATATTATACAAGCATGCTGACTCCAAATCTTGTCCATATATTAGCATGCAATAGCGGAAGCTCTTAATAATCACCTGAGAATAAACATGCTTTAAACATCAACAAAAATGTTGGTGAGTTATAGGTTTAACCTATATATTTATCAAATCGTAATAATAGACCACAAGATTTCATATTTCAATATACATCCCATACATAGAGATAAAAATCATTCATATGGTTTGAACACCTGGTAACCGACATTAACAAGATGCATATAAGAATATCCCCATCATTCCAGGACATCCATCGAACATGATATAAAAACTCGAAGTACTAAAGCATCCGCTACAACGGATGGGGTTTGTTAGGCCCAATTGATCTATCTTTAGGATTCGCGTCAATTAGTAGACTGGTTTACTAATTCTTAGGTTACCAAGTAAAAGGGGCATATTCGGCTTCGATCGTTCAACCATAGAAAGTAGTTTCATGTACTTGTGTCTATTTTGTAAAACATTTATAAAGCTGCATGTATTCTCATCCCAAAAATATTAGATTTTAAAAGTGGGACTATAACTCACTTTCACAGATTTTTACTTCGTCGGGAAGTAATACTTGACCACTAGTCGATTCACGAACCTATAACAAATATGTACATATATATCAAAGTATGTTCAAAATATATTTACAACATTTTTTAATACGTTTTACTGTTTTAAGTTTATTAAGTCAGCTGTCCTTGTTAGTAACCTACAACTAGCTGTCCACAGTTAGATGTACAGAAATAAAGCAATATATATTATCTCGAATCAATCCACGACCTCATGTATACAAGCCTCAGGCTTGATCATAACTCAAAGTATATAATATTTTGGAATCAACCTCAACCCTGTATAGCTAACTCCTACATTACTGCATATAGAGTGTTTATGGTTGTTCAAAAATATATATATATATATATATATATATATAGATGGGTCGATATGATATGTCAAAACATTATATTCGTGTCTATGGTATCCCAAGATTACATAATATATTAGAATACATGTATAATACAATATGAGTTAGCTAGGATATGATTAATATAGATTGGTTACCAATTTTCACGTAGCTACAACAAGCAAAAAATATCCAATCTTGTTTTACCCATAACTTCTTCGTTTTAAATCCATTTTGAGTGTTTCAAGTTGCTATGGTTTCATATTGATCTTAAGTTTATGAATATAAACAGAAAAAGTATAAGTTTATAGTCATAAGTATAGGTTACAAGTCGTTTTTGTAAAGGTAGTCATTTCAGTCGAAAGAACGACGTCTAGATGACCATTTTGGAAAACATACTTCCACTTTGAGTTTAACCATGATTTTTGGATATAGTTTCATGTTCATAATAAAAATTATTTTCTCAGAAGAACAACTTTTAAATCAAAGTTTATCATAGTTTTTAATTTACTAACCCAAAATAGCCCGCGGTGTTACTACGACGGCGTATATCCGATTTTACGGTATTTTTCGTGTTTTTGGGTTTTAAATCATTAAGTTAGCATATCATATAGATATAGAACATGTGTTTAGTTGATTTTAAAAGTCAAGTTAGAATGATTAACTTTTGTTTGCGAACAATTTTAGAATTAACTAAACTATGTTCTAGTGATTACAAGTTTAAACCTTTGAATAAGGTAGCTTTATATATATGAATAGAATGATGTTATGAACATCATTACTACCTCATGTATTGTGGATAAACCTACTAGAAATGAGAAAAATAGATCTAGCTTCAAAGGATCCTTGGATGGCTTGAAAGTTCTTGAAGCAAAATTATGACTCGAAAACAAGTTCAAGTAAGATTTCCACTTGAAATAAGATTGTTAAAGTTATAGATATTGAATCAAAGTTTGAATATGAGTATTACCTTATATTAGAAAGATATCTTAATGTAAATAAGAAAGATTTCTTGAGGTTGGATGATCACTCAAAGTGTATTTGCAAGATTGGAAGTAAGCTAGCAAACTTGGAAGTGTTGTTGGTGTGTTCTTGAGTAGTTATTTTATAACTTGGTTTATGTATGGATTTATGAACTAGATTGAGCTAGATTTGGTTGAAGATGATGAAGAACACTTAGAACAAAGTAAGAACACTTGAGAGAGAGTAATTTGATTCAAGAAAAATTGAAAATGAATTTGTTTGTGTACACCTCATTTCACGTGAACTTGCATGAGTCATATAGGCTCCATTAGTTTGTTATTTTGTGAGATATTTAATACTAGATGTTAAATAATGCTTCCCACATGGTTAGGTGACTCACATGGGCTGCTAAGAGCTGATCATTAGAGTGTATATACCAATAGTAAATACATTTAGAAGCTGTGTATTGTACGAGTACAAATACGAGTGCATACGAGTAGAATTGTTGATGAAAATGAATAAGGATGTAATTGTAAGTATTTTTGTTAAGTAGAAGTACTTTTATAAGTGTCTTGAAGTCTTTCAAAAGTGTATGAATACATATTAAAACACTACATGTAAATACATTTTAACTGAGTCGTTAAGTCATCGTTAGTCGTTACATGTATATGTTGTTTTGAAACCTTTAGGTTAACGGTCTTGTTAAATGTTGTTAACCCATTGTTTATTATATCTAAAGAGATGTTAAATTGTTACATTATCATGATATTATGATATGTAATATATCTTAGTATGATATATATACAGTTAAATGTCGTTACAACGATAATCGTTACATATATGTCTCGTTTCGAAATCATTAAGTTAGTAGTCTTATTTTTACATATGTAGTTCATTGTTAATAAACTTAATGATATATTTACTTATCATTTAACATTATTAACCAAGTGTATCAATATCTTAATATGATTCATATGTACCTATTAAGACGTTGTTATAACGATAATCGTTATATCTATCGTTTTCGAGTTTCTTAATTCAATAGTCTCATTTTTATGTATATAACACATTGTTAAAATATCTAATGAGATACTTACTTCTAATAATATCATATTAACTATATATATAACCATATATATTTCATCATATAGTTTTTACATGTTTTATCGTTCGTGAATCACCGGTCAACTTGGGTGGTCAATTGTCAATATGAAACCTATTTCAATTAATCAAGTCTTAACAAGTTTGATTGCTTAATATGTTGGAAACACTTAATCATGTAAATAACAATTTCATTTAATATATATAAACATGTAAAAGTTCGGGTCACTACAGTACCTACCCGTTAAATAAATTTCTTCCCGAAATTTTAAGCAGTTGGAGGTATTGTCGTATCTTCTGGAAATAAGTGCGGGTATTTCTTCTTCATCTAATCTTCTCATTCTCAGGTGAACTCGGGTCCTCTATGAGCATTCCATCGAACCTTAACAATTGGTATTTTTTTTTGCTTAAGTCTTTTAACCTCACGATCCATTATGTCGACGGGTTCTTCGATAAATTAAAGTTTTTCATTGATTTGGATTTCGTCTAACGGAAGAGTGAGATCTTCTTTAGCAAAACATTTCTTCAAATTCGAGACGTGGAAAGTGTTATGTACAGCTGCGAGTTGTTGAGGTAACTCAAGTCGGTAAGCTACTGGTCCGACGCGATCAATAACCTTGAATGGTCCAATATACCTTGGGTTTAATTTCCCTCGTTTACCAAATCGAAGAACGCCTTTCCAAGGTGCAACTTTAAGCATGACCATCTCTCCAATTTCAAATTCTATATCTTTCCTTTTAATGTCAGCGTAGCTCTTTTGTCTACTTTGGGTGGTTTTCAACCGTTGTTGAATTTGGATGATCTTCTCAGTAGTTTCTTGTATTATCTCTGGACCCGTAATCTGTCTATCCCCCACTTCACTCCAACAAACCAGAGACCTGTGCTTTCTACCATAGAGTGCTTCAAACGGTGCCATCTTAATGCTTGAATGGTAGCTATTGTTGTAGGAAAATTCTGCTAACGGAAGGTGTCGATCCCAACTGTTTCCGAAATCAATAACACATGCTCGTAGCATGTCTTCAAGCGTTTGTATCGTCCTTTCACTCTGCCCATTAGTTTGTGGATGATAAGTGAAATGTCCCGTTATTATTGATTAAAAACGTTCCATATTAATTGATTTCGTTGCGAGGTTTTGACCTCTATATGAGACGTTTTTCAAAGACTGCATTCATTTTTAAAACAAACCATAACCTTTATTTCATAAATAAAGGTTTAAAAAGCTTTACGTAGATTATCAAATAATGATAATCTAAAATATCCTGTTTACACACGACCATTACATAATGGTTTACGATACAAATATTTTACATCGAAATCAGTTTCTTGAATGCAGTTTTTACACAATATCATATAAACATGGACTCCAAATCTTGTCCTTATTTTAGTATGAAACAGCGGAAGCTCTTAGTATTCACCTGAGAATAAACATGCTTTAAACGTCAACAAAAATGTTGGTGAGTTATAGGTTTAACCTATATATATCAAATCGTAACAATAGACCACAAGATTTCATATTTCAATACACATCCCATACATAGAGATAAAAATTATTCATATAGTGAACACCTGGTAACCGACATTAACAAGATGCATATATAAGAATATCCCCATCATTCTGGGACACCCTTCGGATATGATATAAATTTCGAAGTACTAAAGCATCCGGTACTTTGGATGGGGTTTGTTAGGCTCAATAGATATATATTTAGGATTCGCGTCAATTAGGGTGTCTGTTCCCTAATTCTTAGATTACCATACTTAATAAAAAGGGGCATATTCGATTTCGATAATTCAACCATAGAATGTAGTTTCACGTACTTGTGTCTATTTTGTAAATCATTTATAAAACCTGCATGTATTCTCATCCCAAAAATATTAGATTTTAAAAGTGGGACTATAAATCACTTTCACAGATTTTTACTTCGTCGGGAAGTAAGACTTGGCCACTGGTTGATTCACGAACCTATAACAATATATACATATATATCAAAGTATGTTCAAAATATATTTACAACACTTTTAATATATTTTGATGTTTTAAGTTTATTAAGTCAGCTGTCCTCGTTAGTAACCTACAACTAGTTGTCCACAGTTAGATGTACAGAAATAAATCGATAAATATTATCTTGAATCAATCCACCACCCAGTGTATACGTATCTCAGTATTGATCACAACTCAAACTATATATATTTTGGAATCAACCTCAACCCTGTATAGCTAACTCCAACATTCACATATAGAGTGTCTATGGTTGTTCCGAAATATATATAGATGTGTCGACATGATAGGTCGAAACATTGTATACGTGTCTATGGTATCTCAAGATTACATAATATACAATATAAGTTGATTAAGTTATGGTAGGAATAGATTTGTTACCAATTTTCACGTAGCTAAAATGAGAAAAATTATCCAATCTTGTTTTACCCATAACTTCTTCATTTTAAATCCGTTTTGAGTGAATCAAATTGCTATGGTTTCTTATTAAACTCTATTTTATGAATCTAAACAGAAAAAGTATAGGTTTATAGTCTGAAAAATAAGTTACAATTCATTTTTGTAAAGGTAGTCATTTCAGTCGAAAGAACGACGTCTAGATGACCATTTTAGAAAACATACTTCCACTTTGAGTTTAACCATAATTTTTGGATATAGTTTCATGTTCATAATAAAAATCATTTTCAAAGAATAACAACTTTTAAATCAAAGTTTATCATAGTTTTTAATTAACTAACCCAAAACAGCCCGCGGTGTTACTATGACGGCGTAAATCTGATTTTACGGTGTTTTTCGTGTTTCCAGGTTTTAAATCATTAAGTTAGCATATCATATAGATATAGAACATGTGTTTAGTTGATTTTAAAAGTCAAGTTAAAAGGATTGACTTTTATTTGCGAAACAAGTTTAGAATTAACTAAACTATGTTCTGGTGATTACAAGTTTAAACCTTCGAATAAGATAGTTTTATATGTATGAATCGAATGATGTTATGAACATCATTACTACCTCAAGTTCCTTGGATAAACCTACTGGAAATGAGAAAAATAGATCTAGCTTCAAAGGATCCTTGGATGGCTTGAAAGTTCTTGAAGCAGAATCATGACACGAAAACAATTTCAAATAAGATTTCCACTCGAAATAAGATTGTTATAGTTATAGAAATTGAATTAAAGTTTGAATATGATTATTACCTTGTGTTAGAAAGATAACCTACTGTAAGTAACAAAAGTTTCTTGATCTTGGATGATTACTTGGAATGGATTTAGAAAACTTGGAAGAAAACTTGCAATCTTGGAAGTATTCTTGATTTTATGAAACTAGAACTTTTGGAATTTATGAAGAACACTTAGAACTTGAAGATAGAACTTGAGAGAGATCAATTAGATGAAGAAAATTGAAGAATGAAAGTGTTTGTAGGTGTTTTTGGTCGTTGGTGTATGGATTAGATATAAAGGATATGTAATTTTGTTTTCATGTAAATAAGTCATGAATGATTACTCATATTTTTGTAATTTTATGAGATATTTCATGCTAGTTGCCAAATGATGGTTCCCACATGTGTTAGGTGACTCACATGGGCTGCTAAGAGCTGATCATTGAAGTGTATATACTAATAGTACATACATCTAAAAGCTGTGTATTGTACGAGTACGAATACGGGTGCATACGAGTAGAATTGTTGATGAAACTGAACGAGGATGTAATTGTAAGCATTTTTATTAAGTATAAGTATTTTGATAAGTGTCTTGAAGTCTTTCAAAAGTGTATGAATACATATTAAAACACTACATGTATATACATTTTAACTGAGTCGTTAAGTCATCGTTAGTCGTTACATGTAAATGTTGTTTTGAAACCTTTAGGTTAACGATCTTGTTGAATGTTATTAACCCATTGTTTATTATAACAAATGAGATGTGAAATTTTTATATTATCATGATATTATGATATATAATATATCTTAGTATGATATATATACAGTTAAATGTCGTTACAACGATAATCGTTACATATATGTCTCGTTTCGAAATCATTAAGTTAGTAGTCTTATTTTTACATATGTATTTCATTGTTAATACACTTAATAATATATTTACTTATCATTTAACATAATTAACCAAGTGTATCAATATATTAATATGATTTATATGTACCTAGTAAGACGTTGTTATAACGATAATCGTTATATATATCATTTTCGAGTTTCTTAAATTAATAGTCTCATTTTTATGTATATAACTGATTGTTAAAATACCTAATGAGATACATACTTATAATAAAATCATGTTAACTATATATATAACCATATATATGTCATCGTATAGTTTTTACAAGTTTTAACGTTCGTGAATCACCGGTCAACTTGGGTGGTCAATTGTCTATATGAAACCGATTTCAATTTTTCAAGTCTTAACAAGTTTGATTGCTTAACATGTTGGAAACACTTAATCATGTAAATAACAATTTCATTTAATATATATAAACATGGAAAAGTTCGGGTCACTACAGTACCTACCCGTAAATAAATTTCGTCCCGAAATTTTAAGCAGTTGGAGGTGTTGACGTATCTTCTGGAAATAAATGCGGGTATTTCTTCTTCATCTGATCTTCACGCTCCCAGGTGAACTCGGGTCCTCTACGAGCATTCCATCGAACCTTAACAATCGGTATCTTGTTTTGTTTAAGTCTCTTAACCTCACGATCCATTATTTCGACGGGTTCTTCAATGAATTGAAGTTTTTCATTGATTTGGATTTCGTCCAACGGAATAGTGATATCTTCTTTAGCAAAACATTTCTTCAAATTTGAGACGTGGAAAGTGTTATGTACAGTCGCGAGTTGTTGAGGTAGCTCCAGTTGGTAAGCTACTGGTCCGACACGATCTATAATCTTGAATGGTCCAATGTACCTTGGATTTAGTTTTCCCCGTTTACCAAATCGAACAACGCCTTTCCAAGGTGAAACCTTAAGCATGACCATTTCTCCAATTTCAAACTCTATATCTTTGCTTTTACTGTCCGCGTAGCTCTTTTGTCGACTCTGGGCGGTTTTCAATCTTTGTTGAATTTGGATGATTTTCTCGGTAGTTTCTTGTATTATCTCCGGACCCGTAATCTGTCTATCCCCCACTTCACTCCAACAAATCGGAGACCTGCACTTTCTACCATAAAGTGCTTCAATCGATGCCATCTCAATGCTTGAATGGTAGTTGTTGTTGTAGGAAAATTCTGCTAACGGTAGATGTCGATCCCAACTGTTTCCGAAATCAATAACACAAGCTCGTAGCATGTCTTCAAGCGTTTGTATCGTCCTTTCTCTCTGCCCATCAGTTTGTGGATGATAGGCAGTACTCATGTCTAGACGAGTTCCCAATGCTTGCTGTAATGTCTGCCAGAATCTTGAAATAAATCTGCCATCCCTATCAGAGATAATAGAGATTGGTATTCCATGTCTGGAGATGACTTCCTTCAAATACAGTCATGCTAACTTCTCCATCTTATCATCTTCTCTTATTGGCAGGAAGTGTGCTGACTTGGTGAGACGATCAATTATTACCCAAATAGTATCATAACCACTTGCAGTCCTTGGCAATTTAGTAATGAAATCCATGGTAATGTTTTCCCATTTCCATTCCGGGATTTCAGGTTGTTGTAGTAGACCTGATGGTTTCTGATGTTCAGCTTTGACCTTAGAACACGTCAAACATTCTCCTACATATTTAGCAATATCGGCTTTCATACCTGGCCACCAAAAATGTTTCTTAAGATCCTTGTACATCTTCCCCGTTCCAGGATGTATTGAGTATCTGGTTTTATGAGCTTCTCTAAGTACCATTTCTCTCATATCTCCAAATTTTGGTACCCAAATTCTTTCAGCCCTATACCGGGTTCCGTCTTCCCGAATTTTAAGATGCTTCTCCGATCCTTTGGGTATTTCATCCTTTAAATTTCCCTCTTTTAAAACTCCTTGTTGCGCCTCCTTTATTTGAGTAGTAAGGTTAGTGTGAATCATTATATTCATAGATTTTACTCGAATGGGTTCTCTGTCCTTTCTGCTCAAGGCGTCGGCTACCACATTTGCCTTCCCCGGGTGGTAACGAATCTCAAAGTTGTAATCATTCAACAATTCAATCCACCTACGCTGCCTCATATTCAGTTGTTTCTGATTAAATATGTGTTGAAGACTTTTGTGGTCGATATATATATTACTTTTGACCCCATATAAGTAGTGCCTCCAAGTCTTTAATGCAAAAACAACCGCGCCTAATTCCAAATCATGTGTCGTATAATTTTGCTCGTGAATCTTCAATTGTATAGACGCATAAGCAATCACCTTCGTCCGTTGCATTAATACACAACGGAGACCTTGCTTTGATGCGTCACAATAAATCACAAAATCATCATTCCCTTCAGGCAATGACAATATAGGTGCCGTAGTTAGCTTTTTCTTCAATAATTGAAACGCCTTCTCTTGTTCATCCTTCCATTCAAATTTCTTCCCTTTATGCGTTAATGCAGTCAAGGTTTTTGCTATTTTGGAGAAATCTTGGATGAATCTTCTGTAGTAACCAGCCAGTCCTAAAAATTGTCGTATATGCTTCGGAGTTTTTGGGGTTTCCCACTTTTCAACGGTTTCGATCTTTGCCGGGTCCACCTGGATACCTTCTTTGTTCACTATGTGACCGAGGAATTGAACTTCTTTCAACCAAAATGCACACTTTGAAAACTTAGCGTACAGTTTTTCTTTCCTCAATACTTCTAGCACTTTTCTCAAATGTTCTACGTGCTCTTGATCATTCTTTGAGTAAATAAGTATGTCATCGATGAAAACAATGACAAACTTGTCAAGATATGGCCCACACACTTGGTTCATAAGGTCCATGAACACAGCTGGTGCGTTAGTCAATCCAAACGGCATAACCATAAACTCGTAATGACCATAACGCGTCCTAAAAGTAGTTTTTGGAATATCATCCTCCTTTACTTGCATTTGATGATATCCAGAACGTAAATCGATCTTCGAATAAACCGATGAGCCATGTAGTTGATCAAATAAGTCATCAATTCTCGGCAGTGGATAACGGTTTTTGATGGTACATTTGTTCAACTCTCTGTAGTCAATACATAACCTAAATGTACCATCCTTCTTCTTGACAAACAAAACAGGAACTCCCCATGGTGATGTGCTTGGTCGAATGAAACCACGTTCTAATAGTTCTTGTAGTTGGCTTTGCAGTTCTTTCATCTCGCTGGGTGCGAGTCTATATGGAGCACGAGCTATTGGTGCAGCTCCTGGTACAAGATCTATTTGAAATTCAACAGATCGATATGGAGGTAGTCCCGGTAATTCTTTCAGAAATACATCGGGAAATTCTTTTGCGACGGGAACATCATTGATGCTCCTTTCTTCAGTTTGTACTTTCTCGACGTGTGCTAGAACAGCATAGCAACCTTTTCTTATTAGTTTTTGTGCCTTCAAATTACTAATAAGATGTAGCTTTATGTTGCCCTTTTCTCCGTACACCATTAAGGGTTCTCCTTCTTCTCGTACAATGCGAATTGCATTTTTATAACATACGATCTCTGCTTTCACCTTCTTCAGCCAGTCCATGCCAACTATTACATCAAAACTCCCTAACTCTACTGGTATCAAATCAATCTTAAATATTTCGCTACCCAGTTTAATTTCTCGATTCCGGCATATATTATCTGCTGAAATTAATTTACCGTTTGCTAATTCGAGTAAAAATTTACTATCCAACGGCGTCAATGGACAACTTAATTTAGCATAAAAATCTCTACTCATATAGCTTCTATCCGCACCCGAATCAAATAAAACGTAAGCAGATTTATTGTCAATAAGAAACGTACCTGTAACAAGCTCCGGGTCTTCCTGTGCCTCTGCCGCATTAATATTGAAAACTCTTCCGCGGCCTTGTCCATTCGTGTTCTCCTGGTTCGGGCAATTTCTAATAATGTGGCCCGGTTTTCCACATTTATAACAAACTACATTGGCATAACTTGCTCCGACACTACTTGCTCCGCCATTACTCGTTCCGACACCATTTGTTCCTTTCGTTCTGTTAACCCCTGGTCCGTAGACCTCACACCTTGCCACGCTATGACCATTTCTTTTACACTTGTTACAAAATTTGGTGCAGAACCCCGAGTGATACTTTTCACACCTTTGGCATAGCTGCTTCTGATTGTTGTTGTTGTTACGGTTGTTATTGTTGTTGGGATGATTGTTGTAGTTGATGTTGTTGTTGTTGTTGTTGTTGTTGTTGGGCCGTTTGTTGTAGTTGCGATTGATGTTGCGATTTTTGGGATAATTGTTGCGATTATTATTGTAATTGCTGTTGTTATTGTATTGGTGATTCTTATCACCTTTTTCCTCCCACTTTCTTTTAACTTGCTTCACATTGGCCTCTTCAGCCGTCTGTTCTTTAATTCTTTCCTCAATCTGGTTCACTAGTTTGTGAGCCATTCTACATGCTTGTTGTATGGATGCGGGCTCGTGTGAACTTATATCTTCTTGGATTTTTTCCGGTAATCCTTTCACAAACGCGTCGATCTTCTCTTCCTCATCTTCGAACGCTCCCGGACACAATAGGCACAATTCTGTGAATCGTCTTTCGTACGTGGTAATATCAAATCCTTGGGTTCGTAACCCTCTAAGTTCTGTCTTGAGCTTATTGACCTCGGTTCTGGGACGGTACTTCTCGTTCATCAAGTGCTTGAATGCTGACCACGGTAGTGCGTACGCATCATCTTATCCCACTTGCTCTAGATAGGTATTCCACCATGTTAACGCAGAACCTGTGAAGGTATGCGTAGTGTACTTCACTTTGTCCTCTTCAGTACACTTACTTATGGCAAACACCGATTCGACCTTCTCGATCCACCGTTTCAATTCGATCGGTCCTTCGGTTCCATCAAATTCCAAAGGTTTGCAGGCAGTGAATTCTTTGTAGGTGCATCCTACACGATTTCCTGTACTGCTAGATCCAAGGTTATTGTTGGTATGTAGCGCAGCCTGTACTGCGGCTATGTTTGAAGCTAGAAAAGTACGGAATTCCTCTTCATTCATATTCACGGTGTGTCGAGTAGTCGGTGCCATTTCCTTCAAAATAGTCAAATGGAACAAGTTAATCATACAAAATATTAAGAGTAGTTAATAGTATTTCGTAGCATAATATGAACTCATTTATAAAAGCTTTTTCTTCATATTAGCGTTTTATAAGTTTAAATTCGGGTAGTACCTACCCGTTAAGTTCATACTTAGTAGTTAATATACAATTTAACTACTACAATTCTATATGAAAAACTGATTATAATAATATTTCGCGTTCAAACTTTTATACAATATTTTAGAAACTTACAATACCGCTTATTTTACATAAAGCATGAAATATAGCACACAATAACTTTGATACAAGATAGTTGTAAAGATAATTCTAGCTAGTACACAAGTCGTTCAACAAAGGCAATAAAGACACGTAATTCATACGTCTAGAAACAAGTCATGCATTCTGGTTTTACTAGGACTACTTCCCATCCTTGGTCTTATGGAACATAACCGTTATGGCCGTTGATAAGACAGCGTGTTGTAACGTCGTCAAAGGGACGAGGGTTATGTAATGACCAACAGTCTCGTTATAACCTAAAAACCTCATTTCTTACCCCAATTACCGACTCCGTCACTTGTGGGAACGTTTTGTTTAATAGTTGTAGCCCGATGTTCTTTTTCTCACTTTGGTGAGAAGCGAACATTACTAACCCTTAAGCATAGCATGCTTCTTTATGTTGCATGTTAGCCGCTTTTTCTAAATCATGAAGTCCTATATTCGGATACATTGAGTCAAAATAATTTCTTAACCCGTTGCGTAAAATAGCATTTGGGTTCCCCGCAATATATGCGTCAAAGTAAACACATCGTAACTTATGGGTTTCCCAATGTGATATCCCCCATCTTTCAAACGAAAGTCTCTTATAAACCAAGACATTATTGGAACGTTCTTCGAATGTCTTACAAACTGATTTCACCGTAAATAGTTGTGCCGAAGAATTCTAACCGACTCTAGACAAGATTTCATCAATCATGTTTCCGGGTAGGTCTCTTAAAATATTGGGTTGTCTATCCATTTTGTGTTTTTAAACTGTAAAATAGAAAAGAGTTAGATTCATAAAAAAAATACTTATTAATACAAGCAATTTTTACATATATCATACAGCATAAGCACACTATATTACATATATTACACCACACGAATACAACTATCTTATTCCGACTCGCTCGTTTCTTCTTCTTCGATTTTGGTTCGTTTTGCCAAGTTTCTAGGGATATATGATGTTCCCCTAATACGAGCTGTCGTTTTCCACACCGATTTAGAAAAACCTGGTGGTTTAGAGGTTCCCGGGTCATTGTTACAACTTAAGGGCGTCGGGGGTTGACGATACATATAAAGTTCATCGGGGTTGGAATTAGATTTCTCTATTTTTATGCCCTTTCCCTTATTATTTTCTTTTGCCTTTTTAAATTCAGTTGGGGTAATTTCTATAACATCATCGGAATTCTCGTTGGAATCCGATTCATCGGAGAATTGGTAATCCTCCCAATATTTTGCTTCCTTGGCGGAAACACCATTAACCATAATTAACCTTGGTCGGTTGGTTGAGGATTTTCTTTACTTAACCGTTTTATTATTTCCCCCACCGGTTCTATTTCCTCCTCCGGTTCCTCCTCTTCCGGTTCTGATTCTTCTTCCGGTTCTGATTCTTCTTCCGGTTCTTCTTCGGGAACTTGTGAATCAGTCCAATATATATTCGACTCTTCGTTATTATTAGGTGAGTCAATGGGATTTGTGCTAGAGGTAGACATCTATCACACAATATCAAACATGTTAAGAGATTAATATATCACATAATATATACATGTTAATAATATATAGTTTCCAACAAAAATGTTAAGCAATCATTTTTAAAGAAAACACGGTCGAAGTCAAGACTCACTAATGCATCCTAACAAACTCGATAAGACACACTAATGCAAATTTTCTGGTTCTCTAAGACCAACGCTCGGATACCAACTGAAATTTCCCGTTCTTATTGATTAAAAACGTTCCATATTAATTGATTTCGTTGCGAGGTTTTGACCTCTATATGAGACGTTTTTCAAAGACTGCATTCATTTTTAAAATAAACCATAACCTTTATTTCATAAATAAAGGTTTAAAAAGCTTTATCTAGATTATCAAATAATGATAATCTAAAATATCCTGTTTACACACGACCATTACATAATGGTTTACAATACAAATATTTTACATCGAAATCAGTTTCTTGAATGCAGTTTTTACACAATATCATACAAACATGGACTCCAAATCTTGTCCTTATTTTAGTATGCAACAGCGGAAGCTCTTAGTATTCACCTGAGAATAAACATGCTTTAAACGTCAACAAAAATGTTGGTGAGTTATAGGTTTAACCTATATATATCAAATCGTAACAATAGACCACAAGATTTCATATTTCAATACACATCCCATACATAGAGATAAAAATCATTCATATGGTGAACACCTGGTAACCGACATTAACAAGATGCATATATAAGAATATCCCCATCATTCTGGGACACCCTTCAGATATGATATAAATTTTGAAGTACTAAAGCATCCGGTACTTTGGATGGGGTTTGTTAGGTCCAATAGATCTATCTTTAGGATTCGCATCAATTAGGTTGTCTGTTCCCTAATTCTTAGATTACCAGACTTAATAAAAAGGGGCATATTCGATTTCGATAATTCAACCATAGAATGTAGTTTCACGTACTTGTGTCTATTTTTTAAATCATTTATAAAACCTGCATGTATTCTCATCCCAAAAATATTATATTTTAAAAGTGGGACTATAACTCACTTTCACATATTTTTACTTCGTCAGGAAGTAAGACTTGGCCACTGGTTGATTCACGAACCTATAACAATATATACATATATATCAAAGTATGTTCAAAATATATTTACAACACTTTTAATATATTTTGATGTTTTAAGTTTATTAAGTCAGCTGTCCTCGTTAGTAACCTACAACTAGTTGTCCACAGTTAGATGTACAGAAATAAATCGATAAATATTATCTTGAATCAATCCACGACCCAGTGTATACGTATCTCAGTATTGATCACAACTCAAACTATATATATTTTGGAATCAACCTCAACCCTGTATAGCTAACTCCAACATTCACATATAGAGTGTCTATGGTTGTTCCGAAATATATATAGATCTGTCGACATGATAGGTCGAAACATTGTATACGTGTCTATGGTATCTCAAGATTACATAATATACAATACAAGTTGATTAAGTTATGGTAGGAATAGATTTGTTACCAATTTTCACGTAGCTAAAATGAGAAAAATTATCCAATCTTGTTTTACCCATAACTTCTTCATTTTAAATCCGTTTTGAGTGAATAAAATTGCTATGGTTTCATATTGAACTCTATTTTATGAATCTTAACAGAAAAAGTATAGGTTTATAGTCGGAAAAATAAGTTACAAGTTAATTTTGTAAAGGTAGTCATTTCAGTTGAAAGAACGACGTCTAGATGACCATTTTAGAAAACATACTTCCACTTTGAGTTTAACCATAAATTTTGGATATAGTTTCATGTTCATAATAAATCAAAGTTTACCATAGTTTTTAATTAACTAACCCAAAACAGCCCGCGGTGTTACTACGACGGCGTAAATCCGATTTTACGGTGTTTTTCGTGTTTCCAGGTTTTAAATCATTAAGTTAGCATATCATATAGATATAGAACATGTGTTTAATTGATTTTAAAAGTCAAGTCTAGAATTAACTAAACTACATTCTAGTGATTACAAGTTTAAACCTTCGAATAAGATAGTTTTATATGTATGAATTGAATGATGTTATGAACATCATTACTACCTTAAATTCCTTGGATAAACCTACTGGAAATGAGAAAAATAGATCTAGCTTCAAAGGATCCTTGGATGGCTTGAACGTTCTTGAAGCAGAATCATGACACGAAAACAATTTCAAGTAAGATTTCCACTCGAAATAAGATTGTTATAGTTATAGAAATTGAATTAAAGTTTGAATATGATTATTACCTTGTATTAGAAAGATAACCTTCTGTAAGTAACAAAGGTTTCTTGATCTTGGATGATTACTTGGAATGGATTTAGAAAACTTGGAAGTAAACTTGCAATCTTGGAAGTATTCTTGATTTTATGAAACTAGAACTTTTGGAATTTATGAAGAACACTTAGAACTTGAAGATAGAACTTGAGAGAGATCAATTAGATGAAGAAAATTGAAGAATGAAAGTGTTTGTATTTGTTTTTGGTCATTGGTGTATGGATTAGATATAAAGGATATGTAATTTTGTTTTCATGTAAATAAGTCATGAATGATTCCTCATATTTTTGTAATTTTATGAGATATTTCATGCTAGTTGCCAAATGATGGTTCCCACATGTGTTAGGTGACTCACATGGGCTGCTAAGAGCTGATCATTGGAGTGTATATACCAATAGTACATACATCTAAAAGCTGTGTATTGTACGAGTACGAATACGGGTGCATACGAGTAGAATTGTTGATGAAACTGAACGAGGATGTAATTGTAAGCATTTTTGTTAAGTAGAAGTATTTTGATAAGTGTCTTGAAGTCTTTCAAAAGTGTATGAATACATATTAAAACACTACATGTATATACATTTTAACTGAGTCGTTAAGTCATCGTTAGTCGTTACATGTAAATGTTGTTTTGAAACCTTTAGGTTAACGATCTTGTTGAATGTTGTTAACCCATTGTTTATTATAAAAAATGAGATGTTAAATTGTTATATTATCATGATATTATGATATATAATATATCTTAGTATGATATATATACAGTTAAATGTCGTTACAACGATAATCGTTACATATATGTCTCGTTTCGAAATCATTAAGTTAGTAGTCTTATTTTTACATATGTATTTCATTGTTAATACACTTAATAATATATTTAATTATCATTTAACATAATTAACCAAGTGTATCAATATCTTAATATGATTCATATGTACCTAGTAAGACGTTGTTATAACGATAATCGTTATATATATCGTTTTCGAGTTTCTTAAATTAATAGTCTCATTTTTATGTATATAACTGATTGTTAAAATACCTAATGAGATACATACTTATAATAAAATCATGTTAACTATATATATAACCATATATATGTCATCGTATAGTTTTTACAAGTTTTAACGTTCGTGAATCACCGGTCAACTTGGGTGGTCAATTATCTATATGAAACCTATTTCAATTAATCAAGTCTTAACAAGTTTAATTGCTTAACATATTGGAAACACTTAATCATGTAAATAAAAATTTCATTTAATATATATATAAACATGGAAATGTTCGGGTCACTACAATAAGCAGTACTAATTTCTAGACGAGGTCCTAATGCTTGATGTAATGTCAGCCAGAATCTTGAAATAAATCTGCCATCTCTATCAGAGATAATAGAGATTGGTATTCCATGTCTGGAGACGACTTCCTTCAAATACAATCGTGGTAACTTCTCCATCGTGTCATGTTCTCTTATTGGCAGGAAGTGTGATGATTTGATGAGACGATCAATTATTACCCAAATAGTATCAAAACCACTGGCAGTCCTTGGCAATTTAGTGATGAAATCCATGGTAATGTTTTCCCATTTCCATTCCGGGATTTCGGGTTATTGAAGTAGACCTAATACTTTCTGATGCTCCGCTTTGACCTTAGAACACGTCAATCATTCTCCTACATATTTAGCAACATCGGCTTTCATAACCGGCCACCAAAACTGTTGCTTGAGATCCTTGTATATCGTAATCATTCAACAATTCAATCCACCTGCGCTGCCTCATCTTCAGTTGTTTCTGATTAAATATGTGTTGAAGACTTTTGTGGTCAGTATATATAATACTTTTGACCCCATATAAGTAGTGCCTCCAAGTATTTAATGCAAAAACAACCGCGCCTAATCCCAAATCATGCGTCGTATAATTCTGCTCGTGAATCTTCAATTGTCTAGACGCATAAGAAATTACTTTCGTTCGTTGCATTAATACACAACCGAGACCTTGCTTTGAGGCATCACAATATATCACAAAATCATCATTCCCTTCAGGTAATGACAATATAGGTGCCGTAGTTAACTTTTTCTTCAACAATTGAAATGCTTTCTCTTGTTCATCCTTCCATTCAAATTTCTTCCCTTTATGCGTTAATGCAGTCAAGGGTTTTGCTATTTTGGAAAAATCTTGGATGAATCTCCTCTAATAACCAGCCAGCCCTAAAAATTGGCGTATGTGCTTCGGAGTTTTCGGGGTTTCCCACTTTTCAACAGTTTCAATCTTTGCTGGATCCACCTAGATACCTTCTTTGTTCACTATGTGACCGAGGAATTGAACTTCTCCCAACCAAAATGCACACTTTGAAAACTTAGCGTACAGTTTTTCTTTTCTCAGCAACTCTAGCACTTTTCTTAAATGTTGTTCGTGCTCTTGATCATTCTTTGAGTAAATAAGTATGTCATCGATGAAAACAATGACAAACTTGTCAAGATATGGCCCACACACTCAATTCATGAGATCCATGAACATAGCTGGTGCGTTAGTCAATCCAAACGGCATAACCATAAACTCGTAATGACCATAACACGTCCTAAAAGCAGTTTTGGAATATCATCCTCCTTCACCCACATTTGATGATATCCAGAACGTAAATCGATCTTCGAATAAACCGACGAGCCTTGTAGTTGATCAAATAAGTCATCAATTCTCGGCAGTGGATAACGGTTTTTGATGGTAAGTTTGTTCAACTCTCTGTAGTCAATACACAACCTAAATGTACCATCCTTCTTCTTGACAAACAAAAAAGGAACTCCCCATGGTGATGTGCTTGGTCGAATGAAACCACCCTCTAAAAGTTCTTGTAATTGGCTCTGAAGTTCCTTCATTTTGCTAGGTGCGAGTCTGTATGGAGCACGAGCTATTGGTGCAGCTCCCGGTACAAGATCTATTTGAAATTCAATGGATCAGTGTGGAGGTAGTCCCGGTAATTCTTTCGAAAATACATCAGAAAATTCTTTTGCGACGGGAACATCATTGATGTTCTTTTCTTCAGAATTGACTTTCTTGACTTGTGCTAGCACAGTATAGCAACCTTTTCTTATTAGTTTTTGTGCCTTCAGGTTACTAATAAGATTTAACTTCGCGTTGCTCTTTTCTCCGAACATCATTAAGGGTTTTCCTTTTTCTCATATAATGCGAATTGCATTTTTGTATCAAACGATCTCCGCTTTCACTTCTTTCAACCAGTCCATAAAGATTATCACATCAAAACTCTCTAACTCTACTGGTATCAAGTCAATCTTAAATGTTTCGCTAACCAGTTTAATTTCTCGATTACGACATATATTATCTGCTGTAATTAATTTACCGTTTGCTAATTCGAGTAAAAGTTTATTATCCAAGGGTGTCGGTGAGCAACTTAGTTTAGTAAAAAAATCTCTACTCATATAGCTTCTATCCGCACCTGAATCAAATAAAACATAAGCAGATTTATTGTCAATGAGAAACGTACCCGTAACAAGCTCCAGGTCTTCCTGCGCTTCCGTCGTATTAATATTGAAAACTCTTCCGCGGCCCTGCCCATTAGTATTCCCCTGATTTGGGCAATTTCTACTAAAGTGGCCTGGTTTTCCACATCTAAAACAAACTATAGCGATGTTATTTGTTCCGACATTGTTTGTTCTTTTAGTTCTGTTATACATTAGTCCGTAGATTTTGTACTTCTTCACACTATGACCATTTCTTTTACACTTGTTGCAAAACATCGTGTAGAACCCAGGTGATGCTCTTCACATCTTTGGCATGGCTGTTTTTGGTTTTTGTTGCCATTGTTGTTATTGAGATTGTTGTTGGGATTGTTATTGTTGTTGTTGTTGTTGTTGTTGTTGTTCTTGTTGTTATTGTTATTGTTATTGGGACGGTTATTGTAGGTGTTGTTGGGACGTTTGTTAAAGTTGTTGTTACGATTGATGTTGCGGTTATTGGGATAGTTATTGCGATTGTGGTTGTGATTGTTGTTATTGTATTGGTGACTCTTGTCATTGGTTTCTTCCCACTTTCTCTTGACTTGTTTCATGTTAGCCTCTTCGGTCACCTGCTCTTTAATCCTTCCTTCGATCTGGTTCACTAATTTGTGAGCCATTCGACTTGCCTTTTGTATAGAGGCAGGCTCGTGTGAACTCACATCTTCTTGAATTCTTTCCGGTAACCCTTTTACAAATGCGTCGATCTTCTCTTCCTCGTCTTCGAACGTTCTGGGACACAATAGGCACAATTCTATGAATCATCGTTCGTACGTGGTGATATTGAAACCTTGCGTTCGTAATCCTCTAAGCTCTACCTTGAGCTTATTGACCTCGTTTCTGGGACGATACTGCTCGTTCATCAATTGCTTGAATGCTGACCATGGTAGTGCGTAAGCAGCATCTTGTCCTACCTGCTCAAGATAGGTATTCCACCATGTTAACGCCGTACCTGTGAAGGTATGCGTAGCGTACTTAACTTTGTCATCTTCAGTACACTTACTTATGGAAAACACCAATTCGACCTTCTCGGTCCACCGTTTCAATCCAATTGGTCCTTCGGTTCCATCAAATTCCAAAGGTTTGCAGGCAGTGAATTCTTTGTAGGAGCATCCTACACGATTTCTTGCGGAATTAGTTCCACTGCTAGATCCAAAGTTATTGTTATTTTGCATCGCATCCTGCACTGCGGCTATGTTCGCAGCAAGGAAAACACGGAAGTCTTCCTCACTCATGTTCAAGTTATGACGAGTCGCCGATGCTATTTCCTTCAAAAATAGCCAAAAGAATTGAGTTAATCATATAGAATTTAAGAGTAGTCAATAGTATTTCATAGCATAATATGAACTTATTTATAAATGCTTTTTCTTCAGATTAGCATTTTTAGTTTTAATTTGGGTAGTACCTACCCGTTAAGTTCATACTTAGCAGCTATTATACAATTCAACTACTACGATTCTATATGAAAAACTTATTATAATAATATTTCGCGTTCAAACTTTATACTGAAGGTATTTCGTATACCCGAGAGACATATTAAATTAACGTGGCTAATATGTTTTGATCCAAGTCGGGTCATACCTAATAATAAGCTTACCGACACCTTATACATATTTAATCTTAACGATTAGATCATTGATTAAATACGCGACACTTGAACTTTATGAAAAATGGTTTTCTGAATAATTACTTGATGTGTACATATTTATATAAATTATGGAATAATTTATATAGTATGGATTTAATTATTTATAGGTTAAATAATTAATTAATTTATGTTTCATTTTATATAAATTGATTTTATATAATATAATGTATATATAAATAAAAATGGAAGTTTTATAAAATAGTTTTATAAAAATTTATCTTTTATAAAACTTATTTTAAAAACAAACTTGTGAGTGGCATTGGAGTCCATGTAGGCATGCCATTTGACTAACCATTTGAATGGCTACTTCCATTTCAAGATGCATAAGTACCAAGGCTCTCTTGGAGACTAAACTTACATGCAAATACACATCAAAATACTTGCAAAAAAACTGCACAAACCCCCTCTCATATTGCTGTCTGGCCGTGGCCTTTGTGAAGGGGTAAAGGGTTCTTAAACTTTTTTTTACAAGCTAAATTCAAGTGTCAACAAATCCTAACCAAAGTACAATGTGTTGGTGATAAGCTTGGGGTATAACCACTTGAGGTTTCATCCATTTGAGGATCCATTCATCATCATCATCTTCATCACTCACTACTTAGCTCGGGGAAAGTATAAACTCCTTTCTTACTTGTAGTTTGTAAGTATATTTCACAACTTGATCCTATTTGGGATTTAACTTCAAAAGGTTAAAGTATAACAAGTTCTAAAATAGTAATACTTACATGCTTCCGCCTTAATTTGATTCTTAAAATGTTTTAAGTATTATGAAACTTGTTAAATCCCAACAATCGTATCTAGAGCCGAAGTTGTTGAAATATGCTTCGAGATGATCTATTAAACCCACTATATTTTTGCATTTTATGAACATGCATGAAAGTAATATGCAAAAATTAAAGGGTTTGGGTGGGTTTGTTGTGTTGGCCAAAAATTTGGAGACCCAAAATGGGTTTTGAGTGCTTCCATTTTTTCATATTTGTTGTTTGTTGTTGTTCACAATCATAGCCATGACCTTATGTATAAATGGATGCATGTTTGGTTGATTATTTATCATTCATTTGGTATGTAATATTAATTCATTCATTTGGTTTGTAATAATATTAATTTTGGTTATGTAATTTATTTTATATTTGGTATGTAAAATAGATTAGGTTGTAATTTCATTTTTTAGAGAAAAATGTATTAGGATATATTTTGTAAAAAATGATGAAGATTATTAAGACTTGAAGAACACAAGAAGAAGCATCTGGATGCAAGATTAAGTGGGAGATTTAAAATCTCCTACTTTGTGTTATAACCCCTTAACCGGTGGCATTTGTTTTGGGCTAAACAAATATCTACCAAACTGGCTTGATTGTGAACATATTATTTTGCATGCTTGGTTGTTTATTGTATGATTGTGGATTGTATGTTTGTATGCTACAAGTTAATCACAAATTAACAACAACCTAAATGACAATTTAATTGGTTAAATTAGACCTTAGTTAACAACATGCAAAACGACAATTTAAATGGTTAAATTAAAAATGGCTAAAAGGACATTAATAAACGGTTATTAAGAAAATGAAAAGGATCATATATATAAAATAGTTTATATCATGTAATTAGTTTAATTACAAGACATAAAAATAGTTTTTCATATGTACCATACACTAAATGCATGTTGGTGTATGGCATAAAAGTTTTCTTAAACTAGAAATAATGAAAACTTAAAATCCCTTATTAACAAGGCAAACAAGTTAAACACCATCCTGTTGTGTGACACTTAAAAATAATTAGGGAACTCATAATGGGATAAAGGTCACCTAACCGTTATGAGCAAACTAATATGATTAAGGTGAATTTTGCACACTTGTGGGATAAAGGTCACCTAACCACTTGTACGTTAAATTTACACGTTTACACAAGTAGGACAACTTGATTTGGGAATCATGAACTTAGGGTCACCGAAGCATGAGGAACAAATAGGCATTGATGGAATAAATATGCCATGCAAAAGGATTGAATGATTCCATAACTTAGAAGTTGTAAAAGTATTGCAATTGTCATATAATGACTACCTAGCTAAATCAAATGACGGGATAAAGGTCACCTAAGTGAAATTTGGTTTACCGTTGGATTCTAAAATTTAATAAATATCAATTGGATTTAAAGGGTATTGATTATTAAATTAAAATTGATACTTAAAAAAAATTTGTTAAATTTTGTAGATGGCCGCCAATAACAACAACAACATTCCAAACGCACCTATCAACTTTAACAACCTATCGTTGAGGTCAATCCTCGAAAAGGAAAAATCAACCATACGAATTGCATGGATTGGTTTCGCAATCTAAGAATTGTCCTCAAACTTAAGGATAGGGCGTATGTGTTGGAAGACCCCATTCCCGATCAACCCGACGAGGATGATATGGAAGGCATGGCTTATTGGGAGAAATATTGCACCGATTCTTTGCAAGTTTCTTTCCTCATGCTTGGGACCATGATACCCGAACTCCAAAAGGACTTCGAACATCATGGAGCATATGGCCTGATCACTCAGTTGAAGGAGATGTTCCTTCAACAAGCTCGTGTCGAGCACTTTGAAACGGTCCGAGCACTTCATGCTTGTCGTATGGATGACTCACAATCCGTTTCATCTTATGTCCTTAAGATGAAAAGCCTAATTGATCGAGCGAACCATCTAATTTGCAACGTGTCTAATGAATTAGCCACGGACCTTATCCTTAACTCATTGTCAAAGAGGTTTGACACATTCGTGTTAAATTATAACATGAATGGTTGGGATAAAAGCATTGGCAAATATCATGCCATGCTTAAGACGGCCGAAGCAAGCATGGGTAAAAGGGCTTCACCCATGTTTATGATCAATGAAGGCGGGTCCAAAACAATAACACTTCTAAGCCAAAGGTGGCTAAGAGGAAAGGACCCGCCTACCAAGGCAAGGGCAAGGGAAAGGGGAAGATGGTTACCCCAACCAACAATAACAAGAAGTAAAAGGTTGCCGGTAAATCTAACCCCAAGGAAGATCCGTGCTTTGGTTGTGGTAAAATGGGTCATTGGAAACGCAACTGCCCAGTCTACCTAAAGGAGTTGAAAGAAAAGAAGGATGCAGGGCAAACCTCAGGTAATGTATATATGGTATACAATGAGCTTAGTACTACTTCTTCTAATACATGGGTATTAGACACAGGATGTGGAACTCATATTTGCAATTCTTTGCAGGGGTTCAAAAGAAGTAATCAAGATGCGGGAACAACAAGTCTCTTCATGGGAAATGGAGCAAGGCTTTAAGTGAACTCTCAGGGAGACTTTGTTTTGAAGCTACCAAGTGGTTTGGAGCTTATTTTGAAAAATGTTTTGTATGCACCCGATTTATCTCAAAACATTATTTCTGTATCCCGTTTGAAACAATATGATTTTAATCTTAATTTCATTAATGATGATATCCATGTTTCTTTAGATAATGTGTTCTATTTTAAGGCTTCGCCTTCGAATGGTATTTATGAATTGGTTCATGATGACACATCATACAATAGCTCAATGTTCCATGCAAACACCAAGACTCAAAAGGGATTTGAGTGATTCCTACTTATGGCATTGTTGCCTTGGTCACATAAACAAGAACCGAATGCATACACTTCAAAAGAATGGCCTTTTGAAATCAAATGAACTAGACTCATTTGATGTATGTGAATCTTGTTTACAAGGCAAAATGACTAAAGCACCTTTCAAAGGGACCTATGAAAGGGCTAAAGACTTATTGGGATTAATACATTCGGATGTATGTGGACCCTTTAAGCCCATAACTAGGAATGGTGAAAGATACTTCGTTACTTTCATTAATGACTTCAGTCGTTTCGGATATGTCTACTTATTAAGACACAAGGACGAAACTTTTGAAGCATTCAAGGAATATCAAAACGAAGTACAAAATCAACTCAATAAGACAATCAAGGTACTTCGTACCGATAGAGGAGGTGAATACCTAAGCGATGCTTTCCTAGATCATCTTAAAAGTTGTGGGATTATCTCGCAACTTACTCCTCCTAGAACACCCCAACTTAATGGAGTTTCCGAAAGGAGGAACCGAACCCTAATGGATATGGTTCGATCTATGATGGCTAGAAGCTCATTACCTCTATCATTTTGGGGTTATTGTCTATGCTCTGCGGCACGTATTCTAAATATGGCCCCAACCAAGAAAGTGGAACGAACTCCTCATGCGATGTGGTTTGGAAAACCTCCATCTCTATCATACTTAAAGGTATGAGGATGTGAAGCTTACCCTAAGCGTTACGTCCCTAATAAGTTGAATGATCGATCCACGAATTGTATCTTCATAGGATATTCCAAGGATGATATGGAATACTATTTCTATGATCCTTCCGAGCAAAATGTATTTGTTGCTCGAAAGGCTGAATTGTGACGACTCGAAAATTTCCGATCAAATTTAAACTTAATCTTTATATAATTCCGACACGATAAGCAAAGTCGGTAATGTTGAGTCTCGAAAATTTTGGAAACTATATTCATGTAATCAATTACCATTTGACTACTCCCGACGATTCATGAACAATTGTTTGTAAATAAATATATTAGTATATATATATATATAATAGTTTGAATTTATAAAATACACTTTAATCAATTGAATTTAAACATGTAAAATAAAATACAGAATAATTGTTGCTATTATAGATGAATATATATATATATATATATATATATATATATATATATATATATATATATATATATATATATATATATATATATATATATATATATATATATATATGAAATTGAATTCATGTAACCTGTTATACCTTTTATGTTACTTGTATCATTAGTAGATAATATTTCTACCTTGAACGTTTAAAAATCATTAGTATTATTGTTAAAAATATTATGATCATTATTATAACTTGTATTATTATATTATTAGTATCAGTAATAAGAGTATTATTATCATTTTTATTATCATTATTATTAATTAAATTTATTAAAATTATTATCATCATATTATTATTTATCACTTATAATTACAAGTCAAATATAATTATTATATTAATACTGTTATCATTACTAATATCATTATTAAGCAAAATTATCAATAATATCATTGAATAGATTGCTATTATTATTATTAGTATATATATTGTAATATATATAAATATTAATTGTAAATGGTATATTATTACATAACTAATAAATCATAATATTAAATGTAATTACAAATTAAAACATAAATATTATATTAATAATGTTATTATCACTTTCATTATAACAATTAATATTAACATTGATAATTGAATGATTAATATTATTATAAAATACATATATGGATATGAAAGTTAATAAATAAATATTATTATTACTAATATTATTATCAATATTAATATAATGAGTATTATTATTGTAGTTATCAGTAATAAAATTATTACTATCAAATTTCACTAAGACTATTATTATTGTAACTTATTATTATTATTACTCTTATTATTATTATTATTATTATTATTATTATTATTATTATTATTATTATTATTATTATTATTATTATTATTATTATTAGTATTATTATTATTAGTATTATTAATATAATTATAAATATTAATTGTTAATAATCATTTATATAAAATATCATATAAACGAATGTTAAAAGCAAAATCTGAATCATGTATCAATTCAACTGCGGTTGATTTTGTTTATATACTAAGGATCGTACCAATCAATTTCACTTTGTGCCAATTTCTGTTACATATCACTATCTTCAGTATATTTTTTTCTTTATTTTACCTACTACTGCCGACATTATATCTTTGTCAACTAATTCGGTATAACAAGCGACCCATTTCAGAGTAAGGATAATTCATTCCATTTTTTATCATCACTATCACTTGCTAATATCCCATAAAACCTCTAATTAAATCGCATTCAACTGAAAATACAGAAAAAAATAAAAAAATATAGCTCGACCACTCTGTATAATCAGTTTTTTTCTCAAAATTCGAATTTGAATGAAATTCCAAAATCCATAAATGTAGTTTTGTTATAAATATTTCACTTAAGCGTGCTGTAAAATTTCATATCTCAATTCTTAATATCGAACCTTCATTTTTGAGTCAAAGATCAAGTTTCAAAAAGTCAAACAACCGTTCTTGGGAAAATTCGAAATCATGTTGATGTTTTGAGTTAAATTGAGCATAAAGAAATTTTCTAGGAAATATTTCAAATTGATTTCGTTTAGGAATCATTGTCTCTAACAGCTTCAATTCCAAAATCATGATTCGAGTTCAATATTTTTTTTTCGAAAACCCAGCTGCTGCTATCTATTATTTTTCTTTTGATTTATTTCTCCAAAACGGATGTATCTGGTTGTTTGTTAACACTTAAACCTGTTAAATAAGTCACAAGTATGATCACTATGGTTTATGATCAAATTGGATTTTGAAAGAAAAAGATGAAGAAGAACAGTTTGATACACGGGTTATATATTAATGAAATGGGAATAAATCAGATAAATAAAACAGATCAGTTGGTTTAGGAGTGTTAGTTTGATCGAGATGTCCCGGGTTCGAACCTGGGCTGGGGCGAGTTTTTTTTTAAAAAAGGCCTATCTATTGAGGTAGTGATCTATTTATTCATTATTATTATGATTATATTTATTATTATGATTATTATGATTATTATTATTATTATTATTATTATTATTATTATTATTATTATTATTATTATTATTATTATTATTATTATTATTATTATTATTATTATTATTGTAATTGTTATTGTTATGATAATTATTATGATAATTATTATTAACATTATTATCATGATTATTATTGTTATTATTAGTATTGTTATTATTAGTATTATAACTACAAGTATTATTATTATTATTATTATTAACAAAGGTATTAACTAGCAAATATTGTTATTATCATAATTATAACCACAATTATAATTATTAATATTATAGTTAAGTTAATTATTAGTATTACTATAATAAAGAAATTATATATTAATATCATTAAAATGGGTATTAATGTTATAACCATAATTATTATTATCATCATTAATATTATTACTAAAATTATTATTATTATTATCATTAATATGATTATAAATATTATTAATTATATTAACATGGATATTATTATTATGTAATTACTAAAGTCAATATCATAACTATCCTTAACAATAAAATTAACATTTTTACATTCGTTATCATTCATATCATTATTATTATCGTTAATATAATTAATAACATTAATATCTTATTAATAATATTAAGTACGACAATCATTTTTACCGCTATTAACATTATTTTGACATTATTATAACTACTATTATTAATATAGAAATGATTTAATTAGTATATATAACATAACAAAAATTAATATTATTATATACAAAATGAATATATGAAACCTATATATACTATTAATATAAAAAGGATATAAATTAAGAAATTTATATATATATTTGTTCGATTTCAATTATGTATATTAATAAATATACAAATATTATAGGTTCGTGAATCCGAGGCCAACCCTGGATTGTTCAGTTGTTCAATATAGTCATATGTATTTTTACTACAAAATACAGTATGGTGAGTTTCATTACTCCCTTTTTAAATGCTTTTGCAATATATATTTTTGGGACTGAGAATACATGCGTTGCTTTTATAAATGTTTTATGAAATAGACACAAGAAATCGAAACTACATTCTATGGTTGGATTATTAAACCGAATATCGCCCTTCAAGTCTGGTAACCTAAGAATTTAGGGAAATGGCCCCTGATTGACGCGAATCCTAAAGATAGATCTATGGACCTTGACAAGTTCCATTCGGGGTACGAATGCTTTAGTACTTCGAGATTATTATACAGACGAGAGCTTCTGTTTTGGGGATATTCTATGCATTAGGTTAACGTCGGTCACCAGGTGTTCAATCCATATGAATGATTTTTATCTCTATGCAGTTTGCGAAATGCCTGATACGAGAATGATGTTTATGAAAATAAAATCTTGCGGTCTATATGCCTGAATGGTTTACTATCTGAAATGATTATTTATGATAAACTAATGAACTCACCAACCTTTTGGTTGACACTTTAAAGCATGTTTATTCTCAGGTATGAAAGAAATCTTCCGCTGTGCATTTGCTCATATTAGAGATATTACTTGGAGTCATTCATGACATATTTCAAAAGACGTTGCATTCGAGTCGTTGAGTTCATCAAGATTATTACTAGGTCAATTATAGTTGGATATATTATGAAATAGTATACATGCCGTCAACTTTGGACGTAATGAAAGTTTGTCTTTTAAAAATGAATGCAATGTTTGTAAAATGTATCATATAGAGGTCAAGTACCTCGCGATGTAACCAAATGTATTGTATTCGTCCAGATGGATTAGGACATGTCCTTTCAGTTGGTATCAGAGCAGTGGTCTTAGCGAACCAGGTCTTGCATTAGTGTGTCTAATTGATAGTCGTTAGGATGCATTAGTGAGTCTGGACTTCGACCGTGTCTGCATGTCAAAAATTTTGCTTATCATTTCGTGTCAAAAATTACCTGCTTATCATTCTTAGAGAATCACTTGCTTATCATCCTTAGTCTAGACACATCTTATTGCATTGATTGCATGATTAGTGTATAGACAAAATTCATATGTTAGCATATCTGCTAATTCATATCTTAGCGTATCCGTTATTGTAAACTTTGCCTGACATTTTCTGTAGATTCCTCCGTAACTTATGGGATTTTAGTATTATATATGCATATGTAAATTATGTATTGTAGGTTATTAATCTACATCCTATAATCTATTTCTTATCGAAAATCCTTCATCTGATCGTACGAGATGAATCCCTCAACCAGTTCGAGTCCCTCAGATTTCGATAGCTATTCCGATAGTTATTCCGACAGCTATTCCGACATGGATATTCACCTAAGCTCCAAAAGCGGTGTCACCAGAATGAATCCATCAATCAGCCATCCCCAATTCATCTGATAGGTTTGTAGTCGACTTAATCAATAGAGACGCGAAGAAGGCGATCCTTTTCACCAACCGAATTTACCTCTTGACGAAGAACCCGAAGCACTTACCAGTGAACTAGTCCGAAACACCATTTTCACCCTCATTTCCTGAATATCTTACCACGATTATATTCTATCTAAAATTATAAACCTTATTCATCCTCTCGTTCCTACCGACAATCATCCCGGAATAATAGAAGAAGTCAACGAACTTCGCGCTCGAGTAATCAATTTGAAGAATATGGTGCAAAATTTACCAGCTCTAGCAACATCATCGGTACTAACAATACCATCAGCAACAGCACCAGTACCATCAACAATCCATGCCTCAACATCACATTCTGTACCTCGAATATAATCAATGTTCTACGTATCGTTCTACATCAATTACCTTCGTTCTTCATGATGATTATGTAATCTCTAATGTTTTAGAGATTATGTATTCTAGATCTAACAGTGAATCAAATGAGATTAATATTATATTAATTCATTAAATCCATGATTACATCTGAAGAAAATATATATGTATACATATATTTTCATAAAGATTGTAATTAAAAAAAATTCTTTGGTACAAACTGTTAATGGTGAAAATATTTTAACGGTTAGGTAATACCCGAGGAATATTTAGTTTTCACATTAGTAAGTTATACTGTACATTCTTCGAATCTGATTCAACAGTCATTTATTATCCTACTTACACCCACAGCTATACGAATCCGTTCACCACAGAATAACTATTTTCATTCAAACTCATAATTGGATTTTGACCTATAAGAATCCAACAAGTGGCATAATGAAGAAAACATTTGACAAAATAAAATTTGTTAAAAACAAACAAATTAACTATGAGGAATTTTGTTAAGAATCCACGCTAACTGTTCCTAGCTAACTGATTACATTTTATTTATCGCAATTTAATTATCGCAATTTACATTCTCGCAATTTTATTTATCGTCATTTAATTTCTGTTATTTACTTTACGCACTTTAATTATCGTCATTTATTTTTTGTTATTTATTTTACGCACTTTAAATATCAGGACACGTATACAAGGTTTTGACATATCATATCGATGCATCTATATATATTATTTGGAATCACCATAGACACTCTATATGCAGTAATGATCGAGTTCTCTATACAGGGTTGAGGTTGATTCTACAATAATATATATAGTTTGAGTTGTGATCGAGTCTGAGACATGTACACGGGTCACGATACGTATTAATTAATTCGAATATTATATATTAAATTATATATGAATTATTGGACTGTCGACTGTGGACTAATAACATTGGACAATTAAAATGAATTAAAAATATTGAATATAACATATGAAACTAAACATTTCTTCAAGTTTTCCACTTGATTTCATCTTAAACCTCATTTGTATCTTAATGATTACAATCTGCGTGCAAACCTTTCATGATTCTTGAAAATACCCCAATCGAGAGAATGAACCAACCGCACTTCATCTAGGGAAGAAAAGATTTATGCATCTAGTTATGCAGCTAAAAAACACTTAGAACCTGAGTAAACGTTTAACACGTATCTGTGCTAGCTCCTTTGATGTTGTTATTACCCAAAATAACTTTGCAATCCCTTTCCAAATTAGTCAATTTTGTCACAGCTCCAACAAGTCAACTTCGACTTTTCACTCGGATTAGCTTATTATAACCCTGATATATAAGTTGCCTTTCGTCATCGATACTGGAAAACCGTTTATATCTCACTACATTAGCAGTAAACTTACCAGCAACATCATTGATCTTTGACTTTATGGAAAATTATTATATTCATTGAAATCCTATTATCTACTCATATGCATCTGATAACAAGAATTTCCGTACCAAATACTGAGAATCAGCAATCAGTATTTTGAAATCTCACAGCATGTCTACATCAACAGTTATATGTAAACATATAACATTTATCTCTTAGAATTATGATCTTCTATTCTGAAATTCTAAAAAGCACCCAGTCTACAAATCAATACCATAAATTCTGAAAAAGCTTAATACAGCAGCAAAAACTGTACACGACCTTAATTGTCGAAAGTTTGATGATAAAGAATGGAGTATTGGAAACACTCAATAGAAAATTTAGTACCGAAAAGCGGATTATGCGAAACTATGAAGGAAGCCGTGGACAAATCACAAAGAATAAGTTTGACTTCAAAGAATCCAAATGAATCAATGCCTGCTAAAGTCTTTAGAGAATATCTCGCTCCTTACTCTAAAACCTTGCGGATAATAGTTTCCATCATCCTCTGATCTTAGATATTCTAAGATATTATCGTATCTTTTATTATAAATATCCTCAATATTTCTAAAGATATCTTCATAAATATTATCGTCCGATATTAATTATCTCTCCGCATTATCTGTTTTACATCATAAAAGAAACTGTTTTAGTTTCTAAATCTCTGAAAACTTAGAGTTAGGAGTAAGAATGATTTTGAAGTAGTTTTGGAAATTGATGCATGAGTTAGTATAATATAATGACACTTGATCAACGTGATTATATTACAGTAGGTCATGCTGAGTTTCTAATGGAACATGATGATTCACAGATCATAACGTCATCATGTGCCATGTTACATAACTCTTTCATTATGCTTAACTTCTGAACATATCAAGAGAATATATTCTTGATAGTTCTATTCTCAGCGATTCGGGTAATTTGACAAATCAAATCGTGCGATTTCGTTCTTTCTTGTTTAGAACATTAAGTTCTTTCGAAACTCCATAATTACGAATTCTGGACCATTATTCGCTTGATTTAAAGTCGGGAAGAGAAAACAAAAGGAATGAAGATCTGAAATAAATGAGAGTATAATTCACAGTAAATTAGAGAGTATTAACTGTGGATGTCAATGATTACAGAAGGACAGAAGCAGAGACATCGAAATATAAAGGAAGCTATAAAACCAAAACAGCAACTCGGAAATTACAAACCATGGATATTAATACGAATAGCAATATAAAGACACGGTAGAATTAAGAATAGTATCACCCCAATGTAATAGTGGAAGTAAATAGATTTTCCCTGGTGGAAGATTGAAAAGAAGGATGACAGAAATGATAATTCGGAAAATATCAAGGATTAGAAACTGGATTAAGCATTTTCACAATCTTTTGGATGTATGAACTAAGAAAGAAAGTATAGGAATGGTGGGAATAATGGGACGGTAGAGCTTAATTTATAATGGAAATATCAGACAGAGTATTCGAGGCAGATCATCGCATTTAATTATAGAAATCTTAATTTCTTTATTCGTCAAAGAATCAAATCTTTTAGATTTCGAAGATTTCCTTTAAATCCCTTTAATTATATTAATACTGTTATCATTACTAATATCATTATTAAGCAAAATTATCAATAATATCATTGAATAGATTGCTATTATTATTATTATTAGTATATATATTGTAATATATATAAATATTAATTATAAATGGTATATTATTACATACCTAATAAATCGTAATATTAAATGTAATTACAAATTAAAACATAAATATTATATTAATAATGTTATTATCACTTTCATTATAATAATTAATATTAACATTGATAATTGATTGATTAATATTATTATAAAATACATATATGGATATGAAAGTTAATAAATAAATATTATTATTACTAATATTATTATCAATATTAATATAATGAGTATTATTATTGTGACTTATTATTATTATTACTCTTATTATTATTATTATTATTATTATTATTATTATTATTATTATTATTATTATTATTATTATTATTATTATTATTATAATTATTATTATTATTATTATTATTATTAATATTATTATTATTATTAGTATTATTAATATAATTATAAATATTAATTGTTAATAATCATTTATATAAAATATCATATAAACGAATGTTAAAAGCAAAATCTGAATCATGTATCAATCCAACTGTGGTTGATTTTGTTTATATACTAAGGATCGTACCAATCAATTTCACTTTGTGCCAATTTCTGTTACATATCACTATCTTCAGTATATATTTTTCTTTATTTTACCTACTACTGCCGACATTATATCTTTGTCAACTAATTCGGTATAACAAGCGACCCATTTCAGAGTAAGGATAATTCATTCCATTTTTTATCATCACTATCACTTGCTAATATCCCATAAAACCTCTAACTAAATCGCATTCAACTGAAAATACAGAAAAAAAACAAAAAAAAAAAAACAGCTCGACCACTCTGTATAATCAGTTTTTTTCTCAAAATTCGAATTTGAATGAAATTAAAAAATCCATAAATGTAGTTTTGTTATAAATATTTCACTTAAGCGTGCTGTAAAATTTCATATCTCAATTCTTAATATCGAACCTTAATTTTTGAGTCAAAGATCAAGTTTCAAAAAGTCAAACAGCCGTTCTTGGGAAAATTCGAAATCATGTTGATGTTTTGAGTTAAATTGAGCATAAAGAAAGTTTCTAGGAAAGCTTTCAAATTGATTTCGTTTAGGAATCGTTGTCTCTAACAGCTTCAATTCCAAAATCATGATTCGAGTTCATTATTTTTTTTTCGAAAACCCAGTTGCTGCTATCTATTATTTTTCTTTTGATTTATTTCTCCAAAACGGTTGTATCTGGTTGTATGTTAACACTTAAACCTGTTAAATAAATCACAAGTATGATCACTATGGTTTATGATCAAATTGGATTTTGAAAGAAAAAGATGAAGAAGAACAGTTTGATACACGGGTTATATATTAATGGAATGGGAATAAATCAGATAAATAAAACAGATCAGTTGGTTTAGGAGTGTTAGTTTGATCGAGATGTCCCGGGTTCGAACCTGGACTGGGGCGAGTTTTTTTTAAAAAAAGGCCTATCTATTGAGGTAGTGATCTATTTATTCATTATTATTATCATTATATTTATTATTATGATTATTATTATTATTATTATTATTATTATTATTATTATTATTATTATTATTATTATTATTATAATTATTATTATAATTATTATTATTATTATTATTATTATTATTATTATTATTATTATTATTATTATTATTATTATTATTATTATTATTATGATAATTATTATGATAATTATTATTAACAATATTATCATGATTATTATTGTTATTATTAGTATTGTTATTATTAGTATTATAACTACAAGTATTATTATTATTATTAACAAAGGTTTTAACTAGCAAATATTGTTATTATCATAATTATAACCACAATTATAATTATTAATATTATAGTTAAGTTAATTATTAGTATTACTATAATAAATCAATTATATATTAATATCATTAAAATGGGTATTAATGTTATAACCATAATTATTATTATCATCATTAATATTATTACTAAAATTATTATTATTATTATCATTAATATGATTATAATTATTATTAATTATATTAACATGGATATTATTATTATATAATTACTAAAGTCAATATCATAACTATCCTTAACAATAAAATTAACATTTTTACATTCGTTATCATTCATATCATTATTATTATCGTTAATAAAATTAATAACATTAATATCTTATTAATAATATTAAGTACGACAATCAATTTTACCGCTATTAACATTATTTTGACATTATTATAACTACTATTATTAATATAGAAATGATTTAATTAGTATATATAACATAACAAAAATTAATATTGTTATATACAAAATGAATATATGAAACCTATATATACTATTAATATAAAAAGGATATAAATTAAGAAATTTATATATATATTTGTTCGATTTCAATTATATATATTAATAAATATACAAATATTATAGGTTTGTGAATCCGAGGCCAACTCTGCATTGTTCAGTTGTTCAATATAGTCATATGTATTTTTACTACAAAATACAGTATGGTGAGTTTCATTACTCCCTTTTTAAATGCTTTTGCAATATATATTTTTGGGACTAAGAATACATGCGTTGCTTTTATAAATGTTTTACGAAATAGACACAAGTAATCTAAACTACATTCTATGGTAGGATTATTAAACCTAATATCACCCTTCAAGTCTGGTAACCTAAGAATTTAGGGAAATGGCCCCTGATTGACGCGAATCCTAAAGATAGATCTATGGACCTTGACAAGTTCCATTCGGGGTACGAATGCTTTAGTACTTCGAGATTATTATACAGACGAGAGGTTCTGTTTTGGGGATATTCTATGCATTAAGTTAACATCGGTTACCAGGTGTTCAATCCATATGAATGATTTTTATCTCTATGCAGTTTGCGAAATGCCTGATACGAGTATGATGTTTATGAAAATAAAATCTTGTGGTCTATTATACTATCTGAAATGATTATTTATGATAAACTAATGAACTCACCAACCTTTTGGTTGACACTTTAAAGCATGTTTATTCTCAGGTATGAAAGAAATATTCTGCTGTGCATTTGCTCATATTAGAGATATTACTTGGAATCATTCATGACATATTTCAAAAGACGTTGCATCCAAGTCCTTGAGTTCATCAAGATTATTACTAGGTCAATTATAGTTGGATATATTATGAAATGGTATGCATGCCGTCAACTTTTGATGTAATGAAAGTTTGTCTTTTAAAAACGAATGCAATGTTTGTAAAATGTATCATATAGAGGTCAAGTACCTCATGATGTAACCAAATATATTGTATTCGTCCAGATGGATTAGGACGGGTCCTTTCATGAATTCCTTGAAACTAAGTTCCTAATGGAAGGAAATAGTGAAAGGAAGATAGATCTTGAAGAGGTTCAAGATCAAGTAGATGATACACAATTGGTTGACACTAGCACTCAACATGAAAATGTTGAGAGTGATCAAATGGATGATCAATATACATAAGACGTTCACAGATCTGGTAGGATTAGTAATCCTCCTGAGAGATATGGGTTTCTCATGGATGGTTGCTATGTGGTTGATTTGGATGAACCAACAAACTACCAAGATGCTTTATCAAGGATTGATAAGGATAAATGGCAGGAAGCCATGAACGCTGAGATGCAATCCATGTATGACAACCAAGTTTGGGAACTTGTTGAACAACCTACTGGCTCAAGGCTAGTTGATTGTAAATGGCTTTTCAAAATGAAAACCTACATACATGGAAACTTGGATACATATAAAGCTAGACTTGTAGCAAAAGGTTTCACTCAAACTCAAGGGGTTGACTATGACGAAACCTTTTCGCCTATGGCAATGCTAAAGTCTATTAGGATATTACTTGCCAGTGCTGCTCATTATGATTATGAAATATGGAAAATGAATGTCAAGACCGCTTTCCTAAATGGACATCTTGAGGAAGATTTCTATATGGTTCAGCCTGAAGGTTTTGTTGATCCTAAATATCCTAAAAGGGTATGCAAGTTAAAGAAGTCAATCTAAGGATTAAAACAAGCATCTAGAATATGGAATCATCTTTTAATGAGGAAGCCAAGAAATTTGGCTTCATTAAAAATGGTGATGAAGCTTGTGTATACAAGAAAGCTAGTGGGAGTACTATCATGTTCCTTGTACTATATGTAGATGATATATTGTTATTTGGAAATGATATTCCGGCAATGCAAAGTGTGAAAACTTGGCTAAGTAAATGCTTCTCCATTAAGGATCTTGGAGAAGCACAATACATTTTGGGGATTGGGATCTACAGGGATAGATCTAAGAAATTGATAGGTTTGAATCAAAGTACATACATTGAAAAGGTCTTGAAGAGGTTCAAGATGGAGAACTCTAAGAAAGGTTTGGTACCTATTCAAAGAGGAACGCTTCTTAGTTCATCTCAGTGCCCTACCATAAAAGATGAACAAGAGAGAATGAAGAAAGTCCCATATGCGTCTGCTATTGGGTCAATCATGTATGCAATGATATGCACTAGACCGGATGTGTCATGCGCTCTTAGCCTGACAAGTAGATACCAGAATAACCCAGGAAACAGTCATTGGATTGTTGTCAAAAGTATATTGAAATACCTTAGGAGAACTAAGGATATGTTTCTAATATATGGGTCTGGTGAGGAGGAACTCACTGTAAAAGGTTACGTGGACGCGAGTTTCCAAACTGATCGAGATGATTCTCGATCACAATCTGGTTATGTCTTCACATTAAATGGAGGTGCGGTCTCTTGGAAGAGTTCGAAACAGGATGTTGTTGCCTTATCTACTACAGAGTCAGAGTACATTGCAACCTCATTGGCAGCTCAGGAAGCTGCATGGATGAAGAAATTCATCGATGACTTAGGAGTAGTCCCTTCCATTCAGGACCCTCTTGAGATCTTTTGTGTCAACGAGGGTGCGATTGCTCAAATCAAGGAACCTCGTACTCACCAAAAGACCCATCACATTGAGCGGAGATTCAACTACATAAGGGATGAAGTTGAAAAGGGAAAGATATGTATTCGCAAAGTTCACACAGATCTTAATATAGCGGATCCTCTCATGAAGCTTTTACATGGAGTAAAACATGCAGGACATGTTTGTGCATTAGGGCTTTCGATATTCTAGTGATTGGTCATGTTTTAAGTATTGTAACGGAACGAAATTGTTCAAACTCATTAATATAATTATGGTATTAATTTATTAATCTTGAGTCATGTTCCTATTTTGCATATTTTATCCATGAATAAGTAATTATTCCAAATTCCGTAGTCGATTACATTTGTGGGAACAAGTGTGAGGTTTAGACTATTAGGAACTTGGATTGGTATACATTTACGGGATGAATGTGAGGCAAGTTTGCAACCAAGGTTCATAGATATTTGTGGGATACAAATATTGGAAGACCCGCCCTCAAGATTTACTAAATGGAGCTTTTGTGGTTGATCACATGTAATCTTGAGTAAAGGCAAATATCATTGTATCCTTTGACCTGAGATACATATTGGGTTCGGATATTCACTAAGTATTATGCCTTGATTCTTTCCTTCGCTATTCTGAAACATGGTAGTTCATAAGGAAGAGCTCAGGTGTAATACAAAGTATATATCTAGGACGTATGTAATCAATATCGAATTTGTCCCTCTTATTCGTTGAGAGTCAGATGTCTAAGGCCTGATAAAGTTAAATTTAGAAGAGAGTGATCACTCTGTGTCTCTTGGATTTAACATGACATCTAGGACGAAAGGATAGAATGAAAGATTCACCTATTCATATTCGAGATGGGAACTCGAAAGGGATGATGTTATTGAATTTCACAAAGTCATATCATATTGGGGGTGATGGACAGTCGTTAGGTGGTATCCATCACTTGCATTAATTTTTTATGTTTCTCGTGCAAGTGGGAGATTGAAGGTATTTCGTATGCCCGAGAGACATATTAAATTAACGTGACTAATATGTTTTAATTCAAGTCGGGTCATACCCAATAACAAGCTTACCGACACCTTATACGTATTTAATCTTAACAATTAGATCATTGATTAAATACGCGACACTTGAACTTTAAGAAAAATGGTTTTCTGAAAAATTACTTGATATGTACATATATATATAAATTACGGAATAATTTATATAATATGGATTTAATTATTTATAGGTTAAATAATTAATTAATTTATGTTACATTTTATATAAATTGGTTTTATATTATATAATGTATATATAAATAAAAATGGAAGTTTTATAAAATAGTTTTATAAAAATTTATCTTTTATAAAACTTATTTTAAAAACAAACTTGTGAGTGGCATTGGAGTCAATGTAGGCATGCCATTTGACTAACCATTTGAATGGCTACTTCCATTTCAAGATGCATAAGTACCAAGGCTCTATTGGAGACTAAACTAACATGCAAATACACATCAAAATACTTGCAAAAAAACTGCACAAACCCCCTCTCATATTGCTGTCTGGCCGTGGCCTTTGTGAAGGGGTAAAGGGTTCTTAAACTTTTTATTGCAAGCTAAATTCAAGTGTCAAAAAATCCTAACCAAATTACAAGGTGTTGGTGATAAGCTTGGGGTATAACTACTTGAGGTTTCGTCCATTTGAGGCTCCATTCATCATCATCATCTTCATCACTCACTACTTAGCTCGGAGAAGGTATAAACTCCTTTCTTACTTGAAGTTTGTAAGTATGTTTCACAACTTGATCCTATTTGGGATTTAACTTCAAAAGGTTAAAGTATAACAAGTTCTAAAATAGTAATACTTACATGCTTCCGCCTTAATTTGATTCTTAAAATGTTTTAAGTATTATGAAACTTGTTAAATCCCAACATATACAATATTTTACAAACTTACAATACCGCTATTATACATATAAGATGAAATATAGCACATTATAACTTTGCTACTCGACATCTATGAAGGAAATTCTAGTTAATACGCAAGTTGTTCAGCAAAAGAAATAAAAACACGCAATTCATAAGTCCAGAAACAAGTCATGCATTCAGGTTTTACTAAGACGAATTCCCATCCTTGATCTCGTGGAAAGTAACTGTTATGACCATTGGCTAGGTAACATGTTGTAATGTCGTCAAAAGGACGAGGGTTTCGTAATGTCTAACAGCCCCGTAATAATCTAAAAACCTTGTTTCTCACCCCAACTACTGAATCCATCACTTGTGGGAAGGTTTTATTTAAAAGTTGTAATCCGATGTTCTTTTTCTCACTTTGGTAAGTACCGAACATCACTAACTCGTAAGTATAACATGCTTCATTATGTTGCATGTTAGAAGCTCTTTCTAACTCACGAAATCCTATGTTGGGATATATTGAGTCAAAATAGGTTCTTAACCCGTAGCATAAAATTGCATTTGGGTTCCCCGCATCTAACGCTTTAAAGAAAACACGGCGTAACTTACGATCTCCCTAATGTGATATACCCCACCTATCAAAGGAAAGCCTTTTATAAACTAAGACATTTCTGGAAAGTCTTTCAAATGTTTGACAAGTTAATTTTGCCATAACTAAATGTGCTGATGAATTCTGACTGACTCTTGACAAGATTTCCTCAATCATTTCCTCCGGTAGGTCTTCTAAAATATTTGGTTGTCTACCCTTAACGTCCATTTTGTTTTTATACTGTAAAATAGACAAGGATTAGATTTGTAAAAGATAATTAACAAACAATACAAGCAATTCTTACATAGAACATAAAGTACAAGCACACTACAATACATATAATACACAACATGATTACAACCCTCTAATCTGAATCACTGGTTTCTTCTTCTTTAGACTTGGTTCGTTTTCCTAATTTTCTAGGGATATATGGTGTTCCTCTGATACGAGCCGTCGTTTTCCACAATGGTTTAGAAAAACCTGGGAGTTTAGAGGTTCCCGGGTTATTGTTACAATTTAGGAAATACGGACGTTGCCGATACATATAAAGTTCATCGGGGTTGGAATTAGGTTTCTCTATATTATACCTTTTCCCTTATTATTTTATTTTGCTTTATTAAATTGGGTCGAGGTAATTTCTATAACATCTTCGGAATCCTCATCGGGATCCGATTCATCGGAAAATTGGTAATCTTCCCAATATTTTGCTTCCTCGGCAGAAACACCATTGACCATTATTGACTTTGGTCCGTTGGTTGAGGATTTTCTTTTATTTAATTGATTTACATTAGGTATCAATATTTCTTCCTCCGAAACCTCTTCTTCTTTCGGTTCCTCCTCTTCCGGTTCCTCCTCTTCTGATTCCTCCTCTTCCGGTTCCTCCTCTTCCGGTTCCTCCTCTTCCGGTTCCTCTTCGGGAATTTGTGAATCTTCCCAAAGTATATTCTACTCTTCATTATTACTAGGTGAGTCTATGGGATTTCTACTAGTGGTAGACATCTATTACACAATATCAAACACATTAAGAGGTTAATATATCACATAATATTTACATGTTAATAATATATAGTTTCCAACAAAAGTGTTAAGCAATCGTTTTTAAAGAAAACACGGTCGAAGTCCAGACTCACTAATGTATCCTAACAAACTCGATAAGACACACTAATGTAAATTTCTGGTTCTCTAAGACCAACACTCGGATACCAACTAAAATGTCCTGTTCATATTGATTATAAACGTTCCATATTTCGTTGCGAGGTTTTGACCTCTATATGAGAGGTTTTTCAAAGACTGCATTCGTTTTTAAAACAAACCATAACCTTTATTTTATCGACAAGGTTAAAAGGACACCACCTAGATTATTAGAAATGATAATCTAAAATATCACACTTACACACTACCAATACATATTGGTTTACAATATTAAGATGTTACAACAAAGTAAATTTCGAATGCAGTTTTAATCAATATTATACAAGCATGCTGACTCCAAATCTTGTCCATATATTAGCATGCTACATCAGAAGCTCTTTAATAATCACCTGAGATTAAACATGCTTTAAACGTCAACAAAAATGTTGGTGAGTTATAGGTTTAACCTATATATTTATCAAATCGTAATAATAGACCACAAGATTTCATATTTCAATATACATCCCATACATAGAGATAAAAATCATTCATATGGTTTGAACAACTGGTAACCGACATTAATAAGATGCATATAAGAATATCCCTATCATTCCAGGACATCCATCGGACATTATATAAAAACTCGAAGTACTAAAGCATCCGCTACAACGGATGAGGTTTGTTAGGCCCAATATATCTATCTTTAGGATTTGCGTCAATTAGTAGTCTGGTTTACTAATTCTTAAGTTACCAAGTAAAAGGGGCATATTCGGCTTCGATCGTTCAACCATAGAAAGTAGTTTCATGTACTTGTGTCTATTTTGTAAAACATTTATAAAGCTGCATGTATTCTCATCCCAAAAATATTAGATTTTAAAAGCGGGACTATAACTCACTTTCACAGATTTTTACTTCGTCGAGAAGTAAGACTTAGCCACTGGTCAATTCACGAACCTATAACAAATATGTACATATATATCAAAGTATGTTCAAAATATATTTACAACATTTTTTAATACGTTTTACTATTTTAAGTTTATTAAGTCAGCTGTCCTTGTTAGTAACCTACAACAAGTTGTCCACAGTTAGATGTACAGGATATAAAGCAATATATATTATATCGAATCAATCCACGACCTCGTGTATACAAGCCTCAGGCTAGATCACAACTCAAAGTATATAATATTTTGGAATAAACCTCAACCCTGTATAGCTAACTCCAACATTACTGCATATAGAGTGTCTATGGTTATTCCGAAATATATATATAGATGGGTCGATATGATATGTTAAAACATTGTATTCGTGTCTACAGTATCCCAAGATTACATAATATATTATAATACATGTATAATACAATATGAGTTAGCTAGGATATGATTAATATAGATTGGTTACCAATTTTCACGTAGCTACAACAAGCAAAAAATATCCAATCTTGTTTTACCCATAAATTCTTTGTTTTAAATCCGTTTTGAGTGTTTCAAGTTGCTATGGTTTCATATTGATCTTAAGTTTATGAATATAAATAGAAAATGTATAAGTTTATAGTCTTAAATACAGGTTACAAGTCGTTTTCATAAAGGTAGTCATTTCAGTCGAAAGAACGACGTCTAGATGACAATTTTGGAAAACATACTTCCACTTTGAGTTTAATCATGATTTTTGGATATAGTTTCATGTTCATAAGAAAAATAATTTTCTCAGAAGAACAACTTTTAAATCAAAGTTTATCATAGTTTTTAATTAACTAACCGAAAACAGCCCGCGGTGTTACTACGACGGTGTATATCCAGTTTTACGGTGTTTTTCGTGTTTTCAGGTTTTAAATCATTAAGTTAGCATATCATATAGATATAGAATATGTGTTTAGTTGATTTTAAAAGTCAAGTTAGGAGGATTAACTTTTGTTTGCGAACAAGTTTAGAATTAACTAAACTATGTTCTAGTGATTACAAGTTTAAACCTTCGAATAAGGTAGCTTTATATATATGAATCGAATGATGTTATGAACATCATTACTACCTCAAGTTTTGTGGATAAATATACTGGAAATAAGAAAAATAGATCTAGCTTCAAAGGATCCTTGGATGGCTTGAAAGTTCTTGAAGCAAAATCATGACACGAAAACAAGTTCAAGTACGATTTCCACTTGAAATAAGATTGTAAAAGTTATAGAAATTGAATCAAAGTTTGAATATGAGTATTACCTTATATTATAAAGATATCTTACTGTAAATAAGAAATATTTATTGAGGTTAGATGATCACTCAAAGTGGATTTGCAAGATTGGAAGTAAGCTAGCAAACTTGGAAGTGTTGTTGGTGTGTTCTTGAGTAGTTATTTTATAACTTGGTTTATGTATGGATTTATGAACTAGATTGAGCTAGATTTTGTTGAAGATGATGAAGAACACTTAGAACAAAGTAATAACACTTGAGAGAGAGTAATTTGATTCAAGAAAAATTGAAAATGAATGTGTTTGTGTACACCTCATTTCACGTGAACTTGCATGAGTTATATAGGCTCCATCAGTTTGTTATTTTGTGAGATATTTCATACTAGATGTTAAATGATGGTTCCCACATGGTTAGGTGACTCACATGGGCTGCTAAGAGCTGATCATTGTATTGTATATACCAATAGTAAATACATTTAGAAGCTGTGTATTGTACGAGTACAAATACGAGTGCATACGAGTAGAATTGTTGATGAAAATGAATGAGGATGTAATTGTAAGCATTTTTGTTAAGTAGAAGTACTTTGATAAGTGTCTTGAAGTCTTTCAAAAGTGTATGAATACATATTAAAACACTACATGTAAATACATTTTAACTGAGTCGTTAAGTCATCGTTAGTCGTTGCATGTATATGTTGTTTTGAAACCTTTAGGTTAACGGTCTTGTTAAATGTTGTTAACCCATTGTTTATTATATATAAAGAGATGTTAAATTGTTACATTATTATGATATTATGATACATAATATATCTTAGTATGATATATATACAGTTAAATGTCGTTACAATGATAATCGTTACATATATGTCTAGTTTCGAAATCATTAAGTTAGTAGTCTTATTTTTACATATGTAGTTCATTGTTAATACACTTAATGATATATTTACTTACCATTTAGCATAATTAACCAAGTGTATCAATATCTTAATATGATTCATATGTACCTAGTAAGACGTTGTTATAACGATAATCGTTATATATATCGTTTTCGAGTTTCTTAATTCAATAGTCTCATTTTTATGTATATAACACATTGTTAAAATACCTAATGAGATACTTACTTCTCATAATATCATGTTAACTATATATATAACCATATATATGCCATCATATAGTTTTTACAAGTTTTATAGTTCGTGAATCACCGGTCAACTTGGGTGGTCAATTGTCTATATGAAACCTATTTCAATTAATCAAGTCTTAACAAGTTTGATTACTTAACATGTTAGAAACACTTAATCATGTAAATAACAATTTCATTTAATATATATATATATATATATATATATATATATATATATAAACATGGAAAAGTTCGGGTCACTACATCCCCCACACTTAAGATCGTGCAATGCCCTCACTTGCACGAAATCAGACTACAACGAAAAAATTAAATAAGGTAAAAGTAAAAGTAAAAGGGAGCGAGAACTTCCCCGGGGTGATAAGCAGAAAGCGAAAAGTGGTAGAAATTTGAACTTGCATATCCGTACATTTCAGCCAAAGACTTTAACGAATCATAAGCTTGACTCGTCCCCACATTAACATTTTCTTAGTGGGGTCTAACTCCCCCCACACTTATCGGACGACATATAAAATCATTGGAAAACGATCCATGAATTAGTAACGTGAATTAGTCATTAATACCTCGAGTTGTGAAGATAAAAAATTCTATTTGTTTGTTCAATATTTTGCATATAACCCTCGTGTCAATAAATGACTCTCCACTGTGTGTGATTTACAGTAATAGGTTTGTTTTTGTTGCGGGTTCTTGCTAAAATGGGTCATCAAGTACCGTATTCCATTTGCTAATTTGTTTAGGATACTAAAATTCTAACAGAGTTGTGACTGGTTCCTCTAGCACAAACTTATCCTCATTAATAGTTCCCATTCATTCAACCTTCGGTTCATCATGGTGTCGACTTTCATAACCTCTTCAAACTCGAAATCGAGGTCGATTTCTTCAACATTAATAGAGGTAAAATCCCCTATGTCAACTTCCATCACTTCCCGAAAGTTTTTCTCCATAGATGAATCAATATTATCGTTGCTTGTTCAAACCAGTCAATATCTACTACTGTCCATTTTTTAAGTTCAGGAAGATAACCGAATTTCAGCATCTTGAAACCTAACTGCGATCACACCACAGAAAAAAACAAACAAAAGAAAAGAAAATAGAACAAGTAACCGCATCCATGAAAATAAATAATCACGAAAGGATTGAATAACTAAAATTTAGAATGAGATTTAGGGAAGGTATTAAGATTTTAACTATATAAATATATATTTAACAACTTTTATTGCTAACAACAAATAATTAAATAAACTTTCAATTTTATCCTTCCTTCAATATGAAGTGGTAAGGTAGATCTATTGGATAGGCAGGACCCTTTAAACCGGAAATCCAACAACCAAGTCGAAGTAGAAATGTTCGAACCACCCGACAAGATATCTTGATAAATCAAAAATAAATTCATAAATTCGTATTTATCGTGCTCCCCAGCAGCGATGCCAAAAATTTGATGTGTCAAAAGTGTGTGCAGTAGTGTAACAACCCGACTTTTTCCGTTATTGTCGTTAATTGTCCGTTAAATATTTAACAGTGAGTACTAGACCTTGTGTGTTTAATAGAATTAAATGCATACTTAATCCTATTGGATTACTTGAATTAATATGTTATATTAATTTATAAACTTGTTTCGGATAGATAAATAACTATAAAATGTTACGATTAAGTTAATCGCTTAGAAAGCTTTTCAGTTTACGGAACTCAGAAAAACGGTAAAATAATTATTTTTAATAATTATTGACTTTACGAAAAACTTATTGAATTTATTATTTATTTAATGAAATAAATCCGGTGATTGCGTTTCAACGGCTAGTTAACGTTCCGGAGACCCAGTAAGGTTAACGGCACTCAAAACGGACCACGCGAGTACAAGATTTTAGACAAAACGAGCCCAGGAACACCCCTTTAGGTCCATTCGGCCGAATACCCTCCATGGACCCCTTATTGGACTTAAACTTGGACTATGGGATCACTAGTAGCTTATTTAGGCCCTAACTCTTGTGTATAAATAGAAGCTAAACACTCACACATACCCTAAACCCTATTTTTAGTCGACATCTTGCTCCCTCCCCCCTTCTTGTTACCGTCGACACTCACCACCACCAAAACACCCTCATCAACTTGAAATTTGATCAAACCTTGTGCATAAACTTTGTTGCTCTCTTCGTTCTCTACGTGATTGTATAAGAAATTTGATATTCTAAGGTATATTTATAAACCCCAACTTTTATAAATCAGTTTTTTTGTCAATTACATAGTGTAATCAAGTCTAGTGCTCAATTAATGATGTTTATTGTTGTCGTTTATCGTTTAATTGATCAACTAATGTTGTTTGCATGAAAAACGAATTTGAATCTTGTAAATCTGATAAAATTGACTTGTGGACTGATCTTGTAATGTGTTTAGATGAAATCGTATCGATCACTATTGAATTTGACCTTTGATTTCGTTATCGTATGCTCAAGTTATGTGTAATCGTAGTTTTCGCTAGGGTTTACATGATATACGAATTTTCTGAGTTGTGTGCTTTACGATTTGGCTAATGAATTGTATACCATTGGAATCTTTGTGAAAAATCATGCATGTTAGACTTAAGATTCACGTCAAAAGCTTTTGTAATGCTCTTGGTGTGTCAAACGAAGATTCGTGTTTTTAAAGTGTGCTGAATCTGTTTTCAAAGTTAAACAAAATTACCTAGAGTAAACTAGAAATTGATTGAGGCTTTGATCTTTTGTAATATGTTATTTTATATGTTCCTTGATGTATTTCATTTGTATGCTAACTTCTGAAAACGTATTTTGTCATGAGTTATAAGCTTGACCAAATGGTATGTCTGTTTGTTGATTAAAACTGAAGGGTCTGTAAAGATTGGATAATCTATCCTAATTGGTTAAAGGAATGTCATTGATTATTTTGTCACTAAAATTTTGGGATGTTTTGAGATGAATTGGCCGTTTATAACGACCCGACTTTTTCAACTTATATTTTTGTGCTCTATTCTATCACGAATCTGCGTATATGTGCGTACTGAGCTAGTTTATGCTCTGGGATCTTATTTCATGATTAATTACTTTTGTTGATACCTGACAACGTGCTATTAAGTGTTTAATCACTTAACTTGATCCTCGAATGCTTTGTACACGTTTAACTTTTGTCATAATTGGAATATTATGATTACGTAATACTAATTGTTACTTTCTAATGACAATTACTTGACAATTACTAGTTAGTTTTGTTGGACTTTCTACCTTATTGGACTTAAGCCCACCCTACTTTAGTTATTGGACTATTATGTTAGTCCAATTTTAAATGGATTATGACCCATTAGGAAGTAGGACAAAAACCCATTAATATGAGCAAACATACTAGCATTTTTGGTAACCATTACCTTACATGTTGCATTGGATCCCAACAATAAGCACCACCTTTAGACCACCCCCATACAAAAAGTAAAAATTGTCCCCTTGTCCCCCCCAATGTCCCTACGGTTTTGATACACCAAGCACCACCTCCACCACTGTAAATATCAAGCCTCATTCACCTATTTCACACTTGATCTCTTTCTCATTTCAGACAAACTTGCTCTCTAATTTTCTCTCTAGTCTTTCTCACACTAAAAATTGTATGTTTTAAATTTTCTTCTTCTTCTTCTCTTCTTCTTATACACGACATCATCATCATCATAAGATCAAGCTTTTTAACTTCTTGATCTTGTTATATCTTGAAGATTTAAACTTTGATTTGAATCTTTCAAGAACATGAAAGATCTTTCTAGCTTTGAATCTTCATTACTTTGTTGGATATAAGTTTTCTAGCTTATGATCCCTTTATTTTGTTAAAAAGATCAAAACTTGTGTTTATGATCTTCATGAAACTTGAAGATCTAGCCTTTTGCTTTAAGGATCTTCAAGAACATTAAAGATCCAAGCTTTCTAGCTTAGGGTTTCATTATTTTGTTTAAGATCAAAGCTTTTTAGCTTATGGTCTCATTACTTTTACTAGATCTTAGCTTTCTAGCTTATGGTCTCATTAATCTTGTAAAGATCCAAGCTTTCTAGGTTAGGGTTTCTTAATACTTGAAGATCTAAGTTATTATTGTAGATCTCACTTACTTGAAACCTTTTTATGATTTTTATGGTGATAAAAATCAAGTCTTCATCATCTCATATGATGAAGATGCATAAACTTGTTTCAAAAGAACAAAGGTTGAAGCTTTATTGTTTTTATGTAATAAAGAGACAACCTTGATGTTCAAAACTTGTAAAATGTTAGCTTTTACTCTTAGTTGTGTGTTTCTGGTTGAAACTTAGTCAAAGTGATGCTAAAATATCAAAGAGATGTACACTTGAAGCTTACGCGCATCAAGGATGAGAACCATGATGAGCATCAAGCACCAAGAAACCCACCGGAGCACTTGTTTACTGTTTTTCGGGGTTTGATCAGACTCCTGGGACTTCTGGAAAATTGATTTTCAGATAGTTTGGTTCGATTAGATGATTGTTTGTTCAAGACTCGCCTAAATTCGATATACGGTTTAGAATTTATAGCCTTCCGAAAATCACTACGCCTTTGTAACGACGTGCTGAAAAAAAATTCTGACCTACTCGTGCTTGAACCGTCGCCACGGTCAAAAGACATCGAGTTAGGATCTGAAAATTGGATAGAGGTACAAGGACTCACATACGGAGCCTTGGCTACTGACCACGCATCTTTTCGGTTTGTATAGAGGTCTTAGCAGCTGTCCGAAGTCAGCCTTTGTTTCGATTTCTATTCTTGTTGAAAAGTTACTTTATCTTTAACGAATGATGATGATGATGATACTTAAGGCTTAACTTATTCACTTTTAAACTTTTGGGGACAATATATTGACCTAGTAAACTTTGACTTAGTTTGAGGACCTTTTGGACTGACTTACTACTTGCATACTTTTCATATCAACTTTACCGCACATTGACTGTGAGTTATAGCTTCCCTTTTTACTTTAACTATTTTTGGGACTAAGAATACATGCGCTTTTTATGTTTTACATACTAGACACAAGTACTTAAACTTTATATATGTGTGGGTGACATAACGGTACAAAGATTCCCCTTAGCTAGGTAATGTTTAACTATTGGTTTTTGAACCGGTAGACGCGAATCTTAGATATGGATCCATAGGGTATGACATCCCCACTCGGGCTAGTCGCGCTAGCATTCAACGGGTTTTTAATACTTCGTAAACTTACGCATTTGCCAGGTGTACTTTTCGGGGGTGATATTACTTGTTAAGTTAGTTACCAGGTGCCCACGGATAAGCATATACTTTATAATACTGATTTGAAACGCTGGTTAAATCACACTGAAATCTTGTGGTCTACATTACATTACTGAATACAAACAAACTATATCTCACCAACATTCGTATTGACTTTTTAAGCATGTATTTCTTAGGTGCTTAGACGTTGTTGCTACCGCTATTAGACTTGCTGTTATAGTCTTGGTGTTATAGACTTGCTGTTACAGACTCGCTGTGTTAGACTTCCGCTGCATTGTTTAGAGATGTCTCAAGCATGGAACTTTTAATTTGCATTCACAACTTATGTTACATTTGAACAATGGTTTTGTAATGACCTTTGTGTCACGTACTTATCTTAATGCTTTCTATTCCTAGAAGTACGTTATCTTTGTAAAACGTTTGACGTTGGTAAAGACGTCACCTTTTCATGAATGCAAAACTTGTTTTAAAACAGCATATAGTATTGTACCGTGTAATGGACCTATTGTTGATGATTCGTACACGTTGATTTTGTACGCGACGTCACATTTGGTATCAGAGCATTGGTTGTAGGGAATTAGGTTGCATTAGTGCGTCTTAACCGAGTCGAGTAGGATTCACTAATAGGACTAATCTTCAACTTGCTCGTTTACTTGTTTCTGCGGAACTGCTGCATGCTACTGCTTACTTTACTACTATATGATCTTGCTGCATGCTACGGCTTACTTTTACTGCCATGTGAGTGCTTATTCTCGCTACTGCATGCTACTATCTGCTTTTTGCATAATACTTCTGTTTGATACTGTTATTATTTCTGTGTTATGTACTGTTGTACACGATCTAGGCTGCTGTAGTTATTATTCCTGATTACGTTCTCGATACATGTCTGCTATTCGCTGTACCGACTTGAAAAAATTATCTTTCCTAGTTCAGATGTTTTTCTGAACCCTTTTCCCACTCGTCTAACCCTAAGGACTAGTATTGTAATCCACCTGCTACTATCGTTCCACCGTTCCGGAGATCGAAACATTACTTCACGCAATCTGGGAAGAGTACCCCTCAGATTACACGCCCACTAAAGTTGATCCTCGGAGGAGGAGATATGTGAGGACTTGTCGGAGTAACCGCACCTTGCCTCACCCCCGAGCTCACCCTAGTTAGCCACGTATAACGTATGAACATTAGAAGGTTGTTCAGTTTCCGCAAGTTGACCCGTATCCCGTACGCTTTCATGACCGTCACTTATCTCTTTCATCCTTCACCACTGCTCGACGATCTAATAACACTTCTAGACTTAGGTCCCTAACACTCTTACGCATTGGAGAAGTTGGGAGGACATATCGTATTACTACTTGCTACACGTACAACTCGACACAAGACCCAGATTGAATTTATAGAAATTAACCTATCGACATTACCTGAACCCGAACATTTTGAAGAAAATTTTGGGACATTTAGGCATTGATGCATGATTTACGAAACCTACGCACCCACACCGAGAAACCGTGAGTTTAATTATGTAGATTTTGTTTTGAGATAGCATAGATAAAGCACCGTTAGATGAAATTGAGTAGAACTTGAAGTGATCACGTTACATTGACCGTATGAAGTGATATTGGAATGAGCGTACGATTTAGTACAATATAATGACCCCAGGCCAGCGTGATTATATTGAAGTAAATCATGCAAAATTTCCAATGTTACTACGTAAGGTATATGAAGTGATTCAAAGAAAATTTTGGTAGGAACCACTTGAGTATACACATTATGGTCTGTTAGAGGTAGGGAAAGAATAACCACGTAGCCCAGATACTGTACAAGAAGGGCCTTGATTGCAGAATTGATAACCTGAAAATCTGTTATAGATATAGACACCCTGGACACTTAAGGAAAAAGTTCTCAAATAGGGAAAAATTTTGGACTTACTTGCGGTAAAGCAATCGTTATCTCAGCTATGGAAACTCGCATGGATCCTGATTTTAGTTAGGGTACGTTTCGTCACAACATTTTATTGTCTCGAAGTTGTTTATTACTAGAGCGATAGACACCTTATAACTAAGAACCTTAGTGTTATGATTAGTAAGCCATTAACAATCATGAGAGTTAAGTATTCTATAGGACAAGCTAAGAGTAAGCTGGCAGAGATAGATGAATAATTTAAGGTAGTACCTTAAAATTAACAGGTGGGTCATTTGGAGATGACCTCATGTCAACAAAACTTGGAAGTTTTAAAGTAGTGGTTGGAAAGGATTAGTTACCTACATACAAGCAGATGTTATTTGAGAAGAATGATAGAGTTTTTCATGGTAGTATAATACGATTTAGTTGGAATGAACCTTAAGATTAAAATAACACCCATCAATTTGGGAAGCTTGATGCAATAGTCGGAATGGACTTTAGGAATAACCTAATACTCATCAGGTTAGGAAGTTTTGATGAAATAGTTGGAACGGACTGGCTTTCAAGGATGAAAGCGAAAGTTATTTATAGTGAGAAGATTATTCGTATACCTCGTGAGAATGGTGAGCCAAAAGCCATCTGGGTTACTTCAACAACCCGAAATCCCACAATGGAAATGGGAAGGAATAACAATGGATTTCATCAAGAAGCTACTGAAAACGGTAGGCGGTTATGACACTATCTGGGTTATTGTTGACCGCCTCACCAAATCTGCTCACTTTCTAGCCATGAAAGAAACCGATACGATGGACAAACTTGAACAACGATACATAAAGGAAATTGTATCCCGTCACTTCAGCGATTCAAATTATATATTAAAGACTACCCAAGAATCTTATTTGATACTCATTCTTACGCGACTCTAAATCCTAACTTATTCCGAGAGACTTCTTATTTGATGATAATCAAACCATCATCCTTCTTACTTCGATATTAGTCATACCAGTTCAAAATTTTCCAAAATCAATGGGTGGTTAATTCCCATCCTCATACTCTCCTTTTCGTATCTCACTTATAAGCAACAGCTTCACACTTAAGCATTTTTAGTCGAAGGACTTATGCCCTACTAATAGTCATCAACCACATTTAAATTCAATAGTTTTCATTAACTCATGACATTGTTGCTTAAATATCACCCGAAATTTTCAAAAATCTTTTACTCGATCCTCATCAATCTTTTTCCAACCTGTAACCTCCGAAATATGAAAATTTTGTTTGCCAAAATTTTTCACACACTATTTTACTGTGCAATCCTCTCGAAGTTTTATAAAAATAAATTTATTTTATTGCCATTCGTACAAATTTTATAAATCGTATATGTTATATATAATATAGTAAATAATTACTTATTTTTGACTAGTACATATGAAATTTTACTTTCACTTTTACAAATTAATTCTTTTATTCAAAAGGTATTTTACTTAGAATAGTACATGTTTACTAAGAACTTCATTTCTTTTCTTACATTGTCACCTTAAACGATTTCTATAAAATTTTCGTTGCTTGTTATATAAAATTTTTTGTGTTATTCGTATCCCAGTCATCATGAAGACTTCACAACCGTCGAAACCGAGAGATTCGTGTGTGTGATAAAGGCACTTGGTACCACGTCACGCAGAGCCTTCGGGCATCCACTAACACTTAAACCATTCAAAATTATTTTGTTACCCCAAGGATCTTATTTGCCACACCTGTTGGAATGATGCTTTTTCTTACATATCTCTAAGTCCTGATTTATTCCAAGAGATTCTCATTTAGTGACATTAACACCATCAGTATTCCGACTTTAATATTAGTCATAACCTGTTTGGCATTTTGCAAAGTCAAGAAGCAATTAACTTCTCGTCCTCATGCTCTATCCTTCATACCTCATTTTTAGCAACGGCTTCGCATGTGAACATTTTTGGCCCAAAGACTTATGTCCTGTTAATTATCAAAACTACATTTAATTCATTAGTTTTCATTACCTATGACACGTCACCCAATAATTCAAAGATTTTTCACTCGATCTTTTTCAACTCGTAACCTCTGAAATACGAAAAACTATGTTTATCAAAAATTTTACACGTTGTTTATTTGTGCGGTCCTCACGAGATTTATGGACAAATGAAAGTAATAAAATTTTTCTGTCACTTATGCGATTTATAAAATCATATATGAATGTATATAATTAAATAATAAATTTACCTTTACTTATTTTGGTTAGTACATGCTAAGTTATACCTTCAAATTATTTAAAAATCGCTCCTTTATTGAGTTGTTTAACTTAAGCCAAATAGTTTTGTGCAAAATGGTACACGTTGTACATACTTCTAAATCTACTAAGAACTTCATTCCGCTTATGTTGTCACATCAAACGTTTAAAAATTTTCAAAACTTCCTTGGTTGATTTCATTAAAGGTTTTCGTATTAAACTACACCATGTATGGACCACACTTCTTCTCGCCCTCCGTTAGGGATGAAGCTTGCCATTAAGATTTTTGTAAAAAACTCTTGGGCCACTTTGGATGGCAGTTTTATGAAATTTGTTAGGAAGTCTTTGCGCTTATAAAATGTTCCTCTTAAGGTTAAACATGGTGATAGTGCTCCAAATGAACATATATTTAGGCACAATATCCTTCCAATATGTAAAGCTTTTAGTTGCAATTGTTCTATTTTTATGTAATATTCGTTTAAATAAATAAGTGTGAAGACAAAAGAAGAAAACGACGATTTGAAGACGCAAATGACCAAAAAGCCAAAAAGTACAAAGTACAATCCAAGTGGTTCGAAATATTGATGAGAAACGTCTAAAAATTACCAGAGTACGAGCCGCAGAATGCAAAATACAAAATATCTCAGCGTACGAAAGGACGTTCGAAAATTCAGAACCGGGAAATAAACCAACTATCAACGCGCGACACAACGGAGCAAAAATGACAAGTCAACTATGCACATGAATATAATATAATATATAAATAATTCTTAAAATTATATATATATTATATTATATAATAAAACGTCGCAAAACTAGAAAACAAAGTGATGTATACTGGCCAGCCTGTCCATTCGATCGCATGGAAATAACAAAAGGAATCCATGCGATCGCATGGATCCCAAAATCAGCTCACATCTATAAAAGGCCAGCGAATTGACGAGTAATATATACCTTTTTCTTCTTCTTCCTATGTAATCATAATTATATTTTTAATTATAATTTTAATTTTAAATTAAGTTTAAAAATAATTGGGTTACTGTAAGGAATGTTTTACGGGTTTTAAAGTCGAAATTATGTCCGTGTAACGCTACGCGATTAATCACCACTGTAAGCTATGTTCTTCCTTTTTAAATTCATGTCACATAACTAAGTTATTATTATGCTTATTTGAGCCAAAGTAATCACGATGTTAGACTAAATATAATGACGGGGTTATTAGATTTTGTACCATAATTAAGGTTTGGACAAAAGACCGACACTTGTGGACATTGGACTATTGACTATTAATAGATAGGGGTTATTGTCTAATCGAATGACAACTCATTAGAATCTGTCGAACCTATCTTTAAATTAGTTAATCTAATAATTATTAAAATGATTATGTATGTTCTATTTAGTGACGTTTAAACGACATCTTTTACGATCATTTAATTAATTATTCGGGTTGGGTAATTGATTATTCATTCTGATCAAGTGGGTAAATTAATATTCATATCTCATCAAAACAGGGGTGGATTACATACAAGGATAATTGGTGTAATTGTTAACAAAGTATTAAAAGCTTGGATTACACGCAGTCGATAACCTGGTGTAATTATTAACAAAGTATTAAAACCTTGTTACAGTTTGAATCCCTAATTATTTGGAATATTTGACTTCCGAAATAAGGTTAATTTGATGAGCATTTTATAATTATGACCGATGGACTATTATGGACAAAAACCAGATAGGTATCAAATAAACCAGGACAAAGGACAATTAACCCGGGTAACAATTAATTAAAATCAAAACGTCAAACATCATGATTACAGAAGTTTAAATAAGCATAATACTTTTATTTCATATTTCATCGTACCATTATTTACTGTCATTTTAATTACTGCAATTTACTTTATCGCAATTTAAATTCTGTCATTTATATTATCGTCATTTATCTTTACGCTTTATTTAAAATCGACAAACCTGTCATTAAACGGTAAAAACCCCCTTTTATAATAATATTACTATATATAATTATATATATTTTATACAAATATAGTTTTTAAAATATAGCGTTAAACTTAGCCAGCTCCCTGTGGAACGAACCGGACTTACTAAAAACTACACTACTCTACGATTAGGTACACTGCCTATAAGTGTTGTAGCAAGGTTTACGTATATCCATTATATAAATAAATAAATAAGTTGTGTAAAATTGTATCGTATTTTGTAAAAAAATATAATATTATTTCGTACACCTCCGCTCGCACATCACATGGCAAAAATGCGGGCCGATAAATCAGTTTTCTGAGGTACACTCAGTGGTCACCCTATTATAGGAAAGGCACTAGGTGGGTTCATACTCTAAATATTTCACAGCAAATCGCAACACTCTCGTAAACATCATCTCTATGATTCAGTATGTTGGGGTACAAGAAATCATTTTTGAGATCCTTTTCACTTGGAGTAAACCATTCTTTATGACCAAGGGTTCACGTATCTTCTCATCCGTGCATCCCCTTAAGTTTAAAGATAAATTCAGATCAACTCACTAGTTGTACAAAGAGTTCACTCTCGTTCAAACATCTATAACACTGATGTGGTTGCAACTATATGATGTTCTAGTCGAAAACATCATAACTTCAGCATGTAACTAAAAGCATACAGTTACATTACGGAACTGTGCTTTCATTCCATCCCAGGATATGTTCACCTGCAGTATGTTAAACTGGGTGATATCTTACATTGTTCATTCAGACCTACCTGAAGACACTATAAATAATTATGGCTTGCATTGCATGTAAGTCTGATTTCAGTTCATTTATTCAAATGAAACGTTTCTTAAATAACGGGTTCTTTATGCCTATGGTCTCCTTTCGAAATTAAAGGGTTAGTAAAATCCGTGGCTAACACTATCCAGGCATCAAATCGCATGGTTGTGATCACCATGTTTTCCATTCTACCTGTCAGTTTTGTACTGCGACATAAGCGCTCAATGTTCTAGACGAGTTTGGTAACATTCATGATGCATTTCATGCATCCCGCTTACTGAAGACGCCTGTAAGGCTAAAAACATCATCTTTCCTTTTATGAGTATATATTCAGATGACATATTCATGTTAACAAGAAACGAAATCAATTTGTTGATCTTAAGGTCAAGAGACTTAATTAATGGCATATACCTTTTCTTACTTTATACGCCCAAGTACCTTTCAAGGTAAATAGTTCACTTCTGAGCCCACAAGTCTCTCGGAACTTTGATACGCTCCTTCTTCTTCAAATTCGGTACACACTCCTCAAAATTTCGGGACGAAATTTTCTTTAACAGGTAGGTAATGTAACGACCTGACTTTTTCGACTTATATTTTTGTGCTCTGTACTTTCACGAATCTGCGTATATGTGCGTACTGAGCTAGTTTATGCTCTGGGATCTTATTTCATGATTAATTACATTCGTTGATACCTAACAACGTGCTATTAAGTGCTTAATCACTTAACTTGATCCTCGAATGCTTTTACGACCGTTAGTGTCATTTGACATTTAAAGCGAGCTACGTACTTTGTACACGTTTAACTTTTGTCATAATTGGAATATTATGAGTACGTAATACTAATTGTTATTTTCTGATGACAATTACTTTGCTTATCGGCACACTAGTTAGTCTTGTTGGACTTTCTACCTTATTAGACTTAAGCCCACCCTACTTTAGTTATTGGACTATTAAGTTAGCCCAATTTTAAATGGATTATGACCCATTAAGAACTAGGACAAAAACTCATTAATATGAGCCAACATACTAGCATTTTTGTTAACTAATATCACACATGTTGCATGGGATCCCAACAGTAAGCACCACCTTTAGACCACCACCTTTAGACCACCACCATACAAAAAGTAAAAAGTTGTCCCCTTGTCCCCCCCATGTCCCTACGGTTTTGATACACCAAGCACCACCTCCACCACTATAAATATCAAGCCTCATTCACTCATTTCACACTTGATCTCATTCTTATTTTACACACACTTGCTCTCTAATTTTCTGTCTAGTCTTTCTCACACTAAAAATTGTAAGTTTTAAATTTTCTTCTTCTTCTTCTCTTCTTCTTATACACGACATCATCATCATCATCATCATCATCATCATCATCATCATCATAAGATCAAGCTTTTTAGCTTCATGATCTTGTTATATATTGAAGTTTCAAACTTTGATTTGAATCCTTCAAGAACATGAAAGATTCAAGATTTCTAGCTTTGAATCTTCATTACTTTGTTGGATCTAAGTTTTCTAGCTTATGATCCCTTTGTTTTGTTAAAAAGATCAAAACTTGTGTTTACGATCTTCATGAAACTTGAAGATCTAGCCTTTTGCTTTAAGGATCTTTAAGAACATTAAAGATCCAAGCTTTATAGCTTAGGGTTTTATTATTTTGTTTAAGATCTAAGCTGTTTAGCTTATGGTCTCATTACTTTGACTAGATCTTAGCTTTCTAGCTTATGGTCTCATTAATCTTGTAAAAATCCAAGCTTTCTCGCTTAGGGTTTCTTAATACTTGAAGATCTAAGTTATTATTGTAGATCTCACTCACTTGGAATCTTTTTATGATTTTTATGGTGATAAAAATCAAGTCTTCATCATCTCATATAATGAAGATGCATAAACTTGTATTAAAAGGACAAAGGTTGAAGCTTTATTATGTTTATGCAATAAAGAGACAACCTTGATATTCAAAACTTGTAAAATGTTAGCTTTTACTCTTAGTTGTGTGTTTATGGTTGAAATTTGGTCAAAGTGATGCTAAAACATCAAAGAGTAGTACACTTGAAGCTTACACGCATCAAGGATGAGAACCATGATGAGCATCAAGCACCAAGAAACCCACCAGAGCACTTGTTTGCTATTTTTCGCGGTCTGATCAGACTCCTGGAACTTCTGTAAAATTGAGTTTTAGATAGTTCAGTTTGAGTAGATGATTTTTTGTTCAAGACTCGCCTAAATCCGATATACGGTTTAGGATTTATAGCCTTCCGAAAATCACTACGCCTTTGTAACGACGTGCTGAAAATTCTGACTTACTCACGCTTGAACTGTCGCCACGGTCAAACGACATCGAGTTAGGATCTGAAAATTGGATAGCGGTACAAGGACTCACATACGGAGGCTTTGCCACTGACCACGCGTCTTTTAGCTTTGTATAGAGGTCGTAGCAGCTGTCCGAAGTTAGCCTTTGTTTCGATCTCTATTCTTGTTGAAAACATTATCTTTTACGAATGATGATGATGATGATGATGATGATGAAGATGATGATACTTAAGTCTTAACTTATTCACTTTTAAACTTTTGGGGACAATATACTGACCTAGTAACCTTTGACTTAGGTTGAGGACCTTTTGGACTGACTTACTACTTGCATACTTTTCATATCAACTTTACCGCACATTCACTGTGAGTTATAGCTTCCCTTTTTACTTTAACTATTTTTGGGACTGAGAATACATGCGCTTTTTATGTTTTACATACTAGACACGAGTACTTAAACTTTATATATGTGTGGGTGACATAACGGCACAAAGATTCCCCTTAGCTCGGTAATGTTTAACTATTGGTTTATGAACCGGTAGACTAGAATCTTAGATATGGATCCATAGGGTTTGACATCCCCACTCGGGCTAGTCGCGCTAGCATTCAACGGCTTTTTAATACTTCATAAACTTACGCATTTGCCAGGTTTACTTTTCGGGGGTGATATTACTTGTTAAGTTAGTTACCAGGTGCCCACGGATAAGCATATACTTTATAATACTGATTTGAAACGCTGTTAAATCACACTGAAATCTCGTCGTCTACATTACATTACTGAATACAAACAAACTATAGCTCACCAACATTCGTATTGACTTTTTAAGCATGTATTTCTTAGGTGCTTAGATGTTGTTGCTACCGCTGTTAGACTTGCTATTATAGTCTTGGTGTTATAGACTTGCTGTTACAGACTCGCTGTGTTAGATTTCCGCTGCATTGTTTAGAGATGTCTCAAGCATAGAACTTTTACTTTGCATTCACAACTTATGTTACATTTGAACAATGGTTTTGTAATAACCTTTGTGTCACTTACTTATTTTAATGCTTTCTATTCGTAGAAGCATGTTATCTTTGTAAAACGTTTGACGTTGGTAAAGACATCACCTTTTCATGAATGCAAAACTTGTTTTAAAGCAGTATGTAGTATTGTACCTTGTAATGGACCTGTTGTTGATGATTTGTACACGTTGATTTTGTACGGGGCGTCACACCGTTCTTCAAAATCTATTTTCAATATTTTATGAGAAATGTTTCAAAACTGATGCGCGTGCAGAAACTAATTTGGTAAACCGTAACTAGACCTTCTCTGATATCCGACTTTTAGACATCGTATGAGGGTCGCGTTAGACTTTTTGGTAAACATTATATTTGTTTCTTTCTATGATGCGTGTATTTTAAGAACGTACGATAAATTGCGAATGTGCAAATTGCTAAACTATGAACCGTAACATGTTGTTTGACTTAGGTTTGATATGTTGACCATGATTGCATGACCTACTAAGAAAATCAAGATTAGGAATACCAAACTGACTCCATGCAGCATTATAATCAAAAGCATCCTGATTAGGGCCCGGATAGCCATGTCTAGCAGTACCAGCAAGAAAATCTCCAAACCAAACAGTCCGAACAAACTCCCCATAAATCCCTAAAGCCTCAGCAATATTAACCATACTCATTGACTGCTCACGTCCACCCAGTAGAATCCTAAAGAATGAAGTATCTGTTACACTCTGAGCGTGACGGGAACAAGCAGCAGTCGCCAATAACTCATACGTGAGATTAGGATAGATCGACATACGAAAATTAAACAGAATAAACCACTCTTCCAAAACCACATTCATTCCCCCTCCATCAGCCAAAGGAACCAAGTAATTAGTTTGCATCATTTCTTTATAAGCAAGAGTCAGCCCATCAAAGTTTAAAGCTGATCAATCAATCGTATAAGGTGCCAACATCTCCTGACGCATCATTCTCTTAAGTCTAAGAGCCGTGGTTTGAAACCTAGGATCGTTCTGTGGAAACCTTAACCACTCTTGCAATGACGCTCAGTCAATGCGAATCTCAATTGGCTCTGGCTCTTCCCTGTTCCTTACTCTCTGTTTTAACACAATTCGAACAAATATTAGTAATAATGATTAAAAATTCGATTTTTTTTTGTTACGAAGTCGGCGGCTTCAACAACCCATGCCGGCAGCTTCATAACCTGCAAAAAAATTTCAATTTTTCTCCAACCTGTTTAAACAGCAATTTTCGATACGTATTTAGTTAAGATGAAACCGATGGCTTAAATACAAAGCCGACGACTTTATATACCTGTTAAGCATGTTCAGATTTTTAGGTTTTCTCATTACAATCCTAACAATAATTATAATAACGGCGATTCTAAGTAATTCTTAATAATTCATAGACAAGCAAACTATCAGAAATTATTAATTTAAATTAGAAGAGATGAAGCCGGCGGCTTTAATCCTATGCCGGCGGCTTCATGGCATGGTAAATGAAGTTACAGCAGTTTTGCATAAATAAAAAGATTTTAACAATGCAGAATTAAATTGAAACTTACTCTTCCAGCCGTGGATGTTTTGAAGGTGGATGAAGAAAACAACAATTTTTGGATTTTGAGAGCATTTTTGGAGGTTGTAGGTGTGAAAATGGAAAAGTGAGGCGGATTAGGGATTAAAAACCCGGCTGTAGTGTAAGCCGACGGCTTCAATAGCCAAGCCGACAGTTTTAAGGTTAAAAAGCATTTATGATTGACATGGTTGCAGCTTTTTCTGCCCATACTAGGCCGGCGGCTTCGTGAGCCTAAGCAGGCGGCTTCCTTTTAGAATGGTTAAATTTTTAAATTTTTCGAATTTTATCAGAAGTTACAGCTAATTTACAAACTCTACATTAATTTATTCATATTTTTCAAGCTTGAATGGTAGTAAGGGAAATTACTTCCCCTTCTGATAACGCATATTTCTTAAAGTAAATTTTTAAACGATGGCCATTTATTTTAAATGTGTCTCCTTTCTTATTATATTACTCAACATATCCGGTGGGAAAAGATTGTTTAACTATAAAAGGGACCATCCATCTAGATCTTAACATCCCAGGAGAAAATTTGTATCTTGATTGAAAAATTTGAACTTTATCTCCTGGTTGAAAACTTTTAATGTTTTTAATACGAGCATCGTGCCATCTTTTTGTTTTCTCTTTGTAAGTTATTGAATTTTCATAAGCAAAAAGTCTAAGTTCATCAAGTTGATTTAATTGGAGAAGTCAGTTCTCTCCCGCTTCTTTAGGATTTAAGTTACATTGCTTTAAAGTCCAATATGCACAGTGTTCAATTTTAACAGGTGGATGACAAGCTTTTCCATAAACCAACCTAAAGGGAGTAGTCCTTATAGGTGTCATATATGCAGTTCGGAAAGCCCATAATACGTCATCTAAATTTTGAGACCAGAGTTTCTGATTATTCTCAACAGTACGTTCGAGAATCCTTTTTAATCCTTTATTAGTATTTTCAACTTTACCACTTTTTTGAGGATGGTAAGTTGTAGAGAAATGGTGGTTAACTCCATATCTTTTTTGAACTTTCTCGAGTAGTAGATTAGTGAAATGGGCTCCACGTTCACTAATTAAAGCTTTAGGAAAACTAAATCGATAAAAAAAGTTTCTTTAGAAAATCAACCACTACTCGTGAATCATTAGAAGGAAGAGCTTTTGATTCAGGCCATTTAGAAACGTAGTCAACTGCTACAAGAATATATTTATTTCTCTCGGAAGAGGGAAATGGTCCCATGAAATCAATACCCCACACATCAAATATTTTGCATACTTAAATATTCTGACGGGGCATTTCATCATGTTTAGAGAGGTTTTCTCCTCTTTGACATGAATCACAATATTGGAGTAATTCATGTGCATCTTGGAATATGGTAGGCCAATAAATTCATGCGTCTAAAAGTTTGTGAGCATTGTAGTTAGGGCCAAAGTGTCCTTCTAGTGCACTACTATGGCGCTGTAATAGGATTTCACTTGCTTCTTTACCATGAATGCAACAAATAATAATTTGGTCGGGACCTAATTTAAATAAGTAAGGATTTTCCTAGAAGTAATGTTTTAAATCGGAGAAGAATTTTTTTATTTGTTGATAAGTTAAATCTTTTCTTAGTTCTTTAACAGCTAAATAGTTTACAACATCAGCAAACCAAGGATATAACTCATCTGAGATCATCATTAGACATTCGTTAGGGAATGTATCATGAATTTCATCTAAGTTATCTAGATTAAGATTTTCTAAACGTGAAAGAAGATATGCTGCAAGATTCTCAGCTCATTTCTTATCAATAATTTGCATGTCAAATTCTTGTAACAGTAGAACCCATCGCAAGAGTCGAGCTTTAGAGTCGGGTTTATTAAATAAATATTTAAGAGTAGAGTGATCAGTGTAAACTGTTGCTTTATTCATAATTAAATATGGTCGAAATTTATCAAGTGCGAAGACTATGACTAACAGTTCTTTTTCAATGGTTGTATAATTTAATTGAGCCCCTTCTATTGTTTTACTAGCATAGTAGATTGGATGAAAATCTTTATCTTTTCATTGTCCTAAGACATCTCCTACTGCATAATCACTAGCGTCACACATGAGTTCGAAGGGTTTAGACCAATCGGGTGATAAATAATAGGTGCATTAGTGAGTTTTTCTTTTAACATAGAGAAAGCTTTTTTCAATCTTCATTAAATTCAAAAGGGGCATCTTTTTCTAAGAGTTTAGTTAATGGTCGAGCATTTGGCGAATTCTTGAATGAAACATCTATAAAATCCATCATGTCCTAGGAAACTTCTAATTGATTTAACATTAGTGGGTTCAGGAAGGTTGGAAATAATATTGATTTTTTCTTTATCAACTTCAATCCCTTTATTAGAAATTTTATGACCAAGGACAATGCCTTCTTTTACCATGAAATGACATTTTTCCCAATTAAGAACAAGATTTGTCTTTTAACAACGAGAGAGCATTTTATCAAGATTAGATAGACAAGAGTCAAAGGATGTTCCAAAGACGGAAAAATCATCCATATAGACTTCCATAATGTCTTTCACCATGTGGTGAAAGATGGCTGTCATACATCTTTGGAAAGTGCCATGGGCATTACATAGCGCAAACGACATTCTTCGGTAAGCGAATGTACCAAAAGGACAACTAAAAGTAGTTTTCTCATGATCCTTAGGGTCAATTGGAATTTGAAAATATCTAGAAAAACCATCTAAGAAATAGTAGTATTCTTTTTCAGCTAATCTTTCAATCATTTGATCAATAAACAGAAGTGGAACATGATCTTTTCGGGTAGCTTCATTTAGTTTTTGGTAATCTATACAAACTCGCTAACCAGTAACGGTTCGAGTAAGAATTAATTCATTATTTTCATTTAAGACAACAGTGGTTCCACCCTTTTTAGGGACACACTGGACTGGGCTTACCCATTGGCTATTGGATATAGGATAAATCATACCTGCGTCTAAAAGTTTTAACACTTCCTTTTTTACTACTTCAGCCATATTAGGATTTAGGTGTCTTTGTCTTTGAATTACGGGTTTTGAGTTTGCTTCTAAAATTTTATGAGTACATAAGGTGGGGTCAGTCCCTAGAATATCAGAGGTTTTCCAAGCAAAGGCCTTTTTATGTTTTTTTAAGACATCTAAGAGCTGTTCTTTTTTATCTTTAGATAATTCAGAAGAAATAATAACGGGAAGTTCGGAATTATCTTTTAGAAATACGTATTCTAAATGAGAGGGTAATTCTTTTAATTCTAGTTTTGGTGGAGCTTCGAGAGAGTTTTTTATTCTTAATTCATTAATTTATTCTTAATTCCTCCTCTACTAGTTCATCTTTCATTAATTCTTCAAATTCTTCATCAAGGTTTCTTCTTTTATTTCACACACAAATTCATTTATGTCCATTAATAGAAATTCATCAAATTCTTCTTCAACCCATGTTTCCACATAATTTATCGTAGGAAAAGTGAGATATAGTTCAAGTTGGTTATTTAAAGTAAGTCTATAATCACCTATTCCCAAGCTATATATATTAGTTTGCATTTGAAATTGAAAAGCAGCAGTTCTTAGAAAAGGTCTACCTAATATTATTGGTATTTTATCATTTTTTCATTTCTAGAATAATGAAATAGGGGGGAAAAGTGAATTTGTCAATTTTTACGGGTATATTTTCAGCTATGCCTATCGGATAATTAAAAGAACTGTCGGCCAAACAAATAGACATTCTAGTGGGAGTTAATTCTCATAGACCTAGTTTTTTATATAACGAATATGGCATTAAATTTAAACTAGCGCCCGTATCTGCTAATGCTTGATATATTCTAGAGTTATTAAATAAGCATGGAACATTAATACTTCCTGAGTCTCCTAATTTTTTGAGTATGTCATATTTTTGAAATATAGGTTTACATTATTTTATTATAAACCTAGAGATTTTTCAGCGTCTTTACCTTTATTAGATAATAAAGTTTTTAAGAATTTTCCATAATGTGGGTTTTTTTTAGTAAATCTATTAAAGGTATATTAACGTTTATCTGATTGAACATATTAGCGAAGTTCTCTAGACATTTTTGTTTTTTCTCTTTCCTAAGTTGTTGAGGATATGGAACAGGTTCTAAGGGTTCATCATTTTTAGTTGGTGTAGCGTTTTTAGCGGGAGTGTCATTAACACTTTTTTCATTACTAGTTTCCTTAGGTGATTCATGGTTTTCCTCTTGACTAGGCATAATAGGATCTTGTGTTGTTTTACCACTCCTAGTAGTTATAGCTTGAATTTCTTGATTTCCCCTAGGATTTTCTAATGTATTAGATGGTAATGTTCTAATTTCGCTAATAGCTATTTGTTTAGACAAAGTTTCTAAATCTTTTTCTAGCTTAAGTATCAAGTTTTGATGATTATGATTTAGCTCGAAGATATTATATAGAATAACATTATTTAATTTAGTTTGGTTATAAATATACCCTTGTATCATTTCTGTTAATCCTTTACTTATAGTTTCTTTTTGCGAGATATGAGAGACAGTTTCTAAAACAGATTTTTCTTTTAAACCTTTTAACTCTTCCTCTAGGACTTCTATTTTATTTTGTAATGTAGATATTTCACTTTTAACTTCAATTTTAGTTTTCTGTTGATTATTATTCGCTTGATACCAATCATGTGATTGAACGGCTAACTCAGATATTAATTGTTGTAATTCCTCATGAGTTTTAGAAAGAGATGAACCACCACCTTCAGTATCGATTTCTTTTCTAGTAGAAATTGTGATATTTTTATACAATTGCATCAATCTTTGAACATCATATAATCCAGAGGACATGACTTTATCAATTTTTCATATCTAGTCCATGTATCGTATAAAGTTTCTTGAGGGCCTTGTTTAAATTGAGTTATCTCAATCTGCAGCCTTATCATTTTTGATGGTGGAAAGAATCGTTTTAAGAATTTTTCAACCATTTGAGCCCATGTAGCTATTTTTCTTTCAGCAATTTGATTAAACCAGTCTTTAGCTTCTCCCTTAAGTGTCCAAGGAAAAAGGATGAGATAAATTTGTTCGTCTTCTATTTCATTATATTTAAATAGCGTGCATATACTAGTAAAGTTGTGAAGATGTTGGTAAGCATCTTCCTCCATTGCTCCGTTGAATTGGCATTCTTTTTTAATTAGGTTTAATATTTGTTTTTCGATAGTGAAATTAGTTTTAATAGTTGGTGGAATTATAGCAGTTCCATGAATTTGTTCTGAAGCTTTTGAGTGATGCTCCATAGAAATTTTTTAATCATTCATTATTTTACTTTTAAGTGTTTAGTTTATTCACCAATAAATAGCGTCAACGACTAGGTTCCGGCAGGACCCTTTAAATCGGAAGCCCAACAACATTTCCCTAAGGGAGGACAGTCAGTCACCACTTGTCTTTGGTGTTTTAATTTAATTTATACTCTTATGATTCCACTGCGTTCCTCGGCAGCGGCGCCAAAAAGATGATGTGTCAAAAGTGTGTGCAATATTGCCTATCTTTTAATTTAACTTTTAATTTTATTATATCTTAATTTACAGTTTACTTTTAACACCCTAACGAGCAATAAAACTTGATCAGATGTAATTTAGTATTTAGTAAGTTAAGGTTCGTCTCAAGAGAACTGGTGGATTTAGAGTATAAAACTTTGATTTTAAGATTTAGTTTCTTTGATTAACAAAGAAATAAGAAACTAATAAATTGAAGAAATAGCAATATTAAATAAAACACATGCTTGAAACTTTCCTACCTTGCTCACAATTGCATTTGAATTTAAACCAAACTCAGATTTAGTGATGACCTAAGAATATCTAATTCCAAGACTAGTTGATCAGGTTAATCCTAGAATAGATGTCTAGATTTGCTACTTATTTAAGACCTGATAGTAGATTTAGTATGATTAACCAAAGCATGATTATAGTTACTAGCTATCACCCTCACTATTAAAATGATCCGATTTTATTATAATTAAATTTAGTAAGTTTTAATCATAGTGATGTTCTAGTTAAAACTTAATAGCAATCACTTACATAAATTAGACTATTCAAACAATGGTATTTTAATCAGACATAACACATAACAGGATATTCAAAGATTCTATCAAATTTAAATATTTTTGTAATTATTGGATAAAGCCGGCGGCTTGGTCAACAAAGCCGGCGGTTTGGTCAATAAAGCCGGCGGCTTCGTTGACTCTGTCGAATATTTTAGCAGAATACTATTTTATTTTATCTGAATTTAAATCATAACAAATTTGCAAAATAATATAATGAAACTGGTGGCTCTGGTATATGAAGTCGGCGGCTTCATACACCAGATCCGTTTTTCTGGTTTCTTTCATGCAATTCGAATAATTAAGTAATGTTCACAAGGGGTTACATAATTCAAGCATATGTAAGGCTATTAGCCCATAACTAAAGTAAAAAACAAATAAAATACAAGGATTAATGAAAGAAATCATACCGACATAAAAGAATTGAAAAACAAATACTTGATTGAATAACTTGAATGTTGCAATAGATAAAAACCCTAGCTATTTCGTGACTTTTCCTCTGAAGGCAGAGTACAAGAATTCTGAACTGAATAAAACTGACCCTGAGGCATCTATTTAAAGTTTCTAAAACTACCAACCCAAGCCGGCGGCTTGAATGGGAAGCCGACGGCCTCCCATGACTTGGAGTGGGGCCTACGCAAAACGTAATCCTGAAGCGTACGTCGAATCTTTCTGTATAATTTAAGACGGCGGCTTCATTGTTAAGCTGGCAGCTTTACTGCTTCCGGATCAAGATAAGAATAACTTCTAAATCTAACTTAAACTTGAGCCGCAAGAAGTTCAAACCGCATAACATAGGTCGGCGGCTTCAGTGTGAAGCTGACGGCTTGGATGTATTTTGCATGGTCTCCAAGTTCTTCAATTTATAAGATCAAGAACTGGAACATTCTGGAACATGGAAGGTAAGCCGGCGGCTTCAGCGCCCTCATGCCGGCGGCTTCATCAAATTTTCTGCATTTTTGACTGTTTTTGCTCATGTTTGATACATAACTTCAACAAAATATTAAAAATACCTATTTTCCCATTTTTACCCGTTTTAGTGTATTTAAGTATTAAAATGGTTTCAAAATACCAAGATAACTCCTCAAAATGTTATCAAAATACTGTATAATTTAGGAATTATCAATAATTTAAACAAGTATTATGGTGAGATACATGACAAATATCAGGCAAACCTTGTTACCAAAAATATTGAAAAAGATTTGAAAGAGGAAATTAAAGTTTATAAAATGTAGATTTATGATCTTAAATGTTATAACTTTGATATAAATCAATCTTTATAAAACGTGTTAACACAATTAATGAATTGAAATAGGAAAATGAATGTGTTAAAGCATATTTTGAAGCTCTTTCTATTAAAATGAAATGTTGGGCAAGTGCATTCTCAATGGAATGCATTAATGGTAGAGATAAATGATCCAAAAGGTAAAGGGTTTGGATATAAGTCTGCATCTCTACCATTTCAACATGAATATGTTAATGCCAATTTGGTTGATGGTCAACCAGAAGACTACATACCTCCAAGTTATGAGGACTATGTTGAGAAAAACAAGAAGCTTGTTCCACGGAGAATGAGACTTCAAATGAATCAACAGAAGGATCAAGATAAAAAGAATGGTCTAGGAGGTAATACTAAGAAAAGAAAGGTGATAACAACTAAAGGTCCAGTCCGGATTCTGAAATATCTAAAGTTTGCTAATTGACATGTTCCTCCTGTTACCCCTAAACCTACCCCGAGAGACAAATCAAATTATCCTCCTGTGTTAGCAAAAACACAAGACCTTCTACTTCATATTCAAACAATACGAGTCACTCTAGGGAATACAGAGAGTACCGTCAATGTTTTAGTTGTGGTGTGTTTGGACACATTGCGTATAACTTTCCAAGAAGGTATTGATCACCTAGACAGAAGATTGACCTGACGCATAATGACTCTAAGTCATCATATGCTCATAGAACAGGTTCACCTGTTAATGATGAAATTCCTGCTAACAATGTTAAGACAAATGTTGTCAATTTTGATGCAAAAATAAAGAATTTCAATAGGTCCGTTTCTCCTGTAAAAAGTAAAGTTCCTAAACAGGATGTTGTGACAAATGTTTTCAAGTCTGGTGATCAAAATAAACCTGTTGAACCAAAGGGTACCTGTAAATAACACCTGGATAGTGGATATCGGCACTTCGAGACATATGACAGGACATCTATCTCTGATCTCAAATGTTCAACCTATCAAAAGAGGTTATGTTGCTTTTGCTGGAGATAAGGGTGTTCACATTACTGCCCAAGGGTTGTTAAAAAAAATGAGAAAGTGAGCTTTGAAAAAGTAAATTATTATCAAAAACTGGCAAACAATTTGTTGTCGGTTTTGCAAATCTGTGAGAAGTCATTCAAAGTAGCGTTCAATGAAAACTACAACTATATTTCAAAGCCAGAATTTGTGATTCCAGCTGAGATGATTCTAATGAAGGCTCCAAGACAGGCTGATCTGTATGTGCTAGATATGAACATTGTTACTTCAACTGCAGCATGTCATCAAGCTTTTGTTTCAAAGACTACTGAACAAGAGTCTATTATTTGGCACAAACGCATGGGTCATCTGAGCATACGGAAAATGAACCAACTTATTCACAATAATCTAGTGGAGGGTGTTGATATTCGATATTTTTAGATTACAGGTACATGTATACCTTGTAAGAAAGGAAAACAGTGTAAGAAAGCTCATAAGCTGATAAAGTACAATCCAATCTATGCTCTACTTGATTTGTTGCACATGGATCTATTTGGTCCAATACATTTCTAAAGCATTGATGGGAGTAAGTACTATTTGGTTCTAACTGATGATTATTCAAGATTCTTTTGGTTAATGTTTCTGAAAGAAAAATCTGAGATGTTTGAAAATGTGAAGGTGCTAATCAACAGATTAGAGACAGGTTTTAATCTCAAAGTAAGGAAAGATTCAGTGCGACAATGGATCTGAATTCAAAAATCAGTACCTTGCAGGTATCTGTATTGAAAAGGGTATTAATATACAATTTAGTTCTTGTTAAGTCCCCAAAATGATTAAGGATTTAATTATGACAAAACTGTAATTTATTTGCACTAAAATGTTATGTGCAGCCAGCACAAGTTTGTTTATGTATAGACAACAAATATCGCTATGTCAAGTGTTCAGTATGCTGCCTAGTCTACCAGCACAAGGTAGAGTGTATTCTTCGAATTAGCACAGGATGAGTACTCAACAATTCAAGAATATCAAGTGACTCAGCATAAGAAGAACCAGTAAACCTGGTAAACAGCATACAACACAAGACAGCCATGCTCCATTACAAGCATGGTGGTTTCTCGAGTGGTCTACATCAATTGTACTATTCAACAGAAGTCAAAGACAAAGTTGAACAGGAAAGGATACGCGTCGGTGGCTGACAAGTGACCTTACAAGACCACGTGGGAATGCAGAAGTTTAATGCATGTGCAGACATGTACTATACTTTGTCATTGCCTAGGGAACACAATATTCTATTTGTTTAAATGAATAGTGGTGCTAAACCAAATTAGGGTGTTCCTGCAAATAGCTACCAAAGAGGAAAGAGGAGAGCACACTCTCTGATGCAGTTGTCCCCACAAGTACAGACATTCTATGTATCAGTGGATAATAGAACCATTACACGGTTAATAGGACTACTATAAATTGTTATATCCACTATTGTAATAACTAGTGGTGTGGGTTTTGTTATTTAGAGTCCAAAACGTGTAATAGCTTTAAGTTTATCCTCATAGCTATACTTAGGTAAATCTGTATCAACCAACTATCATTCCGCCAAGGATATTTGTAATTCTTTGTGATTTAATCAATAAAGAATAACAGTTGAAAAATTACCTTTGACTCTATTTAATTTACATGCTTGAATACTAAACTGTCTTTAATTGGGTTGCTAATTAAAAGAAATTGTATTCACCCCCCCTCTACAATACTCCTGTTGTTTATTAAGGGACCAACAACTGTATCAGAGCTTCAGTCTTGATAATTTAATATCCTGGATCTGAATTCTCTCATGGTTGCATACTCAATTACAGCTTACCTTGAAAATGACTCATCCAATAGACCACCCAAATTTGATGAAGATGAGTATGAAACTTGGAAGGCAAGGTTCATGCTTCACCTGGAGTCTATTGACCTACTTATGCATGGTATTGCCACAGATGGTCCATTTGTCCCAACTGAGACTATTGATAGCATCCCATCTACTGCTGACACTCCTGCCATTCCTGGCAGAGAGATTGTTCTCACTCTAGCCAAATGGGATGCTGAGGACAAACGTCGTGTTGGACTTGACCCTAAGATTAGAACTCTATTAGCTATAAATTTACCTAACCACCTGGTCAAATTGATTAAGGGAAAGCTGAATGCAAACTTATGTTAGACTATCTAGATGTTACTTATGAAGGCATGGATGAGGTTAGGCAGAACAGGATTAATGCTTTGAAAAGAGAGTATGAGATGTTCTTTGCCTATAAGAATGAGACCCTTAAGCAAACCTTCATTAGGTTTAACTCCTTAGTTGCTGACCTCCTTACTTTAAAAATCACATATACTAATTTTGAACAAGTAAAAAAATTCATTGACTCACTGCCTACTAAATGGAAACCTGTCACTGACCCCTTAAGAACCACCCAGACCTTAAAGAACTTTAACATGTCCTCTCTTTATAGTACACTTTAGAACCATGAGAAGGCATAAGCTAAACTTGAACTGAATTTAAAAGAAAACTTTAAGTCTGCCCCCACCACCTCAAAATCCTCAAAAACTGATAATACTGCTCTTATTGCTGCTGCTAAAAAGAAAGCTCAAAAAACTTTACTAGCTCAAAAGTTGAAGGCAGAAGATGAGTCAGTTGAAGAAAGCAGTGATGAAGAAGATGATGTGGAAGGGTTTGCTGAAGGTATGGCTTTGCTGGCTAGGCAGTTCAAAAGGTTCAATCGTAATAGAACCAGCAAGCCATACAAAGGGAGTAAGAAACCAAGTGCTAGGTATATCAGCAAATCAGTCAAGGGTCCTAAATCTGAGTGTTACAATTGTGGGATGGTTGGACATTTTACTGCTGAATGCATGTCCAGGAAACCTTCAACATCACATGCTAACTCCTTCTCAAAAGCTGATAAGTACAAGAACAAGTACAAAGCTATGAAGGCTCAGATGAAGGAAAGTGCAAAGGCTGATAAGAAGGGAAAGAAGCCAGAAAAGGTTCTAGTTATTGAGCATCATTAATGGGATGAAACTAGCTCTTCTTCATCTTCTAACAGTGATACTGATGATGATGATGATGATGCTGGTTATGCTTCTGGTAAAAAGTTGTGTTTAATGGCCAAGGAGGTCGAGGAGTCTGATGAGGATGATAATGGTAGTATGTTTTTGGCTGATATGAGGGAAGCTGATCGGAAAAAGGATTCACCTCAATGGATATCTGAAATGCTGTATAAGGTTGATAATTTTCGAACTTATACTGATGATGAAAAAGCTGAAATGTTTGACTACCTAAGAGTTGATTTATGTAGAGGCAGTAAACGTGAAGAAGTTTTGAAAAATGATAACAAATCTTTAAATGATAAACTTAAAAGCAAAACTGATGAAATTAAGATCTTGAAGGATGAAATTTCAAAACTTGAAAAACAAAATTTTGCTTTAAAGTCTCTTCACGCTGAGGCTGCAGATGTTAAGAACTAGCTAAATGACCTCAAGAAGGTTATTGCTTCATGGTGTACATCTGCTCAACGCACATAATGTGTAAATGAGCAGGTGCCTACCCAAGTTGAAGCTTTCTTTGCTGGTAACTATGCTGCTGTTGCTGCTCTCGCAGAAGTTACTTACATGGACCTCATTCTTGAAACAGATCCTGAAGCTGTCTTGCCAAATACCTTTTCCAAGATAGTTAAAGGTAAAAAGGTCTTACCAAATAAGTTTGTCAGACCTACTAAGACACCACCACCGTCCATGAAAGAAAATTTAGAGGATGAAGTAAAAGCCAAGGAAACCAGTACTACAATTGATGAAACTACTGATCCCTCAAGCATTTACTATATGACTCCAAAGGAAGATGCATTAAAAGAGAAATCAATTAAAACAAGTTAAAATCAATTGATTCCCCTTCGTGTTCAAATTCCACCAATATTGATCCAGCTGATGAAAATTGTACTGGTCAACCAATAGCTGCTGACAAGCCAGCAAAACGCAATACTGGCAAGTCAAAGGCATCGATCAAGATTCACAAGAATCCACCAGCATCAGCTGATGGGTCAGTAACATCCCACATTGACTAGTCGAACAAAAGCAAAGCAGTATACAATGATTATGGTACTGGTTCTAAAAGGAAAGCTGCCCTTAAGGGAAAAGCAAAAGTAAACCAAATTGTGGAATCAAGTGCTGGGTCATCTATCACTAAGATAATGACTGTCAAGCTTGACCAACTCATATCTGCCATATCTTAAAGTAGAACCGATCTTACTGCACCCATTTACTAAGTGTATGACCAGTCACTGATACCAAATGTGAGAAAATGCTACAAATGTGGCAGCAATTTTCACTTAGCCAACTGGTGTACTCTAACCCTAACCCCATCTACTGCTGCCTCTTCAAGCAAACTAGCAGACAGAAAGAGATCATCAAAGATGACCCATCTAGAACCCATCCTTGGATGGGTTCCCAAAAAGAACTAATTTCTTAGCTACTGTGCATGGCATTCAAAACAAGCAAATCTGGTATCTCGATAGTGGTTGTTCGAGACATTTGACTGGATGTAAGTCCCTGCTGATGGACTATCAAGAAAAGGATGGTCCAGTTGTATCATATGGAGATAATTCATTGGGTTACACAAAGGGTTTTGGTAATCTAACAAATAGGAATGTTACATTTTCAAATGTAGCATATGTCGTTGGGCTTAAACATAATCTACTTAGCATAAGCCAACTGACAAGCAAAAGTAAGATAGTCCAGTTCAGAAGGAAGATTGGCACTATTTTTTATAAGACATGGAAGCCACTGCTGACAGCAAAAAGATATGAGAACATGTATCAAATCGACATGAACACAGTAGTCACAACAACTGATACTTGTTTTTATTCAAAGGCAGCAGACAACCTCAAGTGGTTATGGCACAAGAGACTCTCACATCTCAACTTCAAAGATATTCATAAGTTACCTAGTAAAAGTTTGGTGTCTGGGCTACCCACAATGTCTTATGTGAAGGATAGATTATGTCCTGGATGTGAAAAATGGAAGCATCACCATGCCTCATTCAAATCAAAGCAGATTTCATCTGCTGAGAAACCATTTCACCTTCTTAATATGGATCTTTTTGGTCCTGTTAATATAGCCAGCTGTAGTGGGAAGAAGTATACACTGGTGATTGTTGATGAATATTCTAGATATACTTGGGTGTTCTTTTTGAAGCAAAAGAGTGAAGCTGCTGATGAAATTATTAATTTTATCAAAAGAATGGAACTACTGAATGGGCAACTGGTGAAGCAGCTTAGAAGTGATCATGATACAGAATTCAGAAATGCAACATTGGAAGAATTTTGTGCTGACAAAGGTATTTCACAGAACTTTTCTGCTGTGAGAACACCTCAACAGAATGGTGTTGCAGAAAGAAGAAACAAAACTTTTATTGAAGCAGCAAGATCTATATTGGCTGAGTATGGGCTGAAAAATTGATATTGGGCAGAAGCTGTGAACACTGCATATTTTACCCAGAATAGATCTTTAATATTGAAAAGACATCAGAAACTGCTTATGAAGTTCTCAAAGGCAGAAGACCCTCAATTTCATTTCTTCATGTATTTGGCACTCCCTATTTCATTCTAAATAATAGGCATCAGCTAGGCAAGTTTGTGAAATGTCCCGTTCATATTGATTATAAACGTTCCATATTAATTGATTTCGTCACGAGGTTTTGACCTCTATATGAGATGTTTTTCAAAGACTGCATTCATTTTTGAAACAACCATAACCTTTATTTTATCTATAAAGGTTTAAAAAGCATTACGTAGATTATCAAATAATGATAATCTTAAATATACCGTTTACACACGACCATTACATAATGGTTTACAATAAGAATATATTACATCAAAAATAAGTTTCTTGAATGCAGTTTTTACATAATATCATACAAGCATGGACTCCAAATCTTGTCCTTATTTTAGTATGCAACAGCGGAAGCTCTTAATAATCACCTGAGAATAAACAGGCTTAAAACGTCAACAAAAATGTTGGTGAGTTATAGGTTTAACCTATATATTATCAAATCATAATAATAGACCACAAGATTTCATATTTCAATATACATCCCATACATAGAGATAAAATTCATTCATATGGTGAACACCTGGTAACCGACATTAACAAGATGCATATATAAGAATATCTCCATCATTCCGGGACACCCTTCGGATATGATATAAATTTCAAAGTACTAAAGCATCCGGTACTTTGGATGGGGTTTGTTAGGCCCAATAGATCTATCTTTTGGATTCGCGTCAATTATTGTGTCTGTTCCCTAATTCTTAGATTACCAGACTTAATAAAAAGGGGAATATTTGATTTTGATAATTCAACCATAGAATGTAGTTTCACGTACTTGTGTCTATTTTGTAAATCATTTATAAAACCTGCATGTATTCTCATCCTAAAAATATTATATTTTAAAAGTGGGACTATAACTCACTTTCACAGATTTTTACTTCGTCGGGAAGTAAGACTTGGCCACTGGTCAATTCACGAACTTATAACAAATATGTACATATATATCAAAGTATGTTCAAAATATATTTACACCACTTTTAATACATTTTGATGTTTTAAGTTCATTAAGTCAGCTGTCCTCGTTAGTAACCTACAACTAGTTATCCAAAGTTAGATGTACAGAAAAAAATTGATATATATTATCTTGAATCAATCCACGACCCAGTGTATACATATCTCAGTATTTATCACAACTCAAACTATATATATTTTGGAATCAACCTCAACCCTGTATAGCTAACTCCAACATTCACATATAAAGTGTCTATGGTTGTTCCGAAATATATATAGATGTGTCGACATGATAGGTCGAAACATTGTATACGTGTCTATGGTATCTCAAGATTACATAATATAAAATACAAGTTGATTAAGTTATGGTTGGAATAGATTTGTTACCAATTTTCACGTAGCTAAAATGAGTAGTTTTTACCAATTTTGTTTTGCTAGCCATTTCTTCGTTTCTAATCCGTTTTGAGTGATTTTAGCGGCCACGGTTTCGTATTGAACTTGACTTTATGAAACTAAACAGAAAATGTATAGGTTTATAGTCAGAAATACAAGTTACAAGTCGTTTTTAAAAGAGGTAGTCATTTCCGTCGAAAGAACGATATCTTGATGACTGTTTTGAAAAACATACTTTCACTTTGAGTTTAACCATGATTTTTGGATATGGTTTCATGTTCATAAGAAAAATTATTTTTGCAGAAGTATAGCTTTTAAATCAAAGTTTTTCATAGTTTTTAATTATCCAAACCAAAACAGCCCCCGGTTGTAACTACGACGGCGTAAATCCGGTTTTATGGTGTTTATCGTGTTTTCGGGTTTTAAATCATTAAATTAGCATATCATATAGATATAGATCATGTGTATAGTTGATTTTAAAAGTGTAGTTAGAAGGATTAACTTTATTTGCGAACAAGTTTAGAATTAACTAAACTATGTTCTAGTGATTACTAGTTTACCACTTCGAATATGATAGCTTTTTATGTATTAATCGAATGATGTTATGAACATCATTACTACCTTAAGTTCCTTGGATAAACCTACTTGAAAAGAGAAAAATGGATCTAGCTTCAACGGATCCTTGGATGGCTCGAAGTTCTTGAAGCAGAATCATGACACGAAAACAAGTTCAAGTAAGATCATCACTTAAAATAAGATTGTTATAGTTATAGAAATTGAACCAAAGTTTGAATATGATTATTACCTTGTATTAGAATGATAACCTACTGTAAGAAATAAAGATTTCTTGAGGTTGAATGATCACCTTACAAGATTGGAAGTGAGCTAGAAACTTGAAAGTATTCTTGATTTTATGAAACTAGAACTTGTAGAATTTATGAAGAACACTTAGAACTTGAAGATAGAACTTGAGAGAGATCAATTAGATGAATAAAATTGAAGAATGAAAGTGTTTGTTGGTGTTTTTGGTCGTTGGTGTATGGATTAGATATAAAGGATGTGTAATTTTATTTTCATGTAAATAAGTCATGAATGATTACTCATATTTTTGTAATTTTATGAGATATTTCATGCTAGTTGCCAAATGATGGTTCCCACATGTGTTAGGTGACTCAAATGGGCTGCTAAGAGCTGATCATTGGAGTGTATATACTAATAGTACATACATCTAAAAGCTGTGTATTGTACGAGTACGAATACGGGTGCATACAAGTAGAATTGTTGATGAAACTGAACGAGGATGTAATTGTAAGCATTTTTGTTAAGTAGAAGTATTTTGATAAGTGTCTTGAAGTCTTTCAAAAGTTTATGAATACATATTAAAACACTACATGTATATACATTTTAACTGAGTCGTTAAGTCATCGTTAGTCGTTACATGTAAGTGTTGTTTTGAAACCTTTAGGTTAACGATCTTGTTAAATGTTGTTAACCCGATGTTTATAATATCAAATGAGATTTTAAATTATTATATTATCATGATATTATGATATATTAATATATCTTAATATGATATATACATTTAAATGTCATTACAACGATAATCGTTACATATATGTCTCGTTTCGAAATCCTTAAGTTAGTAGTCTTGTTTTTACTTATGTAGTTCATTGTTAATACACTTAATGATATATTTAATTATCATATTATCATGTTATATATAATATAACAATGTATTAATATGCTTCATATATATTTAGTAAGACGTGGTTATAACGATAATCGTTATATGTATCGTTTCGAGTTTCATACGTCAATAGTCTCCTTTTTAAGTATATAACTTATTGTTACTATTTTTATTGAGATATTTGATGATCATTATATCATGTTAAACATATATATTTATTCATTTATGTATCATCACGTCATATACAACTTATAGTGTTCGTGAATCATTGGTCAAACTGGGTAATCAGACGTTTACAAAATTTCCGTTTCAATTAACCAAATCTTAACAAGTTTGATTGCTTAACATGTTGGAAACATTTAATCATGTAAATATAGTTTTCATTAAAAATATAATCATAGAAAGGTTCGGAAAAGTTCGGGTCACTACAGTACCTACCCGTTAAATAAATTTCGTCCCGAAATTTTAAGCAGTTGGAGGTGTTGACGTATCTTCTGGAAATAAATGCGGGTATTTCTTCTTTATCTGATCTTCTCATTCCCAGGTGTACTCGGGTCCTCTACGAGCATTCCATCGAACCTTAACAATTGGTATCTTGTTTTGCTTAAGTCTTTTAACCTCACGATCCATTATTTCGACGGGTTCTTCGATGAATTGAAGTTTTTCGTTGATTTGGATTTCATCTAACGGAATAGTGAGATCTTCTTTAGCAAAACATTTCTTCAAATTCGAGACGTGAAAGTGTTATGTACAGCCGCGAGTTGTTGAGGTAACTCAAGTCGGTAAGCTACTGGTCCGACACGATCAATAATCTTGAATGGTCCAATATACCTTGGATTTAGTTTCCCTCGTTTACCAAATCGAACAACACATTTCCAAGGTGCAACCTTAAGCATGACCATCTCTCCAATTTCAAATTCTATATCTTTTCTTTTAATGTCGGCGTAGCTCTTTTGTCGACTTTGGGCGGTTTTCAACCGTTGTTGAATTTGGATGATCTTCTCAGTAGTTTCTTGTATTATCTCCGGAACCGTAATCTGTCTATCCCCCACTTCACTCCAACAAATTGGAGACCTGCACTTTCTACCATAAAGTGCTTCAAATGGTGCCATCTCAATGCTTGAATGGTAGCTGTTGTTGTAGGAAAATTCTGCTAACGGTAGATGTCGATCCCAACTGTTTCCGAAATCAATAACACATGCTCGTAGCATGTCTTCAAGTATTTGTATCGTCCTTTTGCTCTACCCATCAGTTTGTGGATGATAGGCAGTACTCATGTCTAGACGAGTTCCTAATGCTTGCTGTAATATCTGCCAGAATCTTGAAATAAATCTGCCATCCCTATCAGAGATAATAGAGATTGGTATTCCATGTCTGGAGACGACTTCCTTCAAATACAGTCTTGCTAACTTCTCCATCTTGTCATCTTCTCTTATTAGCAGGAAATGTGCTGATTTGGTGAGACGATCAACTATTACCCAAATAGTATCAAAACCACTTGCAGTCCTTGGCAATTTAGTGATGAAATCCATGGTAATGTTTTCCCATTTCCATTCCGGGATTTTGGGTTGTTGAAGTAGACCTGATGGTTTCTGATGCTCATCTTTGACCTTAGAACACATGAAACATTCTCCTACGTATTTAGCAACATCGGCTTTCATACCCGGCCACCAAAAATATTTCTTGAGATCCTTGTACATCTTCCCCGTTCCAAGATGTATTGAGTATCTGGTTTTATGAGCTTTTCTAAGTACCATTTCTCTCATATTTCCAAATTTTGGTACCCAAATCCTTTCAGCCCTATACCGGGTTCTGTCTTCCCGAATATTAAGATGCTTCTCCAATCCTTTGGTATTTCATCCTTTAAATTTCCCTCTTTTAAAACTCCTTGTTGTGCCTCCTTTATTTGAGTAGTAAGGTTATTGTGAATCATAATATTCATAAATTTTACTCGAATGGGTTCTCTGTCCTTCCTGCTCAAGGCGTCGGCTACCACATTTGCCTTCCCCGGGTGGTAACGAATCTCAAAGTCATAATCATTCAACAATTCAATCCACCTACGCTGCCTCATATTTGAAATGTCCCGTTCTTATTGATTAAAAATGTTCCATATTAATTGATTTTGTTGCGAGGTTTTGACCTCTATATGAGACATTTTTCAAAGACTGCATTCATTTTTAAAACAAACCATAACCTTTATTTCATAAATAAAGGTTTAAAAAGCTTTACGTAGATTATCAAATAATGATAATCTAAAATATCCTGTTTACACACGACCATTACATAATGGTTTACAATACAAATATGTTACATCGAAATCAGTTTCTTGAATGCAGTTTTTACACAATATCATACAAACATGGACTCCAAATCTTGTCCTTATTTTAGTATGCAACAGCGGAAGCTCTTAGTATTCACCTGAGAATTAACATGCTTTAAACGTCAACAAAAATGTTGGTGAGTTATAGGTTTAACCTATATATATCAAATCGTAACAATAGACCACAAGATTTCATATTTCAATACACATCCCATACATAGAGATAAAAATCATTCATATGGTGAACACCTGGTAACCGACATTAACAAGGTGCATATATAAGAATATCCCCATCATTCCGGGACACCCTTCGGATATGATATAAATTTCGAAGTACTAAAGCATCCGGTACTTTGGATGGGGTTTGTTAGGCCTAATAGATCTATCTTTAGGATTCGCGTCAATTAGGGTGTCTATTCCCTAATTCTTAGATTACCAGATTTAATAAAAAGGGGCATATTCGATTTCGATAATTCAACCATAGAATGTAGTTTCACGTACTTGTGTCTATTTTGTAAATCATTTATAAAACCTGCATATATTCTCATCCCAAAAATATTAGATTTTAAAAGTGGGAATATAACTCACTTTCACAGAATTTTTCCTTCGTCGGGAAGTAAGACTTGGCCACTGGTTGATTCACGAACCTATAACAATATATATGTAGCGACCCCGACAAATCGTCAAGTGACGGCGTCGTCTACGTAGGTCCCATTGCATGGTCATAAGTCTTTATGACAATGTTTGACCAAAATATGTCGCCTTCATTTCAAAATAAAGATTGTTTCCAAAGTTTACAAGAATTGTTCAACCAAAAGTTAAGTTACAAGGTTATAAGTACAAATGAAATCTAGGCGACACGGTTTAAAGTGAAGTCAAAAGACGCTCCATGAAATGCATGTATACTCAACATCCAATACAAGTATCAAATAGTGAGTGGAAGCATGTATCACATATCGTGCAAGACCTGAGAAAAACATAGAAATCTGTCAACGAAAACGTTGGTGAAATCATAGGTTTAAGTAAGTAGGTGAGTAAAAGTAAGTAAGTCGAACCACAAGGTTTAAAAAGTTGAAATAATAGTAATACATTCTAGAAGTTAATATTCACGAGCACCCAATTATCAATGCTTAACATTTCCTTCCATTGAACCCCATCACTTAGAGCTAGAACATACACTGTTTCTCGAAAATATATTTCATTCGTAAACGGTAGCGAACCGTTTGAATGAGGGTTTGTCAAACCCATATGGATCCATACAACATAAGTTTTCGCTTACACCCGGCAAGTGTAACTAATGATAATCGAATTGAGGATTTTGTTCTAAACTCGTATGTAGAATGTTTGTTTTCCTGTACTTGTGTTCACTTAGTAAAAGAAATGTTTATGTTTTCTCATCCCAAATGTAAGTTCAAAAAGAGTAAGAGTGGGACTATGATCTCACCTTGAGTGCAAGAGTTAATAAAGTACTTCAACAAGTAGACACGTGCAAAGACAAAGCTAGTCTTGACCTAAACATATAGGTTGTATCAATAACGGTAAACACAAACGGTCAAAGATGTTCAATTAGTCCTATGGCTCGTTACGACTCGATTAATATAGCATGTGAATCAATTTGTCAAGTTTCATGCACGATACAAGTAGTTAAGTATGTTAGAACGATTGTATAATCGTTTGGTTAAGTTTGACTAAAAGTCAAACTTGGTCAAAGTCAAAGTCAACGGGGTCGGGTCGGGTATCCGACAATTTTCCCAAGACGAGAAGTCATATAAGAGCCTAATAGTCAAGTTTCATGTTAAACGGAGTTTTAGTTAAGCGGAAACATTTTCGTGACATTTAAAAACAAAAGAGAGTGGCCTGGGGCTTTTGCGCGGCGCGCACTGGGTTGCGCGGCGCGCACCCAAGTGCAATTTCTGGTCAGAACTCAACCAAGAAGGCAAACATCTGGGATCTCTGATTCTGCGCGGCGCGCGGGTAAATGCACGGCGCGCAATACCTGGGAATCATGCAGTTTGCAGAAAAAAATGGTCCAAGTCACGAACCAAAATACAATATAACACATTTCATGCATCGAAAACACTTAAAACGCATAACCTATATCATTAGAAAGGTAATTTGACAAGGAAAACAACTAAGCACATTTCATCAAGCAATTCATCACTAACAACAACCAAAAACCGCATTAAACGTTCATAATCAAAGTTTCAAGTTCTAAAACGCATTTTATGATTCGGGCAACCAATTTATATGTATGATATGCCGTTTCGAAGGTAATCATACACACATTGCAACAAAATTCTTATCTACAATATTTCATAGCATTTGGTGCATCAAAAGTTCATCTAAAGCTTATCAAACCCTAATCCAAGTTCACAAAATCACTAATCATGTTCTTGGAGTTTCCTTAATCAACCTATACATCAAAACGAAGCTAATGATACTAGTAACACTTTTAAAACATGCACTTTAACAATCTAACAACATTTGATCATTCAAAATCAAAGATTTAGCAAGCAAATTTTCATAATGAACTAGTTACACCAAAAACAACGAATCGAGCATACAAATTACATACACGACATCACGATGAGCCATAGACACTAATTAACAACTTTATAAGTCAAGAACACGAATTTAAAGAAATCTAGAGTTTTAGAAATGTTACCCAAACTTGATGATATTGGTATCAAAATGTAGAGGATGAAGAGAGGATCACAAATATGTAGTTTATTTTGTTGTAAGCCTCCTAGATCGAATTTAGATGATGATTGAATAAATTTGGTAAATGGGTGTGTGTTCTTGCTAGAGAGAAAGAGAGAGAGATGGAGATGATAATGAATGGGTGAAAGGGGTTTGACCCTTTGACCTAGTCAAGGGTTTGATCCCTTGTCAAGTTTAGTCCCTCAACTTTCGTTCGGGTGCGGGAATTACCTAAACGAGATAATTTAAAACGCGTATCAACGGGAGATGTTATAAACATATAACGGACTTTATATTAGTATAACGGAAAAGTAAATGGAAAAAGGCGGGATGTTACATTACCTACTCCTTAAAATAAATTTCGTCCCGAAATTTAAGTAGGCGTAGTAGTCGTTGTTTCTTCCTCGAGATCTTGCGTTTCCGAATTCACGAATAGATGAGGATACTTCCTTTGCATTTGATCTTGTCTTTCCCAAGTAAAATCGGGTCCTCTTTTGGCATTCCAACGAACCTTGACAATCGGGATTCGACTTTGTTTCAATGTCTTGACGGAGGTGTCCACAATTTCAACCGGTTCCTCCACAAAATGAAGTTTGTCATCAATAGTAAGTTCTTCGAGAGGGATGACGATATCGGGTTCTGCAAGACACTTTTTCAAGTTAGATACATGGAAGGTAGGATGAACGGAGTTCAATTGAGGCGGAAGATCTAAACGATAAGCAACGGTTCCAATACGCTCCAAGATTTCGAAAGGACCAATATACCGCGGATTTAGCTTCCCGCGTTTCCCAAAACGGATTACACCCTTCCAAGGTGCGACTTTTAACATTACTCGGTCACCGACTTGAAATTCAAGATCGTTGCGTCGTTTGTCGGTATAGCTCTTTTGACGACTTCGGGCCGTCCTAAGCCTATCTCGGATTTGAACGATTTTCTCAGTGGTTTCGTGAATGAGTTCGGGTCCGGTGATTTGCACGTCGCCTACCTCGGCCCAACAAAGAGGTGAACGACATTTGCGGCCATATAGCGCTTCAAAAGGTGCGGCTTTAATACTCGCGTGATAACTATTGTTGTAAGAGAACTCGGCGAGAGGTAAGTGCTTGTCCCAAGCTTTTCCGAAATCAACCACGCAAGCTCGTAACATGTCCTCTAAGGTTTGAATTGTACGTTCGCTTTGTCCATCGGTTTGAGGATCATATGCGGTGCTCATGTCTAAACGCGTTCCCAACGCTTCTTGCAATGTACGCCAAAATCTAGAAACGAAACGGCCATCTCGGTCGGAGATAATCGATAAAGGTACACCGTGTCGGGCTACGATCTCCTTAATGTAAAGTTGTGCAAGTTTCTCCATTTTGTCCGTTTCTTTCATGGCAAGGAAGTGTGCGGATTTAGTGAGACGGTCAACAATAACCCAGATGGTATCATAACCGCCCGTCGTTTTTGGTAGCTTGGTGATAAAATCCATCGTTATCCTTTCCCACTTCCATTGCGGGATCTCGGGTTATTGAAGTAGTCCGGACGGTCTTTGGTGTTCGGCTTTGACTTTGGAACATGTCAAACACTTGGAAACATAAGTAGCTACGTCCCTTTTGATGTTCGGCCACCAATATAGTTGTTTAAGGTCGTGGTACATCTTATTGGCACCGAGGTGAGTCGAGTATCGTGACTTATGGGCTTCATCTAAAATAAGGCTTCGTAGATCCCCATAACTAGGCACCCAAATTCTTCCGGCGAAATATCGGAGTCCGGTTTCCTTAACTTCGAATCGAGAGGTGAGGACGTTCAAGTGTTCGAGAGAGATGTTTTCATCCTTGAGAGCCTCATCTTGGGCTACCCGAATTTGGCTATTAAGGTTGGTGTGAATGGTGATGTTTAAAGCTCGGACACGGAGAGGCACCGCTCTTTCTTTTTGACTTAAGGCATCGGCTACTACATTTGCCTTCCCGGGATGGTAACGAAGCTCGCAATCGTAATCGTTTAAGGTTTCAATCCACCTTCGTTGTCTCATGTTTAGTTGCTTTTGATCGAAAATGTGTTGAAGGCTTTTGTGATCGGTGAAGATAGTACTCTTGGTTCCATAAAGATAGTGTCTCCACATTTTAAGTGCAAAGACAACGGCTCTGAGTTCGAGATCATGTGTCGTATAGTTTCGTTCATGAATTTTGAGTTGTCGAGAAGCATAAGCAATGACTTTCGTTCGTTGCATCAATACACACCCAAAACCATGTTTTGAGGCATCGCAATATACAACAAAGTCATCATTGCCTTCGGGAAGTGACAAGATAGGAGCGGTGGTTAGCTTCGTTTTCAAGATTTGGAATGCGGATTCATGTTCGGTCGCCCAAATGAATTTCTTTCCCTTGTGAGTCAATGCGGTTAGAGGACGTGCAACCAAAGAGAAATTTTCGATGAATCTACGATAGTACCCGGCGAGACCCAAAAATTGACGAATGTGAGTAGGAGTAGTAGGAGTCTCCCATTTGCTAATGGCTTCGATTTTCGTTGGATCGACTTTAATACCTTGGTCACTTACAACATGACCAAGAAATTGAACTTCCTTTAACCAAAATTCACACTTGGAGAATTTGGCATAGAGTTGTTCTTGTCTTAAAAGTTCAAGCACAAGTCGGAGATGTTGTTCGTGCTCTTCTTCATTTTTAGAATAGATCAATATGTCATCGATGAACACAATAACGAATTTATCGAGATACGGTTTGCACACGCGGTTCATAAGATCCATGAACACCGCCGGTGCGTTAGTGAGACCAAATGGCATGACAAGGAATTCATAACTACCATAACGAGTTCGGAAAGCGGTTTTGGAGACATCTTCCCCCTTAACCCTCAATTGATGATAACCCGAGCGGAGATCGATTTTCGAATATACACAAGACCCTTGTAGTTGATCAAAGAGGTCATCGATGCGAGGAAGAGGATATCGGTTCTTAACCGTCAATTTATTTAGTTCACGATAATCAATGCACATTCGTAGGGATCCGTCTTTCTTTTTAACAAACAAAATCGGAGCGCCCCAAGGTGAATGGCTAGGTTGGATAAAACCTCGATCAAGTAGTTCTTGGATTTGACTTTGCAATTCTTGCATTTCAGATGGAGCGAGTCTATATGGTGCACGTGCTATGGGTGCGGCTCCCGGAATAAGATCGATTTGGAATTCAACCGGTCGATGAGGCGGAAGACCCGGCAATTCGTCGGGAAATACATCGGAATAGTCACTAACAATTGGCACATCATCGATGTGCTTCTCATCGGACTCGACTTTCTTAACGTGAGCAAGGATCGCAAAACAACCCTTACGGAGTAGTTTTCTAACTTTAACACACGAAACGAGGTTGAGTCTGGTGCAACTCTTATCGCCATAGACGATCAAAGGTTCACCATTCTCGATAGGAATTCGGATTGCGTTAAGATCACAAAGAATGTGAGATTTCGTTTTGACTAACCAATTCATATCGATTATTACATCAAAGCTTCCTAGTTCCATGGGTATCAAATCAATTTCAAATTCCTTACCCAAAATGTTTATCGTACACCCCCGGTAATATGTGTTGGCACTTAATAGTTTCCCGTTAGCCACTTCAATGGTATAAGTGGTATCTAATGGAAGAGGTGGAGTGCTAAAAGAATGAGTCAAAGTCTTGGATACAAAGCATTTATCGGCACCTGAATCGAATAAGCAAGAGACATAAGAATTGTTGAGAAGAAACGTACCCGTGACTAGTTCAGTGTCATCCCGGGCTTCCTCGGTGTTGATGTTGAAAGCTCGGCCGCGCGTGTTGGGGTTTTCTTTCTTCTTTGGGCATGCATTTCTATAATGACCTGTTTGACCACATTCGTAACAAGTGCCCGTCTTTGGTGCATTGGGCCACTTTCGAGCAACGAGAGTGGCACTTTTACAATCGTTGGCCTTGTGACCAACTCCTTGGCACCGGTGGCAAATTAACTTGCCACATTCACCAAAGTGATGTTTGTTGCATTTGTTGCAAAGAGGTAGGTTCCCGGCATAACCCCTCTTGCCGTCGGAGGTGTAAGGCTTCTTAGCAAAGTGGTTGTTGCTTGATTGGGAGGGTTCCCACTTTCTTTTGTTGCCGCCCGATTTATCCTCGGCCTTAGGTGCCGGAACTACGATTTCGTCAACCGTTTCAATTAGTTGGTGAGCCATGTTCATAGCGGCTTGATGAGTAGTGGGTTTGGATGACATCACCCCTTGTTTGATGCTTTTTGGAAGACCGAGCATGTAGAGCTCAATCCTTTGAGATTCGGGGTTAACAAGATTAGGACACATAAAGGATAGTTCGGCGAAGCGTTGATTATAAGCTTGAAGATCGTTTCCGACCGCTTTCAAAGCTCTTAGTTCTTCCTCAAGCTTTCGGGTTTCTTCGCGCGGAAAATATTCAACAATCATCTTTTCCTTTAGATCGGCCCAAGAGAGGGCATGAGCTTCATCGGTACCCACCGATTGAACATAGGTGTTCCACCATGTTAGAGCAATTCCGGAGAAAGTGTGAGTGGAGTATTTGACCTTGTCTTGGTCCCGACAACCGCTTATGCTAAAGACGGCTTCCGTTTGCTCAAACCATCGGGTGAGCACGACCGGTCCCCCGGTTCCATCAAAAGTGTGAGGTTTGCACCCCATGAAAGCTTTATAGGAGCATCCCTCGTTTGAGTTTCCGGCTCCATTGTTGTTGTTGTTGTTGTTGTGGTTGTTATTATTATTGTTGTTGGATGAGTGACCGGCCATGGCCGCATCTACGGCGGTAGCTATCATCCGTTCGAGAGCTTGTTCGGGAGTTTCATTGCGGCGTACACGACGAGGAGCCATTGTTCCTTCAAGACACAAGAATATCATTGATTAGTATTCTCAATAATACTAACCGTGATATAGAATAAAGATAAAGAGAAGTTTTTCCTCGACTCGCCTTAAATTCTTTATGTCATAATGTCGGAACGTTCATATGAGTCACCGTAATATAATCCCGGAAATTATATTACCCTGATTCATATGTGCATTCGACATCATTTCATATAGTCAAGGTGGTGCGTCAATCAAATTAAACAACGTGAGATTAAGATGAACTAAGAGTAGATATGAGTAGAAACGTTCGAGTATAAATGCACAAGTAGTCAAGTAATTCCTACTTCAAGTCTATATGCCGGTTGTAGTCTAGACTCACCAATGTACCCTATGACTCGAGGTTGACACCAATGAACTCTAAATCCCTACAACCAACGCTCTGATACCACTTGTAGCGACCCCGACAAATCGTCAAGTGACGGCGTCGTCTATGTGGGTCCCATTGCATGGTCATAAGTCTTTATGACAATGTTTGACCAAAATATGTCGCCTTCATTTCAAAATAAAGATTGTTTCCAAAGTTTACAAGAATTGTTCAACCAAAAGTTAAGTTACAAGGTTATAAGTACAAATGAAATCTAGGCGACACGGTTTAAAGTGAAGTCAAAAGACGCTCCATGAAATGCATGTATACTCGACATCCAATACAAGTATCAAATAGTGAGCGGAAGCATGTATCACATATCGTGCAAGACCTGAGAAAAACATAGAAATCTGTCAACGAAAACGTTGGTGAAATCATAGGTTTAAGTAAGTAGGTGAGTAAAAGTAAGTAAGTTGAACCACAAGGTTTGAAAAGTTGAAATAATAGTAATACATTCAAGAAGTTAATATTCACGAGCACCCAATTATCAATGCTTAACATTTCCTTCCATTGAACCCCATCACTTAGTGCTAGAACATACACTGTTTCTCGAAAATATATTTCATTCGTAAACGGTAGCGAACCGTTTGAATGAGGGTTTGTCAAACCCATATGGATCCATACAACATAAGTTCTCGCTTACACCCGGCAAGTGTAACTAATGATAATCGAATTGAGGATTTTGTTCTAAACTCGTATGTAGAATGTTTGTTTTCCTGTACTTGTGTTCACTTAGTAAAAGAAATGTTTATGTTTTCTCATCCCAAATGTAAGTTCAAAAAGAGTAAGAGTGGGACTATGATCTCACCTTGAGTGCAAGAGTTAATAAAGTACTTCAACAAGTAGACGCGTGCAAAGACAAAGCTAGTCTTGACCTAAACATATAGGTTGTATCAATAACGGTAAACACAAACGGTCAAAGATGTTCAATTAGTCCTATGGCTCGTTACGACTCGATTAATATAGCATGTGAATCAATTTGTCAAGTTTCATGCACGATACAAGTAGTTAAGTATGTTAGAACGATTGTATAATCGTTTGGTTAAGTTTGACTAAAAGTCAAACTTGGTCAAAGTCAAAGTCAACGGGGTCGGGTCGGGTATCCGACAATTTTCCCAAGACGAGAAGTCATATAAGAGCCTAATAGTCAAGTTTCATGTTAAATGGAGTTTTAGTTAAGCGGAAACATTTTCGTGACATTTAAAAACAAAAGAGAGTGGCTTGGGGCTTTTGCGCGGCGCGCACCCAAGTGCAATTTCTGGTCAGAACTCAACCAAGAAGGCAAACATCTAGGATCTCTGATTCTGCGCGGCGCGCGGGTAAATGCGCGGCGCGCAATACCTGGGAATCATGCAGTTTGCAGAAAAAAATGGTCCAAGTCACGAACCAAAATACAATATAACACATTTCATGCACCGAAAACACTTAAAACGCATAACCTATATCATTAGAAAGGTAATTTGACAAGGAAAACAACTAAGCACATTTCATCAAGCAATTCATCACTAACAACAACCAAAAACCGCATTAAACGTTCATAATCAAAGTTTCAAGTTCTAAAACGCATTTTATGATTCGGGCAACCAATTTATATGTATGATATGCCGTTTCGAAGGTAATCATACACACATTGCAACAAAATTCTTATCTACAATATTTCATAGCATTTGGTGAATCAAAAGTTCATCTAAAGCTTATCAAACCCTAATCCAAGTTCACAAAATCACTAATCATGTTCTTGGAGTTTCCTTAATCAACCTATACATCAAAACGAAGCTAATGATACTAGTAACACTTTTAAAACATGCACTTTAACAATCTAACAACATTTGATCATTCAAAATCAAAGATTTAGCAAGAAAATTTTCATAATGAACTAGTTACACCAAAAACAACGAATCGAGCATACAAATTACATACACGACATCACGATGAGCCATAGACACTAATTAACAACTTTATAAGTCAAGAACACGAATTTAAAGAAATCTAGAGTTTTAGAAATGTTACCCAAACTTGATGATATTGGTATCAAAATGTAGAGGATGAAGAGAGGATCACAAATATGTAGTTTATTTTGTTGTAAGCCTCCTAGATCGAATTTAGATGATGATTGAATAAATTTGGTAAATGGGTGTGTGTTCTTGCTAGAGAGAAAGAGAGAGAGATGGAGATGATAATGAATGGGTGAAAGGGGTTTGACCCTTTGACCTAGTCAAGGGTTTGATCCCTTGTCAAGTTTAGTCCCTCAACTTTCGTTCGGGTGCGGGAATTACCTAAACGAGATAATTTAAAACGCGTATCAACGGGAGATGTTATAAACATATAACGGACTTTATATTAGTATAACGGAAAAGTAAATGGAAAAAGGCGGGATGTTACAATATACATATATATCAAAGTATGTTCAAAATATATTTACAACACTTTTAATATATTTTGATGTTTTAAGTTTATTAAGTCAGCTGTCCTCGTTAGTAACCTACAACTAGTTGTCCACAGTTAGATGTACAGAAATAAATCGATAAATATTATCTATCAATCCACGACCCAGTGTATACGTATCTCAGTATTGATCAAAACTCAAAGTATATATATTTTGGAATCAACCTCAACCCTGTATAGCTAACTCCAACATTCACATATAGAGTGTCTATGGTTGTTCCGAAATATATATAGATGTGTCGACATGATAGGTTGAAACATTGTATACGTGTCTATGGTATCTCAAGATTACATAATATACAATACAAGTTGATTAAGTTATGGTTGGAATAGATTTGTTATCAATTTTCACGTAGCTAAAATGAGAAAAATTATCCAATCTTGTTTTACCCATAACTTCTTCATTTTAAATCCATTTTGAGTGAATCAAATTGCTATGGTTTCATATTGAACTCTATTTTATGAATCTAAATAGAAAAAGTATAGGTTTGTAGTCATTTCAGTCGAAAGAATGACGTCTAGATGACCATTTTAGAAAACATACTTCCACTTTGAGTTTAACCATAATTTTTGGATATAGTTTCATGTTCATAATAAAAATAATTTTTCCAGAATAACAACTTTTAAATCAAAGTTTATCATAGTTTTTAATTAACTAACCCAAAACAGCCCGCGGTGTTACTACGACGACGTAAATCCGGTTTTACGGTGTTTTTGTGTTTCCAGGTTTTAAATCATTAAGTTAGCATATCATATAGATATAGAACATGTGTTTAGTTGATTTTAAAAGTCAAGTTAGAAGGATTAACTTTTATTTGCGAACAAGTTTAGAATTAACTAAACTATGTTCTAGTGATTACAAGTTTAAACCTTCGAATAAGATAGCTTTATATGTATGAATAGAATGATGTTATGAACATCATTACTACCTCAAGTTCCTTGGATAAACCTACTGGAAATGAGAAAAATAGATATAGCTTCAAAGGATCCTTGGATGGCTTGAAAGTTCTTGAAGCAGAATCATGACATGAAAACAATTTCAAGTAAGATTTCCACTCGAAATAAGATTGTTATAGTTATAGAAATTGAATTAAAGTTTGAATATGATTATTACCTTGTATTAGAAAGATAACCTACTGTAAGTAACAAAGGTTTCTTAATCTTGGATGATTACTTGGAATGGATTTAGAAAACTTGGAAATAACTTGCAATCTTGGAAGTATTCTTGATTTTATGAAACTAGAACTTTTGGAATTTATGAAGAACACTTAGAACTTGAAGATAGAACTTGAGAGAGATCAATTAGATGAAGAAAATTGAAGAATGAAAGTGTTTGTAGGTGTTTTTGGTCGTTGGTGTATGGATTAGATATAAAGGATATGTAATTTTGTTTTCATGTAAATAAGTCATGAATGATTACTCATATTTTTGTAATTTTATGAGATATTTTATGCTAGTTGCCAAATGATGGTTCCCACATGTGTTAGGTGACTCACATGGGCTACTAAGAGTTGATCATTGGAGTGTATATACCAATAGTACATTCATCTAAAAGCTGTGTATTGTACGAGTACGAATACGGGTGCATACGAGTAGAATTGTTGATGAAACTGAACGAGGATGTAATTGTAAGCATTTTTGTTAAGTAGAAGTATTTTGATAAGTTTCTTGAAGTCTTTCAAAAGTGTATGAATACATATTAAAACACTACATGTATATACATTTTAACTGAGTCGTTAAGTCATCGTTAGTCGTTACATCTAAATGTTGTTTTGAAACCTTTAGGTTAACGATCTTGTTGAATGTTGTTAACCCATTATTTATTATAACAAATGAGATGTTAAATTGTTATATTATCATGATATTATGATATATAATATATCTTAGTATGATATATATACAGTTAAATGTCGTTACAACGGTAATCGTTACATATATGTCTCGTTTCGAAATCATTAAGTTAGTAGTCTTATTTTTACATATGTATTTCATTATTAATACACTTAATAATATATTTACTTATCATTTAACATAATTAACCAAGTGTATCAATATCTTAATATGATTCATATGTACCTAGTAAGACGTTGTTATAACGATAATCGTTATATATATCGTTTTCGAGTTTCTTAAATTAATAGTCTCATTTTTATGTATATAACTCATTGTTAAAATACCTAATGAGATACATACTTATAATAAAATCATGTTAACTATATATATAACCATATATATGTCATCGTATAGTTTTTACAAGTTTTAACGTTCGTGAATCACTGGTCAACTTGGGTGGTCAATTGTCTATATGAAACCTATTTCAATTAATCAAGTCTTAACAAGTTTGATTACTTAACATGTTGGAAACACTTAATCATGTAAATAACAATTTCATTTAATATATATATAAACATGGAAAAGTTCGGGTCACTACAGTACCTACCCGTTAAATAAATTTCGTCCCGAAATTTTAAGCAGTTGGAGGTGTTGACGTATCTTCTGGAAATAAATGCGGGTATTTCTTCTTCATCTGATCTTCACGCTCCCAGGTGAACTCGGGTCCTCTACGAGCATTCCATCGAACCTTAACAATCGGTATCTTGTTTTGTTTAAGTCTCTTAACCTCACGATCTATTATTTCGACGGGTTCTTCAATGAATTGAAGTTTTTCATTGATTTGGATTTCATCCAACGCAATAGTGAGATCTTCTTTAGCAAAACATTTCTTCAAATTTGAGACGTGGAAAGTGTTATGTACAGCCGCGAGTTGTTGAGGTAGCTCCAGTTGGTAAGCTACTGGTCTGACACGATCTATAATCTTGAATGGTCCAATGTACCTTGGATTTAGTTCCCCCGTTTACCAAATCGAACAACGCCTTTCCAAGGTGAAACCTTAAGCATGACCATTTCTCCAATTTCAAACTCTATATCTTTTCTTTTACTGTCCGCGTAGCTCTTTTGTCGACTCTGGGCGGTTTTCAATCTTTGTTGAATTTGGATGATTTTCTCGGTAGTTTCTTGTATTATCTCCGGACCCGTAATCTGTCTATCCCCCACTTCACTCCAACAAATCGGAGACCTGCACTTTCTACCATAAAGTGCTTCAAACGGCGCCATCTCAATGCTTGAATGGTAGCTGTTGTTGTAGGAAAATTCTGCTAACATTAGATGTCGATCCCAACTGTTTCCGAAATCAATAACATAAGCTCGTTGCATGTCTTCAAGCGTTTGTATCGTCCTTTCGCTCTGCCCATCAGTTTGTGGATGATAGGCAGTACTCATGTCTAGACGAGTTCCCAATGCTTGCTGTAATGTCTGCCAGAATCTTGAAATAAATCTGCCATCCCTATTAGAGATAATAGAGATTGGTATTCCATGTCTGGAGACGACTTCCTTCAAATACAGTCGTGCTAACTTCTCCATCTTGTCATCTTCTCTTATTGGCAGGAAGTGTGCTGACTTGGTGAGACGATCAACTATTACCCAAATAGTATCATAACCACTTGCAGTCCTTGGCAATTTAGTAATGAAATCCATGGTAATGTTTTCCCATTTCCATTCCGAGATTTTAGGTTGTTGTAGTAGACCTGATGGTTTCTGATGTTCAGCTTTGACCTTATAACACGTAAAACATTCTCCTACATATTTAGCAATATCGGCTTTCATACCTGGCCACCAAAAATGTTTCTTAAGATCCTTGTACATCTTCCCCGTTCCAGGATGTATTGAGTATCTGGTTTTATGAGCTTCTCTAAGTACCATTTCTCTCATATCTCCAAATTTTGGTACCCAAATTCTTTCAGCCCTATACCGGGTTCCGTCTTCCCGAATATTCAGATGCTTCTCCGATCCTTGGGGTATTTCATCCTTTAAATTTCCCTCTTTTAAAACTCCTTGTTGCGCCTCCTTTATTTGAGTAGTAAGGTTAGTATGAATCATTATATTCATAGATTTTACTCGAATGGGTTCTCTGTCCTTTCTGTTCAAGGCGTCGGCTAACACATTTGCCTTCCCCGGATGGTAACGAATCTCAAAGTCGTAATCATTCAACAATTCAATCCACCTATGTTGCCTCATATTCAGTTGTTTCTGATTAAATATGTGTTGAAGACTTTTGTGGTCGGTATATATAATACTTTTGACCCCATATAAGTAGTGCCTCCAAGTCTTTAATGCAAAAACAACCGCGCCTAATTCCAAATCATGCATCGTATAATTTTGCTCGTGAATCTTCAATTGTCTAGATGCATAAGCAATCACCTTCGTCCGTTGCATTAATACACAACCGAGACCTTGCTTTGATGCGTCACAATAAATCACAAAATCATCATTCCCTTCAAGCAATGACAATATAGGTGCTGTAGTTAGCTTTTTCTTCAATAATTGAAACGCCTTCTCTTGTTCATCCTTCCATTCAAATTTTTTCCCTTTGTGCGTTAATGCAGTCAAGGGTTTTACTATTTTGGAGAAATCTTGGATGAATCTTCTGTAGTAACCAGCCAATCCTAAAAATTGACGTATATGCTTCAGAGTTTTTGGGGTTTCCCACTTTTCAACGGTTTCAATCTTTGCCGGGTCCACTGGATACCTTCTTTGTTCACTATGTAACCGAGGAATTGAACTTCTTCCAACTAAAATGCACACTTTGAAAACTTAGCGTACAGTTTTTCTTTCCTCAATACTTCTAGCACTTTTCTCAAATGTTCTTCGTGCTCTTGATCATTCTTTGAGTAAATAAGTATGTCATCGATGAAAATAATGATAAACTTGTCAAGATATGGCCCACACACTCAGTTCATAAGGTCCATGAACATAGCTGGTGCGTTAGTCAATCCAAACGGCATAACCATAAACTCGTAATGACCATAACGTGTCATAAAAGCAGTTTTTGGAATATCATCCTCCTTTACTCGCATTTGATGATATCCAGAACGTAAATCGATCTTTGAATAAACCGACGAGCCTTGTAGTTGATCAAATAAGTCGTCAATTCTCGGCAGTAGATAACGGTTTTTGATGGTAAGTTTGTTCAACTCTCTGTGGTCAATACACAACCTAAATGTACCATCCTTCTTCTTGACAAACAAAACAGGAGCTCCCCATGGTGATGTGCTTGGTCGAATGAAACCACGTTCTAATAGTTCTTGCAATTGGCTTTGTAGTTCTTTCATCTCGCTGGGTGCGAGTCTATAAGGAGCACGAGCTATTGGTGCAGCTCCTGGTACAAGATCTATTTGAAATTCAACAGATCGATGTGGAGGTAGTCCCGGTAAGTCTTTCGGAAATACATCGGGAAATTCTTTTGTGACGGGAACAACATTGATGCTCTTTTCTTCAGTTTGTACTTTCTCGACGTGTGCTAGAACAGCATAGCAACCTTTTCTTATTAGTTTTTGTGCCTTCAAATTACTAATAAGATGTAACTTCATGTTGCCATTTTCTCCGTACACCATTAAGGGTTCTCCTTCTTCTCGTACAATGCGAATTGCATTTTTATAACATACGATCTCTGCTTTCACCTTCTTCAGCCAGTCCATGCCAACTATTACATCAAAACACCCTAACTCTACTTGTATCAAATCAATCTTAAATATTTCGCTACCCAGTTTAATTTCTCGATTCCGGCATATATTATTTGCTGAAATTAATTTACCATTTGCTAATTCGAGTAAAAATTTACTATCCAATGGCGTCAATGGACAACTTAATTTAGCACAAAAATCTCTACTCATATAACTTCTATTCGTACCCGAATCAAATAAAACGTAAGCAGATTTATTGTCAATAAGAAATGTACCCGTAACAAGCTCTGGGTCTTCCTGTGCCTCTGCCGCATTAATATTGAAAACTCTTCCGCGACCTTGTCCATTCGTGTTCTCCTGGTTCGGGAAATTTCTAATAATGTGGCCCGATTTTCCACATTTATAACAAACTACATTGGCATAACTTGCTCCGAAACTACTTGCTCCGCCATTACTCGTTCTGACACCATTTGTTCCTTTCGTTCTGTTAACCCCTGGTCCGTAGACCTCACACTTCACCGCGCTATGACCATTTCTTTTACACTTGTTGCAAAATTTGGTGCAGAACCCCGAGTGATACTTTTCACACCTTTGGCATAGCTGCTTCTGATTGTTGTTGTTGTTGCGGTTGTTATTGTTGTTCGGATGATTGTTGTAGTTGCTGTTGTTGTTGTTGTTGTTGTTGTTGTTGTTGGGCCATTTGTTGTAGTTGCGATTGATGTTGCGATTGTTGGGATAATTGTTGCGATTATTATTGTAATTGCTATTGTTGTTGTATTGGTGATTCTTATCACCGTTTTCCTCCCACTTTCTTTTGACTTTCTTCACATTGGCCTCTTCAGCCGTCTGTTCTTTAATTCTTTCCTCAATCTGGTTTACTAGTTTGTGAGCCATTCTACAAGCCTGTTGTATGGAGGTGGGCTCGTGTGAACTTATATCTTCTTGGATTCTTTCCGGTAATCCTTTCACAAATGCGTCGATCTTCTCTTCCTCACCTTCGAACGCTCCCGGACACAATAGGCACAATTCTGTGAATCGTCTTTCGTACGTGGTAATATCAAATCCTTGGGTTCGTAACCCTCTAAGTTCTGTCTTGAGCTTATTGACCTCGGTTCTGGGATGGTACTTCTCGTTCATCAAGTGCTTGAATGCTGACCACGGTAGTGCGTACGCATCATCTTGTCCCACTTGCTCTAGATAGGTATTCCACCATGTTAACGCAGAACCTGTGAAGGTATGCGTAGCGTGCTTCACTTTGTCCTCTTCAGTACAATTACTTATGGCAAACACCGATTCGACCTTCTCGGTCCACCGTTTCAATCCGATCGGTCCTTCGGTTCCATCAAATTCCAAAGGTTTGCAGGCAGTGAATTCTTTGTAGGTGCATCCTACACAATTTCCCGTACTTCTAGATCCAAGGTTATTGTTGGTATGTAGCACAGCCTGTACTGCGGCTATGTTTGAAGCTAGAAAAGTACGGAATTCCTCTTCATTCATATTCAAGGTGTGTCGAGTAGTCGGTGCCATTTCCTTCAAAATAGTCAAATGGAACAAGTTAATCATACAGAATATTAAGAGTAGTTAATAGTATTTCGTAGCATAATATGAACTCATTTATAAAAGCTTTTTTTTCATATTAGCGTTTTATAAGTTTAAATTCGGGTAGTACCTACCCGTTAAGTTCATACTTAGTAGCTAATATACAATTCAACTACTACAATTCTATATGAAAAACTGATTATAATAATATTTCGCGTTCAAACTTTTATACAATATTTTACAAACTTACAATACCGCTTATTTTACATAAAGCATGAAATATAGCACACAATAACTTTGATACAAGATAGTTGTGAAGATAATTCTAGCTAGTACACAAGTCGTTCAGCAAAGGCAATAAAGACACGTAATTCATACGTCCAGAAACAAGTCATGCATTCTGGTTTTACTAGGACTACTTCCCATCCTTGGTCTTGTGGAACATAACCGTTATGGCCGTTGATAAGACTGCGTGTTGTAACGTCGTCAAAGGGACGAGGGTTACGTAATGACCAACAGTCTCGTAATAACCTAAAAACCTCATTTCTTACCCCAATTACCGACTCCGTCACTTGTGGGAACGTTTTGTTTAATAGTTGTAGCCCGATGTTCTTTTTCTCACTTTGGTGAGAAGCGAACATTACTAACCCGTAAGCATAGCATGCTTCTTTATGTTGCATGTCAGCCGCGTTTTCTAAATCATGAAGTCCTATATTCGGATACATTGAGTCAAAATAATTTCTTAACCCGTTGAGTAAAATAGCATTTGGGTTCCCCGCAATATATGCGTCAAAGTAAACACATCGTAACTTATGGGTTTCCCAATGTGATATCCCCCATCTTTCAATCGAAAGTCTCTTATAAACCAAGACATTCTTGGAACGTTCTTCGAATGTCTTACAAACTGATTTCGCCGTAAATAGTTGTGCCGAAGAATTCTGACCGACTCTAGACAAGATTTCATCAATCATGTCTCCGGGTAGGTCTCTTAAAATATTGGGTTGTCTATCCATTTTGTTTTTTTATACTGTAAAATAGACAAGAGTTAGATTCATAAAAAAAAATACTTATTAATACAAGTAATTTTTACATATATCATAAAGCATAAGCACACTATATTACATATATTACACCACACGAATACAACTATCTTATTCCGACTCGCTCGTTTCTTCTTCTTCATTTTTGTTCGTTTTGCCAAGTTTCTAGAGATATATGATGTTCCCCTAATACGAGCTGTCATTTTCCACAACGGTTTAGAAAAACCTGGTGGTTTAGAGGTTCCCGAGTCATTGTTACAACTTAAGGGCTTCGGGGGTTGACGATACATATAAAGTTCATCGGGGTTGGAATTAGATTTCTCTATTTTTATGCCCTTTCCCTTATTATTTTCTTTTGCCTTTTTAAATTCAGTTGGGGTAATTTCTATAACATCATCGGAATTCTCGTCGGAATCCGATTCATCGGAGAATTGGTAATCCTCCCAATATTTTGCTTCCTTGGTGGAAACACCATTGACCATAATTAACCTTGGTCGGTTGGTTGAGGATTTTCTTTTACTTAACCGTTTTATTATTTCCCCCACCGGTTCTATTTCCTCCTCCGGTTCCTCCTCTTCCGGTTCTGATTCTTCTTCCGGTTCTGATTCTTCTTCCGGTTCTTCTTCGGGAACTTGTGAATCAGTCCAATATATATTCGACTCTTCGTTATTATTAGGTGAGTTAATGGGATTTGTGCTAGAGGTAGACATCTATCACACAATATCAAACATGTTAAGAGATTAATATATCACATAATATATACATGTTAATAATATATAGTTTCCAACAAAAATGTTAAGCAATCATTTTTAAAGAAAACACGGTCGAAGTCCAGACTCACTAATGCATCCTAACAAACTCGATAAGACACACTAATGCAAATTTTCTGGTTCTCTAAGACCAACGCTCGGATACCAACTGAAATGTCCCGTTCTTATTGATTAAAAATGTTCCATATTAATTGATTTCGTTGCGAGGTTTGACCTCTATATGAGACATTTTTCAAAGACTGCATTCATTTTTAAAACAAACCATAACCTTTATTTCATAAATAAAGGTTTAAAAAGCTTTACGTATATTATCAAATAATGATAATCTAAAATATCCTGTTTACACACGACCATTACATAATGGTTTACATTACAAATATGTTACATCGAAATCAGTTTCTTGAATGCAGTTTTTACACAATATCATACAAACATGGACTCCAAATCTTGTCCTTATTTTAGTATGCAACAGCGGAAGCTCTTAGTATTCACCTGAGAATAAACATGCTTTAAACGTCAACAAAAATGTTGGTGAGTTATAGGTTTAACCTATATATATCAAATCGTAACAATAGACCACAAGATTTCATATTTCAATACACATCCCATACATAGAGATAAAAATCATTCATATGGTGAACACCTGGTAACCGACATTAACAAGGTGCATATATAAGAATATCCCCATCATTCCGGGACACCCTTCGGATATGATATAAATTTCGAAGTACTAAAACATCCGGTACTTTGAATGGGGTTTGTTGTAGTGACCCGGGAATTTTCGACCAAATTTAAACTTGATCTTTATATATATCCGACACGATAAGTAAAAAAAATCTGTAATGTTGAGTCTCGAAAGTTTTGAAACTATAATCATGTAAACAAATATCCTTTGACCATGCCTAACGATTCACGAACAATTATGTGTAAATAATTAGATATACGTATACATATGTATGATTATTAAATTGAGTTATATTAATGAAACATTGAACGGATTAGTTAATATGAATATAAGCTAGGAGATCTATTTTATGAATTTGGAAATGCTATCAAGGTATTGAATGAAAAATACTTTACATGAACATATTTGTTTGATGTAAGTTAATCGACAAGATTAAAAGATAATAACAAATGATTGAATCATCAAATACATTGAATTAGGATTACGAGTCTCTGTTATGAGGTCCACTTTGAATTAGAGAACTCTTACTTTTAACAGTATTCGGAAATAATGGTGAAGTGATCTTCAAATAAGAACAAGGTGTCACTTATCGAGAGTTAGACAAAAGTTAGTGGAGAATTGAATTTCATAATACATTGATTGATCTATTTTCAAACATGTGAAAATGTTTTTCGATATAATAGAACTGGTTATTAAAATATATTTATTTAAATAACGTAAGTTGGTATTTCGATTATTAGTCATATATATAGAATACCTGCGACTTGTATTTAGAATATATGTTTTCTAGATTCATTAAGCACACGATAGTAACACTCTCTTAGTGATGCGGTTGATATTTAAAAATGTTAGTGCATAAAGAAATTGGATCTATTTAAAGCCTTAAAGAATAACAAAACGTGTTATAATATTTTCTAAACGATTATAAAACAAACTATGAAATATAATTGGTTTTGAAAAGTTAACTAGTATGTTATTTGATAAATTTTAAATATATATCTATATTTTAAATTAGTCATAAAACGCTTTGATTTTAAACTAATATTAATAAATAGGCTTTGATAAATAACAAGATTATGGATTATAAAAGGAAATGATCAAAACACTCAAAAGATTAAGTTACACTTTGAGTGGGTTAGTTTTTAATTAATTTAAGTCTAGTTATTAATAAAGGTACATGTCTCAAAATGTTTAATTTAAAATAAAATATTTTGATAAACAACGAGACTTTGATTTAAATAAGTAAATGACCACAACGCTAAATTTTATAAGTGATATTTTTATAAAGATAAATTATTGTTAAGAAAGTCTAATTTTTGTAAAAGGTACACGTCGCGTAACGTAAAAGGCTAGTTTTCTAAACGTACGAAAGTGCGCTCGAAAAACCGAAAGTGGTACATGAGTGGTGAGACCACAACCGTGTTATTTTTGTAAAAATTATATTTTTACCATGACCGTAAATATAATATAATATTTAATTAATTCTAAGGATTAAATATAATAAATATTATATAACATATAAACTTTACGTGGTAATGTAATTAAAACGAGGTGTCGGCATATGAAACAAAGGGATTTGACTGTACATGAGGTGAGTTGGTGGCTATGATCTTTAAATGGTCGACGTTTTCATTTGTGCACACACATTCACCTCTATCCATTTATTTTGCTCTGTATTATATTTACATAATTATTATTAGTATTACTAAAATAATAATTATTATTAATCTTATTATTATTATTAGTAGTGTGATTATTATTAGTATTATTATTAGTATTATACCTAAAATACTACGACGGAGTGCTGCCCGAGTGATCTAAAACGGGTTTTCAAACATGGATTTTATGAGCGGGATAGAGCAAAGGAAATTATGGGTTATAGCTAAGGAGGTTATGGGTAATGTTTGAAGGTTATGCTCGCGAGGTCAATCTAGTGTTTAGCGTCTCCGTTGCATCTACGTACCTTTCCTGCAATATTGAACCTCAATATTGATACGTTCGTGAATCCGAGGCCAATCCTACACTTGTTCAATGATGTTATATGTATTTTTACTACAAAATACAGTATGGTGAGTTTCATTTGCTCCCTTTTACTCATTACATTTTGGGCTGAGAATACATGCACTGTTTTAATAACTATTTTACAATATTTATATGCGTGAGTTTCATTTGCTCCCGTTTTAAATGCTTTTACAATATATATTTTTGGGACTGAGAATACATGCGCTGCTTTTATAAATGCTTTACGAAATAGACACAAGTGATCGAAACTACATTCAATGGTTGGATTATTAAACCGAATATGCCCCTTTTTAGTCTGGTAATCTAAGAATTAGGGAACAGACACCCTAATTGACGCGAATCCTAAAGATAGATCTATTGGGCCTAACAAACCCCATCCAAAGTACCGGATGCTTTAGTACTTCGAAATTTATATCATATCCGAAGGAGGATCCCGGAATGATAGGGGATATTCTTATATGTATCTAGTTAATTTCGGTTACCAGGTGTTCACCATATGAATGATTATTTTTGTCTCTATGCATGGGACGTATATTTATGAGAACTGGAAATGAAATTCTTGTGGTCTATTAAAATGATGGAAATAAATGATTATGATAAACTAATGAACTCACCAACCTTTTGGTTGACACTTTAAAGCATGTTTATTCTCAGGTGTTAAAGAAATCTTCCGCTGTGCATTTGCTCATTTTAAAGATATTACTTGGAGTCTTTCATAGCATATTTCGAAGAACGTTGCATTCGAGTCATTGAGTTCATCAAAGATTATTATTAAATCAATTTATAGTTGGATAGTGGATATTATGAAATGGTATGCATGCCTGTCAATTTTCGATGTAAAGAAAGTTTGTCTTTTAAAAACGAATGCAATGTTTGTAAAATGTATCATATAGAGGTCAAATACCTCACAATGTAATCAACTATTGTGAATCGTTTATAATATATATGAACGGGTCCTTTCAGTTGGTATCAGAGCAGAGGTCTTAGCGAACCAGGTCTGCATTAGTGTGTCTAACTGATAAGTCGTTAGGAGGCATTAGTGAGTCTGGACTTCGACCGTGTCTGCATGTCATAAGATTTGCTTATCATTTCATGTCAAAAATTACCTGCTTATCATTCTTAGAGAATCACTTGCTTATCATTCTTAGTCTAGACACGTTTTACTGCATTGACTGCATGAATAGTGTATAGACAAACTTCATATCTTAGCGTATCTGCTACTTCATATCTTAATGTATCTGCTACTTCATATCTTAGCGTATCTGTTACTGTAACTTTGTCTGACATATTCCGTAGATTCCTCCGTAACTTATGGGATTTTAGTATTATATATGCATATGTAAATTTTGTATTACAAGGTACTAATCTACATCCTATAATCTATTTCTTATCGAAAATCCTTCATCTGATTGTACGAGATGAATCTCTCAACCAGTTCGAGTTCCTTAGATTTCGATAGCTATTCCGATAGTTATTACGACAGTTATTCCGACATAGAAGTTCACCTAAGCTCTGAAAACAGCGTCACCGGCATGAATCAACCAATCAGCTACTATCAATTCATCTGATGGGTTCGTATTCGACTTAATTAATGGAAACACGCAGAAGGCAATCCCTTCCACCAACTGACTTCACCTCTTGACAATGAACCTGAAGCAGTTACCGGTGAACCTATTCGAGAAAACATTTTTAGTCTCATTTCCAGGGTAACTCGACAAGATTATATTCTATCCACAATTCTGAACCTTATTCATCCGCTCGTTCCGACCGACAATCATCATGGAGTAATAAGTCAACGAACTTCGCGCTCGAATAATCAATTCGGAGAATATGGGGCAAAATGTACCAGTTTCAGCAACATCACCGGCACCAACAGTACCATCAATAACAGCACCAGTACCATCAACAATCCATACTTCAATATCATCAACTGTACTTTGAGTATGATCTTCGTTCTACGTATCGTTCTGCCTCATTTATCTTTGTTCGACATGGCAAATATGTAATCTTTAAAGTTTTAGAGATTATTTATTTTAGTTCCAACCGAAAAGCAAATGAGTTTAATATCATATTAACTCATTAAAACCATAATTACATCTGAAGAAAATATATATGTATATATATTTTCATAAAGATTGTAATTAAAAATTCTTTCGTATAAACTGTTAATGGTGAAAATATTTTAACGGGTAGGTAATACCCGAGGAATATTTAGATTTCACATTAATAAGTTATACTGTACATTCTTCGAACCTGATTCAACGGTCAATTATCATCCTACTTATATCCACAGATATACGAATCTGATTCACCACAGAACAACCATTGTCATTCAATTTCATATTTGGATTTTGACCTATCAGAATCCAACAAGTGGCATAATGAAGAAATAATGGACACAATAAAAATTGATTAGAAACAGACTAATTAACAATATAAAATTTTGTTAAGAATACACGCTAACAAGATCCTAGCTAACTGTTCCTAGCTAACTGTTTATTCCGTATTACATTTTATTTTATCGCAATTTATTTATCGCAATTTAATTATCGCAATTTATTTATCGCAGTTTATTTATCGCAATTTATATTCTCGCAATTTCCTTTATCGTCATTTAATTTCTGTATTTATTTTACGTAATTTAAATATCGGGACACGTATACAAGGTTTTGACATATCATATCGACGCATATATATATATTATTTGGAATAACCATAGACACTCTATATGCAGTAATGATCGAGTTCTCTATACAGGGTTGAGGTTAATTCTCAAATAATATATATACTTTGAGTTGTGATCGAGTCTGAGACGAATACGTGTCACGATACGTATTAATTAATTCAAATATTATATATTAAACTATATATGAATTATTGTATTGCTAACTGTGGACTATCAATTGAGGACCACCAACATTGGACAATTAAAATGAATTAAAATATTGATTATAACATATGAAACTAAGCAATTCTTCAAGTTTGCCACTTGATTTCATCTTAACCCTCGTTTGTATCTTGATGATTACAATCTGCGTTCAAACCTTTCATGATTCTTAAAAACACCTCAATCGATAGGATGAATCAACCGCACTTCATCTACGGAAGGAAAGATTTATGCATATAGTTATGCACCTGAGAAAGTCTCGGCAACTGAGTAAAAGTTTAACACATAGCCGCATCAGATCCTTTGGTATTTATTAGCAAAAAAAATAATTTTTTGCGATCCCTTTTCAAGGTAGCCAATTTTGTCACAGCTCCAGCAAGTCAACTTCGACTTTTCATTCGGAGTAGCCTTACTATAATCCTGATATATACGATTACCCTTTTGATACCGGAGAATTCTTTTATATTCCACCATATTGCCAGCAGATATACCAGCAACCTCGTTACTTCTTGGCTTAAATCTATCTGACAAATCATTATATTTATTCATTGAAACCCTATCAAATACTCATCCACATCTTGTAACGAGAACTGCCATACCAATTACCGGGAATCAGCAATCAGTACTTTGAAAACTCACAGCATATCTACATCAACAGTTATATGTATGACATTTATCTCTTAGAATTATGATCTCTCCTTCTGGAATTCTGAAAAGCACTCAGTCACAAATCAATACTCTGAATGTTGAAAAAGCTGAATGAAGCAGCAGAAACCATAGACAACTGTAAACGACCATAATCATCGAAAGTTTGATGATAAAGAATAGTATGTTAGAAAAGCTCAGAAAAGTTGGAACTGGAAAACGGATTGAGCTAACCACGAAGGAGACCGAGGATAAATACAAGGACCATACCATATATTCAAAGAATCCAGGTAATTCTGGATCGGTTGAAATCTTTAGAGAATATCTTGCTCCGAAGTCATGTTAAAATCTTGCGGAAAATCTTTCTCCATCAA